>NC_141137.1:160097523-160710023 GCF_053477565.2 Lygodium microphyllum
TCTGTACCAGCCCAACCCGTTTATGCAGTGATTACAGAGACTCCTCAAAACCCTCCTGCCAGTACGTCCGGAGGAGAAAGCTTGAAGGATTATTTATCCAACTCAGTTGCAAACATTAAGGAGTTGATGGATGTGATTACAGAGCAACTACAGACGCTGAAAGTGAACACATCAAGCATATCCAACGTTGCAGGAGCAGGAAGAGATGTGATGCGGTCAAATACTTGGTGTGGTAAGTGTCATCAAGCAGGCCATTTAGCCACTGAATGTACACGAAAACCAACCATTCCTGGGGCCTTCTGTTCCTACTGTTTGCGGAAGAACCATACAGAGGACATTTGCTCTCTGAAGGAGATGCATGATAGGAGAAGGAAGGAAGAAGACGCAAGATTCAACTTGCTGGAATCCAAAATGATAACACAAGATATTGGACCCAAGCCTAGAGAGTTTGGTCCTAATTTCGGACCCAGAAGATTTCCCTCTCAAAGTTACAGAGGAAGACAGTCTGGCGGTGGTCAGAGATCAGAAGTGGAGTGTTACAGATGCGGAGAAAAGGGACACATCTCACCAAATTGTCCAAATCCTCGAAGGTCAGTGGATTACAAGCCCTTATGCAGTCGATGCAAAGGAGAAGGCCACACTGCAAAAGACTGTCCAAGCCCAGCCCCAGTGAAAAACAGTGCTACTGATAGTCCAGCCAAGGCCCAAGAGCCTACCTCCAATTTGGTGGAATTGGAAGTTGCTGCCATCACGCGTGCAAAGCAGAAGGAACCACCTATCCAGAAAGAAAATAACCCCCCTGCCAGAACAATGAAGTTCAATCTTCCATCAGAAGAACATAACAGAACAGAGCCTAACAGTGCCATACAGAGCCCTACAGTGCCACAGAGAGTTACAGAGATAGTTACAGAGACAGGACCAGAGGTCCAGAATACAGAAGAGGAGGAAGTGCCACAAGTGGCAGAAGAAGCTCCTGTAATTCCTCTGATGGAAGAAAGAGGGAAAATGAAAATGGGTGTTGCCCCATTCCCTAATCGGTTAGAGAAGCCAGTGGATCCTATTAAGGAATACGATCTAGTCAGAGATCTAGATACCTTTAGACCAAACCTCATATTCCGACAATTATTGATGTTGTCTCCCAGTTGCCGGAAAAGATTCAAAAGTATACTGACAAAAAGACGTGGTTTAAGGATTGCTCCCTCAACAGTGACAAAGTCCAACAAGGCTCCAGAGCCTGTAAAAGAAGTGGATGTGGCTAATGCTTTTCTAGACCCGGGTACTCCAGAGACTGGTGTGTGGATAGAAGGCTGCTTCATTGCAAATGCACTGATTGATGGAGGTTCATCAGTAAACATTATGACGGATGTTACAATGAAGGATCTAGGCCTACAAGGTGTTCAACCAACCCAATGGCTCATCAGACTGGCAGATCAGAGTAGAATCAAGCCTTTGGGCATTCTTCCATATGTGAAGACTACAGTGGCTGGAAAAGATTATTGGCTGACCTATTTGGTGGTGAAGCCAAACTCTTATGGTACATCCTATCCTCTGTTACTGGGCAGACCATGGCTTTTTGAAGCCCGAGCAAGGACGGATTGGTTTAAAGGGACTTTGACCTTGGGTAGAGGACCCAACAAAGTGGTGCTGAAACTGTATGGTTCTCAAAAAGGACATGGATCCACCTCCTTGGAATTATCTTCTGATTCCCCTAACGAGGCTACAGATGGAACATCAGCAGACGAAGATGCTGTCAAACAGATCCTTCCCAAGAAAATAATGGCACATTCCTTAACAGTGGATACTGTAAGCCGACTTCCAAAAGATGCAAAGCCATTATCAATGGGTGAATACTTCCTGCCTGAATCAGAAATGACTTCAGAAATCACTTCTGACAGTGGGATAGAAGCATGGATGTACTGCTTTCCCTGTTACATGGTCACAGCAGAAGCAGAAGCAGAGACAGAGGCAGGAGAGGAAACAGAGAATCTATTCTTCTGTTATAGAGCTCCTACAGAAGCAGAAACAGAAGCAGGAGCAGAAGCAGAAGCAGACGCAGAGACAGAGACAGAAGAGGATGGATATGATATGGACGAAGAAGATTATGAAAGTGAAATGGAAGAGTCTATCCCACCTGAAGAGGATACATTTGAAGAAGAAGTTCCAGAAGCATCAGAAGCCGATGAGCTCATGCTATGGGACAGAATGGCGATGGTACCATTTGGTCTGGTAAATGGATCTTCTCATATGCAAAACCTTTATAAGAAATGGATTAAGAAGAGCAAGTCGTCTTTTAAGTGTGGCTCCTGCCGTCCTAACCCATCCTTGCCAAAGAAAGATGATGATGATGCACGGTGCCAACAAGCACCAGTCCCACCAACCCAACAAGCATCAGAGGGTTCCTGTTATGTGACGTTCTTGGATATGTCATCATCAGAAGATGAGTCTTCAAGCCAAGAGGTAATTAATTTTGAAACCAAACCCGAAACGGCTCTTATCCCATTCCAACGTCTTAACGAGCAACCTAAGTCTCCACCAACAGAAGAAGTTGGTTCTAGTGGGACATCAGAAGAGGACATCACTCCCTTGAAGGAGTCGGATCTATATCCAGAAGCAGTCCACGGGACCTTCATCCGGGAAGTAGAAGGTGAAAGGCAGTTAACCTTTGTGGATGCAGATGGCACTGAACGCCACTTGAAGGTGGGTAGCAGTCTCCCAGAAGAGGAGTTGTTAACCTTGTACAACTTGTTGAAAGAAAATTTGGACGTGTTTGCATGGTCTTACAAAGACCTAAAGGGGATTGATCCCACAATATGTCAACATCATATTGACTTGGAGCCTGATGCCAAGCCAGTACGGCAACGACAGAGGCGAATGAACCCGAATTATTCCACATTGGTGAAAGCGGAGCTGCTGAAGCTTCTAGAAGCCGAGTTCATTTATCCAGTGGCAAATAGTGAATGGGTTTCACCCATCGTGGTTGTACCCAAGAAGAATGGCAAATTGCGAATATGTGTGGATTTTCGAAAGCTTAATTCCAAGACAAAGAAGGATCACTTTCCTATCCCTTTCACAGACCAACTGTTGGACACAGTGGCAGGACATGAACTTTATTCTCTGTTGGATGGATTCAGCGGATACAACCAAGTCCAAATCGCAGAAGAAGACCAATCCAAAACAACCTTCACCACAGAATGGGGGACCTACGCTTACCGAGTGATGCCATTTGGGCTCTGCAATGCCCCTGCTACTTTCCAACGAGTCATGATGGCCGCATTTCAAAATCATCTGCATGACTTTATTGAGATATATTTGGATGACTTCTGTGTTTATAGTTTGATCCGTGAACATTGGGAACACCTGGAACAATGCTTTGACCGATGCCGGGAGTATGGGATTTCCCTCAACCCCAACAAATGCATCTTTGGGGTCTCTTCTGGAGTTCTGTTGGGCCACATTGTCTCTGCACAAGGGATATCAATAGACCCTGCAAAGATTGAAAAGATTGCAGCTCTGACAGCACCCACCAACCTCAAACAGTTGAGGGGATTCCTAGGCCATGTGGGTTACTACAGAAGGTTCATAGCCCATTTTGCGACAAAGGCAACTTCTTTGCACAAGCTCCTGCGGAAAGATGCAGAGTTCACTTGGACAGAAGAATGTGATAAAGCCTTCCACATTCTGAAGCAGTGTCTGATAGAGGCACCCATTCTGCAACCTCCTGATTGGACGAAAGAGTTCCATGTACACACTGATGCATCAATTGAAGGCTTAGGTGCTGTCCTCTACCAAAAGGGCTCCTCAAAGTTGGATCAACCGATCTATTATGCAAGCCGAAAAGTCACTGATAGGGAACGGAACTATATAGTGACCGAGCTGGAGTGCTTGGCAATGGTGTTTGCCCTGGAGAAGTTTCGCCATTACCTCCTATCTACCCACTTTAAATTTTATGTGGATCGTGAGGCCCTGTCCTTCTTGATGAACAAAGCAGATGTGAAAGGACGGTTGATGAGATGGCTCCTTTTATTCCAGGAGTTCGACTTTGAGGTGATTACTAAGCCTGGTCGTTCCCATGTTCTGGCTGATCATCTGTCGCGTATCCCACAAACTGCAGATGAGGAACGAGATGATCCAGACCTCCCTGATGCTTCCCTATTCTTGGTAGAAATTGTCACTCCCTGGTGTGCAGACATTGCCAATCTGCTGGCAACCCAACAGTACCTTCCTGGTATTTCTAGTCGGGAAAGGAAGAAGCTCATGCTAGAATCAGCTCCATACACCCTGCTAGGCGGTGCACTGTACAAGAAAGGCAAAGATGAAGTACTCAGAAGATGTGTTGCAGGAGATGAGATTGGGATTGTTCTGAAGGCTTGCCACGACGAGCCATGTGGAGGTCACTTTGCAGGAGAAGCTATAGCCAGGAAGGCTCTGCTAGCAGGTTATTGGTGGCCTACCATTCATACGGATGCCTATGATTACTGTAAAAGATGTGATGCTTGTCAAAGAATGGGGAAACCCACGAAGACAAGTGCCATGCCATTGCAACCTATCCTTCCGTTGAAGCCGTTTGAGAAGTGGGGCATCGACTTCGTAGGTCCGATCGACCCTCCCACTAGAAGGAAACAGAACCGATACATCCTCGTATGTACGGATTATGTCACAAAGTGGTGTGAAGCTAAAGCCCTAAAGCGGGACGATGGTAACAGCGTAGCCCTGTTCATGTACGAGAATATCATCACCCGTTTTGGCAGTCCCTTAGAGCTGGTAAGTGACAGAGGCACTCATTTCCTTAACAAAGTCATGGAAGAGTTGACAGAGTTGTATAAGATCCGCCATCGCAAGTCCACTCCTTATTACCCCAGAGCCAATGGCCAAGTCGAAGTCACCAATCGCATCCTCTGCTCGATTCTGACAAGAACAATTGCCGCACATCGTCGTGATTGGTACGATCGACTTACAGAGGCCCTCTGGGCGTACAGAACCTCCCATAAAGCAGCAACGGGACAGAAACCTTTCCAGTTGGTGTATGGTACAGAAGCTGTTTTTCCTGTTGAACTGGAACTACCCTCTTTGAGAGTGGCTATCAAAGAGCGTTTGGGGGATGATGATTCACTGCAACGCCGTCTCCTGCATTTGGAATGTTTGGACGAAATTCGTCGGATGGCTCTACAGTGCATGGAAGCCACGCAAGCCCGACGTAAGGCTTACCATGACAGTTTCATCAAGCACAAAGAGTTCAAAGAAGGTGATTTGGTCCTAGCCTATGATTCACACTTTGGCAAGTTTCCTGGCAAGCTCCAACAGCGGTGGATGGGCCCCTATAAGGTACTTGCAGTCAACCCTAATGGTTCTGTCCAAGTACAGACCGTTGATGCCTCTAATGATCCCTTTCTGATCAATGGATATCGCCTGAAGAAGTACTTCCCTCCTTGGGGATCTTGACAATTACGGTCGCTTGATCTTTTCCCTCGTTGGCGCGGCACTGTACTTGTTATGATGCTACTTCTGATAGCCGTTCTTCAATCACTCCTGATGAAGTGGACGCAACCCTCTGTCCCCTCCAAACCCCCTTCTAGTCTTGATTTCTTATCCTCTATTTTCCACTAGCGACAGTGGCGAGGTGGGTTCTGACAAATGGTCTCTCTACCATTCCCTTGCTCAATATTGAAAAGAAAAAAAAACACATATCGGTCATGGGAGAAAAGGACTTAGGTCCCTATCATGCCGACCTATTCTTCGAGAAAAGGTGGAAACACCCTCGGGAATAGGGGAAAAAAAAAAGAAGAAAAAAAAAAACAAGAAAAAAACAAACAAACAAATCTATTATGAGAGAAAAGGAAGCAATTCCCTGTCATAGCAGGCCTCGTTCCAAGAAAAGGTGATAAACACCCTTGGGCGAGAAGCTGGCTGTGGAAAAGGTGGTAACACCCAGCAGTCCAGAAAGTGGATTCATTGATTGATATCCCTAGGATTCAATTCCGAAGTTGCCTCCCTTGGTACGCTATGTCCTGGGTCTCTTTGCAAAGCGTCTAACTGTCCTCTAGCAGACGACATGTTCCTATCCAACACAATGTTCGATTTGATGGCTACCTCCCTGGGTACGCCTCTTCAACAACTGATGACGCGATCTTCATCGACAAACAATCGAGTGATTTGAGCTTTCATCCTAACCGGATGGGGAAGTGAGTATAGTTGCCCTCTGTATCTATCAACACCGAGTGAGACAGGGGGTGGGGCGAGAGACCAGTCTTTTCCCTTCAAATCGAATGAGAGGTGAGAAGTGTGAATGAAGTGTTGCACGCACGGGATGGGCCTCTCAAAGCACAAAGCACAATTTGTTTCTGTGCACTGCATTATAAGGCTTCCTGGCCTTCCTTCTTGCACCGTATGCCGGCACAGGGCGGGATGCACAGTTGCACCATCAACTGCGCACAAGGCATACAATCTTTGCACAAGTGACTGTGAGGATTACATCAATGGGTTTCAGGAAAAGGCTGCCCTCCTGTAACTATCAACAGAGCGTGAGACAGAGGGTGGGCTGAGTGTGACTGGAGTTTCTTCAATCAATTACCGAGAGGTGAGATTGAGGGACGTTACGACACTTGGAGGCAGGTATGTTCCACTTTCCCTATGCACCCACGGGATGGGTTTTTACCGTCAACACAAGACACGTCACCCTGTTCTGTACACTGCACTGTAAGGCTCCCTTGCCTTCCTCCTTGCACTTATGCCAGACGGGTTGGACGCACTAATGCACCATCAAATGTGCACCTTGGCATGCTCCTTCTGCACCATTTCCCCCTTGTCGATTCCTCACCCGGGTATGAGATATGGGTTTTAATCATTCTTTCTCGAGTGATATTAGTCATGGGGCGAGTGACTGATCTTTCATTCCAATTGAGTGACTGTGAGTTGAGTGCAATATCCCTCATCATCGACAATGCATTTCCTGCGATTCCTCCCATCAGCTACCTCCCTGGGTGCTGCCGCGTAGTCCCTGCCATGATGAACGTGTGCCGCGAAGATGCCTTGGTCCCTCTAGCACCGACAACAACACTGGACGTGCCATCGATACTCAACCTTGATTCTTGATGAAACGGGCCAAGTTTTTCTAACCCTACAACTTCTGTTTCTTAGTGATGGTCATGTTTTAAGTGTGGGGAAGTTAGTGGATGGTCTATGGTGTGGTCCTAGGTCCCTAATGTTCGGTTAACCCTATCCGTTAAGGTCTTAAGTGTGGGGACGCGTCCCTGCGCGTCTTCCGTGTATACCCTTTTGCATCTGCCTTAACCTGTTCATGCGTGCATACCATGCCTTACTTTTACCCTAATGGGATCCCTTTCCACCCATCCGGTTATGTTTCACCCACCCTTGGGGCTGCTTCCTTGCAGTTTTCCTTCATTCTTTGATTTTGAGGTCTTTCCGTGTGAATGCACCCTACGTTCACCAAAGTCCAAATCCAACCTCATAGCCCTGTTCCTCCCTTTGAACTGATCATTTTTTCTTTTTACCTACCTTTGTTCCGGTGCACGGTTTTTGAGTTATTAATTTTTGAAGCATTTTACACAATTTAGACGGTTTTCCATGTGAACGCGCTTTTCTTGCTTCGGAACCGTGATCTGATGTCATAGCCCGGCCAAGCACTTTTCCCGTGACATTTTTCCTTTTTATTCCGCATCATTTCGATACATGGTTTGTCCGTTATTAATTTTCCGGTTTTTTAAGCCTTTTTCGTGTGTATTTTTACTATTTTTCCATGTGAACCTGCCCTATTTGTATCAGAATTCCAATTTGATTTGACAGCCATGTCCCCTGTGCCTTCTCCTACCTTTTTCCTTTTTCCTCCACCCTCTTTCGACTTTCGGATTTTTATTTATTAATTTTTAAATGAGTTTTCGGGAGTGTTTTTGGAGTTTTTCACATGTGAACCCCTCCTATTTCCGCCGGAACTGCATTTTAACGTGATCACCCTGTGCCATCCCTTCCTGCGGACATTTTTCCTCCTTCTTGCATGTCTTTCCGGTGAACGGTTTGTTCGATATTAATTTCTGATCCCATTTTCGGGTTTATTTTTTGGGTTTTTCCCATGTGAACGCGTCTTCTCTCAGTCGGGATTATGTTTTGACGTGATAGGATTGTCGGGCACATCTTTCTGCACAGTTTTCCTTTTTTCTGCACCTCATTCCAATGCACGGATCTTTCGATATTAATTTTTAAATTGCATTTTGGTTCGTTTTTTGTGTTTTTTGCACGTGACCGCCCTTTACCCCTCCCGGAACCCCCATCCCGTATTTTCCTTGTTTCCCCCCTGTCGTCCTGCCCACTTTTTGTTTTTACGCTATTTCGTTTTGACGTCTGGATTGGGAGTTATTAATTTTTCTTTCTTTTTACATTTTTTCTCGCGCCCGTTTTGCGCATGAACGTGCGTTTTCGATTTTACAAGTCTCCAGGCGCCCCGGTCGTGTCCGCGTAACCCGCCCCGTCATCCCAGCACCATTTCGATCCCGTCACGGCAAATTTTTTTACCCTGCCCCGCGCATGAGCGCGTTACGGGGGTACGCACCCATTTCTTCCTCCCTTTGTCCCTGCCCACCCTTTGACCCTGCCTACCCTTTGTCCCTGCCCACCCCTTGTCCCTGCCCATCCTCCCCCCATGTCCACCCTCCCCTATCTCCCCCCTACCCTCCTTTCTCTCTCCCCGTCCCCCAACCGTCTCCCTCTCCCGCTCCTTCTGCGTACCACCCTCCTTACCTCCATCTCCACCTTCCCTACCTCCATTTCCACCTCCTCCCCTCCCCTCTCTTTTCCCTCCTTCCTCTCCCTCCTGCCTTCGTCGCCCTGCATCTCCTTTTCCCCGCCTTCTCCTCCTCCATCTCCACCTCCCTCCTCTTCCCTTCCTCCTCTCCCGCCTATTCTCCTCCTCTCCTCCCTCCCTCTTCCACGACACTCCCTCTTCTCCTCGCGGCCCCCTCCCTGCAGTGACGCCCTCCTTCTTCTCCTCGTGGCGCCTTGTTCCCTGCCCGCCCTCGCCCGCCCTTGTCCGTGCCTTGTGGCCTCCACCCCCGCTGCCGACGACGCCCGCGCTGCCCTGTGCTACCTCCCTACTAGCCGCCGCCATCACGCCGCTCTGTCGCCCCACTGTGGCCGCCCTGTCCGCCGCGTGCCCGTGCCTGTAGCCGCCACAGTGCCTTTGCCTCGTGGCTCTGCCCCGCCCGTTGGGCCTCCTGGCACCCAGTTCTCCACGTGCCCACCCTATTCCCCCTACCTAAGCCCCCTTCCCCCCCCACAATTACACACACACTCAACCTCTCTCTAAGCCCCCTTTTCCCCCACAATCACACAAACCCCACACTCCCACTAACCCCCCTTCCCACCCACCTCTAACCCACCTAAACCCCCATTCCTCCCACTAACCCCCCTCATCATCTACTTTCCCACCCCCACTAAACCCACCCCCATCTAACCCCCCATTCCTACCACCCACTCACTTTCCCCCCTTCTCCACCCTCATTCCCCCCATTACCCACGTGCCCCCTAACACACACTACCCTACCCAAGCCCCCTGTCCTACGCTGCAGCCCCGCTCCACGGCGGCACCACCGCAATCCCATCCATCAACCCTCGCCCCACCTGTCAACACCCTCGTGACATCGACATACGCATCGCTGTGTACGCACGTGCGAGAGCTGGTTGCTTGTTCGTGTTTGATCGTGTGATTGTGCGGGATCGAGTGCGGAAGATCATTAGTTGGTTGTTGCCACGCAGCTGCCACGCAGCCTGTTGCTGGGTATTTGTCTCAGATTTTTAATTAACACACCCGTAAATCCTTTTTTTCCATTTAAATAACAACTAAAAAACACACAAAAACATTGAAAAATATAAATAAATCATTCAAAAACCACTTTATATTCTGCAAAATTACAGAAAATCTAGAAACCTTTCCTTTTATTTTTGCAATCCATGGCCCTCTTTTTCTCAACCTTTAAATTTCAGAAAAAAATATTTTTGCCTATTTTAAAATTCCAAAATCTTTCAAAATACCCAAAAATATGCTAAAAATTCATTTAAAATACTAAAAAAATTCAAATTAATTTCTAAAAAATTCATAACCCTTCCCTTCACATTTTTATTTATTTTTGGTATCTTTTTCTTAGCTATCATAATATTTAATTTTCCCACTAAATTCCTTAAACATACAATACAATAATCAGTCAAACCTTTTTCCTTCAACACACCAACTAATTGTATCGAGAAAAAACATCCAGATATTTTTGGATAGCGGAGAAGCGCATTCTTTGCATTTTCATCCACCCACTACCAGGTATTGCCCTTTTTTATTTGTTTAAAAATAAAAAACAACATAAAACATACACACAAGCTACCCCAAAACCCACGGTTAATATTGAAAAAAAAAAAACAAAACAACCAGAAAAAAAAAACACACACAAACCAACAAACCAATATTTAACCTAAATCAAACCTAACTACCACCATGGCACGCGCATTCGCGCTAAACACACATACTTTTTAATTAAAATCAACCAGCCGTTCACTTAGCACGCGCTACGTGCGCTATAGAGGCACTTTAAAATTTCAAATAAAATGAACCAGCCGTCACAAGAGCACGCGCTGGCAAAAAAGCGCTCCACATCACTTTAATTTGTAAATAATGAATTGCATTTAGAGACCCAGTCGGGTATCGAAGTCCGGGAATCGAATAACTGCACCGCTTCACCTAATAATTGGTAATTTAATTTATAATAAGGAACCGCCGTTTTCTTGTTAAGGTTTATCACCTAATAAAAATTCACCCATTTTTAATAATTGATTAAAATCAACCCTTCATTAAATTAATTCCCCCCTCACTGCACTTACTTCCCCTTTTTAATGCAGCGTTTCGTGGGATGGGTATGCGCCGTCATTAGTGTTATTTTCCATGGTCCAGTCTTGGTTTATCACAGATGTAGTTTTGATATGTGTCAGATATGGTCTTATTTTGGTTTCATGTCTTAGTTACGGTTACGGGTACGGTATGCAGTTTTTTTTAATTACCTGATACGGGGTTTAGGGTGTTTGTCTGATGCATCACATGAAGCTTTCGGTCGCATTTGTCTCAAGGTCATGTCAAATTTTTTCTAGGATGTGGTTTGCTTGGGGTTAGTAGGTCGTGTCATGTCTTATTTGGTTATTCTCTTATCCTTGGTTTTGGTCTGTTGCTTTGCAAGCATTCTCCTTGATTGTCTGTGTTTGTGGTGTGTGTGTAACCATCTGAATGGCGCCTTCTCATGCTCCTCCCCCTATCCAGTACGTCCCATTAGTTAGTAGAGATTACTCGTCCCTACTTACTTTTGAGCCCCTCACGAAGGCAGGACTTGCTGCTTTTGTGGCCACTCCTTTTCCATTACTTCTAGAGGATCCGTCCTTATGTGATGAGTTCCTGGCCTCTTACAGCAAGAAGACAGGTGTAGTCCAAGGAATGTCTATGACTTTGACATATCGAGGCCTAGGGAAGGCTCTGTCTCTTCCCTCCAAAGGAGAACCTTTTGTGACCACTCGTCAGCTCTTCTCTAATGAAGAGATTCTCAAGCTGTTGCAGAAGCAGACAAGGGAAGTCCTTGATGTTAAGAAAGTGATAAACTCTTCAGGAGTTTCGTTTTCTATGAAAACTGATCCCGTATGGAAGACGATGTGTCAGTTCCTTCAGGACAGGTTCATGCCTGCCAAAACGCCATCCCACTATTTGTCCAAAGAGCTTTTCACAGCTTCCAAGATGGTGCTAAAAGGAGTTGCTATTGATTGGAGCACATACCTCCTTACTAAAATGGATCAGCATTTTGTTAAAGTCACGAGGGGTAATGTTACCAATGTTACCTACGGATTATATTTGTCTACCTTCTTGACCTATTCAGGTTTACAGAAGACTGTGCCTCCACCTCCTCCATCAGATCCAGTACCTCCTCCTCCACCTTCAGAAGAGTCAGCACCTATTGACATTGAGGATGATGATTCTCCACCTCCCCTGGTCATACAGCGCAAACGCTTGAAGAGGGTAGCGGATAAAGCCCCTGCTGTACTTCCCTCAGTGCCTATCCCTGCTACTTCTGGCAGTGAACTCCCTGGGTATCTCACTTGTAATAACCTGTTCCGAGCACATCGAGAAGGATCCTTGGAGATCTCAGTTCCTTCCCTGAACAGTCTCGTCTCAAGAGATGCCATTCCTTTCCTCTGCAAGGATATTCAAAGTTCCATTGAGTTGTCAGTGACAGCCTGTGTTCAACAGCTGTACGCATCTTTCTATGAGGAGCTCATGCAGTCCAAAGACCAGTTGCATAAGGCAACATCTGAGTTAGCTTCTGCTAAGGATACCCTAGCAGATCTATTTAAGCAAATGGAACAGCAAACCCAACTGGTTGCCATCCAAAGCGATGAGATTTCTTCATTGAAGACCCAGTTACTAGAGGCTCAGTCACAAGTTACTAACCTTTCAGCAAAGAAGGAGAGGATGTCCAGCGAAGCGAAAGAATTCCAAGTTCTTTTAGATGACAAGCTTTCAGCTTTACAGATGGCTAATGACACAGTGGCCAACCAAGCCTCCCAAATCCAGCAGTTGCAAGATCAGCTTGCAAAGTCTCGCTCTGTTCCTCCAAGCCCTCCTGTTCCATTAATTCCTTCTCTTTCACAGCAGGATTTGGCTGCCCTACAGAGACAAGCTACTTTGTGCCCTCTATTCCAAGACAAAGTGGAAAGATTGCAGTCCAGAATGGACTTGTTATGGTCTACCTTTGAACAGTTTCAGGAATATGTCCTACCAGACCATTCTTTCTTTGTCCACTACCACTTACAGAAGTTGGTCTTCTATATGAAGCTTTCCACGATGGATTTACCTTTTCCAGAGGATGGCTGGAGTGGGGCTTGGTCTGCTGAGTTGTTGACAGAGGTAGTCAGAATGGTCTTTGAAGATTCTGTCACGCCAGATACCATGTTGATGTCATACATGTATCTCCGAGGAGATTTGTTAATCCCAGATGAGGTAGATATGGCATGGTATGTGGGGGATGTGGTCTTACAGGCTGTTTTATATGTCAATCATTTGGAGCTGCGCATAGCTGATATGTTCCAAAGTTATTCCTCCAAAGTGGCTGATTGTCAGGATAATTCGTGGCATCCCATGATTGATTCGGTGGTCCTAAATCAAAGACAAAACACAGCTCCTACCTTTGCCCAGAGTACTAACCAACTGAGGATGGATCTCTTAACCTATCTTTCCAAACATAATCCGTTTGATGCTACCTTCTTTGATGCCTATCATAGACGATCTCTCTTGGGACCTTCTGTTCCTACCCTCCTCTATTACCAACAATTGGCTCACCGCTATGCTATATATATTTCCCTTTGTCAAACTAATTTCACAGTAATTTTACCACTTTTTTCCAACCTTCACATTTCCCTCAAATTCCTATTTTCACTTACTGTTCCTTTATTGAGGATAGGGTATTTTCCCCTTCTCCACCCTGTCCTTCACCCCTCATTAATGTACCCTCCACATTTCCTATCTATCAGTTAACACCGTTCCTTAGTGATTCCTTACAAATTTCTGCCACTCCTTCTTTAACCTTTTCTTCCTTTTATGATTTTTCTTATCCTTCCCTTCATCCACTTTCTCTTATTCCACTACCCTCTCCTAACACTTCCATATCTCAACCACCTCAGTTGGTTAGTGACTGTGACGGTTTTGATACTCATATTTCCAGAAGAAGGGGATGGAGTTCGGATGATTGCCTTACAGGACCGCAGATTAATTGGCCAGTAATTCCAGGGGAATGGATAGCTTCCAGTCAAGCTTATCAAAACTATGTTCATTTTGCCCAGCAGTATTCACAGTCTGCAGATCCCTCAGTGAGATTAACTGCTCACTTTGCTTGGTACCTGGCGTATATGCATAGGCACTCTCATACTGATTCAAAGCCTATTCCAAAGTTGTGCATGAATGTCAATGTAAACATTGATTTCCAACAGCTGGAGATACTGTATTTTCATGCCCTCTGTTTACCTAGCAGATACTTGGTCCTGTTGGAAAGGATGTGCTGTCTCCAATTTTTCTAAAATCCTCCTAAAAACTTTGTAGATGAATCCTTATCTATGGATCGATTCCGACAACATCAATCTTTTAAGAGGGATCATCTTCATTGATACCTTTCCAATGTATGGTGGAAGCTTTTAATGAAAAACTCTCTTTTTGAAGAAGTCATTCAGATGGTTGTCTTGTGTATTAGTGTTTGTGTTGTGAGTTTATTAATGTCAAACGAACGTGGTGGTTTCCTATTGGATTTCGTGTACGAGCTATGTTTTGGAGATTTGTAGAGATGGGGTCGTGGATGGAGAGTTGAAGCAGATGCAGATGAAGAAGAAGCAAACTCTTATATCCTTTACAAATTTGTGATGATTTTTAGTTTGATCAAGAGGTGTTAATTTCAAAAGGGTTTTCCTTTCTTTGTATTTTTATATCAGAAACAGGTTATAAGTTGGGGTCGTGGTGGATGGATTCTTTGTGAGAAGATATTGAAGATCAAAGTTGAGCTTTTCCCTGAACTTGTATTCCCTTTTTCCTGGGTCGCGAGGACGCTTCCTTATTAAGTGTGGGGATATGTTGAGTGTTGAAATGACTTGCTTTTTTGCTAATTTTTGTTGTTTTTGAGAGCTGAATGGTTGATTTTATGAGATGATTGATTGATTTGGAAGTGGTTTGAGAGTGTTTTAGATGATATTGATTGTGTTTTGGAAGTTCATGATGTTTGTTGATGGTTCTGTGATGTTCTGATAGGTTTTGAATGGTTCTGTATACCTTCTGTTTTGTTCTGTTTTGGTCTGTTTTGTTCTGATTGTCTTCTGTAAGGAGGGATGAAGTATTGATTGACGAAGAATGAGATATTGTGAAAGTTTATTGAATGGTTTGTGAGAGTTTGAAATGGTTTGAGAGTGAGTTATGAGGTTTTGATAACCTTCTGTAGGTCTTCTGTAGACTGTTCTGCTTCTGTTCTGTTCTGTACTGTAGCTGTTCTGGTACTGTTCTGTAGACTGTTCTGTATGCTTCTGTAAGTGTTCTGTGGAATGTATGTGTGACTTTGGGAAAGTTTTCTAGCCTTGGAAAGAGGTGAATACAAGTGCAAAAGAGCTGAAGGAAGTGGAAGAAGTAGCTGCTGAAGACTCAAGAGAAGACTAGAGTGAAGTGACAGTAGTGAGCTATGAAAGGACACTGTAGTGGCTCTGGTGACTCTTCATATCAGACATACCTCTTGGGAGGGGTATCCACGACCTAAGAGTGATTATTGAGGGTGATTTTGAGAGATTGTAGTGAGGATATGATGTATTATTGATGGAGAGAGAGAGAGAGAGAGTTAGAGATAGCCAATTCTACTGAAACAAAGTGATTGTATATGAGAGATTGAGAGAAAAGACTATGAAGATATTGAAGATGAATACTATGTGATGTATTTCCATTCAAAGATTGTGTATTCCTTTGCTTTCTTTGTTCTATTGATGGATTTTGTGAAGATGTTGAAGAATATGGTTGATTCTATTGAAAACCGTGGGAGATTTACATGATGCTGCATGAAGATTTGTTGTGCCTGGTGTTCTTTTCTTCATTGTGATCATATGAAACATGATAAACAAGCTTGTTGATGTTACAAGATAGATTTTCTTGCAAGATAATTCCCTTTTCCTTGGTGTTCCTCTCGGGGCTCCATCTCAACACCCCTCCTCAATCACAACCGTGAAAAGGCACTAAGTGTATAGAGGCTATCATGAGTACAATCTTGCTAAGTGTGGGTATGCCATAAACATGGTAATCATCTAGAGAGACTGTTGCAAAAAAGGCTAAGTGTGGATACAAAAAACATGGCTAATATCCAGGGGCTATTACAAGGCCTCACTAAGTATGTAGAGGTTGTTATGCATAGGTCACATGAGGAGTTTTTCATGGCATATGAAAGGAGCATTAGAGGCAAGTATATACAAAAGAAAGGTCTAGAAAAATTTTGGGTCAAGAACCAGTAGGCCCTTGTGCTTTTCTTCATCTTTAGATATCTGGTCTTCGTGGTTGATCATCATCATCATCTTCTTCTTCTTCTTCTGCTTCTTCTTCTTCTTCTTCTTCTTCTTCTTCTTGTTCTTCTTCTTCTCCACCACTTTGCTTGCATTGATCTTTTGGTCCTCTTCTTCATGGTCCTTTTGATCTTTTTCTTCATTGACTTTGCTTGCATTAGTCATGTCCCCCTCAAGAAAAGGTGCTTGTATGATGAGTATAATGTCTTCAAAGTCTTCAAATAAGATAATTGATTGCACTTTAGAATAAGTAAATCCATCCATCCCTGCAAGTGGAACAAACAATTCTTCAATGTAGTATAGATGAGCAGCATGAGTCATATTACTCTTCATGAGTGACAACCATACCTTCATGCTTGGCATTCTTAAGATAGAAATCAGCTTCAAATAATTGAGAATAACTAGCATAGCAAATGATCTTAAATGTGCCAAAAAAATATAAGTGTTGAGAAGCACTAGATTAATATCAAAAGATACTAGCTATGAAAAACTTGATGTCAAGATTGATGATGCTTGATCTTCATATGGTTTTCCTGATCTTCAAGTGGACTAGATTAGTATCAAAAGATACTAGATATGAAAAACTTGATGTCAAGATTGATGATGCTTGATCTTCATATGGTTTTCCTGATCTTCAAGTGGACAAATCCAAATCTTCTTCTTGAGGATTAACTTGATGGGAACTGATCAGATTTGAGTAACAGATACTTACTTGAGCTAAGAACAATGAGAAAATGAAGTGGAAAAATGTTTGAAGCAAAATGCCTATAGAGTTTATGATTACGATTTCAAGACTAGACTATTTTTTCTATTGTAGTAGCTCCCACAGTTGACTATTTGGGCTCAAAATTTATCAAGAGAAAGCTTATGTGATGGGCTTCAAATACCCTATAGGTGTAGAATGAACCACAATGTCATGTAGGAGGAGAATCAACAATACAAACAGTGACAGGCGCAGATAAGACAACGATGACGAATTTTAGCAATGACAGACAAAGGGAGCAACAATGTCATGCTATGATGTGAAAAAGAGTTTCACAAGGAGTTAAGAGAGATAATTCTAGAAGAAAGTGTGATAAGATATGGCCTGTAGAGAGAGTTATGAAAGCTCAAAGTGTTGTAGGTCTAGTCTGGCTATGGCTACCAAATAGCGAGTGTGAGATTCAAGTGAGAAAATGAAGTCATGCATTTAGACTGAGATGAAATGAGGTTGAAAAAAGTAGAGAGGAGCAAGAGGAGAGCTAAGCCATGCTTGACCGAGCTCTAATACCATGTCAAAAACATGGATCTAGAGCATGTCAGCTATGGAGGTTGGAAGATGAATTCAAGACTCATGATGACATAGACTTAGAGACATAGATTGACTATTATACAAGTGAATTGGGTTCCAAGATGGAAGCTTGGAATCATAAATACAATCTTTTGTAAGACACTGACAATGACAATGACACTAAACTGAAAGTAGAAAGTATCATGATATATTGCATTCAACTCCATTAAAGTGATAGTCAAGTACAATGCTTTATAATAACTGGATAGCAGCACTCTACCTCACTGTGCACCTATGAGATTCAAGATTGGTTACATGTCTCTTGCCTTGCAGCTCCATACAAAGAGTGTTGAAAACATGAGTCTAGAGCATGGCAGCCCCTACATGATGACATGGCCTAAGAGACTAGCTCATAGGCAACCTAGTCAAGTTAAAGCTTGAAATTTTACATCTTTGGCAAGGGTTTTGTTTTACAAAGAAAATCCACTAAGAGAAACAAAATCCACTATGGGAAATATAATTTCTTCAAAACAATCTGTCAAAGTTATTGTTGATGGCGGAAGCATCTTCTTCATTCATGAACTGATTTTGATGATGGTTACCATTCTGCACCTGTTGTGCTCTTTTATGGTGGAAACATTCACTAGCTATATGGCTAGTCTTACCACAATAATGGCATGCCATATGATATTTGTTGTCAAAGTTGAATCCTCGGCCTCTTCCTTTAGGTCCAACAACTCCTTTGGTGTATAAGAGGTTTTACCTAGATGATGGGACACCATCTTTTGCATTCTTGTTCTTCTATTTATTCTCTTCAGCAAGAAGGGAGTGCTCAATATCTTTTTGTGACAAATTATGTACATTGCTGAGAGTAGAGACAAGATTTTCATAAGGATCCTGGTTTACACTAGCGAGGAGTACAGCAATGGCTTCATCTTCATCTATTGTTTTCTTTAGAGTGGCAAGTTGAGTTTTTAGACCTTTGAATTTGTTAATATGCATAGTCATGGAAGTGTTGTCTTTTATGTCAAGCTTATAGAACTGCGTTAACAACTTGACCTTAGAGTTTTTAGCTTGACTTCCAAATATCATGTCAAGCTCATCCCAAGCCTTTTTAGCATATTTGATGCTAGAGATATGGTGCAATACATCATCAGATAGTCCCCAGGCAATGATGCCTAGAGCCTTGTTGTTCATATTTTTCCATTCCTTTGTCTTGAGTTGGTGGACTTCTTCAATGAACCCGTCTTCATCATCTTCCTTCTTGCTATCTGCATCTCCTAAATCATCCTCAAATAGATCCCAAAGATCCTTCTTCTCATGAGATGGTACATTGTCTTTTCTTTCCAAGCATGAAAGCCTTCACCGTTGAATTTGGCTATTCGCTCAAGTTCAAACATTTTGAAGGAGGTCTTAACCACGAGTGTACATGGGTAGTGTCTATCATTTTACAATGAGATTTGAGACTTACAAGGGATTTAATCAATTGGGCATTCCACATTAAAAATCATCATGTTTGGCATCAACATCAGCCTAAAATGAGTGAGATCAGACTAGCAATGAGTTAATTGTTGGATGTGCTAAAAAAACACAAGTTATGGTAGTGTCAAATCTCACTATGCAATATCAAAAGCTTGATTGATGTTGTTGTTGCTTGATGTTTGATTCGTCTTGCTAATTTGGAGTGATGCTTTGTTGGGAACTGAGTAAGAACTCATATCATAGTGGCATAGACTTTAATGAGTTGGAATGAAGTGAAAAATTGAAGTGGGAGAAGGACTTGAGCTTGGTGTTGTATGCTTGGTTTTGAGGTCTTCAAATCTTCCAAAGTCTCCCCTCGCTATTTTGATAGGTGTATCTTGCTGTGAACTTTAGTGCTTAGTCAGATCAAAGTGGTAGGGCCTTCATTGTGTTAGGAGGAGCTAGACAATGTAGTGAAAAAGAGCCTGAAGCAAAATGGCTATGGAGTTTTTAGGGTTTCTAAAAAACCCGACTAGTTTTTTTTCTACTACAGCTCGTATCAACAACCATTTTCCACAAGATTTGGTGGGGGAGAAGCTTATATAAAAAGCTTCAAATTCCCTACACTCATAGGGTAGATCACACAACGCACGAGAAGAATTGATAGTACGACCAGAATTCAGTGTAGTTTAGACATAACGACATTGAATTTGTGTAATGTTGGGCTATGTGGTAAGCAATGTCAAGCTCTGAGGTGAGAGGGATGAGCTCCAAGAGTAGGAGAGAACTGTCTTAAAAGAAGCTTGTCAAGATCTTGCATGGTTAAAGATATCTAAGAGCTCAAAGTAGGGCAGGTGCAGTTTTGGATATGGCTTCCAAACAATGAGTGTGAGTTTCAAGTGAGAAATTGAAGTCATGTATTCAAACTAAGCTAATCTGAGGTGAGCAAAGCTAAGAGGAGTGAGAGGAGAGCTAAACCATGCTCAACTGAGCTCTGATACCATGTTGGAAACATGGATCTTAAGCATGGTAGCTATGGAGGTTGGAAGATGAAGACTAGATTCAGTCACACCACGAACAATGAATATACCAATTGTTACATAAGTGAATTAGATTCCAATATGGAAGCTTGGCTTCATAAACATAATCTTGTGTAGGAGACTGATAATGACAATGACACTAAATTGAAAGTGTAAAGCTTCTCTCAACCACCATAGCCACATAGCGCCCAGTTTCTCTCTTTCTTCTATGGTCATTCTTTTATCTCCATTCCACAAATCTTCTCATCTTTCTATCCTCACATTGCCATAGCCACACAACCCCTAGCTTATCCTAGCCATAACCACATAACACCTAGCCTCTCTCTTTCTTCTGAGCATAGCTATAGCCACACAAACCCAATATTCTCCCATCTATAGCCATTCAATACCAAAATTTTTCTCTTTCTTCCATGGTAATTTTCTTTCTTCCATTCCACATAGCCATAGCCACATAGACCTCACTTTCATTACCATTCCAATGGCATCTACATGTTAGCAAAGGAAACCCCATGATTTCATATATGTTGCTTGTATACACAAAGGATGAACATGGAAAATGGGAATGGTCATTGTTCAAGAAGGATTCATGGTTCTATATGCAACCTTTAGCAATAGGGTCTCATCAAGTTTGTTGTCACGGTGTACTACAAAATCATTAGAAGGGAAAACTACTTGGGTTTTGAGAGGCTCAAGATTGTGGTCTTGTTGCATTAGCTCAACATGTATGGTGTGAAGGACTTAAAGCTACCTTTTGGGACTAATCGGTGATATTTTCCCTCGAATTGTAAGCCATTGCTTTTATGCTCTTAACTTCTCATGTATTTTTTATGTTTTTACTTCTGCTCTCCTATCAGACATTTTCTCTTTGAATCTTGTAGAGGATCAACCTTGGGGAAGCTTGTCTGGGACATACAAAGCTTACGTGTGGATGTGGGTGAGACAATGATGATTGAAAAGTCATCACAATATCTTTTACATTGCAATATATTTTTATCTAAGTTCATGTATATAGTGCTTACATCAATTGATTCATATGGTTCTCTTGAATGACTTCTTTGTCCACCTCTCCTCTTTGGAATGGCCCATTTTAGGTAAGTGGACATGTCAAAAATTAAAAATAAAGATCGCACATGGCATTCATAGCTCGTTGATTTGTGAGAGCTTTAAAATCAATGGGCCTTTCATGGTTTGTACCAATTCATGTTTTTGCATATATATTCAAAAGCACTAATATGCATCAATGTCTCTCCATGTTCATTTGCAAATGACATAAATGAGGACTTTCTTAATTTCAATTTTGAAGAAGGATGGAATGAGGTAGATGGGGTATACAAAGGTGACATGTTTTCATGCAAAGTGGTGGTCTCTGGTGTTATCTTTTATTACTTGATTGCACATTCATCATTGTACATGTGCTTCTATTACGAACATGGGATGGAGAAAGCATGGATTCTCTTGGTGGAGTCTATCAAAGATATGGAACAATCATTTGGTGTTCAAATTCATATGCCAAGTGGAATGATCAAGCCAATCATAGTGAGTGATTATTAGAGTCTCCTAAATTTGCAAGAGAATCTTTTCTTGATAGGAAGCATTAGTATGGAGAGCTTCAACTTCTTTATTGGTGGTAGAAAGGTGAGCCTTTTTAATATTGAACTTTTTTATTTTGGTCGGGACATAGTATTTCAAACATTATTTGTCTTTTTTTCTTTTAGATTGGAAAAATAATGGGGAAGAATTACATGTTATCATGTACTTTGCAACAAGTCAAAATTTGTATACAAAATGATTATAAAAAATTAATGATGAACAGATCATGAGATTTTATTTTTTAATTATTTATACATATTTTAGATTCTCTAACATTCTATATGTTGGATTTTTTTGTGATTCTTTTAAAGTTTACAAAATTGTATTTAAAGAATTTAATAGATTTTTAAAAACTAATTCTCTAAGTCTATTGCCTATTAAAACCATTCACTTCGTCTCATTTTCATTTTTCAACTCTCCAACCACTTCTCCTCTCCCAAGCACCTTTGCACTTGCCTCCTTCACCCCTTCATGCAATTCCTTCAGGGCATGGAATTTATCAAGAGATTAGATCTTTACAATATATTCTGTCTCAATATCAAGTACTATGATATGGTATTGTGGCATGGTCCAAGCTTGCAATACCCTATTGAGTACATGAATACATACTTACGAGAATATACCATTGAGTTTGAGGATTCCAATGAGGAATGGGTGCCATGCAATCTCTTGAAGTACATCAATGGCACGGGGTAATTTCAAAAATGATTAGGTCATTGTCATGCAAATGTCACCCCCATCTACTTCAAGCGTTTCACTCCTCAACAGGCCAAGGAATATGACTTTGATCAACATGGCATTGACTACCTCTCATGGATTACCACTTTCATTCTCTTGAAGTACATCAATGGCATGGGGGAATTTCAAAAATGACTAGGTCATTGCCATGAAAATCTCACCCCCATCTACTTCAAGCATCTCACTCCTCAACAGGACAAGGAATATGACTTTGATTAACATGGCATTGACTACCTCTCATGGATTGCCACTTTCATTTTGTTGCTCAATGAAGGTGAGAACCCGCCTATAGTCATAGTGGATGCTGAAGAGCATGTGGGAGGCTTATTGAACGATGTCCATGATCCAAAGCCTTCACCAATGGACAATGCTAGAGAGGAAGTAAGGGTTACAGAAGAGGTAAAAGCTCTAGATCTTATGATCGATAGAGATATATTTGTTGTGGATAGTACCTTTAGAAAGGTGGCTAAGGTGAACAAGAGGTTGCACTCTCTATAGTTGATGTAGATTGTCACATAGATAGCATGATAAAAATGTTCGTTGATGATAAAGATTTTGTATTTCTCCATGATGTGGAGAAATTTTTTGGACGGAGGGAGGATGAGGCTTTGTTAATTCTAACAATCACCAATGACTTCCCTCTCATGTCTAATTATCTACCTATGAAGTACAAAAACCTAAAGCTAGAAGACATAGACATAGCACTCGTAAATCTTGGAGATGCTGTGGACTTGATGGAGCATTTAGCACCTAAGAGTTTAATGTAGTGCAAGCTAGCTTGGTGGCAAGATAGGCATCCTTAGAAGAGCAGCAAGCCTAGCCAATATTGTGACGAGTCCAAGTCAAGTGTAGACTTGACTAAACCCTTGGAGGTTGCCACCGATGCCAAGCAAGAAGTAAGTGTATCAATAGTCTATCTAGACACTTTATTTTACTATGTATACTATTTTGAGGTAACTTCATATCAATGTAGAATGTTCTCATTGTCCATGCCACCTTCACCCAAGACAAATAGGCTTAGCTCTCTATCCCAAAGGCCCTATAAAAAATGTTGTATGTATCCACCATCACCTCAAATGCACACAAGATCATTCTTGTTAAAAATGAGTTAGTGAAGCATGTTTTTAGTACATGCCTGCATGGAAGGATACTACCAGCCATAGGGATTGGCAAAGACATAGAAGCCCACTAAGCGCCATGCAAGAGAGCATCAAGGTAGGATTGTTACCGGAGACCAAGAGGAGACAAAAGCAAGCCCATGAGAAAATCAAGCACTTGAAGATGGCCTAAAACTTGTATTGAGCATTAATATTCTAAGCATAGTCCTATAAAGGAAAATCCCTTTGTACTTTTTGTATTATGATACAAATATATTTTTCTTGTAATCTATCTCTCGAGCATATTGTATATTTTTTAGCTTTCAAATGTGATAATATTGAAGTATTTTACGAATCAATGTTACATGATACCAAGGTGAATATTTTTAGAGTACGATCAATGCAAAAAATACCGTTTAAATTTTATAGATAAAAAATTTGTGATTTGACTGGTGAGAATGCTTAGTTTTGGCTCAAAAAGCCCACAAATGCTATCAAAAGGTGATCTGAGCGTAGTGTAAGAAGCTCTAAACAGTATAGCACGTGAATGGGTAGGATGACTGGCTTGTCAAACCACAAATTTTTTACCGATAAATTTTAAAACATTTCCTTGTACTTCGTCACTTGTATGATGCATTATAACTTGTCATTGAGCAAAGCAGAAAGGTTAACTAGACCATTGGCTTGATAATTGATTGCTTGTTCTACTTAATCATTGAGTTTTCATTTGATGTTGCAAATAAAATCATTAGACTGTCATACACAAACAAAATATAAGACATTCAAGACACAATAAAAAGCAAAGATTTTTCATTACATGTTGTTGAAGTCTATAAAGTACATTACATTATATGATGTTACAAAAACTCTAGGCCCTTGGTAACTCTAATCTCTCTCCTCTCTCATGCTCTAGCTAACTGTATGTCCCTTTGCATGATGGTCACTCGCTTGGCATGAAGCACCCATAGATACGTGTCCTCAAAAAGGGTGACGAGGTACACTTCTGCAGCTTCATGGATAGCCTCCACTACAATCCCTTGCATACAGAATTGATATCCATAGGAGTGAAGGATTTCCTTCACTAAAGTGTGAAAATGGCACTTTCTTGGATCCAGTTGGGACCATGATCATCTAGTACTTGCATATCTCCACAAAAGCCACTAGGTGAAAATTCTTCCTCCATACTCTTTGCTAGGGACTGCTGGATCTGTTGAGAAATGACAAATGATGTATGCTCCAGGAAGAGTTGGCCCGAATCCCATATGCACAGTGAGGAGAATGAAACAACCCAACTTCTATAAAGCATTGTACTTGACTATCACTTTCACATGAAATGAATACAATATCATGATGCTTGGTACTTGCAGTTAATATCTCTATCATTGTTAGTGTCCTACACAAGATTGTGTTTATAAGTCCAAGCTAATCATCGTGGAACCTAATTTACTTGTGTAACAATTGCTCTACATTGTTTATATAAACATGAATCTAGCCTTCATCTTCCATCCTCCATAACTCCTGCCATGCTCCAGATCCGCATTTGTCACATGGTATCAATGAGTATGGCTTAGCTCCTCTCCATCTCTTCTCAGCTCAGTTTGAGTGCTAGACCCCATCTTCAACCTCATTTGCATCTATACCTTCAATGAATCTTCCATGGCAGCCATAGTCGGCAGTACCGTGTCAACTTGAAGCTCTCATATCTCTCTCCACAGGCCAAATATCTCTAAACTTCCTTCTGGAGAAGTGATTTTCTACTTCCAGAGCTCCTCCCTAGCACATCAATCATTGACATTGGACAATTATAGCTCCATCATTGCACAAATTACTGCTTGCCATCCTGATTGTGTCTGCAGACTGTGTCTGCAGACTGTTATATCTAGTAACCTTAGAGGAAGTAGTGTGAGCAAACTAAGACATCTTAGCCCTTTCTCTCTTCAAGAAAGTTTCTCTTTGATTGAAGGTGCTTCTTCTTGTCATATCAGAAGTCAACATTATGCTCTACAGGACCTAGCATTACAAGAAAACATGAAACTAGCACACAATTCATAGGCAGAGATTTGATTTGATCCAGCGACTAGGACGACGCGCAATCCTCCATATCTTTGTGGGGAATTTGAAGCCCCCCAAGTGGGCAATCTCAAGCTGAAAGGGCTTCCCAAAATTCTCTCTCTATTTATCACAATGAGTGAAGCCCTAACCATCATCTCTGTGGGCAACCATAGCAAAGCTTCAAAGTTTGACATTTTTCATTGTTTCTTATCATTGAAGTTATCAAAAATGATTTTAATCACTAAGAAACACTCTCTGAAGTTCATTACAATTTTTGAAGTTGCCTAGGAAGCTCAGAAGTCATCCACAAGTTCATGAGAGCAAGCAGATCAAGCACCAACTAGTATCCATTAATACTCAACTAGTGTCAATTTGACACTAATCTTCTTGTGTCTCTTAACACATTAAAATACAGCTTTTTGCTAGTTAATTAAAGCTTATCAACATGGCAAAGCTTGAAAAAATAGCTAAATTCAATGGTGAAGTTTTTCACACCTGGAAGGAGAAGACCATGTGCCATCTCATGAGGAAAGACCTCTTGGATCTCTTTGAGGAAGATGATGTAGATGACAATGCTAAAGAGGAAGATGCTGCAAAAGACTAGCCTAAAACAAATACATGGAAGAAGATGAACAACAAAGCTCTAGGTATTATTGTCTAGGGTCTATCCAATGATGTATTACATCATATTTCCGGCATCAGGGATGCAAAGAAGGCATGGGAAAGCTTGAAAAAATCTTTGGTACACAAGCAAAGAACTCAAAGGTAAAATTACTTATGCAGTTTTATAAGTTGGATGTAAAAGACACTTCATCTATGATTGTACACATCAATAAGTTCAAGAGCCTTAAAACTCAGCTAGCAACTCTTAAAAAGAACATTGATGAGGATGAGACATGCTACTTGCCAGTGTTAATCATGAACCGTATGAGAACCTTGTTTCAACTAGGTAATGTTCCCAGTCTCTCACTCAAAGACATTGAGCACTCACTACTTGATGGAGAAAGCAAATATAAAAGAAAAGATGTAAAAGAGACTAGCTCAAGGGAAAATCTCTTATACACCAAAGGAGTTGTTGGACCCAAAGGAAGAGGTTGAGGATTCAATACCGACAACAAAAGTCAGATGACATGTCATTATTGTGGTAAGACTTTCCATATTTCCAATGAATGTTTCCACAAGAAAAGAGCACATCAGATGCAGAATGACCACCACCAAAACCAATTCGTGAATGGAGAAGAAGAAGAAGATGCTTCCGCTACCATCAACAACTCTGACAGATTGTTCGAAAGAATTTGTTCCCATAGTGGATTTTCTTTGTAAAAACCCTTGCCACAAATGTAAAGTCTCAAGCTTTAACTTGACTAGGCTGCCTATGAGCCAGTATCCCGGGCCATGTTATTTGTAGGGGGGGCAAAAGCCAGCAAGTGTAGGGGCTCATCATTTGAGGGGGGTGTTGAGAAATGACAAATGATGTATACTCCACAAAAAGCTATCCTGAATCCCATATGCACAGTGAGGAGAATGAAACAATAGTTATCCTGAATCCCATATGCACAGTGAGAAGAATGAAACAACCCAACCTCTATAAAGCATTGTACTTGGCTATCACTTTCACATGAAATAAATAGAATATCATGATGCTTGGTACTTGCACTTAGTATCTCTGTCATTGTCAGTGTCCTACACAAGATTCTGTTTATGAGTCCAAGCTAATCTATCTTGGAATCTAATTCACTTGTGTAATAGTTGCTCTACATTGTTTATGTCAACATGAATCTAGCCTTCATCTTCCATCCTCCATAACTCCTGCCATGCTCTAGATCCGCATTTGTCATAGGCTTGACCTTGCTATCATCGCCATTTTTGTGCTTGTTAAACTTGGGGTTAGGGTTGTTGAAAATCAAAGTGCAAGCAACATTGGGATGTGTGGACAAGAGGGAGAGGAGAGCTCAAACTACAAGAACAAGTCTTGCTTATTAAGTTTCTTATGAAAGTACAACTTGGGTCACTCTCACCCAATCAGTTGATGTAGAGCCATGGGATGTTTATATAGCTACAGATGGCTAGGGTTAGGGTTTCCATGTTGAGATTGAAAAAAGATTGAATTTTTGATTGATTTTTGTTGTTTTTGAGGTCTGAATGATTGATTTTTTATGGATTTAGAGTGATGTTTTGTTGTTAATGAAAGTGCTTGAGAGTGTTTTGGATGATATTGATTATGTTTTGAAATTTCATGATGATTCTTAGTGGAAATATGAGGCTCTGTGATGTTCTGATAGGTTTTGTTGAGATTCTAATTGGTTCTGATACCTTCTGTATAGCTTCTGTTTTGTTCTAATTTTCTTCTGTATGAAGCATGGATTGATGGTTGATGAAGGTTGAAATCTTTTGAAAGATTATTGAATAGTTTTTTATAGTTTGGAATGGTTTTATTATGATTTATGAGGATCTTCTGTTCTCTGATGACCTTATGTAACCCTCTGTAAACCTTTCGTAGAGCTTTTGTCTATGTTCTGTCTCTGCTCTATTCTTGTTATGTTCTGTTTTGTAGATCTTCTGTAAGTGTTCTGTAGAATGTATGTGTGACTTTGGAAAAGTTTTCTAACTTTTGGAAAGGATGAATCTAAGTTCAAAAGAGTTTTAAAAAATGGAAGAAGCAGGCTGAAGACTGAAGAGAAGACTGAAGTGACAGTGACAGTAGTAAGCTATGAAGAGACATAGTAGTGGCTCTGGTGCCCTTTCATACCTCCCATACCTCTTGGGAGGTGCATCCATGACCTAAGGGGAATTATTAAGTTCCGTTCTTGAGTATTGTAGTGAGGAGATGATGTATTATTGAGAGAGAGAGAGAGAGAGAGAGCCAGAGATAGCCAATTCTATCAAAACAGTGTATTTGTACATGAGAGATCAAGAGAGAAAACTATGAAGATATTGAAGATGAATACTATGTGATTGATTTCCATTCAAAAATGGTGTATTATTTTATGTTCCTTGTTCTATTGATGGATTTTATGAAGATGTTGAAGATTATGATTGATTCTATCAAATCCCTGGGAGATATCTACTATGATGCCACGTGAAGATTTGTTGTTTTCTTTGTTTTGGTCATCAAAATAATGAAATAAAAGCTTGTTGATGTTACAAGATAGATTTTCATGCAATAGAATCCCCTTTTCCTTGGTGTCTCTCTTGGGGCTCCATGTTTTTGGTGCGCAGCCGGGGAAACTTGCCATCAACAAGCATCAAAAGAGGCTAAAAATAAAAGAAATGGCATTGCCAAGAAGAAAAGAATTCAATGGATGTTTGCAAAGTTTCTTCTTCCACTGAAGAGTTGAAGATTCTCATTATCAAAGCCACTTTCCACAAGAAGTTCATCCCACAATGGCAGAAACATATTACCATTATGATGCAAGCTCTATGTGGTGGACTATTTCCTCTTCCTATTGAAGCAACAGAAACTTGCCTCTTGGTGGCAAATTGTTTGGAAACAAATTGAAGGTAGAAACATAGAGAATGATCATTCATGGAAGATTTGGTATTCATTGAGAAGTTTCCAAACATCATCAAGTGGGAGATTGTGAAGAAGCTTCAGGAGTCGTGATCTGTGGAGGTTCGCAAAAACAAGAATGAAAAGAGTTAGAATTTGTTCGTGGATGCTCAACAACAAGATACGTGGGATACATGGTGCATTGACAATCTTTTGTTTGTCCGATCAGCAACCCACTGGAAGTTGGTAGACAGAGTGTTTTCAGAATATACACTGTTGAGACCCTCAGAAGCTGGCATTATTATAATGTCACAACAACGATCCTAAGAAGAATGAGTTTTGATACTTTCAGAAAACGGAATATCTTCCCCTCTGTAGTGATTTGAAAGCTGAATTCAGAGATGTTGAAAAGAAGGAAGTAGAAGAGATGTTGGCCAAAGAATCCCCCAAAGACTGAAGCCCTCTCTGATTCTATTTTGTGAGTATAGACCATCTAGTTGGAGCCAACCCTCTGATGAATGACGCAATCAAGAGGCAAGCGTTAGAATGAGTCTAGAGGTACGTGAGAAGAGAGAAGGCAAGAATCAAGGCTGAGAATGAGCTTGCAGCATAAGCCTTCTTTGACGCCCTAAAAGTACTCTTTACAGAAGTCCCCATGGCGACTCAAGGTCCCCTTCCTAGTCAGATTTGTCTTGCAGGCTAGCAAATGTAGTCCTATTGTCAATTTTTAAGGGAGAGTACAATGAAGACTATGTTTATGGTAGCATGTGTGGCTAACAATACCAAAACCCTTGAGCATTGGTTAGCGATATTCCCCGCCACTTTCAAGGGCATAGCATTTCAGTGGTATGAGAGACAAGCACCAAGACTTTTGGCACATGGGACGACCTGAAGTTGGCCTTGCTTACTAAATTCAAGCATGAAGGTTTTGAAGAGCGGATGCGAGAGGAGTTCATGAACCTAAGTCAGTCTTCTAGAGAAAGAGTAGAAGTTTATGTCTCATGAATGGAATCCATCCTGAAGAGATGGACTAACCATCATTTGGACGAAGGTATCTAGAAAGGAGTGTTCCTCGGAGGCCTACAACCAGAAGTTCGCAAGTTCATGGAATCGAGAAGACCGGTGAATCTGCAAGCTACAGTGGAAGGTGCAAGATTGTATGATGAAGTTGAAGCAAGGATGTCAATGACTCCAGGAAGGGGAGTCTTACCTCCTCTCATATCAAGAATGGCATACCCACCAAATACAGTCCCAGGGACAGTTCCTTACCCCTATCCCCAGATGCAAACAGTGCTGCAGTATAGTGCACCTAATCCACTATGGTCGCCACAGACGACAGTGCCTCAAATGATGGTTCAACCACAACAATAGTGGCCTCAAACAGTTCCTCCAATGGCGACTCAACAACAGTGGAACCCTACCAACTAGAATCAACAATCCCAAGTCTCAATAGGAGCTCTGAGTCAGAACTAGAATAGAGGACCCTCTAGATCAACCCAACAATCCATCAAAGTTATAACTGACTCCTCTAATGAGATAACAGATGGTACATCAGGAGATGAAGAGGATGTTAAACAGATCTTTCCCAAGAAAGCAGAGGCAAAGTCCCTAACAATGGGCACTGTAAGCCAACTACCAAGGGAAGTAAAGTCCTTGTCCATGGGAGAACACCTCTTGCCTCAACTTGAATTGACTTCTGAAATCACCTCTGGCAGTGAAATAGAAGCATGGATGTACTGTTCTCCCTATTACATGACAGTCCCAGAGATAGCACAGAGATAGAACAGATACAGAGCAGAGACAAAGCCAGAGACAATCACAGAAGTAGTAACAGAGATAGTCACAGAGCCAGATCAGAGTCAGAAGCAGAGCCGGAGACAGAAGCAGAAGCAGGATTTGTCTCAACCCCGACAAATGTGTCTTTGGCATTTCATCAAGTGTTCTTTTGGGCCATATTGTCTCTGCACAAGGGAGTGCAACGGACCTAGTGAAGATTGAGAAGATTAATGCCTTGACAGCACCAACAAACCTTAAGCAATTGAGACGATTTCTTGGCCATGTGCTGCTCGGTTCTTTTTGTATTCATCCTTGAGCTCATTTTCGGGTCTGTTTTTTGGATTTTTTCCATGTGAACACATCCTCTCTCGGTCAAAACCGTGTGTTGATGTGATAGGCTTGTTGGGCACGTTATTTGACACATTTTCCTTCTTTTCGCCCTATGTTCTGGTGAGCGGATTTTTCCATATTAATCCCTGTATGTATTTTTAAAGCCGTTTTTCGTGTTTTTTCCATGTGAACACCTTGATTTTGCCTTGTCTCTCAACATATTTTTCATTTTTACGGTCTTTCGATCTAGTGTATGATTTGGGTTTTATTAATTTTTCTTCCTCTTGACGTGTGGCCGCGTCTTGTGTCGCGTGTGAACGCGTATGTCTTTGGTTTTAAAGCGCCTCGGGATGCCCCCGTAGCCTCTGTGCCTCGTGTGTCACCGTCCCCACCTCGTTTGATCCCGCTGATGCAATTTTTTTTACTCTCGCCTCGCGTATGCGCGCGGGACAGGGGTGCTCTCACCTTTTAATGGCTTTCGCAAAACCCATTAAAAAACAGAGAAAAATAAAAAAAAAAACACACACACATATAAAAACACCATAATTCTAATAAAAAGAGACAAAACCAAAAGAGAGTTTTTTTTTAAAAAAAAAAGACAAAAACAACCAAAAAAGAAATACCCCCAAAAGACGAAAAAAAACCAAAAAAAAAAACAATAACAACAAAAAACAAAACCACACACAAAAAAACAAAAAAAAAATGAAAAAAAAATACCACACAATAAAAACTCAAAAACAAAAAAAGAAAAAACAACAAAAAGAAAAGAAAAAAAAACAACAACAAAAAGAACAAACAAAAAAACAAAGAAAAATAGAGAAAAAAGGAAAAACACAAACAAAGAACAAAAAACCCAATAAAAAAAATGGAAAAAAAGAACAAAAAAACAAAACAACCAAATAATAAAAAACAAACAAACAAATAAATAAATAATAAATAAATAATAAATAATAACAAAAACAAATAAGAAAAACCAAAAAATGCAACACAAAAAAACCAAAGAAAAACACCCACATGAAAAATATTTTTTTTAAACACACACATCCGACGAGATTGACCGTAGAGCCCGATCGTTCCAGGAGCTCCGCCTTCGCACGAGATGGGTAGCGATTGGAAGCTCTTGATCTCAGCTCCGCTTTGATACCACTGGTGCGCAGATCGATCACTGTATGCTCACGTAGTGAATCCCGGAAGGTCCCCAAGAACAATGAACTCTACTTTTTGCACAAGTTACAAGGTAAAAAGCATGAACGTCAAGAGCAAAAGACCAATTGGGTTCAATCTCCCCCCATGCCTTGTGTGAGCGCTTCACAAAGTATGTATTTTATGTATATTCCATCTTCATGCTCAATAATAGCCTAATTTACAAAAATACAACAAACTTTTAGCTTTTGAGTTTGCTTTAACACAAAAATAGGAATAAAGCTAATGGACGGTGCCCAAAGAGTCTGGCACACCCAATACAATGTCCAAATAGAAATAACATATCCGTGTGCATAGGCGCATACAAAACAATGATAAATAATCGATGCCTCAATAGACATAACAAAATATAGGCGTGACGCCTATCAAAAATATAATCCATAGGTCAAATACTCGCTAAACTCCAATGCTTTCCTCCGCCACTGCTGCCATCTTTACACATCAACTGAAGCATTCACAATCATTAGTAAAATAATACAATTAAATTGACAAAAGTGAATACCTAGCAGTCTTCAGCTACATAAATAAATCAACTGGTTAGAAATAAATCCTAACCTTAATTTATTACGAGTACGCACTCTAAACTCATAAACTTTTATTAATTTAATATGCATTTTGCGGAATCACCCGCTATGGAATCACCCATGTACACACTAAATTAATGAAACGCCCGAAAAGGATAGGCGTCCCCATCAACTTCTCGCACAAAGAATCCACTTTGTGTATGAGCCCCGGTCATCAAAGTTTACGGAATCCACCATGGAATATGCCTCCTAGCATCATCTTTCACTCAGTCAGAGTTGTTGTTCTAGCCAGCCTTAAGCTCTTTACCTATCTTCTATCTAGATCGCCATCTAAGCTTCACACAGTGGAAGTGCACGGGTGGACAAAGCCATCTTTGTATCAGTTGTTTGGAGTTAAAGAATTTATTGATTCTCCTCTTATCTGTTGTGTACTCTCTATCTCTTTCTCAAATTCTATTCGCTGTGCCGTGTAATATTTTACATGGTGTCAGAGCCCAGGGGGATCTAGAGATCGAAGAGTGTGCAAGAGGCAAAGGCTTCAACAGCAAGGAGAAACTATGTCGACTTTCGAAAGCGGTTTTGGCGCATCAGGAAGTGGTGCAGGAGGTGGTGTTGCTGTACTGGCTATTCAAACACCGAGGATTCGTCCACCAACCTTCAGCGAATGCAAGTTAGATGGTACAAACTACACCTTGTGGAAGTTCAAAATTACAACTATCCTTGATTCTTATGAGCTTTTGGAGACTGTGTTGGGGACTGACGCAGAACCACAGCCTACCCCCGACCCATCAAATCCTAGTGTGATGATTCCTTCGAATGCAGATCTTCTACGAGCTTGGAAATGAAGGAATGCAGATGCATTGTGTCCCTTAGTTACAAGCTGTTCTGACAGTGTTTTGACTTTGATTCAGCATACAACCAAAGCGTCTGAGGCTTGGAATGTACTAAGGAGTCAGTATGAAACATGAAACCAAACAAGGATTCAAAACTTGGAGAATCAACTAGCATCGGAGAAGTTTGCTGAAGGAGAGACGGTTGAAGCATTCATCACTCGGATTAAGAATGTGCGCGACCAAATGGCTGGCGCTGGGATACAAAAGACTAGCAAAGAGCTAGCTCGGAGGTGTCTTCGGATATGTCCACAAAAGTTTGATGGACTAGTAACTGCCCTTAGTACTCACGTGAGACCTCAAGCTTTGACTTTTGAGGAGTTTTGTGCATTATTAATAGAGGAGGAGTTGAGGCTGAAAGCCCGAGAAGGAAGCAACAATGGAGATGCTGCATTCTCTGCCAATGCAAAAGCAAAGGTGGTTCCTCCACAAAAAATGATGGTGACAAAAAGAAGAAGGGCGAAAAGAAGAAGTTTCAAGGAGAGTGCTTCTACTGCAAGAAGAAAGGACGTGCAATTGCAGATTGTCGTGTCAAGAAGGCAGATGAAAAGAATGGTACCCTTAAAAGTAAAGGGAAAGAGATAGCCAATACGGTTGAAGCAGAGCTGGAATTATTCATGGCGACCATTGAGGAAGTGTGCTCCTCGGCACAAGAAGAATCTACCACTGACTCATGGGTGTTGGATAGTGGGGCCTCCCGTCACATGACCAACAAGAAAGGTCTATATAGTTCTATGCAGCCTCTACAAGAATCCATCACTGTGATGGTTGGAAATGATGCTAAATGCCCTGCTACGGGCACATGTACTATTTCTTTTGTTGCTGCAAATGGTGAAGTCAAAAAGCTTTCAAATGTGTTGTATGTTCCCGAAATCAGAAGAAATATGTTATCAGTTGCTGCCATAACTGATCTTGGTCATGAAGTGAGGTTCAAGAAGACAGGTGCAAAAATTCTTGATAGTGCTGGCACAATTGTTGGCAAAGGAGAAAGAAGGAACAACTTGTATGAGCTAAGTGCTCTTACAGCCACCGCTGGAGTGGGCACAAGTAAGATTTGGCATGAAAGGTTTGGACACATTGGATTTGCAGTGTTGAAGGAGATGCAAAAGCAAGGTATGGTTGCTCACCTACCTACAATAACTAAATTGAAGGAACCATGTGAAGCTTGTATGATGGGCAAGCAACAAAGAAAGGCATTTCCATAAGAAAGCAAGAATAGAGCACAGGCTCCTCTAGAGTTGGTGCATGATGACTTGTGTGGTAAGATGCCTACATAGGCCTTGGGGGGATCTTATTTTATATTGATTGTCGACGACTACAGTAGGAAGATGTGGGTGTACTTCCTTCGTGATAAGGCTCAAGCTTTTGGTAAGTTTAAAGAATGGCTAATACTTGTTGAGAATGAAATAGGGAAAAGTGTGAAGAAATTTAGAACAGATGGTGGTGGTGAGTTCAACTTAAAGAAGTTTGAAGGATTTTGCAAGAGCAAAGGGATCAAGCGTCAATTGACGACGCCTCACACACCTCAGCAGAACGGTATTGTGGAACGCAGGAATCGCACCATTGTGGAGATGGCAAGATGCATGCTAAAGGGCAAGGGATTGCCTAACCATTTTTGGGCTGAAGCTATTAATACTGCAATCTACATTCTAAATCAGAGCTATACAAATGCTCTCAAGGGAAAAAAACCTCATGAGGCTTACACTGGTAAGAAACCATCTGTCTCACATTTCAGAATTTTTGGATGTGAATGTTATGTACATGTTCCAGATGAGAAGAGAAACAAGTTACAACTGAAAAGCAGAAAATGTATCTTCTTGGGTTATAGTGATGAGCAAAAGGCTTACAAATTATATGACCAAGAGGCAAAGAAGATCATCGCGAGCCGTGATGTGGTGTTCAAGGAGGAGCTGCATACAGTGGAGGAGGAGAAGGCAAGTTCTTCCATTTTATCATCAAGCGAAGAAGTAGTCCACTATGAACCTGTCCCGAGAGCTATCCCTATCCTTAAGGAGGAGGAAGCATCATCTTCAGATGATGAGAAAAAATCTCACCAACCTGACATCACCCCACCAGAAAAGCCATTGCCGCGCTGGGTGAAGCAGCTCTATGACCACAATAATCCTATTCCTGTATCTGTTGAGGAGAAGGCAGATGGACCAAGGAGGTCTCAGAGAATAGAGGAGCAAAGGAGGGCTTCTACTCACATAGTCAATATGGCCTTGATGGTTGAGATTATGAGAGAAGTAAAGGAGCCAACTGACTTAGAAGAAGCACTTGCAGATCCATCATGGAAGGCTGCTATGCAGGCAGAGTATGACAGCATAATGAAGAATGACACTTGGGAGCTAGTGGATCGACCAGCAAAGCGGAAGATTATTGGCACCAAGTGGATCTAGAAGGTAAAGTACAAGGCTGATGGTACCTTAGAAAAGTACAAAGCTAGACTGGTTGCCCAAGGATTTTCACAAGTTGAAGGGTTTGATTTTCAAGAGTCATTTGTCCCAACTGCCAGAATGACCACTATTCGCACGATACTTGCAGTGGCTACCCACAAGAAGTGGCTAGTGTACCAAATGGATGTTAAGTCAGCGTTCTTAAATGGTGACCTCAAGGAGGAGGTGTACATGGCTCAGCCACCAGGATTTGAGGCCCCCCATTCTGAGAACAAAGTGTGTAAGCTGAAGAAGGCATTATATGGGCTGAAACAAGCCCCCAGAGCATGGTACCAGTGGATAAATAAGTTCTTTTTAAACCTAAACTTCAAAAATGTGCCTCAGACGCTAACTTGTATGTTTACAGGGATGGTAAAAAGTCTGTAGTGATTGTCCTATATGTGGACGACCTTCTTATTACAGGTGACTATGAAGATATGATCAACCAAACTCGAAAGGCTTTGAGTTTTGAGTTTGAAATGACAGACTTGGGCTTGCTGCACTATTGTTTGGGGATTGAAGTCTAGCAGGAGCTAGGAAAGATCTTCATCTCTAAGAAGAAGTATGCATGGGAGATCTTGAAGGCATTTGGCATGACTGAGTGCAAGGAGATAGCTACACCTATGGAGGTGAATGCAAAGTTATCCGTCGAGGATACATCAACACTAGCAGACATTGGGAGGTATAGGAGGTTGGTCAGCAGTCTGCTGATCTACTTGTGTAACACTAGACCAGATGTCAATTTTGTTGTTGGTGTTTTGAGCAGGTTCTCAAACAAACCTCATGAGATTCATTGGAAGGCTGGGATGCGGGTGCTCAGATACTTGAAGAAAAATCTTGACTATGGTATCACATACAGTTTCGGAACTTCTCTTGTGGGGAACTGTGACTCAGATTGGGCAGGAGACATTGATTCCAGGAAGTCAGTTTCTGGTTATTGTTTCTCTTTGGGTTCAGGAATTTTCTCTTGGATTAGTAAGAAGCAGCCAATAGTGGCATTGTCTTCCACCAAAGCGGAGTACAAGGCAGCTTGTTTTGCTACATGTGAAGCCGTATGGTTGAGAAGGATTCTATGGCATATGGGAGTACAGGATGAAGAACCAACTGTCCTGAGATGTGACAATCAGAGTTGCATCGCCATTGCCTAAAATCCAGTGTTTCATGCACGCACCAAACATATAGAGATCCAGTATCACTATGTGCACGATTTGATGGAGGATGGGATAGTGGAACTGGTCTACTGTCCAACAGAGGAGAATGGAGCAGATATCTTCACCAAAGCACTTACGAAGGATCTGCTTCAAGTTCATCTTCAAAGCCTCGGCAATGGGCCGAGGAGATAGTTCACCTATGGGTGGACATTGAGGGGGGGTGTTAGATATGATCAATGCCCCACCCTCATTAGGTGCTACCGATGATCCATGGTGCTCAAAGTTGTAAGGCCCCCATTATGAGGAGAAGCCAAATGTGAGCCCAGACATTGGTTGAGTCCTGACTTGTATATCAGATGAGGTCTATGTGAGCGGATGGCAAAAAGGTGACCATTGTGGGTCTAATCTTTGGGTTAGACTGAGTAGTTAAGCTGGTAGCAACTCGAGGTGCATTGCATCGAGTTGCGGAGTAAGGGAGTTAAAAGGGGCCCCTATTGTGGGGTCCGGGGGCCGCAGAAGCAGCCCCTGGCTGGGGGGGTCCTAGGGGGGCCAGCGGCCCCCTTGGTGGCGGTCTGGGGGCAACGCCCCCGGCCCGATGGTAAAGGGAATATTCCCTGGAATATAAAGGGAATATTCCCTAGAATATTCCCTGGCCAACTAGTGGAGCCTCATATGGTAGGTCGACCTAACGACCTTCGCGGGCTATAAAAGCTAAACCCCTTCATAGCCAACTCTCACTCATCTTTCACCCAGTCAGAGTTGTTGTTCGAGCTAGCCTTAAGCTCTTCACCTATCTTCTGCCTAGATCGCCATCTAAGCTTCGCACAGTAGAAGCGCACGGGTGGACAGAGCCATCTTTGTATCAGTTGTTTGGAGTTAAAAAATTTATTGATTCTCCTCTTATCTGTTGTGTACTCTCTATCTCTTTCTCAGATTCTGTTCGTTGCACCGTGTAATATTTTACAGGACTGTTGTCTGCAAGAGCATTGATTGTCCTACTACTTGGGAGACTTTCCAAAAGAAATTTTTGCAAATTTTCCTTCCACCCTAATTCCATGAAAAAGCAATCAAACAATGGGATCTTTTGCAACAACAGAGGGATCGTGAGCCTATCTCGTAATAAACCGAGCATTTTTGGAACGCTTTATTGCAACTTTGAATGCTCAAAGATGTACCTGAAGCAACCCATAAACACAAATTTATGTCTGGATTATTTGGACATTTTTATGCAGAGGTCAACATGCTCAAGCCAATGACTCTCTAAGATGCAATTTCCTTGGCCTATGACACTGAAGACAAAATTCAAGGACAAGAGAAGCAACCACAACAATTTCAAACTAATGGTAACTTTGGTTCAAAACAATTCAATTCAAATTTTCAAAGATTCAATCAAAACCATTTCATTCCATCTTCATTCCGTAAATCTTGGACACGACCACCTGCTTTACCATCAAACACAAATCCAAACCCTAAGCCATCTTTCCAGCAAAATCCCAACATTCCTAAACTTCTCGCTATTACCAATAATGTATCTAAAGCCAAACCCATAGTCTGTTACAAATGTTATCAACCTGGACATCTAGCAGTGAATTGACAATCCAAAAAGCCAACTGTACACATCAATTATTTGGGAGCGATAGAAGATGAAGAACATGAAGAAATGTCAGATTTCACGGAAGACAATGACGATATCGGTACGGTAAAGAAAAGATTGTTTTACATGATGATGGGAGTACACACGACTTTATTTCTACAAAATTGGTTAAAGAATTGAATTTACATACTGTTTCTACACATTATCGCATCAAGGCTGCATTCCTAGGCACTAGATACAATGGAACATAAGAAGTGCATGACTTAGAAATTAAAATTGGCGATTATGTTGAACATAGAAATTTCTTAGTTGTGCCTTTGCAATCTAGTAACATTATCTTAGGAATGCCTTGGCATCATCAGTACAATCCTGATATAGATTATTCCACTCATTCAATGAAGATTCATTACTAATGGGAAACAAATCATATTGCATGGTATACACACTTTCAATAATTTTCCATTGCTTAGTTATACATAGGCTAAACGTGCATTACGAAAAGGTAGCAAATCCTATTTAATATGGGTAAGCTAAAGAAAATCAAATGCATCCTAAGCACTCACAATTTCTTTCACAATTTCAAGATTGTTTTGCTACTGACTTATCACTTGGCTTACCACCTATACGTCCCAAAGATCACAAAATAGACCTAATTTTTGGATCACAACCACCATATAAAGCACCATATAGACATAACCAAATTGAATAGAAAGAAATTCAAAAGTTGAAGAATTGTTAACCCGAGGACTCATTAGACCTAGTAGTTCTCCATTTGGTGCACCTGTCTTATTAGTGAAGAAGAAAAACAATACCTATCACATGTGCATTGATTATCGTGCCATAAATAAGATCACTGTTAAGAGTAGATATCCAATTCCTAGGGTAGATGATCTTATGGACAAAATACAAGGATCTGCAATATTTAGGAAGATAGATCTTAAATCTAGATACCATCAAGTAAGATTGGATACATCTGATATATTCAAAAGTGCATTTAGAACACAATTTGGACACTATGAATTCCTTGTTATGCATTTTGGTTTAACTAATGCACAAGCCACATTCAGTCGTATGATGAATCACATATTTTTGAAGCATCAGCATTATGTCATTGTTTTCTTTGATGGCATATTGGTTTTCACTAAGAATGAGAACAAGCATTAAGAACATTTATCTTTGGTTTTCAAATTATTAAAAGAGAATCAATTATATGCTAATCCAAAAAAGAGAGATTTTTTCCAAACAAAAATTGAATACCTAGGACATATTGTTTCATCTGAAGGTATAAAGTTGACCCTAAAAAAGACAGAAGCAATTTTGAAGTGGCTGATACTTAAAAATGTGCACGAATTACGTTCTTTCTTAGGTCTTGCTAGCTTTTATAGAAAATTTGTGAGAAATTTTTCATTGCTTGCATTGCCTTTGACAAAATTATTAAAGAAAGGCATTGTGTATCATTGGTCCAACAATCAACAAAAGTCCTTTAATTTACCAAAACATGCTTTAACTCATGCTCTTGTATTGCAGTTATCATTAATTCAATAGACCATTTTTCCTAGTAGTCATTGATGCTAGTGGATCTGGAATAGAAGCAGTCCTTATGCAAGATTCTCATCCCATATCCTACTCTAGTTGCAAAATTAAACCCTCTGAACTTAAGTATTCTACTTATGATAAGAAATTACTAGTTGTAGTACAAGCTTTACGTCAATGGAAACACTATTTAATGGGATCTGAATTCATGATCAAAACTGACCAACAAAGCATTAAACATCTCCTTAGTCAACCACAAATATTTGACCGACACATTAAATGGGTTGCGCTTATTCAAAGTTTTTCATCCACTCATATAATATCAACCTGAAAAAGAAAATGTTGTTGCCGATGCTTTAAGTAGAAGACCGACTACTCATTATATCTCTGTGATATCTTTTGACTCTCTTATCCCTATGAAAGATACCTGTGACCAAGACCCTAGTTTTCAAGCTAATTGGAATAAATTAGTTGCAAATAATTGGATTCCCATTGATTCATTATCTTACACTGATGGATTTATGTTTTATAAAAAAAGATTATGTGTAACTGTTCCATTTCGATCATTTGTTTTACATGAAATTCATTGTCCCCCATACCAAGGCCATAGAGGAATTATTTCTACTTTGCGTACACTAATTGAAGATTTTTATTGGCCACACATGGAATCTGATGTATCTAATTTTGTATCTGAATGCTTAATTTGTCAAAGAGTTAAACGACACCACAGTAAACAATATGGTTTATTAATGCTTTTACCAATTCCAGAACAACCATGGGAACACATCTCAATGGATTTTATCACTGGTTTGCCTAACACTAAAGCCAATCATGGCGATTTGGACTATTGTTGATAGGTTTAGCAAACAAGCATATTTCATTTCATGCAAGAAAACGCTAATTGCATCTCAAGCTGCTCAATTGTTCTTGAAAACTGTTTTCACTAATCATGGTTTTCCAAAAGTTATTATTTCTGACCGTGATTCTAGATTCTGCAATAATTTTTGGATTACTTTTTTTGCTAATTTAGGAACAAAGATTAATTTTTCATCTGCATTTTATCCTGAAACAAATGGGCAAACAGAAGCTACTAACAGTACCATTTTAGATCATTTGCGTGCATACACAATTTCAAAACCGCAAACGTGGGATACACATTTACATTTACTTCAGTTTGCATACAATAACACACCACATACAACTACACAAAAAGCACCATTTGAAATTATTTATGGATATAGATTACCTACACCTGTTACATCATTGTCAAACAAAGTTCAAGATGTTGATGATATTGCTAACATGCATGCTACTATTTTTTATGAAGTTAAACATATGATTGTCAAAGCCCAGCAATCATACACAAAACAAGCCAACAAGAAAAGAAAAGCTATGAGTTTCAAAGTTGATAATTATGTTTGGTTACGTATTGAAAAGCAAAGATTACAAAGTGTTGACAAACACCCTGTTGTAAAGTTAGCTCCTAGATTTTATGGACCTTTCAAGATCATTCACAAAATCAATGACAATGCATTTAAACTAGAATTCCCACAACATTGGAAAATCCACAATAGTTTTCATATAAGTTTATTACGACCTTTTAGAGGCCAATTACCTGTACATCCTGTTTATGAAAACCCTCCTTTGCTAAAAGAAGGAACTGAAATCCTTGAGCCTGAAACTATTCTAGATACTCACTTTATGACCACTAGGACTGGCCGTAGATATTCTAGATATCTGGTTAAGTTTAAAAATCATCCTGTTGAAGAGGTCCAATGGATGTACGCTTGAGACCTAAGTGCTTACCCCTCACTGCTGGCTCCACATTGAGCTAATAGCAATTGAGGACAATTGCTATCCCACCCCGGGGTTATGATGCCAGGAGGCATATTCCACGATGGATTCCGTGAAGTTTTGCAGTGGATTCTGTAAAATTTTATTTATTGCCGGGGCTCATACACAAGGTGGATTCCTTGTGCGAAAAGTCGATGGGGACGCCTGTCCTTTTTGGGCGCCTTGTTAATTTAATGTGCAAGTGGGTGATTCCATAGCGGGTGATTTCGCAAAATACATATTTAAATTAATAGAGGTTTATGAGTTTAGAGTGCGCACTTGTAATAAATTAAGGTTAGGATTGAGTTCTAACAAATTTATTTATTTTTTTAGCTGAAGACTTATAGGTATTCACTTTTTTCAGTTTATTTTTATTATTTTCTAACAATTGTAAATGCTTCAATTGATGTGTAGAGCAGGCAATGGTGGCGTTGGGAAGCACTGGGTGATAGCGTGTATTCAAGTTATTTAGAAAAAATTATCATTTTTAATGGGCGCGCATCTTAGGTGTGGCGCCAACATTTATTTTGACACACTTATTTATTGAAGTGCCTGGTATTTATTTATTATTTTGCATGCGCATGGGTACACAATTTAAATATTTGTTATTGGACATTGTATTTGGGCATTGCCTGACTCTTTAGACACCCAATAGCTTTAATTCTTTAGTGGGACAAAAGCAAACACAAAAGCTAAAGCGTGCTAATTGTAAATTGGGCTATTTTTTGAGCTTGGAGATAAATAATATATAAAATACATGCTTTGTGGAGAGCTCACACAAGGCATGGGGGGAGATTGTACCCAATTAGTTTTTTGCTTCATGTCATGCAAGATTTATCTCTTGTTTTTTGTGCAAAACTAGAGTTCTTTTGTTCTTGGGGACCTTCTGGCGCTCACTACGCGTGCATACAGCATTCGATCTGTGCACCAAATACACAGAATTCCATGAGGGTATTCTGCCCACCAAGATTCCACCCTTGTAACTAGTATTTAGGGTTTTAGCATCTCATCTTGGGTCACGAAGGGGCTCGTCAGATTCTACGAACAATGCACGATTTACAGCCAGAGCCCCCCTAGCATTCACATTTCCTACTGCCCAATAATATTCCTATGGATAGGACATTTCGCTAACGGAGCCGGTCTAAGCCTCTCGAAGTAATAGCCATGACCCCCTTGGAGTAGGATCTCGTAACTAGCTTGGGGGTAGCCTAGCATGACCATTCCTTTTATCCTATTTGTCAATGTTTTCAATCAAAGATCTAGATTTTAGCAAACACAAATAGTCCTTTCAAATGTATATCAAATGATACAATGATAATTAAATCATTGTGCAACTCACAGCTTTCATAGCCAAGGTAGACCTTATGCTAAAGTAACCTTACATTCTAATGAGGATTCTCCTCCCCAGAAAGAAGTGTTGAGTACATCTCTTACAGTATGTTAAGCAAGGCATGAATTTTCCATTTGGGCTATCTTACTCAATATAAGTGAAATTCCTTAAAGAAATATATTGTGACAATAACTTAACGAGATGACTTACAGATCCTTTAAATAGTTTCACTTTTTTTAAGTGTTAGTCAACACTTAACCTTATCGCGTTGTTTGACAATAATTATATTGAGTTATTTTACTAATCTCAAGTGCACATAAAGTCATATATGCAATAACCTCTTGCAACTATTTCCATCATGATTCTACGATTTAGAGTCTCAATTAATCTAACTACAAATCATAGTGCAATTAATCATTTATGTGTGTACTAATATGCCGTCTAGATGAAACTGTGAATTCGTGTAAGTGTAAAATATAGAGCTAATATTTTATGTAATTAGTTCTTATATGCATGATGCCCATGCAATCTAACAACTAGCTCTTTGTACCGTTTGATGCAAAAGCTAACATTTATTTTTTTGTAGAAATTCGACATAAACCTTATTATTTTATATGGAAAAATAATAGCCTAATAGTGAATAACCTAGTTTGGGATGACAACATTGGGAATTTTGTCTTTGTTAGCACTCATGTTTGCCATAGGGTATTGGCAACTCCAGCAACCTCGGGCACTTCCTTATCTCTAGCAATACCCATTCCTTGACATGTTGCGGCAGCTCCCATGGTCTTTCCACTTTGTCTCTTTGGATCCATCCTTCGCAAGTGGATTCAAAAGATAAAGAAGGAGGAATGAATTTGAGATGGGAGAGTGTAAGAGAAGATGGCTCAGTCGGAGACCGAGATAGAGTGGAATTGAGCTAACTCTCCCACTCGTAGTCTCTCCAAGTAACTCCTCTCTCTCTCTCTCTCTCTCTCTCTCTCTCTCTCTCTCTCTCTCTCTCTCTCTCTCTCTCTCTCTCTCTCTCTCTCTCTGTGTGTCTCTCTCTCTCTAGCTTCGTCTCGCAACCTCTTGGAGGGGTATCCTTCTACCTCCCTCTCTCTACCTCTCTCTCTCGCAGTCTCTCGGGGTCTCCTTGTGCTTCTCTAAACTGCTCCCCATGCCTCATATTCATAGCTAAATTAGAGAAGAAGGGTTGTGGGCTGAGAAGAAGAGCTCTTTGTGGAGGATATCTTAGAAAAAGCAGCAATCTGAAACTTCTAAGATGCAGTTTGATGCTCAAATCACAAATCTGATAGTTCCATTGGCTCCGAATGGGGGGTAAACCCCAAGACACTCAAGATACTTGGTTAGAAATCTTCTATTCACTCCTTCTTCTCCCTGTTCAAAGTGTTTTTTTTTGCTTGTAAACTACGATCGTGACACGTGCAATTTCGCTAATTATTCTTTTTTTCATTAAATCTCCAAAACTACCTTAAAAAACCACTTGCTTTTTTAAAAAAATATGACATCCCATTCTAGAAATTTTCATAGCTTTTTAGGATATTTACAATAAATAATATCAAAAATATGCTAGTCTTGTCCAAAAATCTAATATTTTTGGACCATCCATACTATACACATTGACACTAATGACTAATATGGCTCATAACTCTTGTTCACATTGTAATTTCCATTGATGGCGGGGGCTACAGTCCTTGTTAATCCAAAAAATATATCGGGTTACGACTCTCAATTTTTTATATTTTTAATTAAATAAAAAAAATTAGTTATTAATGTTAGTTAGTTTTTACTTTAGTTAGTCTTTAGTTAGTAACCTTACTAGCTTATTAATTGACTAACTTTCAAACTAACCAATTAACTTTTAATTGCGTGGAAGTATTACACCCCTTTAGGTTTTGATCCTAAATTTTTCTGTTTTTCTCTTTTCAAACATCCTCCATGACATGTTTTGGTGTAGGCCTAATAGGAGGAGTAGACTAGTCAAGATCACTCCTACCACCCCCTCTAGTTACCCTCTCACAAGTCCCTAGATTGCCACTTTTCCTTTTTCTCTTGTCTTCAGTAATACAATCCGTGTTATGTAACTTTGTCAAATATGCATAATTTGAATAAGAATCCATAGTTGAATACCATCCAATCTTTTCTATAATATTCCTCCTTACACTATTTAACTCTATTTTAGGGATCTTCCCCTAACTTGTAGCATGAGTCCAAATTTTGATTTTCTTGCTTGAAGGAGTCCATAGGTTGTAGCATCCAATTTTGCATAAGCATTACATATAGATAAGTCATCAAGAATTTTCTACAAATCTTTATAGAGCAAGGGGAAATCTTGTCTCACATGCATGAAACTTTCCTTCCTTCTAGAAAATCAAATTCTTGCAAAAATTCTCTCTATACAAATAACAATCTCTATGATCGTGATCCAAACTATCCCACCAAATATGTTTGTGGATAACTCCTTCCATAGGCGGAGTCTTCAGAGCTATTAATATTCTCAAATATTCAAGCTTTGGAAGCTTAATTTGAAAATCCTACATATTCTTGACAAGATTATCAATAACATCATCTTTTGAAGGAACAACAGAGAAGACACTATCTATGATTGCCCTAGCATTGGCTTTATCCAAGATGAACTAACAATAGTCCTAGGTATAGTTAACTGCTCCCTTCTTCTTTGTCACTTTACTAAATTGAAAATAGCCTCCTAAGCAACATTCCACTTTGTCTTAAGGCTCTATTCTAATGTATCATCTTCCAAAAGTGTTTCCAATTCAATTTGTAATGGATGTTCTGCAACATATAATAATAAAATAATATTCTCCAAAGTAAGATGTTCCATAGTACTCAATTGGTCATGACGTTGTTCAAATTTCCTTTGCAATTTTGGAGCAAAAAGCCATTTGGTAGATTTTGCAACCCACTTAAGAAAAGACCTTTTTGTAACCATGCTAGCATCCCCAATGTAATATTCATCTTTTAGGGATTTCTTGAAATCAACCCACGTTCGACTATGCTCTATGTAAATTGCATCTGTTCAAGTTTGTAGCTCATGAGCCACAACCCTATTTGGAAAGCTTGATTGGGTGAGATTCTTTAGATTAATTGAATTTGAGGCAAGATTTTGCCCCGTGTATATCCACGAAATCATGGTTCATTACACATCATGACTTGCAAAATTGTAGTTTGTAAATGCATGGCTATGCAAGGTAAGAGAACTTGTACCATAAGTTGGTCTATATAATTGCAGTTTGAGAATATAAAAATTGGTAGTCATCATAGTCATCTATGTGGATGACTTGATTATTACAGGTGATGGTGATAATGGAATTATTGAATTTAATGAATTTTTGAAAAAGAAGTTTGAGATGAAGAATTTGAGTGACCTAAGGTACTTTCTTGGTATTGAGGTTATAAGATATGTGATGAGGGTATATGGTTATCCCAAAGGCATTATGGCTTGTATATGTTGTCCTAGTATGGTATGACAACATGTAAGCCTCTTTCAATACCATTGGAGCAAAATGTGAAGTTGAGTATTGATGTTGGGGATGAGATAGAAGACCCTACTATGTTCAAGAGCATAGTAGGGAATCTAATTTACATTATTATGGCAAGGTGAGTTGAGTTATGATGTTGGCCTTGTCAATCAGTTTATGTAGATTCCTAGAAAGCCTCATTTGGATGCACTTAGATGCATATTGATGTATGTGATTTCCACTTTACATTATGGACTTTTTTATGAGATAGGTAAGAACGTATAGATGTTTGGATATGCATATGCAGATTGGGCTAGTAACTGATAAAAGATCTACTAGCGGATTAATGTTTTCCCTTAGTAGTACAACAATTACATGGAGCATAAAAAAGTGATCTACAGTTAACTTATCAAGTACAGAGATTGAGTAGTATACAGGTGGTGCTATGGCAACATATGAGGTAGTATGGCTGCAAAAGTTATTAAGTTATTTGGATGTGTAGGAAGATGGTCCAATTGCCAGTCACTATGACAACATGAGTAGCATATAGTTAACTAGTAACCCAATGTTCCATGCTAGGACAAAAAACATTGAGGCACACTACCACTTTGTGAGAGAGAAGATACTTGTAGGAGATATTAAATTGGTATATGTTAGGACATAGGATTAGATAGTTGACATTTTCACAAAGGCATTGGGTGTAGAGAAGCTTTGAAAGTTTTGAAGCTTACTTGGTGTTATAGAGATATAGTTGAGCTTGAGGGGGAGTGTTGAAATGGCAAGCTCAACATGTGCAGATAATGATAATGGACCATTTAGCTAGATGGGTCTACATGTCTACACTTAGCATGCCAGTGGTCATTATGATCTTCACATGGCCATTAACTTATCACTTATTATATTTAGTTTATTGCATCTACCTATAGTTGGCATAGTTATAGCGCTAGTCATTAGTATAGTCTATTATGTAATGGTCGACTTAATAGGTCACTTTCCTTTCTATGTTGTATCTTACCTATACTGTGTATACATTGTATTGTGTGTGAAAGAAGAAGAGACTAGAAAGAAGAAGAAGAAGAAGAAGAAACTAGCAAGAAAACGTTTTGGTCTCCATCTCTCTTCTTGTATTCTTGAATGAACTTCCTCTTGTGTGTATGGTGTGTGTTTGGTGTAGCACCTCAAGTAGTCCCCCCACCATGCGATTCTTGACATCAATCATGTAAGAAATAGAGATACTCTCAACTATTATCCAATATGCAATCAAATGTAAAATAGTTTGCGGGTTTTTAGAAGACACTATTACAATGTGAGGCTATGGTAGTGATGCTTGGCAGATGCTCTTACCTTATGTTGAAGGAAAAAATCTAAATTTAGTTGGATTTTATGTATGGACATGATTGCCAAGCTTAAGATAATTGGTGTGAAGGAAAAAAATTGTGCAAGATTAGTGCCACCTCTAAAGCTATAGTTACATGGGAAGAGATCAAAAAGTTTGTACACAAACCTATCACGTACAAGTCAATCAAGATGTATGATTTATTTAATCTAAAGCAATAGAACTTGTCTTTGGAAGCATACTATTTGCACTTTCTAGCTTCAATGAAGTATGCTCTAGTAATGAATGCAATAGGCCAAGTGGTAATTTTCTACCAATGTGTTAGCGATCCCTTGAGTGAATAATTATTATCCATGAAACCCAATGACTTGCAAGGTACTTTTATACAAGCCAAAATTTTGATTGGACTCAAAAGAGATCCACTTGTTAAACCAAGGCAAGAGATGTCACAAGTGTGATGAACTAGTACACATTCGAAAGAGATGTCACAATCACTAGTGCTCTAATGTGATGAGCTAGGGACATCTAAGACAATTTCCCTCAGGTTACTCAAGAAGATGAGGAATTACCAAGGAAGTGGAGTTCCTCAAGTAAAGCAAGTGGTACAGCTAAAGAGAGATAGAGACCCATATGATTTTTCAAGATGTATAATTCATTTCGATGCTATCTAATAATTCTTACTCACATAAGAACCCTTGAGCTTGTAGCTCTTAATAACTTAACTGCCCACAAGTCTTGGAATCTAACAACCATGGGTTCAATTTCTCTTGAGATGAGAACATCTCAATTCTTCTAAGTGGGAGAGAATGTGATGTACCTAGCTTGGTACCTTTGACATTATAAAACAAAATAGTACTAAAGTATTCAACTATATTGACATCATAAAACAAAATAGTACTAAAATAATAAACTATATTGTGTGTCGTGATGTATATGAATGAACTTCAAGGAAAGTAATAACATCTAGGCATATTGAAGACATTTTTTTTATTAAAGTTTCTAAGATATTGATATGGAATTCTACATGAAAATGGAATTTTGGTTTTTTAAAAACTTCTCAAAAATGTAAAGTGAAATGATAGAATTGTAGATCTCATCATGCCATGACCGCAATGGTTCTATTTTGAGTGGAAGTATGGTGGTCTCATAGCCAACAGGTCTTAGAATCTAGTAGCCATAGGGCTAATTCTATTGAGATGAGAACATCTCAATTCTTGTGAAGGAGAGAGAATGTACTACACCCACCTTAGCACCTTTGATGTCATAAAACAAAATAGTAATAAAGTAATCAACTATGTTGTGTGTTTTGATGTATATGAGTGAACTTCAAGGGTAATAAAATTTAGGGATATTAAAGACGTTGCTTTTATTATTTTTTCTAAGATCATGGAGATGGAATTTTGGTTTTTAAGAAATTTCTCAAAAACATAAAGTGAAATGATAGAATCATAGATCTCCTTGTTCCATAATCACAATGATTCAAACATATTCAAATTTTGATTTTTGGATTAAAAATTATAGCCATTTTAAGTTCTCTCTAGTTAGCAATTTTTATATATGAGTTCCATGCAAGTGTGAAAGGGCCATGTTTCTATCTTTTTGGATTCTTTATAAAAATGTAGATAATCTTAGAATTGAGTTAAGTATCTCAACAAGCATTCAACTTAGCTTTCTTTTATTTACATTCAATCCCTAAAAAATGCACGCTCAATTTAGCTTTCCTCAAGCTTAAGATAAGTCCCTCCCCCCCCCCCCCCCACCCCACCCAAATCATCTATATATAAACCCTAAATTTTGCATGAAAGGCACCATTCTATGGGTACGATGAAGCAATAGACCTATTAGTAATAAGTCTGCTTGCATTTGACATGAGGACATCTTGATTCTTCTAAGGGGAAGAGGATATAATGTACCCACCTTGACACACGTTAGACATCATAAAAAAAATTGGTGCATATATATTAATTTAGTATTTTACATATATATATATATATATATATATATATATATATATATATATATATATATATATATATATATATATATATATATATATATATATATATATATATATATATATATATATATAAGTGAGCTTCAAGAGAAATAATGTTTTGGGATATTAGAGACCTTGCTTTTACTAACATTTCTAAGATATTGATACAAACTTTTGATGGAAAGTCATGGAGATTGAATTTTGGAAAAATTTTCAAAAAATTTAAAGTGAAATGATAGAGTCATAGAGCTCATTGCTCCATGATTGCAGTGGTTCAAATGGATTCAAGTTCTGAGTTTCAAATCAAAAGTTATAGCCATTCTAATATCCAATATATGCAATAATTTTTATATGCAAGCTACACACAAGTATAAAAGGGTCATATTTGTATATTTTGGACTCCTAAATTCATTAAAATATCAATAGTCTTAATATTGAGTGAGATTATCTATTCGGGTTCAATCTCTCAAAAAAACACACACAATTTCACTAGTAAAATGAAAGTGGAGGAAACTAAAGTTGGAAAGATTTCTTATGACTACGATAACTTCTACAATATTTTTGTTGACATGGTTAAGTTACCATGTGTCATGGTGAGAGCTAGATTTTGGGACTTGTTTTTGAAGCATTTGAGACCATTCTTAGAGTGAAAAAGTGGATGGGAGGCATCAAGGACCAAATTTTCATGCAAAATTGAATGGTGGCGGATAGTCGCGAGCTAGAGTTTTTTTTAATGGATTTCGATGCCAGGAATCCAATGCAAGTCTCCGTTCATCGATTAGAAGTCGTTTGAACCCCCATTTAATCCCCCGCAAGGTTTAGCATTCTCAAGTAGCTATGTGATTCGGGAGCCGAAAAGTGCACAACGGGGTCAAGGTTTATAGATTTCGACGTCATAGAGCCAAGCTATCTCCAGTCAGATCACAATTTTGAGTCTGTTTGCCCCTCCAAGCATGCCAAAAAACCTCGCAGAGTAGTGTAAAAGTGGTTTTTTCAAAGTGGACATTTAATAATTAATGACATGAATGAAATGGAAATGAAAAAAACATGCAAATTCTTGCCTAACAGGAGGAGGGGGCATTTTTTGTTTTGTGCCCCATTTTTGGATTGATTTGTGCCTCATCAGTACACCCCGATCTAGAGAGAGAGAGAGAGAGATGCAAGCTTGATCTACATGCCAAAAGCAAGATTTTGATTGTAAGCATATGAAATACGATCAAGGAAATGGATTTCTATTTTTTAATTCTTTCTCTCTCCTCTCTCATTTCTATGAGAGAAGGGGGTGGGGTTTGATGAAAGATGTTGATGGAGTGATGGTGCTGGAGTGCAAAGGATCCTAGATCACAGAGCGTTAGTGGTGGCCAAGAATGAACGTCAGTGGCCTCCCAACCTTGAAATACGAGTCTCAAAAAGCTTTTTTAATGCATAAGAGTGATCGTTCTACCTGTTTTATGATAGATTTTGGTTGAAATTGATTAAAAATGGTTGTCTTTGGTTGTTAATGCTATAATCTATCAGAGATGCTAAAGAAAATAAGAAAATTAGTCACATAATAATTTATACATAAACCCACAAAACTCGCAACTATGCAGTTTTAAGAAAAATGGACAATTTTGGGATTTTTGTGGTGTTTATGGGGTTTGTGTGAAATAAAAAATAATATAAAATTAATTTTCAGTATACATGATCAGTCCAAATCAAAAAATTAGAAAATATCATTCTTTATTTCACACAAACCCCATAAACACCACAAAAAATGTTTATGGGGTTTGTCCAAATCAATAAATAAAGAAGAAAAATAGAAAAAAAATTGCATTCAACAAATAAGAAAAAAATAAGATTTATGTGTGTGGATGTGCGACATGACTAGAGCATGAGGGTTGCCAACCTTGTCTTTGTATTAAAGTCGATTCTTTATCACTTTTATAAAGAAAAACACATAAAAAATGCCTCCTACACCTATCAATGCATGCATAACCTAAGTAGTAGGGAGGAGTAATTTTGAGGGTGACTAATTGCTGATAAGATTTTGAATTCTAATCTTTTGTTGATGCATGGGATATAGGATGTTTATGGTTTAAGTTTAAGAGGGTCTAGCAACATGAGAATGCTTGATTGGGTGCTGGCCCTCAGTAATGCAACGTTACGTGTAGATTAAAATCATTGAAAGAAATACCTTTTCACCTCATAATGTTGATTTCTAAATGATAAAATGATTGAGCATTATGGTCCATGCATAATTGCATTGCACACAACTCATGGTATCATTAGTGGATGCATTGTATTTGTATTCATGCATATGACCTACCGTAATGTTGAGTATGTAAGATATCCTAAGTTGTAGGTTTAGATGATCGGTTTCCTTGGGGACTATTTAGTGAGGAAAATATATATTTCTCTTGGAACGTTTGAAAACAAGAGTGGAGTTTGTGATGTTTGTGTTAGTAGCGCATCGAGGGGCCAATCCCTGAGGTGTAGGAGAGCGATAGTGGGGCTGCAGCATTCAGCCGAGGGGTGTCTCCTTTGTTAGAGCTTATGTGGTGTCTTACTCTCTCTGAGGAGTATGGGGAAGGCTTAACCGTTGGACTACAGTCCAAAACAAATGTGAACTTTACCATAGAAGTTAGGGCAGTATGACCCTTAGATGCTCATGGCCACGAGACCGAGAGGGTGTATTCTTTGAGTGTAGAGAGGCCTAAATAGTGCCTAGAGAGTCAGTGTTGGGCCCATTTTGGGTCTTGATAGGTGGTGTGTTTGCCAAGAGCCACTTATAAGTGGAAATCCTTGAATCTTGGTTGTCTAAGGACCATTTAGCCAGTTTATGCCAAAGGACATTGAGATTGATCCATTGTTTATTGATAAACAACATCTAACTAAAATCCAAAAGCAAGAAAAAGCTGAAAGAGCTAGGCGACATGTTGAGAACTTGAGGAGGTATTCCCCTCAATGTAGTAGTCCAATATTCCTACAAGGGAGTGGATCTAGTAGTCCTAGAACCACAAGTAGTCAATTGGGAGGAGGAAGCTCTAGTGCTCCCCTTCCCCTAGTAAGTTAGCCTACATCAAGTGCAGGTGTAAACCCATCTTAACCAAATCCTATTGCAAATCCAATCATTGTTAAGGTGTAGACTACCACAATTCCTACTAGAACATCGAATTTGCTAGCCTTAGGTTCCCCCCTACACATCTTTAATGGGTTAGTGGAGGAAGATGTGGAGCTCCACATTAGGGAGTTTCAAAAGTTGATGTTCAGCTATTGTATCCAAGATGAAGGACATTTAATGATGTTCTTTAATATGAGTCTCAAGGGAAGAGTGGTAGTATGGTATCAGAGGCCTAGAGACTGGAATCATAACCACTATTGATTTATTTTATGCAGCCTTTCAAATGGAATTTTTCCCTAAAAGGGGTGGTCAATATTGGCTACATGTACTAAATGTGACACGTCAAGAGGCACACATGAGGATATCTGAGCATATGCCAAGAAGTTAAAAGAGGTCTTTCACAAATTTCAAGCCTCTATCCCTATCCCAACAATTGCCCAACTATAATATTTTTTTCATGGTTTGGACTTGAATATTCAGGTGCAGTTGAGTAGTGTCACCTTGCGGAATATAGATAATGATATTAAATGAGCACAGGAAGTAGAATCTCGACTACAAGCGGCCTACATGGTCTAGTTCTTCCTAGAAATAAATTTGCATTGATGAATGGAAGTTAAGGGATAGCTATGCCTAACCCGAATGGGAGAGAAAGCATAATAAAAAATGTGCCCTTGCTACCAGCTCCTCCTAGTATGACCATGCCAATGGCTAGTCAGATGGTTCCACTAAATAATACAAGTCAAATGATAAACCCTAATGTGTTTCCAATTAATGAGCAGCAGCCAATCCCTAATCAGGTGGTTAGGCCAATGGAACAACAAGTAGATGATCATGGCTATGAGTCTAGTGCATTGAATGTCCTTAGAGAAGTTAAGGATATGATGAAGCACTATACCGACATGATCACCAAACAATATAGGCAAACAGCTATTGATGTCAATTTTCTTTAAAAACAACAAAATTTGATAGGGGGTCGATGCCTAAAGAGGGTGTCCCCTCAAGATTCAGCTATAAATGGTGTGGTGGCCAACATTTCCCTAAGAATTGCCCTAATCTTAAATGTGACATATGTGGGAAGTCCTACCATCTAGCTAGTACATGTTGGAGTAAGATTAGTCCTCTCTAGCAAGGGATTAGGCAACCAAGTCCAGTCAATCATCGAGCGCAAGGGAATAATATCTAGTAGGATGATGGACCAAAGCTAATATTGCAAAGAGGGAAAGCTTCTGTAGGAGCTACCTAGTGCTAATGGTGTCAGCCTTATTGAAATTGTGAGTGTCAACAACATTGAAGCTTCTAATTTGCAAGCCATTACAAGACGAGTAAAAGGCTAAAGAAGGAAATAAAGGTAATGTAAAACCTATTGAGGTAAACCCTAAATAGGATGATAAAGGGACGTAGATCCTTAACCCTAATGTAGAAGCCGGTCCTCTAAAAGCTGCTGATGGAAAAGCTGAACCTAAAAATGAGTTACCAAAGAAGAAGATAAAAGCCAAGAAAGAGGCCCCAAAGCTAGTTCAAAGGCCAAATGAGAGAATGGTTTGGTGGGAGAATAGAACCATTGCTAATTATAGCGAGTTCTCTTTGAGACGTAAAGCCTGATGTGAACCTCCTGCAATTGATCAAGTTATGTCCAAGAGTGTGTAAGGAATTTAGAAAGCTCTTCACATTGGATATATCGTTGAGCCCTTGGCAATAGCTCGTGTTGGAGAGGATTGGTTTGAGCATGCAGAAAAGCATTGCCCAAGGGTGGTAGCGCATGTTACTGGAATATTAGTGGATCATTCTATTATAGACACGGGATCCTTCGTCAACATCATGAGTTCGGAATTGATGGAATGGATAGGATTAGAAATCCAAAAGGACGCATCTACAATTCTTCAAATGGTTGATAATAGTTTAAGAAGACAACTTGAAGGTTGCATTACCAAAATTCATATGACTATTGTGAGTGTGGAATGCAATGTAGAATTTAGGGTTATTTGGTTTGCAGGATGGCCAAGCTATTAAGTATTGTTAGGAAGGCCATGGAGCAATCCAACTGTCAAATGGATATACCTGCTAGTCGTTTGATTTTTGGTAGAGGTGCCAGTCGTGTAGTAGTAGATGCATATCTTGAGTCTCCTTAAAATGAGCGAGCTCCTTTATCCTTGTTAGAATTAGATGCATTAGAGGAACCATTTGGCTGTGAGACTTCATAAAAAGTGATGAATCAAAAGAGGGGTCCACTATAGAGGATATATACCAGGTGGCTCTAAATGAGCCGATTGAAGCTCAAGATAGAATAAGAGATGCAGATGTGATTGACCTAGATCTCAAAACATTGAATGATCCATGACCTATTAAATTAGGAGCTATGCTTAGCCTAGAAGATAGGAGGAACTATGTGTCCCTAATCCAAGAATTTAGCAATATCTTTGCTTGGAGTTATGATGAGATGAGGGCTATTCCTCCTAGTTTGGTTGTGCATACTATTTCTTTGAAGGAAGGTAGCCGTCTTGTGTGACAGAAAGTGAGGCGTATGCCTGTTGAGCTAAGGGACAGACTATTTAAGGATTTACAAACGTTGAAATATTTGTAATCACACATACTTTAGTCCCTTGAGCAGCAGTGAGGGCTCAAGACCAGAATCCCATATGTATAGTAGGAGAAAGTACCACTACTCAAATCCTATAAAGCATTGTACTTGCACTCTTTTTCTAATGCAATGATAGTACCCTTTCTTTCCAGTAAAGTGTCATGTCACTGTCAATACACAAGATTGTGTTTATGAGTCCAAGTTTCAATATTGGAACCTAATTCACTTGTATAACAATTTTTCCTTGTCAGGGTCAATGTCTTCATGAGTTTCCTTTTCCTCTTTCAACCTCCATAGCTTCCGCATCTGCCATGCTCTATATCCCGTGTATTTTAACATGGTATTAGAGCTCAGCTGAGCATGGCTTAGCTCATTTTAGTAGATCTTCGCCTCTGATCCATCTCTACTCAGCTTAGTCTCAGTCTATGAACTCACTTTCCATCTCCACCTTAAAGCTTGCCTTCATAGCTGCCATAGCCAATAGCACCCTGTCAGATTGAAGCTCTTGTATCTCACTCCACAGGCCAAATCTTACCAAGATTCCTTCTAGACAAGTGTTCTCTTGCTATTGAAACTTCTTTGTATCATCTCAAAACTTGACATTGCCTCATCCACCACTCAACATTGTAAATTTTCTCAAGTTCTATTATGTGGCCTCCATAGCCAGATAGGATCTGCTGCACTTGGAGCTTTCATATCTCATCATTGACCTCATATATTTGGAAGATTCCTTCTAGAGATTTGTACCTTTTCTCAAGGAGAAGATTTCTATCACTTGACACCTTGGTATTGGCCACTCCAAAGCCTAGCATTGACAAAATTTGTGGTCATTGTCCAGAATGTGCCTGATGTTGTTCGTGCTACTGTTTTCATCACTATAGGTCGTGATGTTAACGACCACAATAGGGAATTGATAGCCCATCATTCAAGCTTCATTTTTATTAAAAAAAGTTTTGAAAATGATCCACTATAGCTCCCACCATCAGCAAAAAACCAGGGCTGGGTCAAAACCCTAATCTAGGGTGCCATAGCCTCAAACTTCACCGATCAAACTTCACCAAAGCTCAAAAATCTCATCATTTTCTCTCTTCTGCCACACTGGAAGAACCCACTGCCTCTCCGATCTACTATCGGAGCATCAAATCAAGAAGGGGAAGACTCTGATTTGAAAGAACTTGAAGGATCTTGCAGATTTGGAAGACTCAAGGAAGAAACATAGTGTCCATTGACACTCATTTGCTCTTAGCACTTGTGTCTTTTGACACATCTCAACCAACTCTTCTACTGCTCAAATCTGATAAGTCTAAACTTGATTTACTACTATTCCTGCAAGAACATGGGCAAAGACTCTCCAACTACTTACTTCAAAGGAGTCGAGTTTCACACCTGGCAGACCCGCATCAAACTCATCATGTTTTGATGAAGAAGGGCCTTTGGGCCATTACGAATGGAAAAGAAAAGAAGCCTCGTGATGCGGATCTTGCTGTCACTTGGCAAAAGAACGATGATAAGGCTCAAGCCATTATCAAATTGGAGCTAGACGACAGCTATATCCACCATGTCGATAACTGTGAGACCTCACAGGATACATGGAAGAGACTTGACACTTTGTTCGGTGCACAGTCTAAATCACCAAAGTATTGTCTCCTGATTGATTTTTTTAGGCTTGAAATGAAGTCCAGCACATCGCTTACCATGCATCTAAATTACAATGGAAGGACTTCTAACCCAACTTGCAGGAATCAACATTAAAATAGAAGAAGATGTTTGCATCGGTGTTCTACTTAAGAGTTTGCCTCCTGAATATAATAATGTATCAACAACTTTAATCAACATGCCAAATCCTAAACTTGTTGATATCCAAGCATCACTGTTAGGGGAGGAAAAGAAGCTTAAAACTAAGGAAGAACCAAGCACCTCTAGAGATGAACATGCATTATATGTTTGCAACATGTACAAAAGCAAGAAGAATCGGCTCTTCTGTGACTTCTACAAAAGGACTGGACACCCCAAGAAGTTCTGCCACGCCAGAAAGAGGTCCCAAAAGGCCTACCTAGTTGCAGTCAAAGAAGAAGAAGAAAATGAAGCAAAGGAAGAAGAAGAAGAAGAAGACCACCAAACCTCATCAGTCCTTCTATTTAGATAGACTTTTTTAGTTTTGTATTTCCTAGCCCTAATGCCTCAAACATAAACTTGTAAACTCCTCTATTAGCCTTGCACTATAGCCTCTGTATGCTTTGTGAGGCCCTTGCTACAGCCTCTGGATGTCCATCATGTTTGTGGTACCCACACTTAGCCTTTTTCTGTGACAGCCTCTAGTGTTTTGCCATGTTTATGGTATGCCCACACTTTGCAGGTGTTACTTTCACTAAAGCCTCTATACGCTTTGTACTTCTGGTTGTGATTGAGGAGGGGTGTTGAAATATTTGCAATCACATCTACTTTAGTCCCTTTGTGAGGAGCAGTGAGGGCTCAGGACCAGATTCCCATATACACAGTAGGAGAAAGTACCACCACTCAAATCCTATAAAGCATTGTACTTGCACTCTTTTTCTAATGCAATGATAGCACTCTTTCTTTCTTGTAAAGTGTCATGTCACTGTCAATACACAAGATTGTGTTTATGAGTCCAAGACTCAATCTTGGAACCTAGTTCACTTGTGTAACAATTTGTCATTGTTAGGGTCAATGCCTTCATGAGTTTCCTTTTCCCCCAGTGGTTAACAGGAAAAATAAGAATAATCAAATCCAATTTTGCGCACATTTTAGGAAGCTCAATAAATAGATGGTAAAATATTGCTATCCACTGTCATTCATTGATCAGATTCTAAATCAATTAGCAAGTAGAAGTGTCTATTCATTTATGGACTGCTTTGCTGGATATAACCAAGTGAATATTGCAGAGGAAGATAAGCTGAAAATGACATTTATTACTGTATTTAGCACATTTGCATATCATGTGATGGCATTTGGATTATGCAGTGTGTTGGGTTCTTAGCAACGTACAGCTGATAAGACTTTTGGTGATATTTCCCCCGAGGAGCTGAAAATATTTATCAACGATCTGAGGGCAGCCACCATAAGGGAAAGAATGCTGATTATTTTAAGTGTTTTGAGCATTGCAAGTAGTTTTGTATTGCTCTTAACCCAAAAGTGCGCCTTTGGAGTGCCGTATGGAAGATTGCTATTGGGTCATGTCATTAGTTCAACTGGTATTGCGATCGATTCTGAAAAGATAAAGGTTATTGTCTCTATGAGTCCACCATGTACTACTAAAGAAGTGCATGGCTTTTTGTCATCAGTGGGATATTATTGACGATTTATTAATGCACTAGTAGAAAGAATGCTACCATTGACAAATATATTATCCTTTAACTATCTATTTGTTTGGAGTGATCCTTATCAAGTATCCTTCAAGGATGTGAAGCATGAATTGGCAAAAGCACCAGTCGTGAAAGCATCCAAAAGGAGTAAGGGTTTTTATATATTTTCAACAGAGCCACAATGCATAGCATTAGCTATTATTTAGCCTAGATGTGGGAGGAGAAATGATATCATCCAATAGCATTTTCTAGTTGTAAATTGGGGATATCTGAACTTAATTACACCTACATGGAGAAATTTTGCCTTGGGATGGTGTTTGCAACCAAAAATTTTAGGCACTATATTCTCTATGAAAAGGTAGTATTTTATATGAAGGAAAAATGACTTAAATTATTGCTAAACAAGTTACAATCACCTAATCACCTAGCGAAATGGCTGATTACTTTACAAGAGTTTGATTATGAAATTAGGAGTAAGCTATCGAAGTTGCAAGTGTCTTCTAGATTTCAAGAAACCAAAGGGAATCCTGGTTGAAGTTAGTGATATTGAGGGACTGTTTAAAATTGATATGGCCTCCATTCCATCCTGGTATGCTACTATAACACACTACTTATCCATAGGAGAGACTGGAGCCGCTTTATCAAAATTAGAGAAGAGAAAAACTAGACAGCAGGCTTTGAAATTTTCCTTGATTGCAAGAACACTATATTGGCAAGGGGTTGATGATGTTTACCACCAATGTGTTATGCTTGACAAGGCTCCATTTATCTTGGAAGAGTGCCATGACTTTTCTTGTGGAGGACACTTTGCTAGGCAGTTGACTGCACAAAAAGCTTTAAGAGTTAGATATTGGTCGCCATCCATTTTCCAAGATTCATTTGAGTATGTTAAGAGGCATGACAGTAGGGAGAATAGGAAGAACCCACTGAATCCTATTATGGCTATACTACCATTAGAGAAGTGGGGCATCGATTTTGTGGGTCCTATTACCATAGAAGAGATATATCATAGTGGCAATTGACTATTTTACGAAGTGGTCAGAAGCACGAGCGACAAAGAAGGACGATGCAAAGGAGACTGCTACCTTCCTACTTGAGCAGATTATCTACCAAAGGAATTAGTGTCAGACCGTGGAACCCATTTTCTAAATAAGTTGATTAAGATCCTGACTGAAGCATGGCAGATTAAGCACAATAAGATGACTCCTTATAACCCGCAGGAAAATGGACATGTTGAAAGTACCAATAAACAGCTTGTGGGTATTCTGTCAAAGATAGTGTTAGAGAAGAAACGAGGCTGGGATAAGAAGTTATATGTGGTAGTGTGGGCATATAACACGACGTTTAAATGAGCCATAGGCCACAATCCATTCAAGTTAGTTTATGGGGAGGAGTGTGTATTACCCCTAGAGATTGAGTTACCGATCCCATAAGATTTGCAATTAACCATTCTTTGGGAGATGAAGATAAACTCTTTGAGCACTTTATGACTTTAACACACCTAGATGAGCTCAAATTGCAGAGTTTGTTACAACAAGAAGTGGCTAAAGCATTGGAAAAAGCAATTGCATGATTTAGAAGAGATATCATCAGGGAAAGCTTATTAGGTGAAGTAAGGTATATAAAGTTATGGAGCAAGAGGATGGATCCTTTTTTTGGGAAATCAAAGCCTTCTGTCATCACTGCTTACGAATTCTAACGAGTATCCTTGTTATATTCAATGAAGAAGGTGGGATGGAGCCTTTGGTACATCCTTTGAACATCCTAAATTTTAATTATCATTATTACGAGTAGAGGTGACGATGGCTGGCTATGTGAACCCATCGTGGACATATACATTATGCTTTGATGGAGCATCTAGGGGTCCAAACAAGAAAGGGAGTATAGGCATGGTTATTAGGGATCCTCGACATAGAATCATGATGAAATGAGTTGTCTACCTTGGGGTATGATTTGCTAATATGGTGGAGTACAAAGCTTTGATTATGGGATTGAACATTGCAAAGAAGAGCGATATTCACTAGTTGTTAGTAAAAGGGGATTCCCAATTGGTTTTGAACCAACTGAATGGGATGTACATAGTATGGAGCCCTATTCTTTGAATGTATTATGAACAGTGGTGGATGGCCAAGCTAGAATTTTCCTAAGTGGATTTCGACGCCAAGAATCCAACGCAAGTCTTCGTTCATTGATTAGAGGTCATTTGACCCCCCATTTAATACCCACAAGGTTTAGCACTCTAAAGCAGTTATGTGATTCAGGAGCTGGAAAGTGCGTGATGAGGACAAGGTTTATAGATTTCGATACCACGGAGCCAACCATCCAATCAAATCGCAATTCCGAGTCAGTTTGCCCCTCCAAACATGCCCAAAACCCTTGTGGAGCAATGTGAAAGTGGTTTTTTCAAAGTGGACATTTAATAAATGACATAAAATGAAATGTAAATGAAAAAAACATATAAATCCTTGCTCGATAAGGGGAGGGAGATTTTTTTGTTTTACGCCCCATTTTTGGATGGATTTGTGCCTCTTCAATACATCTTCAATACATCCCGATCAAGAGAGAGGAAAATCGAAGCTTGATCTACATGCCAAAAGCAAGATTTTGACTGTAAGCATGTGAAATATGATCAAGGAAATGGAATTCTGATTTCTTAGTCTTTCTCTCTCCTCTCTCCTCTTGCTGCCCGTTCATATGCTTGATTCTATGAGAGAAGGGGGTGGGGTTTGATGAAAGATGTTGATGGAGTGATAGTGCTGGAGTGCAAAGGATCATAGATCGCACTGTGGAAGAGAGTCAGTGGCCAAGAAAGAGCATCAACGGCCTCCCAACCCTGAAATACAAGTCTCAAAAAGTGTGTTTTTATGCATAAGCGATCGTTCTACTTGTTTTATGATAGACTTTGGTTGAAATTGTTTGGAAATGGTTGTCTTTGGTTGTTAATGCTATAATCTATTAGAGAGCTAAATAAAATAAGAAAATTCAGTCACATAAAAATGTATACATAAATCTGCAAAACCTGTGACTACGTAGTTTTAAGGAAAATGGTCAATTTTGGGATTTTTGTGGTGTTTATGGGGTTCATGTGGAATAAAAAAGAAATAAAATTAGTTCTAAGTACACATGATCAGTCCAAACCAAAAAATTAAAAAATATCATATTTATGCATAAATAAATAATAAAAATAAACAAACTAATTTAAAAAAGGTTTTTGCATTCAAAAAATAAGAAAAAATAAGATTTATGTGTGTTGATGTGTTACATGGATGGAGCATGAGGAATAAGCCTCAGTTCAGCCTTGTCTTTGTTTTAAAGTGGAGTTTTTATGCACATTTCATTACATGCAACTCATGGTATCATTACTGGATGCATTGCAATTGGATTCATCTATATGACCTACATTGAGTATGTGAGATATCCTAAGCTATAGGTTTAGATGATCAGTTTCCTTAGGGACTATTTAGTGAGGAAAATATCTATATCTCCTGGAACGTTTGAAAACAAAAGTGGAGTTTGTGACATATGTGCTATTTGTATTAGTGACACATTGAGGGGCCAATCCTCGAGGTATAGAAGAGTCACTGTGGGGCTGTGGGATTCAACTAAGAGGTGCCTCCTTTGTCTATGCTTCTTACGTGGTATTTTACTCCCTCTGAGGATTATTGGGAAGTCTTAACCATTGGATTACAATCCAAAACAAATGTGAAATTCATGATAGAAGTTAGGGGAGTGTACCCCTTAGATGCTCCTGGTTGCGAGGCCAATAAGGTGTGTTCTTTGAGTGTAGAGAGGCCTAGCTAGTGCCTAGAGAGCTAGTGTCGGGCCCCTTTTGGGTCCTAGCACATGGCTCACTTCTACAAGGCACAATGCTCAGAGTGTATTGACTTGTCATAATCTAACATTATGGATTCAATATAGTACACTTGTTTCTCCTAAGTTTATACCATCTATGATTATTAGGTTTTGTTTCAACCTTGGAGTTCATTATCAAGCTTGATGAATGCCAAATCATAAAGGATGGAAGTTGGAGAGGGTAGACCTTACATTGATGAATTATGCCATGGCCTATGCAAAAGATGGCATGCTTGTCCAACTGTTTAGTGTACATTTAGAAAGAAAATTTGGTGGCTACTAGCAGCTATTGAAGTGTCCAAGGAGACGCATAATGTTCTCTCTTGTATCTTCCAATGTACTCCATATCCACATATAATTTCCAAGAAAACAAGTTGCAAGAAGCTCTATGTGGGTGGAAGGACTCAGAGAATTCAATGTTAATTGGAACTTGGGCAGTGATTTCAAGACTCTAAAGTGTATGTTCAATTGTAACACTAAGGCATCAACATCATTGCCTTATCCATTTTTCATAAAAACAAACAATTATTCTGTGATCGTAGATAATGTTGCGTGGAAGGGAGAAGCACTTGCTTGCAATAGAAAGGCACTGCCAAATAGATCACATCTTGAAAAGAATTGGAAAGCAATATTTCCAGTTAACCTTGAGAATGTCTATTTTTGCACTTTGCATTGTCTCCATGTGTATATTTGACAAGTTATTGAAGTTACACATCAGTTATGTATACACAATGCAACCTCCCTCCAAATGTGAAGTAGCTACTGAGAAAGTCGAGGAGTTATTAAATTCATTAGGTGTACATGGAGGTAGGGTAAAGATTAAAAAGGACTAGAAAATAGGTCTAACGACATAGCACAAAAAATAGCCATGAATGGATTGAAGGCAAAGAGATTTGTAAGCAATATGACTGGTAAACCATCAAAGTTAAAGTGGGAGATGTGGAAAGATTTATGAAAATGAAATATAGATTTTGAAAGAGACTCTAGTCTTAGGAATTTTGCAAATGTTTGGCATTCTTTTGATAAACTAGTGTGTATAATACTAAAACCATCAACAGATTGTTTCAATGAAGTTAAAATTTATACAATAGTCAATGATTTTATAGAGCTAGTTGTCAATGTATAGGGAGAAACCAACATACATAGTACACCTTCAACTCTACTATTTGCATACTCTTTAATATTTGGATACGCAAACACTCCAAATCTAATGCCAATGTTCCATACTTTGTAGCATATATTATATGCTCATCAATTATAATTTTTGGAGAAATATGGAGTGAAACCAACATCACACCAAGTCTACATAGTACACCTTCAACTCTACTACTTGCATGCTCTTTAATATTTGGATACGTTGATACTCTAAATCAAATGTCAATGCTCCATACCTTTGGAGCACATATTATATGCTCATGGATTATATTTTTTGAGAATTATGGGTCTTTGAAATGTGGAGCACTCAAGGTATGGAAAAGTCTCATTACCAGGCTTGTAGTGCATATTTCAAGAATACTTGTCATGGATGTAGTCACGTCAAGAAAAGCTACCTTGTAAAAATGCTCACTTGGTTTATGCACCTTTTCTCACTCCATGACATTGGAGAATGTAAGGCTACCACATTGGCTAAATCGGAAGGGGAAACCCTAAACCTAGCCATCTAGGGCTATATAATAGCCCATGGGTCTACATCACTTGATTGAGTGAGAGTGACCCAAGTTGTACTTTCATAAGTAACTTAATAAGAAAGATTGTTCCTATAATTTGAGCTCTCCTCTCCCTCTTGTGTGCACATCCCAATGTTTCTTCCACGTTTTTTTTCAACATGGTATCAGAGCCTCCTTTGATTTCAGCTTCCATCATCCAAATTTTCAACTAAGTGCACATGAGCCTTCATCTTCTTCATGTTATCCCTTGGCCTCCATAGCCATAGATTGATCCCCTGACCTTGGAGGAGCTGGTGTGAGCAAAGGAGGTCATATTAGCTCTAGATTTCTTTTGGAGACTTGATCTTTAGCTCAAGATGCTTCAACATGATACATCAAATATTGACATTGAGCAGCCACGAAGGCAACATTGTGTGTTTCTGCATATTTGGTGTATATTTTGCAGTGATTAGCTCATCTTGATAGTGCAACCTAAAGAGGGCACAATCCCTTGAGAAACCATAGGCTTTGCTAGCCCCCCTAGTGGGCCATCTCCCCCTAAAAAAGTTTGGATTAACTCTCTTTCTACTGTCAGTCCACAACCTTGAAAGCTTGAATTTCTTTCTTTTTTCACATTTTGTTGTCATTGACATTTATTTCAATCACCAACTCATTGCCTCCAAAGTTATTTAATGATTTGTGGTCTTCATTTCAATGATGATTCTTCATTTGGTGGGTATCACTAAGCTTGCCAAGATGGATACTTATCATCTCAAGTGGTCTTAACTTTGAGATGAGTGCTTCTTAGCACTAAAATGCATTTGATTGTTATTATTTACTCCTTTTTAATGATAAAATAGAAATATTAATGCAATTGAAATATCCTCGGGCTCCTCTAAAAGTATTGAAGTTCTTGATCGACCTTATTCAACCAAATACTCATCCACTAGACCACAAGATTGGGAGGAGCCAAAAGTTCAATGCAAGTTCACTTCACTAAATCCCAGGAAGACAATCAAACCTAAAAAAAGGGTTGTCCAAAGGAAAGGACCACCAAAGTCTTATTTTGAAGCACTCCACATGTATGACTTTCAACCTTTCTCATCCTTGCAGTTTTAATTGTTAAGTCTACACAATTGTGAGGCTATGTGGCATCTATGAACACAAACCATTTTCTTCATTTGGTTTGCATCTATTGGCCCTTATTGTAAAGGATTAGACACTACTACTTGCATTTAACAAGGAGTAAGACCTTCCTATGGCCTGAGTCTTATGCTAGCATACATCCTTAAATCTGAAAATTTGCCAAAAATGACTTCCATCCATGCAAGTGCTCATCAAATACAAGATGATGGAGAGGGGTTATTGGTACCCTATTACGGGGACCAGACATGTTGATCCTTCCAATCCAAATGATATGGAAGATGATCAATGAGCTCAAGCTATTATCATGCTTCATCTTGATGAATCCTTAATATGCCATGTAGATTAGCACTCTACCCAAGGCCAAATGGGATGAATTGGAAAACTCTATGGTGCCCGTGGAAAAAATTCACAAAATTTTGTTAAAATTTAGTTTTTCAACCAAGAATATAATCAAGGGGAGGATCTGGGAAATTTATTTCCCATATGAAAGGGCTTATAGCCCAACTAGCTTTCATATAAGCACTAGTGGGCGGAACCCAATGCTATTGCTATGATCCTTTTGAAGGCTATCAAGAAAGTTTTCCCTACTCTTGTAACAACATTAATGAACATCCCAAATCCCACCTTCAAAAGTACTATTCAGTCATGCTTGGATGAAGAGAAGAGAAACCATAAGGCAGGTGCTTCAGCATCTACTTCGTGTGTGTGATCAACTGTTGATCCATACAACTTCCACAAAATGTTCTTTCTATCATAGAAAATGGAATCTTGTAAGTAATTTGCTAGATGAAGTACCACAAAAGATGAAATGCAATAAATGCAAGAAGACTGGGCATATTACTAGTGTCCCAATGTGCCAAAACCACCTAAAGAATTGGAGGCTAACTTTGCCTCTCAATGATATGATAATTGACTCTTTTGAGTATTGTAAACTCTCTACCTATAACCATATTTGTAGCTTGATTTATAAAGGCATCTCATTGTGGATTAAGGGGGAGCATACTATCATGCTTTATAATTCAATGCCACCTGGCATTGGGGGGGTGTTGAGAATGTAAGCATGTGAATCCTCCTTATGCTAGAGCGGCGAAGGGCAACTGAGTGTGAATGGTCTTGAGGGGAAGGGGAATGGAGCCCCGAGAGAGACACCAAGGAAAAGGGGATTCTATTGCAAGAAAATATATATTGTAATATCAACAAGCTTTTATTTCATTCTTTTGATGACCAAAACAAAGAAAACAGCAAATCTTCACACAGCATCATAGTAGATCTCTTCCACGGATTTGATATAATCAACCATAATCTTCAACATCTTCATAAAATCCATCAATAGAACAAGGAACATAAAAGAATACACCATTTTTGAATGGAAATCAATTACATAGTATTCATCTTCAATGTCTTCATAGTTTTCTCTCTTGATCTCTCATATATAGATACACTGTTTTGATAGAATTGGCTATCTCTGGCTCTCTCTCTCTCTCTCTCTCCCAATAATACATCATGTCCTCAATACAATACTCAATTATGGCACCTAATAATCCCTCTTAGGTCATGGATGCACCTCCCAAGGGGTATGGGAGGTATGAAAGGGCACCAAAGCCACTACAGTGTTTCTTTGTAGCTCACTACTGTCACTATCACTGTCACTGTCACACATACATTCTACAGAACACTTATAGAAGATCTACAGAATAGAACATAACAGGAACAGAGCAGAGATAGAACATAGACAGAAGCTCTACAGAAGGTTTATAGAGGGTTACAGAAGGTCATGAGAGCAACAGATCCTCATAACTCATACTAAAACCATTCCAAAAGATAAAAAACTATTCAATAAGCTTTCAAAATATTTCAACCTTTATCAATCATCAATCCATGCTTCATACAGAAGAAAATTAGAACAAAACAAAAGCTATACAGAAGGTATCAGAACCAATCAGAACCTCAACAAAACCTATCAGAACATCAAAGAGCCTCATATTTCCACTAAGAATCATCATGAACTTCCAAAAAATAATCAATATCATCCAAAACACTCTCAAACACTTCCATTATCAACCAAACATCACTCTAAATCCATCAAAAATCAACATTCAGACCTCAAAAACAACCAAAATCAATAAAAAATTCAGTCTTTTTCCACTCTCAACATATCCCCACACTTAGAAAGGAAGCGTCCTCGCGACCTAAGGAAAGAAGAATGTAAGTTCAGTAAAGAGCTCAATTTGATCTTCTGTAGTATCTTCAACAATCACTCTACCACGACCCCAACTTATCACCTGTATCTAGGAAAGAATACTACTAAAGGAAAACTTTGTTATTCATTAACACATCTGATAAACAATAGAAAGTCATAACAAATTTGTAAAGGATATAAGAGGTTCTTCAACTTTGCACCATAGGCTTTCCATCCACCATCAGTATCAATAGTTAAAAAGAGAGCTCTCGAACAAATTATTTAACCAACACAAACTCATCACATAGAAATTATTATATCATAAACACAAACACAACCATTTGAATGGCACCTCCAAAAAATATCTCATTAAGAAGCATAGAAGATACATTCAGGGATATCAATGAAGATGATCCCTCTTGAAAGCTTGATGATTACGAAAGCGATCGAGGGATAAAGACTCATCTACAAAAGATTTTGGAGGATTCTGAAAAAATTGAAGGTAGCACATCCGTTCTAGCAAAACAAGGTATCTGCTAGGTAGACAAAGGGCATGAAAATATAGGACATCCAATTGTTGGGAATCAATGTTCACATTGACATTCATACAAAGCTTTGGAATGCCCTTTTGATCGTTATGGGAATGCCTATGCATATATGCTAGGTACCAAGCAAAATGGGATGTCAATCTCACTGAAGGATCTAGAGATTGTGAATATTGTTGAGAAAAATGGAGGTAATTTTGGTACGCTTGACTAGCAGTTGTCTAGTCCCCTGGAATTAACGGCCAATTAATCTATGGTCCCGTGAGAGAATTAGTTGAGCTCCATCCTCTTCTTCTCGAAACTTGTTGATCAAATCCTTCATACCCACTAACCAACTGAGGGAGTTGAGAAATAGAAGTGGGAGGAGATGGAAGAGGAATGAGTAAAAGAGGATGAAGAGATGGGTAGGAAAAATCATAAAATGAGGAATAAGCTAAAGAAGGAGTGGCTGAAAATTTAAGCAAATCAACTAGGAAATGTGTCAATTGATAAGCAGGAAAAGTAGAAGGTATATGGATAGATGGGGAAGGATATGGCAGAAAAGGGGAAAAGACTCGATCTTCAATGAAAGAACAATAGGTAAATATGGGAATTTGAGGAAAACCCTGAGGTTGGAAAAGGAGAGGTAAGGTAGCTGTTAGATACATATAAGACATCAACATGATATTTGTTGTCACAGAATCTTCAAAGACCATACTAACAAACTTCTGTCAGCAAATTAGAAGACCAAGCCCCACTCCAACCATCCTTTGGAAGAGGGAGATCCATCATTGAGAGCTTAATATAGAAGGCCAACTTTTGCAGCTGATAGTGGACAAAAAAGGAATGGTCGGGAGGAATATACTCCTGAAATTGCTCAAATGTAGACCATAGTAAATCCATCCTAGACTGCAATCTTTCCACTTTATCTTGAAACAACGGACATAATGTGGCATGTCTCTGGAGAACTGCCAAGTCCTGTTGAGATATAGAAGGAATCATGGGGACGCTGGGGCTTGGAAGAATGGACCGTGATTGCACCATTTGGTCCTTCAACTGCTTAATCTGGGAAGCTTGGGATTCCACTGTATTGTGAGCAGTCTGCAAAGCTGACAGTTTCGTATCCAAAAGAGTTTTAAACTCTTAAGCTTCTTTGGACATTTTCTCTTTCTCTTCTGAAACTCTAGTGATCTCTGACTGAGCTTCTACTAACTGAGTTTTCAAAGAAGATATTTCTTCTCTATGGGTCTCAATCATTTGTGTCTGCTGCTCCATCTGCTTAAATAGATTGGCAAGAGTGTCTTTAGAAGAGGCTAACTTTGTGGTTGATTTATGCATCTGTACTTTGGATTGCATCAATTCTTCATGGAAAGAAGCATATAAATGTTGAACACAAGCTGTCACTGAGAGTTCAATAGAACTCTGGATGTCATTACAAAGAAAAGGAATGGAATCCCCTGACACTAAATTGTTCAGCGAAGGAACTGATACTTCCAAAGAACTCTCTCGATGTGCCTTGAATAAGTTGTTGCATGTGAGGTAGGCAGGGAGGTCACTTCCAGAGGTAGCAAGAACTGACACTGAAGGAATGACTGGTGGAATTTTCTCTGCTACACGCTTCAAGTGCTTCCGCTGAATGACCAATGGAGAAGGGGAGTCAATATCCTCTATGTCAATGGGTTCTGAATCTTCTGAAAGGTGGAGGGGGAGGAACTGAATCAGATGGAGGAGGAGGTAGCACACCCTTCTTAAGGCTTGAATATGTCAAGAAAGCATATAAATATAAACCATAGGTTATATTGGTAACATTCCCTTGAGTCACTTTGACAAAATGCGAGTCCATCTTCGTAAGAAGGTAAGTACTCCAGTCAATGGAACCCCCTTTTAAAACCATCCTGGAAGCTGTAAAGAGCTCCTTGGACAAATAGTGAGATGGTGTCTTGACAGGCATGAACCTGTCTTGGAGAAATTGGCAGACTAGCTTCCAGAGAGGATTAGTGATCATTGAGAAAGACACTCCTGAAGTGTTAATCACCTTCTTGACATCAAGGACCTCTTTAGTCTGCTTGTGTAACAGCTTGAGAATCTCGTCATTTGAGAATAACCGTCTGGCTGTAACAAAGGGTTCTCCTTTGTAAGGAAGAGACAAAGCCTTCCCTAACCCTCTAGGTGTCAGGACCATGGAAATACCATGCACCAAACCCGATTTCTTACTGTATGACGCAAGAAACTCATCACAAAGGGCTAGATCATCTGGAATCAAAGGGAGTGAAGCAGCCACAAAAGATGCAAGACCAGCTTTCGCAATAGGCTCAAAAGTCAATAGGGAATAATAATCCCTACTAATCAATGGGACATACTGAACAGGAGGAGGAGCTTGAGGCGCCATTCAGATGAGATATACACACATACCATAAACACAAACAATCACAGTGAATGCCTGTAAAATAAAAAAATAGCTATAAAAAAATCGATCAAAATAAGCACACACAGGCATAGCTAACCAACTGACCACCCAAACAACCCACATCCTAGAAACAATTCGGCATGATCCCTACACATATGTGACCAAAAGCTTCATGCTATGCAACAAGAGAACACTCAAGACCTCGTATCAGGCAGAAAAGAAAATTACAGACCGCACCTGTAATCGTATCACACAATCAAACCATAGTACCCTAATAAACTAATCAGGACATAACCAAAACTTTGATAAACAATGTCAGCTTAAATGACTGTATGTGCCCATCCCACGAAGCGTATTTATTAAAAAGGAAAAAAAGTGTAGTGAGGGGAATGATTTTAGTGAAGGGTTCATTTTAATAAATTATTAACAATGGTTGAAATTTTATTAAGTTGTAAACCTTAATAAGACAACGACGGTTCATTTCTAAATTGTTAGTTACAATTTATTAATGTGAAACGGTGCTTTTAACAAAGCTCGGACTTTGATACCCAAACCTAGGTCTTTAAATGTATATTCATTGATTAAAAATTTAATGTGACGACTGGTTTATTTTTATTTAAAATTAAAGTGCCTTTAAAGCGAATGTAGCATGTGTGAAGTGAATAGCAGATTGATTTTAATTTATTAGAAAAATGTGTGTTTAGCACGAGCGCACGTAAAAAAGTGGTTGAATAAAGTTCATTTTAACAATTAATCGTGGGGTAAGGGATAACCAAAAATAAATAAAGCACAAAATATAGATACCTGGCAGGGGTGTGTATGCAAGAGACTGAGGGTGTACCGAGTAGTCCCAAATGCAAGGAATCCAAAAAAAAAAACCATTAACTGAAAAAAATAAAACGCCTTATTATTTTAAAAAAACAAAAGAAATATCAAGGTGATGTCAGTGGGATCACATTTGGTTTAGTTGATATTGATTAGTATTTGAGTGATATTATTATTATTATTATTAATTGTAATTTAGGTATTTTTTATTTTTGTTCATTTTTTATTTGTTTATATTTATTTATTTTATTATTTTTTATGTAGTTATGTTTGATTTATTAAGGTATCAATCAAACCTAAATGCGAATGGAACCATCAAGCTTCAACAATGGATCTGTGTTTTTTTTGGGTAATTTTACAGCCTATTTTTGAAATTTAAAATGAATTTTTTATGAATTTAGATTAAAAGTTTATCATTTGGATTTGAAAATAATAGGGTGATCATGTGTCAAGGCTTTTTCAGCTTATAAAATATTCCAAAAGTAATCAAATACTTTGATAAAATTTTCAATGATTTTTTTGAATTTAATTTTGATTTTTAGAGAATTTTAATCAAATTTTCTCAATTTTTAGTGAATTTTAAATATTGTTAATTTGGCAGACTTCTAGCGATCAAGAACCCCTATTTCTGTCATCAGATCGCGAAGGACCGGGCTGTACAGGTGGAGGACCACTCCATCTCCATCATCAAGTCGTGGGCAAACAGTGAGAAACTCCATATCTTATCTCTTCAAAAGTTTAATTCTAAAGCTTATAAGCTTTAAAAGAAGCTTAATAGCTTCACAATTTCTCATCGAGGTCTCAAAGGGGCCTCTGATTTCCCCCCCCCCCACTAAGCTTAATCCATCAAGCTTACTCAAATCAAGTAAGACAAGTCATCTCTCTCTCTGTAAATCAACAACTCCAGGTCCCACACCTCAGAAATCAAGTTCTGCAAGTAATCTGTGATCAAGTTCTGCAAGTTCACTAAGTCGGCTAAGTTCTGAAAGTCTGCAACTCTGCAAGTCACATAAGTCTGCAACTCTGCAAGTCAGACTAGTCAACTGGAGTCAGAACTGACTTGTGCTCAAAACTCCTAGAAGGACTGTTCCTGCGTAGCAACTCCGAACTGCAAAGTTGTTTGTTGGAAGGTATTCTACCCATACGCAGGTTTGCTAAAGCATTTTCAGCATACGAAGAAGGAAAAATTACAGATTTTCTGAAGATTGAGAAAGAAATACCCAAAAAAACACATAAGCCTTGTAACCCCGAATTTGAGCTACGCTCATCCCGCTAACCTGATTTTGAGTGAGAAAGGTCTTTTGAGTTTTACAGGACCACATATGGATGATCTTATGGCTGAAGACGACCTACCTGAAGCAAAAGCTGGACTTAATCATGATGCAATTGGAAGAAGAACGAAGGGCTAGGCAAGCATTGCAAGCGCAATTGGCAAAATTACAAAGAGCGTCTACCAACAAAGAAGAACCTCAAGCTGAAGATTTGATTCGAGGTACCATCGACGCCACTCTTGAAGCTCAAACCATTCGCAAGGAATCAAAGATAAGTAAACAAAGTTTCAAATTTCGTACTTTCAATGGCATACGAGAAGGAAAGACTGTTCTAGCATTCATTAGTCAATTTGATGACTATTTTCATGAGGAAACCTATCCAAAAAAAGATAAAATCAAGTGTGTTACTAATCATTTGGTAGAGAGCAGAGTATCACTTTGGTGGACTGTAGTATGCAAGAGCATAGAATGTCCTGCTACTTGGGAAGATTTCAAGAAGAAGTTCATGCAGAATTTCCTTCCACCGCAATTTCATGAGAAAGCTATCAAGCAATGGGATCTACTTCAACAACGGGATCGTGAGCCTATACCTCAGTATACAGAGCGTTTTTGGAATACACTCCTCCAGCTACGCATGCTTGAAGATGTACCAGAAGCGACACATAAGTGGAAGTATATGTCTGGACTCCTTGGGCATTACTGCGCTGAAGTTAACATGTTCAAGCCTGCTACTCTTGAAGACGCCATTTCACTAGCTCACGGCACTGAAGATAAGCTACGCGGTAGAGACAGACGACCACAGCAATTCCAAGCCAATGGTAATTATGGATTAAACCATTCAATTCCAATTTTAGAAGATTTAATCCAGGTCATTTCTCTTCATCATCTTTCCGCAAGAATTGGGCAAAACCACCTGCATTACCATCCAATGTCAATCCAAATCCTAAGCCTATTCCACAGCCAAATCCAAATGTACCTAGACTTCCCACTATTGCAAACAATGTAACCAAAGCCAAGCCAATAGTATGCTATAAATGCCACCAGCCTAGACATCTAGCAGCAAATTGTCATTCAAAGAAGCCACCAGCTCATATCAACTATCTTGGAGCCATGGACGAAGACGAACATGAGGATATGCCTGATTTCACTGAAGATGAGGACGACACTACTACTACTTTCGATACTTTACCAGCTATGCCTACTCCACATTCATTATTGACTATGAAATGTTTGCTGCATGGAAAGGAAAAGACTATTTTGCATGATGACGGTAGTACTCGTGATTTTATTTCAGCAAAATTGATAAAGGATTGAAATTATAGACTATACCTACGCATTATCGCATAAAAGCTGCATTTTTAGGCACTAGGTATAATGGTACACAAGAAGTGCAAGATTTAGAGATTCAAATTGGTTCATACACTGAAAGAAGAAATTTCTTAGTTGTTCCATTACAGTCGAGTGACATTATTTTAAGAATGCCTTGGCGACACCAGCATAATCCAGATATAGATTATTCCACACACATAATGAATATTAATTTTTAAGGAAAATCTATTATATTATATGGTATGCATGCATCTAATGTTTTTCCACTGCTTTTGCATACTCAAGCTAAATGTGTATTACGCAAGAGTAGTAAATCCTATCTCATTTGGGTGAATGAATTGCAAGTAAAGGAAAATCATATGCACCCTAGACATAAAGAATTTCTTGCATATTTTAAGGACTGTTTTGCAGAAGACCTACCACCAGGTTTACCTCCTTCACGTCCAGAAGACCATAAGATAGATTTGATCCCTGGCACACAATCACCTTGTAAAGCACCATATAGGCATAACCAGATAGAGCAAAAAGAAATCCAGAGTCAAGTTGAGGAATTACTAAATAGAGGATTGATTAGACCTAGCAGTTCTCCATTCGGTGCACCTGTATTGTTAGTCAAGAAAAAGAATAATACATATCATATGTGTATTGACTATCGAGCTTTAAATAAAATCACTGTAAAGAATAGGTATCCTATTCCTAGAGTTGATGACCTTATGGACAAACTGCAAGGATCTTCTATATTTAGTAAAATTGACCTTAAGTCTGGTTATCATTAGGTGAGGCTAGATAAGTTTGACATATTCAAGACTGCATTCAAAACACAATTTGGTCATTAGGAATTTTTAGTCATGCCATTTGGATTAACTAATGCACTTGCTACCTTTAGTAGAATGATGAACCGTATCTTTTTGAAATATCAGTATTGTGTAATTGTTTTCTTTGATGATATTTTGGTGTTTAGTCAAAATGAGAAAGAACATTATGAGCATTTGTCATTAGTTTTTCAGTTATTGAAAGAAAATCAACTGTATGCAAATCCTGAAAAGAGTGAATTCTTTAAGACAGAAATTGAGTATTTAGGTCATATTGTATCATCTAATGGAATTAAAGTTGATCCTAAGAAAATTGATGCAATATTGAATTGGCATGTTCCTAAAAACGTGCATGAGTTACGCTCATTCCTTGGTCTTGCTAGTTTCTATAGGAAGTTTGTACGTAATTTTTCATTACTTGCTTTACCATTAACCAAACTTCTGAAGAAAGGAATTGTTTATCAATGGACTGAAAATCAACAGAAATCCTTTGACTTACTGAAACATGCATTAACCAATGCCCCTGTTTTACAGTTGCCTGACTTTAATAGACCATTCTTTCTAGTAGTGATCGATGCTAGTGGATCAGGAATAGGAGCCATACTTATGCAAGACAATCATCCTATAGCATATTCTAGTTGTAAGCTGAAACCCTCTGAGCTGAAATATTCCACATATGACAAAGAACTATTAGTAGTTGTACAAGCATTAAGACAGTGGAAACACTACTTAATGGGTTCTGAATTTATGATTAAGACCGATCAGCAAAGTATTAGACATTTACTTAGCCAACCCCAAATCTCTGACCGTCATATCAAATGGGCTTCATTTATTCAAAGTTTTCATCCTATCATTCAATACCAACCTGGAAAAGAAAATGTAGTGGCTGATGCATTGAGTAGAAGACCTGCCATTCATAATATTTCTGTTATATCTTTTGATTCTTTGATTGCTATGAAAGATACATATCACTAGGATATTGCTTTTCATTCTGATTGGAATAAATTAGTTCAAAATAATTTCATTCCTGTTGATTCATTGTCATATAATGATGGATTTATGTTTTATAAAAAGAGACTATGTGTTATCATTCCATTCCGATCTTTTGTTTTGAATGAAATCCATTGTCCCCCATATCAAGGTCATAGAGGTATCATATCTACATTACGTATATTAACTGAAGATTTTTATTGGCCGCATATGGATGCAGATGTATCTAACTTTGTTTCTGAATGTTTGATTTGTCAAAGAGTTAAGAGACATCATGGTGAACAGTATGGATTACTTATGCCTTTGTCTATTCCATCTAAACCTTGGGAACAAATTTCTATGGATTTCATTACTGGTTTACCTAATACTAAATCTAACCATGATATGATTTGGACAGTTGTAGATAGATTTAGTAAACAAGCATATTTCATTCCATGTAAGAAAACTTTAACAGCATCACAAGCAGCACAATTGTTTTTGAAAACTGTTTTTACTAACCATGGATTGCCAAAAGTTATCATTTCAGATCGTGATTCTAGATTTTGTAATAACTTTTGGATTACTCTATTTGCTAACCTAGACACAAAGATTGATTTCTCATCTGCATTTCATCCAGAAACTAATGGACAAACAGAAGCCACAAACAGCACCATTCTAGATCTTTTACGTGCATATAGTATCTCTAAACCTCAGACATGGGACACTCATTTGCATTTATTACAGTTTGCATATAACAATACACCGCACACATCTACAAAGAAAGCACCATTTGAAGTCATTTATGGATATAGATTATCTACACCTGTTGCATCTTTGTCTAATAGAATTCAGAGTGCTGATGATATTGCTAGTATGCATAACAATATATTTGATGAAGTTAAAGATATGATTGCTAAAGCCCAGCAATCCTATACCAAACAAGCCAACAAGAAAAGACAAGCCATGAATTTCAAAGTTGATGATTATGTTTGGCTAAGAATAGAAAAACGTAGACTGCAAAGTGTAGATAGACATCCAGTTGTCAAATTAGCTCCCAGATTTTATGGACCATTTAGAATCATTCATAAAGTTAATGACAATGCATTCAAGTTAGAATTACCATCTCATTGGAAAATTCACAATACATTTCACATTAGTTTATTGAGACCATTTAGAGGCCAATTACCTGTCCACCCTGTTTATGAAAACCCACCTTTATTAGAGGAAGAGACTGAAATACTTGAACCAGAAGCTATCATAGACACTGACTTTATGACCACGAGAACTGGCCGAAGGTATTCTAGATATCTAGTTAAATTTAAGAACCATCCTATAGAAGAAGCACAATGGATGCACGCTAGAGACCTAATGCTTTCCCCACTCTGTTAGCTCCACATTGAGCTAATAGCAATTGAGGTCAATTGCTATCCCACCCCGGGGGTATGATGCCAGGAGGCATATTCCACGGTGGATTCCGTGCCACGATGGATTCCGTGAGGTTTTACGGTGGATTCCGTAAACTTTGATGACCGGGGCTCATACAAAAAGTGGATTCTTTGTGCAAGAAGTTGATGGGGACGCCTGTCCTTTTTGGGCGTTTCATTAATTTAGTGTGTACATGGGTGATTCCATAGCGGGTGATTCTGCAAAATGCATATTAAATTAATAAATGTTTATGAGTTTAGAGTGTGCACTCGTAATAAATTAAGGTTAGGATTTATTTCTAACCAGTTGATTTATTTATGTAGCTGAAGACTGCTAGGTATTCACTTTTGTCGGTTTAATTGTATTATTTTACTAACGATTGTGAATGCTTCAGTTGATGTGTAGAGATAGCAGCAGTGGCGGAGGAAAGCATTGGAGTTTAGCGAGTATTCGACCTATGGATTATATTTTTGATAGGCGCCACGCCTATATTTTGTTATGTCTATTGAGGCATCGATTATTTATCCTTGTTTTGTATGCGCCTATGCGCACGGATATGTTATTTCTATTTGGACATTGTATTGGGCGTGCCAGACTCTTTGGGCATCGTCCATTAGCTTTATTCCTATTTTTGTGTTAAAGCAAACTCAAAAGCTAAAAGCTTGTTGTATTTTTGTAAATTGGGCTATTATTGAGCACGAAGATGGAATATACATAAAATACATGCTTTGTGAAGCGCTCACATAAGGCATGGGGGGAGATTGAACCCAATTGGTCTTTTGCTCTTGTTGTTCATGCTTTTTACCTTGTAACTTGTGCAAAAAGTAGAGTTCGTTGTTCTTGGGGACCTTCCGGGATTCACTACGTGAGCATACAGTGACCGATCTGCGCACCAAAAGATGAGTGAGAGATGGCTGCGAAGGGGTTTAGCTTTTATAGCCTGCGAAGGTCGTTAGGTCGGTGACCTACCATATGAGGCTTGCTGACCGATCTACCATATGAGGCCTGCTGACCGGGAATACCATATGAGGCTCCACTAGTCGGCCAGGGAATATTCCAAAGAATGTTCCCTTTACCATCGGGCCAGGGGCGTTGCCCCCGGACCCCCGCCAGGGGGGCCGCTAGCCCCCCTGGGACCCCCCCAGCCAGGGGCCGCTTCCGCGTCCCCAGGACCCCACAATAGGGGCCCCTTTTAACTCCCTTACTCCGCAACTCGATGCAATGCACCTCGAGTTGCTACCAGCTTAACCACTCCGTCTAACCCAAAGATTAGACCCACAACATCCCATCACATAGACCCAATCTGATATACAAGTCAGGACTCAACCAATGTCCAGGCTCACATTTGGCTTCTCCTCATAATGGGGGTCTTACAACTTTGAGCACCATGGATCATCGGTAGCACCTAATGAGGGTGGGGCATTGATAATATCTAACAAGTCCACCATAGAGATGCTCTGTCCACTAAATGATTAGTGACACACTTAATTTTGTCTTTCTCAGCATACTGTTCTTCATGGAAATAATCATCAAATTGACTGATAAAAGCAAGTACGGTATTTCCATCGCATGACCCATTGAAAGTACAAAATTTGAAATTTCTTTTACTTATCTTTGTTTCTTTTTGAATAGATTGAGCTTCAGATTGCAGTCCATCTTGGTTGGTAGTAGATTGTTGCAGATTGGCCCATTGAGCTTGCAAAGTTTGACGTGCTCTTCATTCCTCTTTGAGAGCGTAATTTTGGTGCTGGAAATTGCTTAAAAATAGCTAAAAATTATGAATATCAAGGGAAAAATATTCAATGTCAAAGGCGACGGCTCGATCTAGGACGATTTTAAGCGTCAAAGTGCTTTAAAGGTGCCCGAGCAACACTTGTTGATTTTTCATAATTTTTCAGATAGTCATGTAGGTTGACACGAGCTACTGGCCAATGCGGGATGCTAAGCCGGACGTCCAGGATTTTTCAGAGCTCAATTCCGAGTCCGGATGGGGAAATGGCCAAGAAGTTGGGCAAGATTTGAAGGGGTGGATCAAAGTTTGGCCAAATGAGTAAGTGACCCTTGGGAGCCCAAAATGAAAGTCACATGAAATGTAGGAGAGAAATCATGGAGAGAGAGAGAAGAAGCCACGCCTACATCACGTTGATTTTTGCACCTCATGCTTGATGGATCAACCATGGGGGTTGCATACAACCCATAGAGCAGGCATTGGTCCCTCATTCCCCTCTCTATGCTGATCTTATCGCCGCCCTCCGCTCCTCAATTGATGGCCTGAATGCTGAGATGGAAATCTAGTCTTTCTCTCTCCTTCCTCTCTCTCTTCTAAAGGCAAGTTCATGTGGGAAGAGAAAGAAAGAAGAAAGAATGATGGAGGCTTGTCCGGCATTGATCGGATTGCTCCACGGGCTGGAAATGGTGACTTGTGATCGTGCTGAGCATGAAGTGCTGCTGATTTTCAGATTTGCAGCCATGGACATGAAACCCGAAACACGCAAATAAGCAGTAATTCAATTTGTTCAAAGAAAATTTGAGATTTCATGGCTTTTGATTGATAAAATGTTGTTCATGTGGGCTAAAAATTGTTTATGTTTCTGTTTCCCATGAGTACTTGCTGTTCATAATCAGAAAATCAGAAAAATATGCATTTTGTGACTTAAAATAATACACTAAAATACGTAAAATATGGAAAATCAAGGGAAAATGATATTTTTGGGTATAAAAATGGGAAAATGAATAGGAACACCAACTAAATTTTCATTTTTGTTGCAAGAAGGAACTAAGGGCCACAACCCATAACCTATTTTGAATTTTCAGTAATTAAATAATGCAAAAAATAAGGGAAAATACAAGGAAAATAGAGAAAAATCACTAAAAATAGGGAAAAAATGCATTTTGGGTGCGGAAAATTAATGAAAATTAAGAACAATGTTTTTGAATGTTTGTGGGGACTGAAGCATGAGGATTTCCCTCAGTTCAACCCCACCTTCTTGTTCTAGTGTGTGTTTTTCCGTTTTTTATACATAAAATGATGACCAAATGCCCTATAAGTCTATACAACAATGAAACATTTGATCGATGGAAGGGTAGAGTGGTTGAAGTGTGTCTAAATGTGGAGTCAAATGATGAAAAGATTGCTGGTTTTTGTTTGCATGCCATATAGGTCGGTGAATAATTATAAAATGAGAGCCTGGTAGCACAAGGGTTTCCTTGGTGCTAGGTTCGTGCAATGCCACATAAGAAACGGTAGTTGAAAATCATTGAAAGGATGTTTTCCACATGTACACAATATTGATTTTATAATTGTTTGAGCACTTGGCATCCACAATATGCATAAATCATGGAAATGTTTAAAGGTATCAGAAATTCTGGATGCACAGCAATTGCTTTCATTAGGATCTTGACCTACGTTGAGTGAGAGACAGGACACCCTAAGCCATAGGCTAGTCATGGGGTCTAGGGAAAAGAGAAGTAAGGACAATGGTACATTCCTGTATACGATTAAATGGTACCTTGAGTGGATTTTGTGTGAAATGTTTATATGTTGAGCGACACACCGAGGGGCCAATCCCCAAGGTGTAGGAGAGTCGCAGAGGGGTGGCAGCATTCAGCCGCTGGAGGACCCCCTATGTCTGTGCTTCGTGCCATTAGGCAATGTGTAAGGGACTCCCTCTAAGGAGTAGTGGGTGAGAGAAGAGTGGACTACAAATGACGTAATACAAACGCAAGACATTTAGGATGGCAATGTATGTGTCATCAATGCTCCTGGCCGCGAGGCCGTGGGGTTATTGAGCGCGTGTGATAGAGGTCCGGCTAGTGCACGAGCCAGTGCCGGCCCGTTCTAGGTTCCATCAGTGGTGCGTTTGCTGGAGCCGCTTAAAAGTGGCGGTCCTCAAATCGTAGTTGTCTAGGGACCAACTAGTAGTTTATGCCAAAGGATACTGAGATTGATCCGTTATTTATTGATAAGCATCATCTGGAAGAAATCCAAAAGCAAGAGAGAGACGAAAGAGCTAGGCGATGTGCTGAAATTTTTAGGAGATATTCCCCTAAGCGTAGCGGTGCTGAACCCTTACGAGGGAGTGGATCTAGTGGTCTTGGTGCCACAAGCAGTAAGTTAGGAGAAGGTAGAAGCTCTAGTGCTCCCCTTCCTTCCATAAGCCAATCTACATCAAGTGCGGGAGGTGTAACCCCACCGTCCCCTATTCCTAGTCCAAATCCAATCCTCGTCATGGCGCAACCTATTGCAATTCCAGCAGGAATGACGGATTTGCCAGCTCTAGGTTACCCGCTACCCATTTTTAATGGGCTAGTTGAGGAAGATGCGAAACTCCACATAAGGGAGTTTCAAAAGCTGATGTTTAACTGTCGCATTAAAAAAGAAGGACATTTAATGATGTTCTTCAACATAACTCTCAAAGGAAGAGCCGCTATATGGTATCTTGGTTTAGAAGCCAGAACCATATTGAATATTGAGTCATTTTATGGAGCTTTTCGAAGGGAGTTTGCCCCTGAAAGGGGTGGGAAATATTGGTTGCGTGTACTCAACGTGACCCGCCAAGAACCACACGAGGATATTCGTGCTTATGCGAAGAAAATAAAAGAAGTTTTTCGTAAGCTAGACACCTCTATTCCTATCCCCGCAGCTACCCAATTGCAATATTTCCTACATGGTTTGGACTTTAACTTCCAATTGCAGTTGAGTAGTGTCCCCTTGGGGGATATAGATACTGCCATTACACGAGCACAAGAGGTGGAATCCCGACTACAAGTAGCCTATGCTTCTCGAGGCAATTCGAATATGGGTTTAGTATTGGGAAACAATGTGGCAATGACCAATGGCAGTAGTGGCCAAGGGATAGCGATGGCTAACCCTAATGGGAGAGGGAACATGATGCAAAATGTCCCTTTATTACTAGCTCCCCCTAGCATGTCGATGCCTACGGGCAGTCAAATGACTCCAAATGGTGGAGGCCAGGTGGTCAATTCTAATACCATGCCTGTGGTTCAACAACCAATTCCTAATCGAATTGTTAGGCCGATGGAACGACATGGTAATGACCAAGGCTATGAGTCGAGTGCTTCCAATGTTCTTGGCGAGGTTAAGGACATGATGAAGCATTATACCGACATGATTACAGAGCAGTACCGACAAATAGCCGCCGTTGATGTCAACTTCCTTAAAAAACAACATAATTTGATAGGAAGTAGATACCCAGATGAGGGTGCACCTTCGAGGTTTAGTTGCAAATGGTGTGGTGGGCAACACTATCTAAGAAATTGCCCAAATGTTAAGTGTGACATTTGTGGAAAATCCGGCCATTTAGCGGCTACTTGCTGGAGTAAGATCAGTTCCCTCCAGCGAGGTAGTCGGCAACCAGGGCCTGTTAATCATCGTGTGCAAGGAAATGATTCCCAGCGAGAAGATGGGCCTAAACAAATACTTCAATGACCAAAGACTACAGTGGAGAAGCTACCCAGTGGGAGTGGGGTTAGTTTGATTGAGGTTGTACGTGTTAATGATGCTGAAACCTCTAATCTGCGAGCTGTTCTTACAAGAGGTCAAAAGGGTAGAGAAGCCGACAAGGATAAGCCTGTCGATGGAAACCCTAAACAAGGCGACAAAGGAACTCAAGTTTTGAATCCTGCCATGGGAGGGGGACCTTTGAAGCCCGTGGAAAGTAAAGGCGATAAGGAACCATCAAAGAAGAAGGTGAAAGTTAAAAAAGAGGCAATAAAGCCGGTTCAACGACCTAAAGAGCGGATGGTTTGGCGTGAAAAGCGAGCTCTATTGAACTATCATGAATTCGATTTGGCGAGCTCTTTTTGCAAAGTCAAGCCGGATGTGAATCTTTTACAGCTTATTAAGCTTTCCCTAGGAGTACGCAAGGAATTTAGGAAGATCCTATGTACCGGGTATATAGTAGAACCTTTGGGTATTGTGCGAGTTGGTGATGACTGGTTCGAGCATGCTGAGAAGCATTGCCTAAGGGTTGTAGCCTATGTCGATGGGATATTAGTAGATTATGCCATTGTCGACACGGGATCATCTGTTAACATTATGAGTTCTGAACTGATGGAACGGTTGGGTCTTGCGATCCAGAAAGATACCTCAACAATTCTTAGAATGCCAGATGATAGTTTGAGACATCCGGAAGGCTGCATTACTAAGGTCCATGTCATTGTTGCAAATGTAGAATGCCTGTTGGACTTTAGGGTGATTCATTTTGCAGTCCGTCCAAGTTACCAAGTATTACTTGGACGACCTTGGATCTTGCAAGTGGACTGCCAAGTAGATATACCCGCCGGTACTAATATTCGGTAGAGGTGCCCAGCGTGTGGTGGTTGATGCTTATCCTGAGTCCCTGCAGAGTGAGAGAGCTCCTCTATCTTCTACAGAATTGGAGACATTAGAGGATTTTTCTGCCAGTGAGATATCATCGAGTGATGAGTCCAAAGAGGGATCCACCACAGAAGACATCTATCAGATTACTTTGAACGAGCCGATAGAGGGTCAAGATCGTATAAGAGATGCAGATGTTATCGAGCTAGACCTTGGTACGCCTGATGATTCGCGGCCAATCAAATTAGGTTTTATGGTCAGCACAGCAGAAAGGGAGGACAATGTGGCCTTGATTCAGGAATTCCGTGATATCTTTGCCTGGAGTTATGATGAGCTGAGAGGCATTCCTCCTAGTCTTGCTGTTCATACAATTCCGTTGAAAGAGGGCAGTTGTCCTGTACGACAGAAAGTAAGGCGTATGCCTTTCGAACTGAGAGATGGGCTGTTTGAAGAATTACAGAAGCTTCGAAAAGCGGGTTTGATTTTTCCTGTGCAACACACGGAATGGTGTTCGCCGGTTGTGATAAGAAAGAAGAATAATAATCAAATCCGATTATGTGTAGACTTTAGGGAGCTGAATAAGCAAACAGTTAAGGACTACTACCCGTTGCCATTTATTGACCAGATTTTGGATCAATTAGCGGGTAGGGAGATATATTCGTTTATGGATTGCTTTGCAGGATACAACCAAATGGCAATTGCAAAAGAGGACAAGTTGAAAACAACTTTTATTACTGTATTTGGTACTTTTGCGTACCATGTGATGGCCTTTAGTTTATGCAATGCGCCTGGTTCGTGGCAACGAACAGCAGATAAGACATTTGGTGACATATCCCCTGAAGAGTTGAAGGTGTTTATTGATGACTTAGGAGCTGCCACCATGAGAGGAAGGCAGCTGATCATTTTAAGAAAATGCTTTGAGCGTTGTAGACAATTCTGCATTGCCCTAAACCCACAGAAGTGTGTTTTTGGAGTACCTTATGGGCTATTGTTGGGTCATGTGGTCAGTTCAATAGGAATTGCGACAGACCCCGAGAAGGTCAAAGTTATAGTTGCCATGGGTCCACCACGCACTCTGAAAGAAGTTCATAGCTTTCTGTCTTCGGTTGGTTACTACCGTAGATTCATAAACGCCTTGGCAGAAAGAACATTGCCGCTTACAAATTTATTGTCCTTTAGCTGTTCGTTTGTATGGGGTGACCCTTGTAAGGTAGCATTCGAGGATGTGAAACAGGAGCTAGCAAGAGCGCCCGTTTTAAAAGCACCTAAAAGAGGTGAGGTGTTCTATATATTCTCAGCAGCCACCATGTATAGTATCAGTTGCTGTTTAGCCCAAATTTGAGAAGAGAAGTGGTACCACCCGATAGCACCTAAAAGAGGTGAGGTGTTCTATATATTCTCAGCAGCCACCATGTATAGTATCAGTTATTGCTGTTTAGCCCAAATTTGGGAAGAGAAGTGGTACCACCCCGATAGCTTTTGCTAGTCGGAAATTGGGTATTTCAGAGATCAATTATACCTACATGGAGAAGTTGTGTCTAGAGATGGTCTTTGGGACCAAGAAATTCAGGCATTATATTCTCTATGAGAAAGTCGTGCTTTATACAAAGGCAGAGGGACTTCGATTATTGATGAATAAGCTACAGCCGCCTGATCGTCTAGCGAAGTGGTTAATCACTCTGCAAGAATTTGATTATGAAATCAGGAGTAAGCCACCAAGGTTGCAAGGTATAGTGGAATGTCTTGTGGACTTTGGGGAGCCGAAAGAATCTGTGGCTGAAGGTAGTGACATGGAGTTGTTATTTAAAATAGATACGGCATCTATTCCCTCCTTGTATGCTGCAATAACGCATTATTTATTGACAGGAGAGGCAGAATCCGAATTATCTAAATCTGAGAGAAGGAAAATTAAGCAGCAAGCATTAAATTTTGCCTTGATCGCAGGTACATTATATCGGCAAGGGGTTGATGACATCTATCGCCGATGTGTGATGCCTGACGAGGTGGCATTCATTTTGGAAGAGTGCCATGATTCTGGTTGCGGTGGCCATTTTGCTGGACGGCTTACAGCACAAAAGGCTTTAAGAGCAGGTTATTGGTGGCCTGCCATCTTCCAGGATGCGTTTGCGTATGTTAAGAGATGCGATATTTGTCAATGACATGATAGTCGAGAGAATAGGAAACGACCACTCACCCCTATTATGGCGATACTTCCATTTGAGAAGTGGGGAATAGACTTTGTGGGTCCTATTAATCCGTCGTCGACTGTGCAAAAGAGGTATATCATTGTAGCAACTGACTACTTCACAAAGTGGTCAGAAGCACGTGCAACAAGGAAAGATGATGCTAAAGAAACTGCTAGTTTCCTTTTAGAGCAGATAATATGCCGTTTTGGTCCGCCGAAAGAATTATTGTCGGACCGCGGAACTCATTTCTTGAATAAGGTGATCAAAAGCTTGACAGAGACTTGACAAATCAAGCATAACGAGACAACCCCATATAACCTGCAAGCCAATGGGCAAGTTGAAAGCACCAACAAGCAGCTTGTGGGCATTCTGTCCAAAATTGTGTCGGAAAAGAAACGGGATTGGGATAAAAAGTTATACGTGGCAGTGTGGGCCTATAATAGGACTTTCAAACGAGCCACTGGCCATACCCCGTTCAAGTTAGTATATGGGGAGGAGTGTGTCTTGCCTTTAGAGATTGAGCTGCCGACTATTCGGTTTGCCATCAATCTTTCTTTGAGTGATGAAGACGCACTTTTTGAGCGCTTGACGACACTGGCACATTTAGATGAGCTTAAGCTACAGAGCTTATTGCACCAAGAAGTGGTGAAGCGCCGAATGAAGCAGTTACACGACCTTAAAGCCAAGAAATACACCTTCAAGAAAGGATAGCTTGTTCTGTATTATGACGCACGACGTGAATTATTTCCAGGCAAGCTAGAGCCCAAATGGGACGGGCCCTATAGGATCATTAGACTAGGAAAGAATAAATCCACAGTTTTGTTAGTTGACCTTGAGGGGATAGAATTTAAAAATAAGGTTAATCTTAATAAGATTAAACCTTATTATTTCAGATTGCACTAATACTATGACTGCCTTGCAGGTCTAGGAGAGATCGATCAAACATCTGCAAGGAAATCGTGATAGAGGTTGATGGGTCGTCTGATCCCTTATTTAGAACACCTGTATTTAGAACAACGGTATCATCAGGGAAAGCTCATTTGGTGGAGCAAATGATATAAGGTGACTGAGCAAGAAGGCGGGACATTTATTTGGGAGATCAAGGTCTTCTGCCATCACTGTCTACAAATTTTGACGAGCATCCCTGTTGAATTCAATGATGATGGAGGGATGGAGCCTATGGTCCACCCGTTGAATATGTTGAATTTTGATTACCATAATTATGAGTAGAGTTCAGGATGGCGGGATATGTAAACCCTTTATGGACGTACACCTTGTACTTTGATGGGGCGTCCAGGGGTCCGTGCAAAAAAGGAAGTGTAGGAGTCGTCATCCGAGACCCCCGACGACGCATTGTCATGAAGTTAGCTGCTTATCTCGGGGTGAATTTTACCAATAATATGGCAGAATACAAAGCCCTGATTATGGGTTTGAATATTGCAAAGAAGGGTGGTATCTGCCAGTTATTGGTGAAAGGGGACTCTCAATTGGTTTTAAATCAACTCAATGGGACATACATGGTACGAAACCCCATCCTTTGCATGTACCATCATACTGCCATAGCCCTGCTAGACGAATTTGATAGAGTGTCTTTTCAGATGATTCCACGAAATTGGAATCAGTTTGCCGATTCATTGGCTAATTTTGCATATGAAGAAGACCTCTTCTTTAATTGTGGCCCTTGTCCCAATATATCTATTGATGGTGAGACAGGACCTGGTCGTTTGTGGGGTATGCTTTCTGAACATGCCCTCTTTGGCATACGATGGTTGATCTGGGTGATGCAGAGGGTAAGCGTGACTCATCTGCCTTTATTATCTTGGACCCGCAGATTGATTAGACGACATGTGATGCGAACACCTCTTGCGATATACGCAGGAGGGATAGGTCATAATTTAATGCACCTAGTTTAGGGCTACGAGCCTCTGTTCCCCTAGGAATGGTATGCTTTGATGTCCATCATAGTTGTTTCCAGGAGGAAGCTATGCAAAGTCATGTTTTATTTCATTAGGCCAAGAGGGCTGATTCAGTTTTGTAGCAAAGCCAGGTTTGATTTCATTAGGCCAAGAGGGCCATTTCCTTATCTAGTGCGGGTGCGTTTAATTGGGTTTTTGTTTTAAGTGTTGTGCTGGACAGGTTTCGTGGTTCGTGGAATTTGGTGGAGCCTGGAGGAGCCTTTGCTGCGATGGAAGCTTCTTGTGGCCAATCCAGGTGATACCTCTCCTTTACAAGTACCTTTCTTTCCTGTTATATATGTATTTGTACTTGTCAAGGGGATACATTTTTGTTGGGGACCGGCAACCAAGGCATGAAGTCCCAGGTTTAGGCTAAGTATGTTTGAGGGAGGTCGAAGTAGTTATTGCCTCCTGAAAGGACATTGTCAGGCATCGAAAGACCTATTTTAGAAGGAAGTCCTAGTGGCCTTGTTCTGCTAGCCTGCTAGGCAGCCGTTCCAGGAGTTCTTGTTAGTAGTGAGGCAGTTAGAGAAGCCTGCCAGAAGATAATAATGATGATGCCAAGAAACCCTGTACATCCTACAAGATGAATATAAATACGAAGGTGTGTAAAAAGGGGTTCTAACCCCCATCAAAGAAAAGAAAAGGAATGAAAATATACAAGCAGTTGATCATTGCCTTGCGAGGGCTTGGTAGGTTCCTAGGGACGAGTCAGACTCGGGGCCGATACCTTGTCTTCCTAGGGGTGGCTTCTTGCTGAAAAAAAACAATGACAAAACAAGGAAGGTTGGAGCGAAAATAAAAGTGAGCGTTAGGAAAGGATTAAGTGTCGCCTTGCAAGGGCTTGGTAGGTTCTTGGGTGCCGAGACAGGTCCTGAGAGCGATGCCCTGTTCTCCTTGGGTCACTACGCTCAGCTCCCTCCTTTTTACATGCCCAAGTATGTCAATAAAATAAACACTCTCAAAGAAGAAATGTACTGGAAGAAGATACTCCTTGATTAGGCTATAGGAATCCTCGCCTAGTAGGAGCTCCTAGTTGTGTTGTCCTTAGTTGGTAAGTAGTTCAGACTACCATTTAGGGAAACCTCTTTGACAAGGTTTTTAGTTTGGTTGTGTTGGAGCAGTTGGTCAGTCACTCACTTCAGATCTTCTATTAGATGATGCTAGGCCTACTCCTTGTGGATGTCATGCCTTGGTTCTGTCAGGGGTAGGGGGAGCATTGTGCTGAATTTTAATATATATTTGTTTTGTATCAGTTTGATGCTTCTTTGGTTGTTTATGTGCAGATCTGTTCGTGGATTCGACGGGCTGAGTCGCCCTATCCCGTGGTCGCCAATGAGAGCGAAATTTTGGTGCCGAAAATTGCCTAAAAATAACTAAAAATTATGAATATCAAGGGAAAAATATTCAACGTCAAAGGCGGCGGCTCGATCTAGGACAATTTTAAGCGTCAAAGTGCTTTAAATGTGTCGGAGCGACACTTGTTGATTTTTCATAATTTTTCAGACAGTCGTGCGGGTTGACACGAGCTACTGGCAATGCGGGATGCTAAGCCGGACGCCCAAGATTTTTCAGAGCTCAATTCGGAGTCCGGACGGGGAAATGGCCAAGAAGTTGGGCAAGATTTGAAGGGGTGGATCAAAGTTTGGCCAAATGAGTAAGTGACCCTTGGGAGCCCAAAATGAAAGTCACATGAAATGTAGGAGAGAAATCGTGGAGAGAGAGAGAAGAAGCCACGCCTACATCACGCTGATTTTTGCACCTCATGCTTCATGGATCAACCATGGGGGTTGCATACAACCCATAGAGCCGGCATTGGTCCCTCATTCCCCTCTGTATGCTCATCTTATCGCCGCCCTCTGCTCCTCAATTGATGGCTTGAATGCTGAGATGGAAATCTAGTCTTTCTCTCTCCTCCCTCTCTCTCTTCTAAAGGCAAGTTCATGTGGGAAGAGAAAGGAAGAAGAAAGAATGATGGAGGCTTGTCCGGCATTGATCGGATTGCTCCACGGGCTAGAAATGGTGACTTGTGATCGTGTTGAGCATGAAGTGCTGCTGATTTTCAGATTTGCAGCCATGGACATGAAACCCGAAACACACAAATAAGCGGTAATTCAATTTTTTCAAAGGAAATTTGAGATTTCATGGCTTTTGATTGATAAAATGTTGTTCATGTGGGCTAAAAATTGTTTATGTTGATGTCTCCCATGAGTACTTGCTGTTAATAATCAGAAAATCAGAAAAATATGCATGTTGTGACTTAAAATAATACACTAAAATGCGTAAAAAATAGAAAATCAAGGGAAAATGATGTTTTTGGGCATAAAAATGGGAAAATGAATAGGAACACCAACTAAATTTTCATTTTTGTTGCAAGAAGGAACTAAGGGCCACAGCCCATAACCTATTTTGAATTTTTAGTAATTAAATAATGCAAAAAATAAGGAAAAATACAAGGAAAATAGAGAAAAATCACTAAAAATAGGAAAAAATGCATTTTGGGTGCGGAAAATTAATGAAAATTAAGAACAATGTTTTTGAATGTTTGTGGGGACTAAATCATGAGGATTTTCCTTAGTTCAACCCCACCTTCTTGTTCTAGTGTGTGTTTTTCCGTTTTTTATACATAAAATGATGGCCAAATGCCCTATAAGTCTATACAACAATGAAACATTTGATTGATGGAAGGGTAGAGTGGTTGAAATGTGTCTAAATGTGGAGTCAAATGATGAAAAGATTGCTAGTTTTTGTTTGCATGCCATATAGGTTGGTGAATAATTATAAAATGAGAGCATGGTAGCACGAGGGTTTCCTTGGTGCTAGGTTCGTGCAACGCCGCATAAGAACGGTAGTTGAAAATCATTGAAAGGATGTTTTCCACATGTGCACAATATTGATTTTATAATTGTTTGAGCACTTGGCATCCACAATATGCATAAATCATGGAAATGTTTAAAGGTATCAGAAATCCTGGATGTACAGCAATTGCTTTCATTAGGATCTTGACCTACGTTGAGTAAGAGATAGGACACCCTAAGCCATAGGCTAGTCGTGGGGTCTAGGGAAAAGAGAAGTAAGGACAATGGTACATTCCTGTATACGATTAAATGGTACCTTGAGTGGATTTTGTGCGAAATGTTTATATGTTGAGCGACGCACCGAGGGGCCAATCCCCAAGGTGTAGGAGAGTCGCAGAGGGGTGGCGGCATTCAGCCATTGGAGGACCCCCTATGTCTGTGCTTCGTGCCATTAGGAAATGTGTAAGGGACTCCCTTTGAGGAGTAGTGGGTGAGAGAAGAGTGGACTACAAACGACATAATACAAACACAAGACATTTAGGAAGGCAATGTATGTGTCATCAACGCTCCTGGCCGCGAGGCCGTGGGGTTGTTGAGCGCATGTGATAGAGGTCCGGCTAGTGCACGAGCCAGTGTCAGCCCGTTCTAGGTTCCATCACTCTTGAAGCTGCATCATAATCAAATCCAGTTTTTGCTCCATCGTTGGTTCGGGTAGGTCACCTTCAGCCATAAAATCTTCCATGGTTTGATCCAGACATCCTGCAAAATTCCAAAAGACCTCACACACTCGAAATCTTGTTAGCGGGATGAGGGTAGCTCAAAGTTGGGTTTACAAGGCTTATTTTTTTTTAAAAAAATGGCTTTTTGTAGTATTTCTTCTTTGCGGTTTCAAAATTTGATGTCACGGTCGTCTTCCAAGAAGATAATTCGTGCGTGCAGACTGCGTGTTGCAAATTGTTTGCTGGAATATGGCTCTGTTAGTCCCCACAGGTGTGAACAGGGGCTTCAATGGAAGTAAAAACGTGTCTAGGACTAACTGTATACGAACAGTCGCTATGGGAGAGATTGAATCTTGAGATTTTGACCTTTGTGACTTAGTGGACTTGGAGCTTAGTAAGCTTAAAGGTTAAAGCTTTAAACTAATCTTTCTTTTTAAAAACCAGGAGGTCGATATGTTTTAAACAACGTCGACCTCTTGCAGCGCGTCCTGCCGCCACGATTCGTCGAATTATGGAGAGCTAAGATTTTTTTTACAAAGCTTTTGTTAAGCTTAATTAAGCTTGTAAACTAAACTTAATGATAATTTCTTATCTGCTTCTCTGAGTATGAAACGACTTGCAAAGGAGCTTGGGAAGTGGTCCTCCGCCATTTGGAAGTGGTCCTTCGCGATCTGACAGCACAGCAGGGGGTTCTTCATCGCCAAGAACGCGCTTGTATTGACGGATTGTCGCAAGACTGGACTGTAGAGCTCGATTGTTCTAGGATCTTTGCCTTCGCGCGAGATGGTAAGCCATTGGAAGCTCTTGATCTCAGCTTCGTCTAATACCACTGGTGCAGAGTTCGGATGCTGTATGCGGGCGTAGTGAGCGTTAGAAGGTCCCCAAGAACAAAATAACTCTACTTTTGCACAAAAAACAAGAGATAAATCTTGCATGACATGAAGCAAAAGACTAAATGGGTACAATCTCCCCCCATGCCTTATTTGAGCACTCCACAAAGCATGTATTTTTTATATTATTCATCTCCAAGCTCAAAAAATAGCCCAATTTACAATTAGCACGCTTTAGCTTTTGTGTTTGCTTTTGTCCCACTAAAGAATCACTACAACATATAGACCCAATAGCGACGTTTAAAGCGACGAAATTATTCTTGGAAAAAATTACCCCCGTCATCGCTATTTGCATTGCTATTAGCGACGCGATCGATTCGTCACTATTTGTCGCTATATGCATCGCTAAATGGGTTAGCAACGCAAATAGCGACAGTTGCAGAGTAAATTTGCGATGCAAATTGCGATGGTTACAAAGGAGAAAAAAAAAAAGGTGGCAAGGCATGCAGCCCTGCCACCCTTCTAGCTATATGCACTAAATATTCTTGCATAATTCATTTGCCAATGTCAGCTACACCTAATGTCTAAAAATTGTGTATCAGATTATTTAAAAAAAACTGAATCCTTTGATTGCAAAAGCAAGATATAATTAATTCGAAAAGGTATTTCGCATAAGGAGCTTTTTCATCACTTGCTTAGGCCCAAGAAGAAAAAGAGATTGTGATTACAAAAGCTAGATATAATCAATTCAAAAAAGTATCACTCAAGGAGCTTTTTTATCACTTGTTAGGCCTAAGAAGAAGAGCTTCACTTCAAGCTTTCATTATAGTCAGGACCCTGAGGTATGAATAAGTCCCATTGATCTTCTGCTCGCTCTTGCTTATTCCAAAATTGTTCAAGTCTTTTTGGGGGAGCATTTGGACATGTGTAAGAGTTATACCATGGTGTTGGAGCCAGAAACCCTTATATAGGGAATGGTAGTGTCTCTAAGCTCTACTTCTTCCTTTTTGTTTTTACCTACGTCTAAGTCATCTTCTATCTCTTCTTTCTTGTCTTCACCCTCAATCTCAATGGATGGAGGTGTTTTAAGATCAAAAGTATCAAGCTCATCCTCCCCCTTCTCAAGCTCCATTTCTTGAGCTCAGATTAGTTACTGTACTCCAAGTAGATCCATGAAACAAAGGAATTTCTCTTTACCAAGTGATTTGGTAAAGATATCGGCTACCTGGTCTTGTGCCTTCACATGAAGTAGATCAATCTGTCCTGCAAGTACCATTTCTTTGATGAAATTGTAATGAATCTCTATGTGTTTGGATCTAGCATGATAGACCGGGTTGCTAGCTAGCATCCATATACACCTCAGGTTGTGTACATAACCCTCACGCTACTCCATATATACCTCTTCAATCAAGTCACTATTCATGAATGCATTTTTGACATCCACTTTTTATAATTTTCAGCCCTTAGAAGCCACTAATGCAATGACTATTCTCACCATTTCCATCTTGGCAACCGAGCTGAAAGTCTCCTCATAATCTAGGCCGTATTGTTGTGCATATCCCTTTGCAACAAGCCGAGCTTTATACCTTTCCAACGAACCATCTGACTTGCATTTCTCTTTATAAACCCATTTGCTTAAAGACATCGAGTACCTCATCCTTGTACTTCCGAATATACAGCCATGTGTATCAGTTGAAATCATCTATCCAACCGACACTAGATTCTTGCAAATTTCGTTCTGCCATCTGTCCAATCGACAATAGATTCTTGGTAATAGAAGGTACATGTAGTACATCATGTAGGCTCTTCTTTCTATCGTCATAGCTGCAGCAGTCTACTTTCCTACTAGTGGGCTGTCTCGCACTCGTGCCCAAAATATTTCCATCCCTTTTTGCTCCAAGTCTTGCATGACTTCTCGAACAACGTCCTTATGAAAAGATCTTTTTGGGATGATAAGCTCGTATCCGCACTGCATTCTCGTTATCTCTTAAAGGGTGATAGTGCCTGGTTTCCATCTCCTCTTCTTCTCTGGTGGTCATTGTGCTGTATGGGGAGCACGTGTTGCTGCACTAGAGGAGGCTCCACCTTGTACTCCAAGTGGCGGGCTTTGGCATGAGGCCTTCCCATGGCTGAGAAACTGGGACATGCTTGCTTGGTGCCTGCCATGCAAGCTCGAGGAGGGCAAGATGGAGAAGAGACAGAGGTTGGGGATTCCCTCCTTCTCCTTTGTAGTTGTCCCCTCTCTTTTAGTGGATGTGGTGGCAATGGTAGTGGCAATGGTAGCTTCTCTCTCTCTCTCTCCCTCTCTCTCAATCTCCCTTGTGTTGATCTGTCTCCCTTCTTCTCTCTATACATCTCTTCATCAACAAAAGGAAAAAGAGAAGTAAATAAAAGAGAAAAACAAAGAGAGAAGAGATAATACATTTACCTCAAAGCTTGAAGAAGAATCCTTTCGCGCTTCTCTACTTCTTCTTTTTCTCCTTCACGGGTTCCCTCATTCTTCTTTGCAGCTGTCCCCTCTATTTTTGTGGTGGATTGGCAGTGGCAGTGACCTCTCTCTCTCTCTCTCTCTCTCTCTCTCTCTCTCTCTCTCTCTCTCTCTCTCTCTCTCTCTCTCTCTCTCTCTCTCTCTCTCTCCCTTGCGCACGTTGATCTCTCTCGCTTCTTCTCTCTATACACTCTTCATCAATAGAAAGAAAGAGAGAAGTAAAGAAAAGAGAAAAACAAAGAGAGAAGAGATGATGCACTTACCTCAAAGCTTGAAGAAGAATCCCTCCGCACTTCTCTCCTTCTTCTTCTTCTCCTTCACGGGTTCCCTCCTTCTTCTTTGCAGTTGTCCCCTCTCTTTTTATGATGGATTGGCGGTGGCAGCGACCTCTCTCTCTCTCTCTCTCTCTCTCTCTCTCTCTCTCTCTCTCTCTCTCTCTCTCTCTCTCAATCTCCCTTGCACACGTTGATCTCTCTCACTTCTTCTCTCTATACACTCTTCATCAACAAAAAGAAAGAGAGAAGTAAAGAAAAGAGAAAAAAAATAGAGAAGAGATAATACACTTACCTCAAAGCTTGAAGAAGAATCCCTTCGCGCTTCTCTCCTTCTTCTTCTTCTCCTTCAAGGGTTCCCTCCTTCTTCTTTGCAATTGTCCCTTCTCTTTTTGTGGTGGATTGGCAGTGGTAGTGACCTCTCTCTTTCTCTCTCTCTCTCTCTCTCTCTCTCTCTCTCTCTCCCCCTTGGGCACGTTGATCTCTCTCACTTCTTCTCTCTATACACTCTTCATCAACAAAAAGAAAGAGAGAAGTAAAGAAAAGAGAAAAACAAAGAGAGAAGAGATAATACACTTACCTCAAAGCTTGAAGAAGAATCCCTTCGTACTTCTCTCATTTTTTTCTCCTTCGGGAGTTTCTTCCTTCTCCTTTACACTTGTCTCCTCCCTCTTCATGGATGGCGGTAGTGGCGGCGGCCTCTCTTTCTCTCTCTCTCTCTCTCTCTCTCTCTCTCTCTCTCTCTCTCTCTCTCTCTCTCTCTCTCTCTCTCTCTCTCTCTCTCGCTTGTTTACAAACCTATAAAATGCCATGCTCGGGTTTTGACACTTTTTTATGAAGCCACTCTCTCTCCTGTTTTTTATTTCTCTCCATCTCTCTCTTCCTTCCCCTTCCTTCTTCTCTCTATTTCTCTCCCTCCTTCCCTTCCCACTCTCACTCAACTCATCTCATTGCAAAGACAATCAAAGATAGAAAATAAAAAGCTTAAGAAACAAAGATATTGAAAGAAATGTCACCCCACCTCTCTTTATCTCTCTCTCCCCCCTCTCCCTTTACTTTTCTTTATTAAACTTCTCATTCTCTCATTGTTTTCCTATTTCTCTCTCCCTCTCTATTTTTTCTCTCTATCTCTCTTTCTCCCTCTCTCTCTCTTCTTTTCACTCTCCTTCCTCTCTTTACCTCACCCTTCTTTTCTACGTCCTCCTCCTCTCTTCCTTCCCTCTCCCTCTCTCTGTTTCTCTCCCCCTCCCCTCTCCCTCTCTTTATTTCTCTCCCCCTCTCTTTATCTCTCTATTTCCCTTTCTTTGTTTCCTCTCTCTTTGTTTCTCCCCCCTCTCTCTCTCGTTGTTTCTCTCACTCATTCTCTCTCCCTCCCTTCATCTCTCATTTCTCTCTTCCTCTTCCTCTTTGTTTCCTTTCTCTCCCTTTTTCTCTCTTCCTCTCCCTTCATTCTTCTCCCTCCCTCTCTTTCCATGTATCTCTTTGCAAAGGAAAAAAAAAACAAGAGAACACAAAAATAAAGCAAGAAGAGGCAATGTACCTACCTCAAAGACCTGAAGATGAAACCCTTTGTACCTTCTCTTTGCACCTTCCCTCCCTTCTCTGTTTCACACTTCTCTTTTTTCTTCATGTATAGCGACGGTGGCGGTGACAATGGTGATGAGCTCCCTCTCTCTCTCTCTCTCTCTCTCTCTCTCTCTCTCTCTCTCTCTCTCTCTCTCTCAGCTTTAAGCTCTCTCGCTTTCTCTTTCATTCTTTCTCGCAAATGTTTTCACAGCAAATGTTATGCTCGAGTTTTCGAAACTTTTTCCCCAAACCAGCGTCGCTATTAGCGTTGCTATTTGCGTCACTATTTGTGTCGCTAAAAGCATCGCTATATGTGTCACTATTTGAATCACTAATAGAATTAGTGACGCAAATAGCGACACATATAGCGACGCTTTTAGCGACACTGCTTTTTTGCATCGCAAATGGACGTCGCTATTACCCCATTCCCTTGTAGTGAATTAAAGCTATTGGGTGCCCAAAGAGTCAGGTGGTGCCCAAATATAATTTCCAATAACAAATATTTAAATAGTGCGCCCATGCGCATACAAAATAATAAAATATCAGGCGCTTCAATTTATAAGTGCGTCAAAATAAATAATGGCGCCATGCTTAAGATGCAGGCCCATAAAAAATGATAATTTCTTCTAAATACATGCTATTGCCCAGTGCCTCCCAACGTCACTGCTACCTACTCTACACATCAACTGAAGCATTCACAATTGTTAGAAAATAATAAAATTAAACCAACAAAAGTGAATACCTAGCAGTCTTCAGCTACAAAATAAATAAATTGGTTAGAATCCAATCCTAACCTTAATTTATTACGAGTGCGCACTCTAAACTCATAAACGTTTATTAATTTAAATATGTATTTTGTGGAATCACCCACTATGGAATCTCCCACTTGCACATTAAATTAACAAGGCGCCCGAAAAGGAGAGGCGTCCCCATCGACTTTTTACACAAGGAATCCACCTTGTGTATGAGCCCTGACAATAAATAAAATTTTATGAAATCCACCGCAAAACCTCATGGAATCCACCGTGGAATATGCCTCTTGGCATTAGTATCTTCTTCAGGGTCAAAAAGATGGAAATTGTAATAAATTCTAATATAATAAAGATTTTTTTAAAACTCAAGGATTGTTTCAATTGTATGCATGTCCGTGAGATAAATTACGTAAAAGAATGTGTGATTTAATGGACTAATTAAGGAAGCTGGTTGTATATGTTCCAATAAATGTGATGTAGGTAATTAAAAAACTAAAGATGATTCTGTCAAAGGAAAGTGGGTGGGTGTAACCCCCGATGGGTCCATCCAATGGTAGGGTAGTCTCGGTTAGCTAGGATTGTTTCTAAATCGGCAATAGAAATAGAACCAACTAGTCGTTAGGTAGAATTGACTTGCATTGTTTTAGGGGTTAGGAATGGGATTTTGCCTTATGGGTAGTAGGAGGGTTGACGTACCGCACTCCCCTCCATCTCTTATTCTCTTTGAACCAAGTACAATGTTGTATGCTTCAGATCAAGTAATCTTGTAGAAGTGGAAACTCAAAATTACTGATGCTAGCTGGTTGTTAGGATGCCCTTTGATTTTAGGAACCTGAAAATTCAAGTCAATCTTAGTGGGTTCGGCCGAAACACTTCCATTGTGATGTAGACTCAAAGAATTCTAAGTGAAAAACCCTATGATGCCCCATGGAAGCATCGGGCAGCATAATTTGGAAAACCTACTGATGGACTACAAAAAGATGCACTCTAGAATGAGCTTGGCGGACACCTCACAAGGGGAAATAACCATGGTACAAGTTGCTTTTTAATGTATGACTCCCACAAAAATGAAGAAGGTTTTAGAGGAGTAGACTTTGAATAGTAAATTGGAATTTACTCTACAAGAAATACTTAGCATCATCAAGATGACGTTTCATGAGGAGATTATAGATATTATCAAAAGAAAGAGATAATTTGTTAGAGAGCCATCGTAATCTATGATATAGGATGAAGTGGAAATTGTTTGCCTGATTTGCACATGATTTATGAAGAAGATATAGGTGCTAAAAATTATTGTAAAGAAGATGAAAATGTCATTGTTGAAAATGCAAAGACTAAGAAGGTGGTGACTTGTAGCAATACAGTAAAGAATGTGCAGTCTATGAATTATATAGATGAGCATGCTTCATGTTTGATATCTCAAAGTTACTATTCCCATAATCATTGGGCCCGTGCTACTATAGAGACAATAGTGAGAATTGGAGAGCTTGAGACTCCATATGTTGCTTGTATAGACTACGAGTTATGTTGAGACTTCAAGCTCGTGTGTGTGACCGACAGAGTCTTAGTTGTGTCCAGCTATATCAGCAGGTATGGGACATTAAATAAGTTGGTGGATTAAGGCTACGTGAATGGTCTTACAGACCTTAGAGTGTTGTATTCACTTTTAGATTTATGGATTATGGAATAAGAGAAAAAAATTGTGTGTGAGCATACGGCTCCTCTCAGTTGCTCCAACCCTTCTCTTTGTCTCTTTCTCTTCCAATGTAATATTTTCCCCTGCTCGTAACCATAAGGCCCTCCCTTTATAAATTAATGATTTTTTAAATGAAAAAAAAACCCTTCCTCATGTCGCCAGCTGGCAGACAGAGGGTGGGGACTGCTATGGGATGACGACACAGAAATGGCAGAGGAATGGGGGAGCTTCAACTGGAAGAGAACAACCCACTACTACCACAATACACAGATGCAAACAAGGTGGGCTTATGTGGGCATGGGGCAGTCACGGTGATAAAAAACTCTAGGTGGGAATGAGACGATCGGTGACAGTGGAGTTGCAAACGACTCCCCCTCCACCATACTTCGCATGGCAGCCATCTACCTGGACGCCCTGAGGGGGATAAGGGGAGGGATCCATGCCATACTATCCCCCCCCCCCCCCCCCCCCCCCAATTACCACTATAAAATCCCCCCTGAGGCAAGAGAAGGAGGGCATTACTATCATTACTCTCCCTTGCTGTCAGACTAGAGGGAGTGAGAGTGTGTGAGAGGAGAGAGAGACAATGTGTGTGTATATGTGAAGAGGGAGAGAGAGAGAGAGAGAGGAGAGAGAGAAAGGGAAATTTCCCTTGGAAGCTTTCAAGCTTCCTCTCTTTCCCCCCCTCTTTGAGAGGGTTCTCACAGTCAATTTCTTCCACGAGGAGTCAACTCCCTTGTAGCTTGGGTGCGTATCCGCAAAGAAAAAGACAAACTCTACAATGCCTTCCAAGTGAAGTAAGGTCCAATCGAGCGTGAATCCCACATCAATTGATGGAGCTACGGGTCAAGGAATCATGACACTTGGTAACCAAGTGCATTCCATAAATCTTACTCTAGTAAGAATCTTTGAAAAACGTAGAGTGACTACATTAGGATGAATATCCATGAAAAAATCCAGGATAGCTAACCACCAACTAGGCTAGATGATAAAATCATGTTCGGTATTGTGTTTTATTGCACTCTGGCATGTTTTAGAATGAACAATTTGCACAAAAGATTACACATTGGTGCACACTGAAATCAAGGAATTTATTGATTGTATTTGTAGAGCATTAGATTTATGCACTAGCATTGGCATGCTTGAGAGGTAAAAGAGATTGAAAAATGGGTTATCAAGACAATAAAGCATAGTCATCATTAGAAAAAAATCATACTTTTGCATCGCGAAATCTGCAAATATGCAAGACCGTGCAAGATGATGGCATCCTATAAACCTTTAAAGAGAAGCGACTCGCATTTGCATTGAGCGTGATGATTTCACGTTCCTCGCACAAAGAAAAAAAAATACAATCACTATTTATGATTTTCATGAGTGCATTGAAATGAATTCCCAAGAATAAAGAGCTGCATTGCATCATCAACTTATGAAGGACTTGCATCTCGTTTTGTGTGGCATCCATGGACAGTTTCAGTTACACTACATGCTAGGGATTCATCTTAAAGATAGATATAAGACACACATATGAATTGCTAAACTTAATTGTCTAAGGCAAATCGATAACTAAAACCCTATATGTTACGTAAGGCCAGGGTTTAATTTGACTTAATTAGGGTTTAGTTGTAAACAAGCCAAGCTATTGTTATAAACATAGGCTGACCTAGAGACAAATAAACTTGGTTTCTATCCTGCATCTAGCCACAATAAATCCAAAAAAACCTTGGAGATATCACCTTTAACCATGATACAACTCGATGTTAATACAAGAAAACTGAGTGTCGTATTCCCAAGACAATAACCCCGGACTAAAGGCTAGCAAGCTAGGGCAGCTACCATCCGAGAACGATTAGATATAGATCCAATTGCATAATTGCTCGCTCCTATCACATAGGAGTGGGGTTGGAAAGAGGATACTCTCTATCACTCAAAGGATATTGGAAATTGACACCAAGGCAAGAAGGAAAAATGCTAAGCGTCAAAGGTAGGGACTCCACCTTAGCAGATGTCCCGAGCACTTGCCTTCACTATTGTTTGTGCTTGTAAATTTAGGAACACCAACTGCGAAAGGATTGTATGACCCCAATCCCACAAGAAATTGGAATAATGAATCTGGGGACGGAACCCCCACGAGAGGTCTCTCTGCTGGTTGGTTTGAACGTAGGAGAACACTTGGATGACAAGGGGGCTCTAGCTGTAAATTCCCTGCCTTTGGGTTATACTCAAACAATCTGCATGACTCAAGATAGATTCTTGATGTCTTTTTACTAGTACAAGGAGAAAACTTGGAGGAAATAAGATGCATCCTCATGGTTTGCGAAAATCGTCCTTTTGTGGGAAAAATTGTATCTCAATTAAGATGTTAATATTAAGTTTACTTTCAAGGAACTTGTCTGAATTATTTTCATGTCAGTGCCATAAGTTACAGAACGAACCCTGTTCCCTAAAAGGCTTAATTAAGGAAGCTAATTTTAAATGTCGCACATAAATGTGATAGGGTCTAATTAGATAACTAAAGGATGCCTATTGAGGGAAGCGGGTGGGTGGAACCCCCGACGGGTCCGTCCTCCGAGGGTGGTCCCAGAGAACTAGGAGGTTTCTCACAAGAATTTACCAATGACCGACCTTTAGGTAGTGTTAAGATAGAACCCAATTCATACCATTTTAGGGGACCAAAATGAGACTATGCCCCATGGGCAGGGAGGTCGAGTAGCACATCCCTCTCGTTTCCCATTCTCTTTGAACCAAGTGTGGCAAGGGTCTACTTTGGCTTGGGTATCTCTACGTAAATTAGGATGACCATGACCCAATGCTAGGATGCTATCAAGAGACCTTGACCATGAGGATTCTAGACTTCACGACGATCCTAGTGGGTTCGGCCGCAAACGTTCCATTGTGAGGCAGACTCAAGAAACTCTAGGCGACAAACACTGAATCATTCCATGGGAGTGTTGGGCAGCAATGCTTAGATTCTTTTGTCGATGGACCACAAAAACTGCTTGGACAGGCACGTTACAATTGGTATCAGAGTCAACCAACGAATAAAACAATTAGGATAGTTCAAGAAAAGTGAAGTGATGTTTTCACTAGAAAATATTTTTCATTTTACTCACTTGTGGATTGTTGCAACTTCTAGACTTACAAGGCACGGAGCTGATTCTTTGTATTTCATATCACATTTAGGACATCTATGAACTCCTCAAGCTATTATAGATGATCCGAGACATGATGAGGATCTTAGATCTTGGCTCTACAACCCCTCACTGTTGTATGTGGAAAGGCATTGGACTTGGAGCACGAGATACTACTACATAGATGCCAACCGACTCGGCTATCTTCAAAACAATCTGAAGAGGCTAAAGTGGTTGGAGGACTTGAAGATTATCAAGTTATTCATCTTCCATGAGGCTCGTGTGAACTCGATCCTACACATCGAACATCGACAAGTAGAATAGAACCACTATATCTATGAGGAGGTGGTCAAAGTCTTGCTAGCAAACAAAATTAAAGTAATGGGGTGAAAAAAATGTTATGGCTATCAAAAAAAGGGATTTCTTGAACTTCCCATGACTTACCACTTCATGAGAATCCATTCCCCCAATCCATATTACTATTCTATCCCTGTAGTCGAATCCAATAGGGAATTACTAACTTGGCATTGATGTATCACTTGAAAATAAAATCATCACAGTCAACCTCTATCTATTCCCAAATAATTGTACTTGAGGCTTATGCTTCTTTATGGATAAATAAGAATTTTATGTTCATTCGATTTGTTGCATAGTAGTGATGGAAAAAAATGTGCGCTTTGATTTAAGTTGTATAGAGATGTGTAAATGAAATCCTAACATAGAAATTTTAAATTGGTAATTAGATACAACCCCAAGCGCAGAACGAGAATCATGTTTCCGCACTAAGCCCGGTAGAGGCACAAGAGAAGAAGTTTCTTCTCAAACAAATTAAACCACCAAAATTTGATGGAAAAGGGAAGACTATTAAAGTTGATGCTGAAATATGGATTGAATCCATGGAGGATTATTTTAGTGTGGCAGGAACAGCACCTGTGAACCAGGCCATGATTGCAAAGCTTAAGCTCACCCAGCGAAGGTAGACTGTGTTGGAAGCAATGGTGTAAAGACCAAGAAATCATGAAAAGCACAATAACTTGGGATGAATTAAAGGAAGCACTATAGGGAAGGTACATGCCACTTGCGTACAGAATTTAGAAGTTGAATGAGTTATTTAAGTTGAAACAATTGGGCTTGTCTCTAGAGGCATACTACTCAAAATTTTTCTCCTTACAAAAATACGCCGAGACAATGAGTATCCCCCAATAAGTCTCAAAGTTCTGTGATGGGCTGAACCCACCAATGAACACTTGGTTGTCTCTAGAGGCATACTACTCAAAATTTTTCTCCTTACTAAAATACGCCACGACAATGAGTATCCCCCAATAAGTCTCAAAGTTCTGTGATGGGCTAAACCCACCAATGAACACTCGGTTGGAATCAATGCGTCCTTCGGATTTGCAAGATGTATTGATAAGAGCAAGACCTATTTCCCAAGAAGTCCAACCGAAGTCCAAACCTTGGTCTTACAAAGACTAGAATCTAGGGATGTTGAAATGTCAAATTAAAAGGGCGCAAGGATAGAGTCAAGGCCAACGGAAGAAGCCGAGAAAGCAAATGAAATTAGTGCCTTTGCCCCCACTCAAAGAAGTGATCAAAACCTACATTGTTTTCACTAAAATGAACATGGGCACGTCAAAAGGGAATGTCCCAAACTTGGCTAAGATCACTATCAAGGAAAATTCGATGGCGAAAGCTAGGGCTACCCGTGTAGCATTGGGAAGGGTAAGAACTTCCAATATCACCACTAAGGGAATCAACGCAGAAGAAAACCCATCCATGGAAGCTGAGATTGAGAGGGCAACCGTTCATGTGGCTCTCCATAAAAAGGGGCCAAAGCGCCAATTTTTGATGATCCAAACACCATCGGACTACCAAGGTAAGAAATTCAAAACCCTGATTAACTGTGGCAGTACTCATTCTTTCATTTCACTAGCATGTGCAAGAAGGTTAGGGATAACTACTGTAGTTGCACCCACTTTGCTTGTTGAACTAGCAAATGGGCAAGAAATCACTTGCACTAGACAAACTGCTAAGGTGAATTCCTACTCCAAAACAAGTCCAAATCTATTAAGTTCAAGGTAATTAATCTAGGAGTCCATGAGTGCCTACTCGGGATGGATTGGCTAATCCCCAATGATGCTCACATCCATTGTGGAAAGGGTTAAATTTCCTTTCGGAATCCTAAGGGTGAGCCAGTTGCAACACAAGGAGAAGGAGGTGAATCAAAGATCTAGCTAGCTAAGGCAACACGAATAGTTGGATGAATAAGGAAAGGATTACCCATCTACCTGATCAAGCTAAACAAACCGGAACAAGTAGAGGACACCAATGAAGAACCATCATGGTTAAAAGAATATGTGGATGTGTTCCTAGAAGAATTGACTAAATTACCACCGCTTAGGGAAGTGGATCATGAGATTAAGTTAATTCCAAGAGCTACACTGGTTGGAAAAGGCCCTACAAGATGTCCTGAAGCTATTGAGTTAAAGGAATAGCTCAAACAGCTAAAGGGTACATACGCCCCAACAGTTCTCCTTGGGGGGCTCCATTCTTGTTCCAAAAGAAGAATAATGGTACACTTTGCCTTTGCTTTGATTATAGAGGCTTGAACCAAGTAACCATCAAGAATAAATACCCCATTCCAAGGAGAGATGAGTTATTCGATCGATTGCAGGGAGTGAAAATCTTCTCCAAGTTTGATTTAAGGTCAAGGTCCATGCTAGCTCACTTACACTAGGCTGTGTACTAATGCAAGAAGGTCATCCTATAGCGTACTCCTTGAGGAAGCTAAAAACCCATGAAAGAAATTATGCAACCCATTATCTAGACCTATTAGCAATTATTCATGCTCTCAAACTTTGGCGACACTATTTGCTTGGTAGCAAGTTCTCTTTGGTCATGGACCATAAGAGGCTTAAATGGATCTTCACACAAACTGACCTCAACATGAGGCAACATCATTGGATTGAAGTTCTACAGGAGTATGATTTTGAGATCAGGTATTGACCTGGCAAAGAGAATGTGGTTGATGATGCCTTAAGTCGCAAGGCGTTCCTCAACTCTCTTATCATGGAGGAACCCTCAATGGCAGAATTACTAGCAACTATGGTGTCAATGCCTAGAAACCCTATCCTTGAACTAGCTAAGGAAGAAGCTAGCCATGACGTAGAATATCTGAAGATGGTGAAGGAGATTTTGGAAAAGGACCAAAACCCCAAACTTTCAAGTATCAAGAATTCTTTGTCAATGAGGGACTTGTCTATTTTAGGACAAGCTTATGCATACCCTTGAGCAAGAAACTCAAACAGATAATACTTTGGAAAGCACATGATTCGCCCTTTTCACGCCATCCTGGATATGTCAAGACCCTCAACACGGTCAGAAAGAGCTACCATTGGGGAAGGCTTAAGGGAGACGTGCTCATATATATCACAAAATTTTTGTCTTGCCAATGCATTAAGGCAAAACATGTCAAGATGCCTGGGAAGTTGCAACCTTCTGACATTCCCCAAATAAAGTGGGAATTTATCATCATGGGCTTTGTTTTTGGGTTACCTTCAATGCAAGGAGGCTACAATTCAATTATGGTTATAGTAGACATGCTCACCAAGGTTGTGCACCTTGTTCTAGTAAAGACAAACTATAAAGCTTCAGATATTGCCAAACTATTCGTCAAGGAGATATTCATACTCCATGAGTTTGCTACAAGGATCCTTAGTGTCCGCAATTCCCTCTTCACATCTCATTTCCGGAGAGGGATATTCGAGGTCATTGGGACTTAACTCTGTTTCAGTATAGCCTATCACCCTCAAACAGATGGCCAGACAGAGGGAGTCAACCAAGTCATTGAAGATATTCTTAGGGCATATTGTTGTCACGAGCCCAAGAAATGGATCCAATATCTTCCCTTGGTAGAGTTTGCCTATAATGCTTCCTACCAACAAAGCATTCAAATGACACCTTTTCAAGCATTGTATGGGCATGATTGCCGTACTCCATGGAACTTTTCAAATCCTACCTTAAGGGTAGAAGCTTCCAAGGAAATGCTTGAGGGAATGTATGAGTAGGTCAAAGCCATCAGAGAAGATATTAGAGCTGCCAAGGATAGGCAGAAAGCCTATGCAGATCTAAATAGACAAGAGTGACTCTTCAATGAGGGAGATATGGTTTTTATTCATGTATGACCCAAGAAGAGTTTCTTATCTTTGGGAGAATTTAAGAAACTAAGTCCAAGGTATTGCAGGCCCTATAGGATCCTCAAGTGCCTAGAGCCCAATGTCTACAAACTCCAACTCCCTGAGAACGTAAAGGTTCACAATGTATTTCATGTTAGCCTACTAAAGAAATAGGTATCCAATCCTAGCCATGTACTCAATGATCAACAAGTTGTAATGCCAAGTCAAGGAGTCCTTGAGCTCTAGCTAGAGCTCTAGCCAGATAGAATCCTACATATTTAAGAAAAGAGATTGAGGATTAGAACCCTCAAAGAGTACCTCATCCAATGGAAGGACTATCCAGAAGAAGATGCCACATGGATTGACGAAAGTACTCTCAACCAACAATACCCCCAATTCCTTTCGAGATGAGGGCATATCGATTCCTTAAGGGGGGGGACGATGTAATATTTTCCCTTGCCTATAACCATAAGGCCCCCCTTTATAAATTAACAAAAAAATTTAAAAATTAAAAAATACCCCTTTCCTCACGCCACCAATTGGCAGACGAAGGGGGGGATTGTTGTGGGATGATGGCACGGAAATGGTGGAGGTATGGGGGAGCTCCAACTGAAAGAGAACGTCATGTTGTTGCCATAGTACGTAGATGCAAATAAGGTGGGCTTATGTGGGCATGGGGGAGCTGTGATGATTGATGACTCCAGGTGGGGACGAGACGACGGGTGGCAGTGGAGCTACAATGACTCCCCTCCACAATACTTTGCATATGGTGGCCAACCACCTAGCCACCCGGATGAGGATAAGGGGGGGGGCTCCATGCCATACTATCCCTCCCCCCCCCCCCCCCCCCCAAATACCACTATAAAATCCCCGTTTAGGCGAGAGAAGGAGGACATTATTATCATTACTCTCCCCTACTATTGGACTGGAGGGAGAGATTGTGTGTGAGAGGGGAGAGAGAGAGTGTGTGTGTGTGTGAGAGAAGAGGGAGAGAGAGAAATGGAAATTTCCCTTGGAAGCTTTCAAGCTTCCTCTCTTTCCCCCCCTCTTTGAAAGGGTTCTCACAGTCGATTTCTTCCATGAGGAGTCAACTCCCTTGTAGGTTGAGTTGTTGAGATGACAAGCTCAACACATGCGGACATTAATGATTGGCCACCTGGTTAGATGGGTCCACACGTCTACACTTAGTATGTCGGTGATTATTATGACTCTCACATGGCCACTGACTCATTACTTATTACATTCAGGTTGTTATACCTATTTACAGAGCTGGCATAGTTATAGCGCCGGTCGACTAGTGTAGTCGATTATGCATTGTTTGACTTAGTAGGTCACTTTACTTTATGTTGTATCTTATCTATACTTTGTGTACATTGTAAAGTGTGTGGAAGAAGAAGAAGAAAGCAGCAAGAAAACGTTTCAGCCTCCATCTCTCTTCTTGTCTCTTGAGTGAGCTTCTCCGTGTGCATTCTGTGTGTTTTCGGTACAGTATCTTGAGCAAGTCCCCCCACCATGCGATTCTTGACATGGTATCAGAGCTGCACCATTGATTGAGACTGGTTTTGAAGGCTAAAGTGAAGGAGAGGAGCCAAGGATTCGAGTAAGCAAGCAACGGGTAAGAAGCTCTTCCATTCTCTACTTCTTCTCTTGGACAGTGCCTGTGGAGGCACCGAAAGCAGGGCAGAGCAAAAATCTTAGATTGCAGTGAGATTTGGTGTGCGCGAAGAGCGCTGTGTATTCTATAGATAGGCCCTTCAGGCTTTCCCGCTGCTATTTTGGCCATCCGAGGTCATTTCAGGCCCCGTTTTAGACTCGCAAGGTTGCGGACAACAGTTTGAGATATCCTGCAATTTTAGCTGTGTCTGCCGTATACAGATGCACAGGTTACAGATTTCAGATCTGTAAGTTCAAAGGTGTTTACCAGTGAATAAACACAAGGTCTATCTGCAAACTGGTTGCAGATTGCATGTATTGTTAAGCAGACAGTGAAAAATGCTGTCTGGTGTATTGATGTGCACTACAGGTCAAGGGTTGCACAAGATTTGCTTGCTGTTTGGTATTAGTTTTGTGATAATGGCAGAGAACAGTGGAAACCCCATCATTGAGAAGCTCAACAAGAACAACTACCCTTCATGGAAGTTTCGTGTCACGAACTTCCTTATTGGAAAATGCCTTTACGAGTTTGTTTCAGGTGAAGAAAAGGAGCTGAAGGTGAGTGATCCTCCAACTGTAGAAGAGACAAAGGCACGGAAGGAGTGGAATGCAAAAGACAAAAAGGTCATGTATTGGCTGTCTACAGTAATTGACAATAATATGTTGGGACATATTAGAAATGCAGAGAATTCATATATATCTTGGACCATACTTGAAAGTATGTTTTCTGTAAATACAAAGGCATGAAAGATTTCAAGCAAGAGTTGAATGCATTGAAGAAAGGGAAGATGTCTATCAATGAGTATGCACTGAAGGTAAGGAGCATTGTAGATGCCTTGGCAGCGATTGATGCAATGCCCGATAAAGATGATTTGGTGTCGTCTACCTTGGGTGGACTTAACAATGAAAAGGCTTGGAAGTCTTTTGTAACTTCCATATATATCAGAAAGCCATTTCCATATTTCAATGAGTTGGTCTCCCTTATGATCACTAAAGAGGTCAACATGCAGAGTGAGACACTTGAAAAAAGTGGTGAACAGGTCCAAGCTTTCTACTCCAGTTCAGGAAAGGGACGTGGAAGGTCCTCTTCAAGAGGCCGTGGTACAGGGCGTGGTAGTGACAACTAGCAAAACATATTGAATCAGCAATTTAGCGATATGCAAGTTTCAGGAGGTCATGGTAACTTTAGATGCAGGGGGAGCTTTAGAGGAAGAGGTGGATGGCAGAATAGAGGTTCTAACAACTCTAGTATTGTGTGTCACAACTGTGGCAAAACAGGTCATATTGCAGCCCAATGTTATGCTAAGAAAGATGATATTCACAATGGTAAGTTACAGCAAGGAAACTATGCATCGTCTTCACGACAGAATGAAGATAAAAATGAACATCCGTTTGTTATGCAGCATATGTTGAATGCTGTTACAGGAAAGGGAACACATGATGATGTTTGGTATGTTAATTCAGGTGTATCCAATCATATGACCAGCCATGTAGAATGGTTTGGAAAGATGCAGGATTTGCAAAATGCAGGTTATGTGCAAAGGGGTGATGATTCATGCCACCCAATTTCACACATTGGAAAAGTTTCCTTGTCCTTGCATGATGGTAAGACAACGAGTCTTTCAGATGTATTACATGTGCCATCTATTACAAAGAACTTGGTGCCAGTCAGTCAGATGGTAGAGCAAGGGCTGCAAGTCAGATTTAATGTAAAGGGCTACTTTGTAGAAGACTTCAATGACAAGTGCAGGTTAGTTGTAAAGGGAAGTAAAGTTGGATGTATGTTTACTCTGGATGCTGGAATTCCTACTATGAATGCTGCTATGTATGCTAAAGGAAAAAGTGTTGTTGCAAATATTGAAATTTGGCACAAATGCATTGGACATGCAAATGTACAAAGGCTGAAATTAATGCAGTCCAAAGGGTTGATTACAGGTTTGCCTACATTTAGAGTTGCAGAATTTCATAAGGTATGCGAAGCATGTCAGTTTGGTAAGTAGGCAAGACAACCATTTTCACATGACAAAGATGTAAGCAAAAATATCCTTGATGTTGTGCATACAGATATTTGGGGGCCTACACAAAATATATCTCTTCGAGACAGTTCATACTTGTCAAGAATCGCGTGGTGGAGGGGGTTGCTCAAGATGCTGCGCCGAACACACACAAAATGCACAAGGAGAAGCTCACTCAAGAGACAAGAAGAGAGATGGAGGCCAAAACGTTTTCTTGCTGATTTCTTCTTCTTCTTCCACACACTTTACAATGTACACAAATTATAGATAAGATATAACATAAAAGGAAAGTGGCCTACTAAGTCAAACAATGCATAACCGACTACACTAGTCGACTGGCACTATAACTATGCCAGCTGTAAATAGGTGTAACGACCTGAATATAATAAGTAATGAGTCAGTGGCCATGTGAGATTCATAATGACCACTGACATGCTAAGTGTAGACGTGTGGACCCATCTAACCAGGTGGTCCATCATCAATATCCGCATGTGTTGAGCTTGTTATCTCAACACTCCCCCTCAAGCTCAACTGCATCTCTGCAACTCCAAGTAAGCTTCGAAACTTTTGAAGCTTCTATGTACCCAATGCCTTTGTGAAGATGTCAGCTATGTGATCCTGTGTGCTGACATACACCAAGTCAATCTCACCTGCTAGTACCTTCTCTCTCACAAAGTGGTAGTATACCTCAATATGTTTTGTCCTGGCATGGAACACAGGGTTCCTAGCCAACTGTATACTGCTCATGTTGTCACAATAAATGACAACTGGACCTTCCACCTGGACATCCAAATCATCCAATAGCTTTTGCAGCCATACTATCTCACATGCTGCAACAGCAGCACCTCTATACTCAGTCTCTGTACTTGACAAAGCAATTGTAGATTTCTTTTTGCTGCTCCATGCAACTGTTGCACTACCAAGAGAGAACATGTATCCACTGGTAGATCTTCTATTAGACATACTACCAGCCAAATCTACATCTGTGTATCCAAATACCTGTACATCTGTACCTGCCTCATAGAAAAGTCCATAATGTAATGTGGACTTTACATATCTCAATATGCGTCTGACTGCATCCAAATGTGGCTTTCTAGGTACTTACATAAACTGACTCACAAGACCAAGAGCGTAGCTCAAGTCTGGCCTTGTAATGGTCATGTAGATCAAACTCCCCACTATCCTCCTGAACATAGTAGGGTCTTCTATCTCATCCCCAACATCAGCACTCAACTTTACATTCTGCTCCAACGAGACTAAAAGTGGTTTGCATGCTGTCATACCATACTTGGACAACATATCCAAGCCATACTATATTTGGGACAACCATATACCATCATCACATCTGATCACCTCAATGCCAAGGAAGTACCTTAGCTCACCTAAATACTTCATCTCGAACTTCTTCTTCAAAAAGTCCTTGACTTCAGTAATCCCGCTATCACTATCACCTGTAATAATCAAGTCATCCACATAGATGACTATGATGACCAAACCTGCATCTCCCTTTCTCACATAAAGTGAGTGATCAGCATCATAAACATAAAGGCCAATATTGACAAGATACTCTCTAATCTTGTCAAACCATGCTCTAGGTGCTTGCTTGAGCCCATAGAGTGCCTTCTTCAACCTGCACACATACATGGGATGCTCTAAATCTTCATAACCTGCTGGCTGATCCATATACACTTCTTCCTGCAAATCACCATGCAAGAAGGCATTCTTTACATCCATTTGCTGCAACCTCCAACCTTTGGCTACTGCCAAAGCAATCACACATCTGACAGTTGCCATCCTAGCAACTCGGCTGAAGGTTTCATCATAATCTATGCCATATGTCTGGGCATAGCCTTTTGCAACCAGCCTAGCTTTGTACCTACTAATAGAACCATCTGCATTGTGCTTAATCTTATAAACCCACTTACATCCAATAGCTTTCTTTCCCTTCGGCAATGATACTAGATCCCGAGTCTTATTGGCCTCTAATGGAGCCATCTCCTCATCCATTGCTGCATCCCAATGAGCATGACCAACAGCCTCCTCACAACATGTGGGCTCAACATCCTCAACTAGTTTCACCATATAAGCATAATGGTGAGCTGCATAACCTTCAAAACCAAATCTTTTAACAGGGTATCTCACCCTGCTAGACCTGCATACCACTGGATCACTCAATGGAGTATTTGCATTAACGCGTGCTCTCTGCACACGTGGAGTCCTCACTGAAGGAATGCCAAGCTCATCATCCAAGCTCTCTGAGCCACTGGAGTCTCCATCAAGAACTGCATCAATGCCTTCTGACACTTTATTCTTTCCTTTGTCTTTACCTATAGTGCTACTAGATGCACCCGAAGATGTAGAGGTACTCCTTAGTCTCCCAGACTAAGGACTACCAGATGATGTCTTTGGTCCGCTAAGAGTTCACGATTCTTGCTTTTCAGCCTACACATGAGTGTCATGATCATTATCATCATCCAATGCATCACCACTAGATGCATACCAACTGCTCATTTCATCAAAGATGACATCCTTGCTCACTCTAAACTTACATGTGACAGGGTTGTAACAGCGATACCCTTTCTGCTCTAAAGAGTATCCAATAAAGACACACTTTTCAGCCTTTGGATCCAGTTTCTTCCGCAACTCATCTGGCACATGAACATACGCAATGCAGCCAAATACTTTCAAGTGTGAAACATCAGGCTTCTTACCTGTAAAGCATTCTTCGGGGGTCATACCATGAACTGCAGCTGTGGGAGTTTTGTTCATAATATAAACAACAGTATGAACAACCTCAGATTCTTTTCAGCCATCAAGGCGCGTGCAACTTTTGCAACATGCATGTTTTTCCTTTCTGTAACCCCATTTTGCTGTGGGGTATACCTGCATGTGAACTGTCTCTTTATCCCATGAGACCTCAGAAAATCACCGAACTCATTGGAGAGGTACTCTCCCCCTCCATCTGACCTCAAACACTTTACTTTCAAGAATGTTTCTCTTTCAACTGCAGCCTTGAAAGTTCTAAAGTGCTCAAAAGCTTCACTCTTTTCCTTCATAAAATATACCCACAGCTTTCTAGAACAATCATCAATGAATGTGACGAAGTATGAACTACCTCCAAGAGACACATTTTGTGTAGGCCCCCAAATGTCTGTATGCACAACATCAAGGATATTTCTACTTACATCTTTGTCATGTGAAAAGGGTTGTCTTGCCTGCTTACCAAACTGACATGCTTCACATACCTTCTGAAATTCTGCTACTTTAAATGTAGGCAAACCTATAACCAACCCTTTGGACTGCATTAATTTCAGCCTTTGTACATTTGCATGTCCAATGCGTTTGTGCCAAATTTCAATGTCTGCAACAACATCTTTTCCTTTGGCATACATAGCAGCATTCATAGTAGGAATTCCAGCATCTAGAGTGAACATACGTCCAACTCTACTTCCCTTTGCTACCAACCTGCACTTGTCATTGAAGTCTTCTACAAAGCAGCCCTTTGCATTAAATCTGACTTGCAGTCCTTGCTCTACCATTTGACCGACTGACACCAAGTTCTTTGTAATAGATGGAACATGCAATACATCTGAAAGACTCTTTGTCTTACCATCATGCAAGGACAAGGGAACTTTTCCAATGTGTGAAATTGGGTGGCATGAGTCATCACCCGTCTGCACATAACCTGCATTCTGCAAATACTGCATCTCTCCAAACCATTCTGCATGGCTGGTCATATGATTGGATGCACCTGAATCAACATACCAAACATCTTCATGTGTTCCCTTTCGTGTAATAGCATTCAGCATATGCTGCATAACGAACAAACGTTCATTTTTGTCTTCATTCTGTCGTGAAGACGATGCATAGTTTCCTTGCTGCAACTTACCACTGCGGATATCATCTTTCTTAGCATAACATTGGGCTGCAATATGACCTGTTTTGCCACAGTAGTGGCACACAATACTAGAGTTTTTAGAACCTCTATTCTGCCATCCACCTCTTCCTCTAAAGCTCCCCCTGCCTCTAAAGTTACCACGACCTCCTGAAACCTGCATATCGCCAGATTGCTGATTCAATCTATTTTGCTGGTTGTCACTACCACGTCCTGTACCACGGCATCTTGAAGAGAACCTGCCACGTCCCCTTCCAGAACTGGAGTAGAAAGCTTGGACCTGTTCACCACTTCTTTCAGATGTCTCACTCTGCATGTTGATCTCTTCAGTGATCATAAGGGAGACCAAATCATCGAAATCTGGAAATGTCTTTCTGACATATACGGAAGTTACAAAAGACTTCCAAGCCTTTTTATTGTTAAGTCCACCCAAGGTAGACGACACCAAATCATCATCATCGGGCATTGCATCAATCGCTGCCAATGCATCTGCAATGCTTCTTACCTTCAGTGCATACTCATTGATAGACATCTTCCCTTTCTTTAATGTATTCAACTCTTGCTTGAGTTGAATCTTTCGTGCCTTTGTATTTACAGAAAACATACTTTCAAGTATGGTCCAAGCTGCATATGAATTCTCTACATTTCTAATGTGTCCCAGCATATTATTGTCAATTACTGCAGACAACCAATACATGACCTTTTTATCCTTTGCATTCCATTCTTTCCGTGCCTTTGTCTCTTTTGCAGTTGGAGGATCAATCATCTCCGGCTCCTTTTCTTCACCTGAAATGAACTCGTAGAGGCCTTTTCCAATAAGGAAGTTCATGACACGGAACTTCCATGAAGGGTAGTTGTTCTTGTCGAGCTTCTCAATGATGCGGCTTCCACTGTTCTCTGCCATTATCACAAAATTAATACCAACAGCAAGCAAATCTTCTGCAACCCTAGACCTGTAGTGCACAGCAATACACCAAACAGTCTTTTTCACTGTCTGCTCAACAATACATGCAATCTGCAACCTGCTTGCAGATAAACCTTGTGTTTACTCACTGGTAAACACCTTTGAACTTACAGATCTGAAATCTGTAGCCTACGCACCCACTTTCGGTCAATACAGTCGAAGTCACAGCGTATCCTGAAACTGCTGTCCGCAACCTTGCGGCTCTAAAACGGGCCCTGAAACGGCCTCAGATGCATAATACACAACGCTCTTCGCGCACACCAAATCTCACTGCAATATGAGATTTTTGCTCTGCCCTGCTTCCAGTGCCTCCACATGCACTATCCAAGAGAAAGAGTTGAAGGATGGGAGAGCTGCTTACCCGTGGCTTGCTTGCTCGAACCTTGCTTCTTCTCCTTTGCTTCAACTTTTGAAATTAGCCTCTCTCAATGGCGCGGCTCTGAAACCATGTCAAGAATCGCGTGGTGGAGGGGGTTGCTCAAGATGCTGCGCCGAACACAAACAGCATGCACAAGGAGAAGCTCACTCAAGAGACAAGAAGAGAGATGGAGGCCAAAACGTTTTCTTGCTGATTTCTTCTTCTTCTTCCACACACTTTACAATGTACACAAAGTATAGATAAGATACAACATAAAAGGAAAGTGGCCTACTAAGTCAAACAATGCATAACCGACTACACTAGTCGACTGGCGCTATAACTATGCCAACTGTAAATAGGTGTAACGACCTGAATATAATAAGTAATGAGTCAGTGGCCATGTGAGATTCATAATGACCACCGATGTGCTGAGTGTAGACGTGTGGACCCATCTAACCAGGTGGTCCATCATCAATATCCGCATGTGTTGAGCTTGTCATCTCAACAATACTTTGTCACATTCATTGATGATTGTTCTAGAAAGCTGTGGGTATATTTTATGAAGGAAAAGAGTGAAGCGTTTGAGCACTTTAAAACTTTCAAGGCTACAGTTGAAAGAGAAACATGCTTGAAAGTAAAGTGCTTGAGGTCAGATGGAGGGGGAGAGGACCTCTCGAATGAGCTCAATGATTTTCTAAGATCTCATGGGATAAAGAGACAGTTCACATGCAGGTATACCCCACAACAAAATGGTGTTGCAGAAAAAAAAATAGGCATATTACAGAAGTTGCACGGGCATTAATGGCTGAAAAGAATATGCCCAAAACATTTTTGGTCTGAGACTGTCCATACTGCTATCTACATTATGAATAGATTTCCCACAGCTGCAGTTCATGGGATGACTCCTGAAGAATGCTTTACTGGCAAGAAGCTTGATGTATCGCACTTGAAGGTATTTGGCTGTGTTGCATATGTTCATGTGCCAGATGAGCTACGGAAGAAGCTTGATCCAAAGGTAGAAAAATATGTCTTTATTGGATACTCTTTAGAGCAGAAAGGGTATCACTGTTATAACCCTATCACATGTAAGTTCAGAGTGAGCAGGGATGTTATCTTTGATGAAATGAGCAGTTGATATGCATCTAGTGGTGATACATTGGATGATGATGATGATCATGACACTCATGTGTAGGCTGAAAAGAAAGAATCACAGACTCTTAGTGGACTAGAGACGTCATTTGGTAGTCCTTGGTCTGGAAGACTAAGAAGTAGCTCTACATCTTCAAGTGCATCTAGTAGCACTACAGGTAAAGACAAATGAAAGAATAAAGTGTCAGATGGCATTGATGCAGTTCTTGATGGAGACTCTAGTGGCTTAGAGAGCTTGGATGATGAGTTTGGTATTCTCTCTATCAGGACACCAGGTGTACAGAGAGCTCATAGTAATGTAAAGGCTCCATTGAATGATCCAGTGGTATGTAGATCTAGCAGGGTCAGATACCCTATTAAAAGATTTGGTTTTGAAGATTATGCAGCTCATCATTATGCTTATATGGTGAAACTAGTTGAGGATGTTGAGCCCACTTGTTTTGAGGATGCTATTGGTCATACTCATTAGGATGCAGCAATGGATGAGGAGATGGCTGCATTAGAGGCCAATAAGACTTGGGATCTAGTATCATTACCGAAGGGCAAGAAAGCTATTGGATGTAAGTGGGTTTATAAGATTAAGCACAATGCAGATGGTTCTATTAGTAGGTACAAAGCTAGGCTGGTTGCAAAAGGCTATGCCCAGACATATGGCATAGATTATGAAGAAACCTTCAGTCCAGTTGCTAGGATGGCAACTGTCAGATGTGTGATTGCTTTGGCAGTAGCCAAAGGTTGGAGGTTGCAGCAAATGGATGTGAAGAATGCCTTCTTGCATGGTGATTTGTAGGAAGAAGTGTATATGGATCAGCCAACAGGTTATGAAGATTTAGAGCATCCCACATATGTGTGCAGGTTGAAGAAGGCGCTCTATGGGCTCAAGCAAGCACCTAGAGCATGGTGTGACAAGATCAAAGAGTATCTTGTCAATATTGGCTTTTACATTTTTGATGCTGATCACTCACTTTATGTGAGAAAGGGAGATGCAGTTTTGGTCATCATAGTCATCTATGTGGATGACTTGATTATTACAGGTGATAGTGATAGTGGGATTACTGAAGTCAAGGACTTTTTGAAGAAGAAGTTCGAGATGAAGGATTTAGGTGAGCTAAGGTACTTCCTTGGCATTGAGGTGATCAGATGTGATGATGGTATATGGTTGTCCCAAAGATAGTATGGCTTGATATGTTGTCCAAGTATGGTATGACAGCATGCAAACCACTTTTAGTCCCGTTGGAGCAGAATGTAAAGTTGAGTGCTAATGTTGGGGATGAGATAGAAGACCCTACTATGTTCAGGAGGATAGTGGGGAGTTTGATCTACATGACCATGACGAGGCCAGACTTTAGCTACGCTATTGGTCCTGTGAATTAGTTTATGCAAGTACCTAGAAAGCCACATTTGGATGCAGTCAAACGTATATTGAGATATGTGAAGTTCACATTACATTATGGACTTTTCTATGAGGCAGGTATAGATGTACAAGTGTTTGGATACACAGATGCAAATTAGGCTGGTAGTATGTCTGATAGAAGATCTACCAGCAGATACATGTTCTCTCTTGGTAGTGCAGCAATTACTTGGAGCAGCAAAAAGCAAATCTACAGTTGCTTTGTCGAGTACAGAGGCTGCGTATAGAGGTGCTGCTGTTGCAGCATGTGAGGTAGTATGGCTGCAAAAGTTATTGGCTGATTTAGATGTACAGGTGGAAGGTCCAGTTGTCATTTATTATGACAACATGAGCAGTATACAGTTGGCTAGGAACCCTGTGTTCCATGCCAGGACAAAACATATTGAGGTACACTACCACTTTGTGAGGGAGAAGGTGCTAGCAGGTGAGATTGACTTGGTGTATGTCAGCACACAAGATCAGATAGCTAACATCTACACGAAGGCATTGGGTATAGAGAAGCTTCAAAAGTTTCGAAGCTTACTTGGAGTTGCAGAGATGCACTTGAGCTTGAGGGGGAGTGTTGAGATGACAAGATCAACACATGCGGACATTAATGATGGACCGCCTGGTTGGATGGGCCCACACATCTACACTTAGCATGTCGGTGGTCATTATGACTCTCACATGGCCATTGAATCATTACTTATTATATTCAGGTTGTTACACCTATTTACAACTAGCATAGTTATAGCGCCATTTGACTAGTGTTGTCAGTTATGCATTGTTTCACTTAGTAGGCCACTTTCCTTTATGTTTTATCTTATTTATACTTTTTGTACATTGTAAAGTGTGTGGAAGAAGAAGAAGAAACTAGCAAGAAAACGTTTTGGCCTCCATCTCTCTTCTTGTCTCTTGAGTGAGCTTCTTCGTGTGCATTCTCTGTGTGTTCGGCATAGCATCTTGAGCAAGTCCCCCCACCATGCGATTCTTAACATGAGTGTGTATCCACAAAGAAAAAGCCAAACTATACGATGCCTCCCAAGTGAAGTAAGGTCCAATCGAGCATGAATCGTGCATCAACCGATGGAGCTACAGGTCAAGGAACCACGACACTTGGTAACTAGGTGCATTCCATAAATCTTACTCTGGTAAGAATCTTTGAAAAACATAAAGCGACTACATTAGGAGGAGTATCCATGCAAAAATCCAAGATAGCTAACCTCCAACTAGGCTCGATTGTAAAATCATGTTCAGTATTGTGTTTTATTGCACTGTAGCATGTTCTAGAATGAACAATTTGAACAAAAGATTATGCATTGGTGCACACTAAAATCAAGGACTTTATTGATTGTGTTCATAGAGCATTAGATTTATGCACTACCATTGGCATGCTTGAGAGGTAAAAGAAACTGAAAAATGGGTTATCAAGATGATACAGCATAGTCATCATTAGGAAAAATTCATACTTTTTCATCGCGAAATTTGCAAATCTGCAAGACTATGCAAGACGATGGCATCCTATAAACCTTGAAAGAGAAGCGACTCGCATTTGCATTGGGCATGATGATTTCATGTTCCTCGCACAAAGAAAAAAAATATAATCATTATTTATGTTTTGCATGAGCGCATTGAAATGAATTCCCAAGAATAGAAGAGTGGCATTGCATCGTCAACTTAGGAAGGACTTGCATCTCATTTTGTGTGGCATCCATGGACAGTTTCAATTACACTACATGCTAGGGATTCATCTTAAAGATAGATATAAGACATACATATGAATTTCCAAACTTAATTGTCTAAGATGAATTGATAAATGAAACTCTATATGTTTCGTAAGGCTAGGATTTAATTCCGACTTAATTAGGTTTTAGTTGTGAACAAGCCAAGCTATTGTTATAAACATAGGTTGACTTAGAGACAAATAAACCCCTCATTGGTTTCTATCTTGCATCTAGCCATGATAAATCCAAAGAAACCTTGGAGATATCACATTTAACCATGATACAACTTGATGTTAATACAAGAAAACTCAAGTGTTGTATTCCCAAGACAAGAACCCTAGACTAAAGGCTAGCAATCTAGGGCAGCTACCATCCAAGAACTATCGACCAATTGCATAATTTCTCACTTCTATCACATAGGAGTGGGGTCAAAAAGAGGGTATTCTCTATCCCTCAGAGGATATTGGAAATTGATGCCAAGGCAAGAAGGAAAAATGCTAAGCGTCAAAGATAAGGACTCCACCTTAGCAGATGTCCTGAGCACTCACCTTCACTATTTTTTGTGCTTTTAAATTTAGAAACACCATCTGAGAAAGGATTGTATGACCCCAAACTCACAAGAAATTGGAATAATGAATCAGGTTCCATTCATGGAGGGTGTGCCAAGCCACCCCCAACTGGCCACCCAACCCTAACTAAGGGGGTTCTAAAAGTGGACTTCACATACCTCAATATGTGTCAAATTGCATCCAAATGAGGCTTTCTAGGCATCTACATAAACTAACTAACAAGACCAACAACATAGCTTAAGTCTGGCCTCCCTAGTATCCTCTTAAACATAGTTGGGTCTTCTATCTCATCCCCAATGTCAGTACTCAACTTCACATTTGCTTCAATGGTACTGAAAGAGGCTTACATGCTATCATACCATACTTGGATAACATATCCAAGCCATACTGCCTTTGGATAGCCATATTCCATCATCATAACTGATCACCTCAATACCAAGAAAGTATCTTAGCTCACTCAAATCCTTCATCTCAAACTTCTTCTTCAAGAGGTCCTTAACTTCAACAATCCCATTGTCACTGTCACATTTGTAATAACCAAGTCATCCACATAGATGACTATGATGACCAAACCTACATCTCTCTTTCTCACATAAAGTGAATGATCAGCATCAGAAATATAAAAGCCAATATTAACAAGATACTCTTAAATCTTGTCAAACCATACTCTAGATACTTTCTTCAACCCCCCATAGAGTGTCTTCTTTAACCTGCATACATAAGTGGGATGCTCTAAATCCTCATAACATGCTCCTTGCTCTATATATGCCTCTTCTTGCAATTCACCATGAAATAATGAATTCTTAACATCCATTTGTTGTAAACTCCAATCTTTGGTTGCTGCCAAGGAAATCATGCATCTAACAGTTGTCATCCTAGCAACTGGATTGAATGTCTCTTTATAATCTATGCCATATGTTTGAGCATAGCCTTTTACAACCAGCCTAGCCTTATGCTTGCTAATAAAACCATATGCATTATGCTTAACTTTGCAAACTCACTTATAGCCAATAGCTTTCTTGCCCTTACGTAGGGGTACCAAATCCCAAGTCTTATTGGTTTCTAATGTAACCATCTCCTCATCCATTGCTACATCCTAATGAGCATGACCAATAGCATTCTCAAAACAAGTGGGCTCAACATCCTCAACTATTTCACCATATAAGCATAATGGTGAGCTAGATGGCCTTCAAAACCAAATTCTTTAATAGGGTATTTGACCCTACTAGACCTGCGTAACTAGATCACTAAGTGAAGCTTTTACATTACTATGTGTTCTCTGTACACCTGGTGCCCTGACTGAAGGAATACCAAGCTCATCATCCAAACTCTCTGAACCACTAGAATCTCCATCAAATCCCAAATGACCAGTAGATGCATCATTACCATCCAACACTTTTTTATTTCTTTTGTCTTTGCCTGCAACACATGTAGATTCACTAGAAGATGTGGGGCTACTCCTTAGTCTCCTAGACCAAGGGCTCACTATAGGTATAGTACCAGATGATGTTTCTGATCCACTAAGACTTCATGATTCTTGCTTTTGTTTTTTGCATATAGCTATCATGATCATTATTATCATGTAATACATGACCAGTAGGTTCATACCAATTGCTCATCTCATGAAAAATAACATCCCTGCTCACTTTGAACTCACATGTGATAGGGTTATAAGAATGATATCCTTTTTGCTCTAAAGGGTAACCAATTAAAATACATTTTTTAGACTTTGGATCAAGCTTCTTTTGCAACTCATCTTGCACATGAACATATGCAATACAACCAAATACTTTCAAGTGTGATATATCAAGCTTCTTGCATGTACAACATTCTTCGAGGGTCATCCCATGAACTGCACTTGTGGGATTTCTATTTATAATATAGACAGTAGTATGAATAGCTTTAAACAAAAAATATTTTGGCATATTCTTTTCAACCATCAATGCCTGGGAAACTGGTGCAATATGCCTATTTTTTCTTTCTGCAACCCCATTTTGTTGTGGGGTATACCTACAAGTAAATTGCCTCTTTATCCCATGAGACCTCAAGAAGCTACTATACTCATTAGAGAGGTACTCTCCCTCTCCATCTAATCTCAAGCACTTAACTTTCAAGCTTGTTTTTATTTCAACAACTACCTTGAAAGGTTTGAAGTGCTCAAACACATCACTATTTTCCTTCATGAAATATACGCATAGCTTCAAGTATTTGTTGCTATCAAGAGATGCATTTTGTGTAGGCCCCCAAACATCTTTATGCACAACATCAAGTATATTTCTACTCATATCTCTATCATGTAGAAAGGGTTTTCTTATCTGCTTACCAAACTGACATGCTTCATACACTTTATGAAATTTTGGAACTCTAAAAAATGGCAACCCTCTAACAATCCTTTGGACTGTATTAATTTTAGCCGTTGAACATTTTCATGTCCAATATGTTTATGCCTGTTAGATATGATCAATGTCCCACCCTCATTAGGTGCTACCAATGATCCATGATGCTCAAAGTTGTAAGGCCCCCATTATGAGGAGAAGCCAAATGTGGGCTCGGACATTGGTTGAGTCCTGACTTGTATATCAGATGAGGTCTATGTGACCGGATGGCAAAAAGGTGACTGTTGTGGGTCTAATCTTTGGGTTAGACGGAGTGGTTAAGCTGGTAGCAACTCGAGGCACATTGCATTAAGTTGCGTGGTAAGGGAGTTAAAAGGGGCCCCTATTGTGGGAATATTCCCTGGAATATTCCTTGGCTGACTAGTGGAGGCTCATATGGTAGGTCGGTCAGCAGGCCGACCTAACGACCTTCGCGGGCTATAAAAGCTAAACCCCTTCGCAGCCATCTAACACTCATCTTTCACCCAGTCAGAGTTGTTGTTCCAGCTAGCCTTAAGCTCTTCACCTATCTTCTGTCTAGATCGCCATCTAAGCTTCACACAGTGGAAGCGCACGGGTGGACAGAGCCATCTTTGTATCAGTTGTTTGGAGTTAAAGAATTTACTGATTCTCCTCTTATCTGTTGTGTACTCTCTATCTCTTTCTCAGATTCTGTTCGCTGCGCCGTGTAATATTTTATAATGCCATATTTCAATGTCAACAACCACTCATTTTCCTTTAGCATACATAGTAGCATTCATTGTAGGAATTCCAACATCTAAAGTGAACATGCACTCAACTCTACTTCCTTTTGCAACCAACCTGCACTTATCATTAAATTCTTCTACAAAACAACCTTTTTGCATTGAATCAAACCTGCAACCCTTGCTCTACCATTTGGCCAATAGACACTAAATTCTTTGTGATTGATGGCACATGTAATACATCTATTACACTCTTTGTCTAGCCGTCATGCAAGGACACACACTAAGAATATTGCCATTGACTAACCCTAAGAATATTTCCTCTCTCAGTAGTGCCACTTTGATAGCATGTTAAGAATCGTGTGGTGGGGGGACCTGCTTGAGCTGCTGCGCTAAGCACACACTATATACATAAGAGGAAGCTCACTCAAGAACACAAGAAGAGAGATGGAGAAAAAAACATTTTCTTGTTGGTTTTTTCTTCTTATTTTATACACAATACAATGTACACAAATGATATATAAGATATAACATAAAGAAAAATGGCTTATTAAATCAAACAGTGCATAACTGACTACACTAGTCGATTGGGGCACTATATCTATGCTAGCTGTAGGTAGGTGTAACAAACTAAAGATAATAAGTGATAAGTTAGTGGCCATGTGAGTATCATAAGGCCACTGATGTGCTACGTATAGATGTCTGGACCTATCTACTGAGGTGATCCATCATCAATGTCCTCACGTGTTGAGCTTACCATCTCAACAATGGCCACTTCCCATTTTCATACAAACTTCTAACCATGACATTATTCACCAACCTGTTAGATGCAATTTATTCTAATTTTGAATTATGTAATTTTGAATTTAATAGTATTTATTATTCTATCATTATGTTCTTAGCCATGTGTTGAATGACATAAATTTGCGAAGGAACTTGGTCTTATGCCACATGTGATGCTGTGCTAACCATGTTTGCGAGTGCGTTGGTAGCTCCCACGCTCCTCGCTCTAGAATATCTCCTCTTTGAGGCCATCACGAGAAAATGTCTACGACACTAACTCCAAGCTCTAATGGTCTTGATTTCTAGATAGTTTAGCAACTCCTTGTGAGATCGAGACTTCATTAGGAGAGGAAGGCCTTGTGAGGAAGTATTTGTAGGCCAGACTAGTGCTCCTCTTGCTCCTTTGTGTTGCTCCCTCCCTTTCCCCACTCTCTTCCTCTCTATTATTCTCTCCTTCCTATCTATTTCTTCCCTTCTTTCTCTCTTGAACAACACCCTACCACAGCACATCAAGAACCATAAACCCAACCAAGAGAGGTTGCAAATATAGTTGATCTGCAATAGTCTTAATCTCTGTGATATAATCATGTATAGATCTGCCCTTTCTCTCCATGTTGTTGAATTTTTGCTTCAACTATATCTTCTTGGCACTGGTAGTTTCCATAGTACCTGATCAATATGTTCCACGCATCTACTAGTGACTTGTAGTTCATGATCTGCATTACCATAGCATTCGAGATACATAAAGATAATGAGTGTAGCACCTTTCGAGCTCTTTCCAACCAAGATCGGTGCGCTCGTCTCTGATGAGCTATAGGATTCCTCTCTAGAAGTTCAGGTTTAATTTCAACACATGTCACCAAGTCCCAATATCATTTTCCTATTAGGAAATTCTCCATGTGGAACTTCCATATGGCATAATTATTGCTATCAAGCTTTTTCCCCACTGTCTGGGTTATATTGCCGGTTTTGTGTCTGCATTTGCCATGTTGTAAACAATGTCTGACTACCTACAAGCCAATAAGTCTAACTAACCAAATACAGTCTTTGACTATCTATGACAGTTTTTGGAACAAATTCACTACTAAAACTAGAGTATTTCAGCCCCTTAACATCTCAAAACCATCCACAACATGTGGTATAACCCGTAGGTACATCAATCAATACATAAACCATGTATGTGTTTTAACTTTGTCTCATGCAACCTTACAGTCAAAGTACATACATGTAGTCTGAAATCTATAAGCTGTTAGTGACCAACAGTTGATTCACAGCTAAAAATGGTATGTATACATGTCATACATGCTCCAAAAATTCATAGACATCTGCTACTACATATAGCAATCCAAATATGATCATACGGGTACAAATCAGTACATAACCAGTAAGCACAAGTGTCAAAAATCCTATTCACAGATTGCAGTCAACAAATATTCAACAAAGCAAGGTAGCTCCAAAATGTCTTCAAATCAGTTTATACATTTGCTTCAGTGTGTCGGGATCAATACATGACCATACATACAACCATAGACACTTTGTCTTCAAGAAGCAATGTCATGGGTTACATTCCCTGCTTGTAATCAGCCAAGACACTTTGAATGCATTTGTTTTCATCTCAAGACTTCATTTTTTAGTAGCATTCAATGCTTGTCCTAATGCTTTAAACATTCCCAGACATATCCCAAACTATACATTTGATAGGGACCAATCAATGTCATGTAGTGCTTCAGGTAAAGACCACATTTGTTGTCCACAGTTTTACAACAATTTTCAGCTTGTAATTTTTAGATATGTAAATGCATTCCAGAATTGAATTTTGAATCCTTTTAATCATGCCCAAGTGTACACGGGTATTGCCCAGCCAACATTCTAGCTAGTCATAACCATCATTCCAAGGCATGTATGGATCAAACGGTGCCTTGTATTAGTATTGGAAATTCCAGGATAGATTTCTATTAGATACTTCTAGATCTGAGATTTTTGTCAACAAACTTCAGCTCCAAGATGTAAGAGTTAATGCATATGTCCTTCTTGCATATACCTATGCTTCAATGATGCTTTCTGAGCATGACATAGAGCTCCAAGATCATGTCAAGGTAGCATACATGTTGTGTATTCTCTATTACCAGCAATTCATGACTGAGTTTTAGATCTATACATTCATGTCTTAGCTCATAATTGAGCCCTCTCTAGAGTATTTGCTCATAAATATCCTTATCTATGAATTTTTCATGAATAAAACATAACCCTTTTCTATTCAATCTATAAATAACCCCCTTATATTACACCCTTCTGTATGTAAAAATGTACACAAATGGTATTTTAAAAATACATTATTTTGAACGCACATGATGCACACATATATTCATGAGTAACTTACCCGAGATTTACATACAACAGTCTTCAAGCACCTTTTGAAGGGTATGCAAGAGTTGTAACTCACTTGAGCACTGACTACTTTACTGATTTGCAGTCATGGGGAGAAGTTTGGACAACAAGCACAATCATGTTGAAGGTTGTTGCTACTGCTTGTGTGGTTAATGATGACAAATGCACCTTTACAAGTGCTCAAGGAAGCCTTAGCAAGCTCCTAAACAAGCTACATACACTGCTTGAGCAATGGAAAACTCAATGTCTCAATGATACCTTCAAGAAATAATGGTAGCCTGCTTCTTTTCTTAAATACTTTAGCCTTCAAGTTCTTCAGGTCTTCTTCATTGCCTCCTACTCCAGAGAGCCCATTCATGGCTATGATACCATGTTAGATGCAATGTGCCTGCCTAACAACTTCCCAAGCACGTTTTTGCGGTCCATCGAGAAACAAATCTCAGCGTTGCTGCCCAGCACTCCCATGGAATGATCCAAGGTTTGCCGCCTAGGGTTTCTCAAGTCCTGCCTCTCAATGGAACATTCGTAGTTGAACCCACTAGGATTGTCCTGAAGTCCGAAATCCTCATGGTTAAGGTCTCTTGACAGCATCCTAGCTTCGGTTCCTGGTCATCCTACTTTATGCAGAGATACCCAAGCCAAAGTAGACCCTTGCCGCACTTGGTTCAAAGAGAATCGGAAACAAGAGGGATACATCGCTCGACCTCCTTGCCCGTGGGGCTCATTCCGGTCCCCTAAAATGGTATGAATCAGGTTCTAACTTAACACTACCTAAAGGTTGGTCTCGATGATAAAACCTTGTGAGAAGCCTTCCAGTTCTATGGGACCACCCTTTCATAGGACAAACCCGTTGGGGGTTCCGCCCACCCGCTTCCTTAATTAAGCCTTTTAGGGAACATGGTTTGTTCATGTAACTTATGGCACTAACACTAAAATAGTTATCTAATTAGACCCTATCACATTTGTATGTGACATTTAAAAATAGCTTCCTTAATTAAGCCTTTTAGGGAACATGGTTTGCTCATGTAACTTATGGCACTAACACGAAAATAGTTTAGGCAGGTTCCTTGGAAGTAAACTTAATATTAGCATCTTAACTGAGGTACAAATCTTGCCCAAAAAGAAAGATTTTTGCAATCCGTGAGAATGTGTCTTATTTCCTCCAAGTTTCACCCTTGTACTAGTAACAGGGCCTCGAGAATCTATCTCGAGCCACGAAGATCGTTTGAGTAGGACCTAGAGGCAAGGAATTTACAACCAAATCCCACCCTAGCATCCATGCATTATGGAATTTTTTATGAGGTAGGTAAGGATCTGCATGTGTTTGGATACATAGATGTAGATTGGTTGGGCTAATAGTATGTCAGATAGAACATCTACCAATGGATTCTTCCCTTGTAGTGTAGCAGTTACATGGAGTAGCAAAAAGCAACCTACAGTTGCTTTATCGAGTACAAGGGTTGAGTATAGAGGTGCTGCTATGGAAGCATGTGAGGTAATATGGTTGTAAAAGTTATTAGGTGATTTGGATGTGGAGGGAGATGGTCCAGTTGTCATTCATTGTGACAACATGAGCAACATATACTAGAAACCCAGTGTTCCATGCTAGGACAAAACACATTGAGGTGCACTACCACTTTGTGAGAGAGAAGGTACTTGCAAGAGAGATTGACTTGGTATATGTCAACACACAGGATCAGATAGTTGACATTTTCACAAAGGCATTGGGTGTAGAGAAGCTTCGAAAATTCCAAAGCGTACTTGGAGTTGCAGAGATAGAGTTGAGCTTGAGGGGAGTGTTGAGATGGAAATCTCAATACGTGCAGACATTGATGATGGACCGTGTGACTAGATGGGTCTACACATCTACACTTAGCATGTCGTTGGTCATTATGATACTCACATGGCCACTCATTTATCACTTATTATATTTAGTTTGTTACACCTACCTACAACTGGCAATAATATAGCGCCAATCGACTAGTGTAGTCAGTTATGCACTGTTTGACTTATTAGGCCACTTTTTGTTATGTTCTATCTTATCTATACTTTATGTACATTGTATTGTGTGTGAAAGAAGAAGAAGAAACCAACAAGAAAACTTTTTGGCCTCCATCTCTCTTCTTGGCTTCTTGAGTGAGCTTCCTCTTGTGTATACAATGTGTCGCTTAGTGCAACAACTCAAACAAGTCCCCTCGCCATGCAATTCTTAATAGCCAGTGGATGTTGACCATGATTGGAGAATGTGGACAACCAATAACTCAACAGAACATGAGAGTTGTATGTGGCTTGTCTGAATGTGAAGGTTTCCATAGGTGATGTCCAGGATGAGCATTATTTCTTTGTGCAAGATTCTTATTCCTATCTTGCAAGTGTTGGATAGACTTACCTTACTTCTACATGTATGGTGATGAAGGTACTTTGAGATATTTCCCACTACAACCCAATGCAAAAGATTTCAAGAAATTGGTATTTCAGTGAATACTATTGTAATGTGGAACTATGGTGGTGCTAAGAGGAAAAGCTCTCCCCTATTATCACTACATGCATAGGTTCTTCTTCTTCACGATTTTTAGGATAGCATGATTGTTACTTGAAAGCAGAGCTCTCAATCATGAAGACTTGAGGAAAGGAGAGCTCTTATCAAGGGTATATGGAGTGCTTGATCTTGATCTTGACCTTAACATGGAAACTTGAAAGAGAAAGTTTATGAATGATATGGGCTGTTCAAATTAGTGATTTATGCTATCATAAAAAGGATTTAATGCTGAACCACTTTTCCCTCAATTACTAAAGGCAGTTGCCAAGCTTTGGAAAGAAGAAACATGGCAACAACTAGTCTATTATCTAGGGTATTGATCTTGGAAATATAAATATTATTTTGATGCATTCTTTCTCTATCATAAATGCATAATAAAAGGGTTTATAGGTTATATACAATAGACATATACTATTGTACTCACTCTACAACTTGTACAAGGTCAACCTCTTAGAGTATTTGCTTGCGTGCAGGGAGTAGATGCATGGTCTATGCTTGGAGTATACTTTGAAGACTTTTTGGAGCAAATTAAGAGTGGATTTTTTCTATTATAATTTAAAAAAAAATCTAGGATTGAAGTAAAGAATGGAGACCCATAGAGGGTTTTCATTAGAGTTAGTGTATATTGACTCTTAGTCTTATGCTCATCGGATGTTGATAGCCGCTTGGTTTGCCATGTATCCTTAAATTAAGCATGTATTTTAAAGTTCTTAGCATTGGATGTGGTTTGTGTATAGTAAAGTCTTGACTTATGTATAGTAGAGACTTGACTTATCTTAGGATACTTATTGAGCTATAGTCTCGAAGTGTTTTGGGCAATCATCCCAAGGCAGTGTTCATGCTTATGCAACACTAGAAAAATGTATTCGATGTTATAGAGTTTCTCTGTTGAACCGTACATGAATCAAAGCATGTTGGTTGTAGCTCTATCCATGTCTCTTGAATCTGTAACTCTCTACAACCTTCTTACTTAAATATCCATAGTTTAAGCCTTCTTCCTTATATGCCCCTACAAACTCAATATGATGGTCGTTATTAAAAGCAGGCATGGGTGATGCAATAGATTCTTGTTCTTCAATGGGGTCTAGATAACATGAGGTAGATTTTATTACTACTATAATAGTAGTGGCAACAAGAACAATAGTTAGATGTAGATAAGCATGAGTCTCTAGCCATAAATGCTTTGTAGGAAATTAAGCATGAGATGAAGTAGTTTGATGGACATAATGTATTAACTTATTTGCGGTCATATGCATACAAAATAGATTTCTTTGGGGTTCCACAATATGCATTGAGTTAACATTTTTCTCTACTAGCTATGCAGGCACTTCAAGAGAAGATTTTAACCTTGTGTAGGCAAGATTTAGATCAGGTAGAGTTTAACAAGGCTATGAGAGAGGAGTTCTTCTTGGAAGATATTGGTTTGATCACATGCAAGACATTTATGGATTGGGTAGAAAAACCCAATAAGGGTCTTGCAACCACAAAGTTATTATGCAAATTTGAGAATAAGTATGCATAGTTGGATGTAGTTGAGTAGTACGCACTAGAAGGTCAAAAGATTGAATTGTTTTTCACAATTGCAAATCTTGCCTTACAAGAAAATTGGGGGATTGTTTGGAAGATGATACAATATAGACAGGGCTGAAAAGAGATTTAACACATGTGATTGATGATGTTAATAGGATTATTAAGAGAGAAAGAATGAAAGCGAGATTGCATGTAGAGGCTACACCTACTATTGCCTATTGCAAATAATTTGCAATAAAACAATCTATACCTACTATGGCTATACCTATTGTTTCAAAAGTGAAATAAGATGCTTTGGATGGGATTATGAAGGGGATGCATGAATTATAGCTCAAGGTTACAAAGCCAGATGAAAAGGTGGAAGAAAGATAAAGAGCAATAGCCCCAAAACCTACCCAAGAGGGATATCTATGTAGACGCATATGGTGTGAGAGTTCTCTGCATGAGAGACATGACTATGCTTTCTATCGTGATGTATTGGCCAAAGATTTGATATTTTGGAAGCATGGTAAGATCCATGCAAGAGAAATAAGTTTGCCTCTTGAACCAAACTTTGGCAAAGGCGAAATGCAAAATCTTCTTGATGAAATGGCAAGAAGAAATGCCTTTGCAATTGTAGATGTTGCCAAATATGGCTTGCAAGTTGAGAAATGTTGCTAATTCTAAAATTTGGACTCATGCTTTGGATTCTACATTAAAAGGGAAGGTTTCTAGGGCTATGTTTCCAAGTGCTACTTAGAGTATACATGGTATGATAGTTTGAGATGCTCTAGAGGACTCATTTTTAGCCTCTATCCATACCTGGAAAAACTACAAAATACTAATATAGTTGTGGAAGATAAAAGAAAGACATATGAGAATGAAGTAGGTACCTCAAAGAGGATGACACAAGGTAAAGTGAAATAGCAAAAGATGGTTGAAAAGGTTATTCCTAAATATTTAAAGGAAGATGTAATGCAAGATAAGAAATAGAAAGGGAAGAAAGAGGGAAAGCAACTTGGATATAAGTTATAGTCTGATAGAGAGATGATGGATGATATTAAGAAAGTGTTTGAGGAGAAAATCCTAAATAGCAAGGTGGATTTTACATTTGCTAAAATTCTGGGGATTGCTAAGCATGAATTCCATAATGTAATCATAGGTACTATTAAGAGAAAGAGCGAGTTCTTGGGAGAGATCACCCAAGCACATTGACATAGGTTGAAGATGGGATGGGTTTGCCAGGGATACAATTGGATTTTGATGATGAATCCATTGCTATTTCAAAATAGGTTGAGGTTTAAAATGTGCAAAATAAGAATGTAAATGTTGATGTATTGGTTGAAAATATTATTTTTAGTAATAATATTCATGGGGGTGTTATGCAACTGCAATCTAATAAGGATGAGGTTGTTGGTATCATTTCTAGAAGTCACTATTTACGTACACATTGGGCTAGAGCCACTACAAGGGCTATTGTGAAAATTGGGGAGTGAGAGACTGCATGTATTGCATTACTCAATAATGTATCTAAAATAAATGTCATGATACACAATCTATATGAGAATGGTGATCAGCCAATTGACGTCAATCATGGGTGGAAAATATAGGCTACAAATAACTCTACAATAGAACTTTATGCTACATGTCCAAATGTTAGGGTGCCTATTGGGGATATAAAGGATAACTAGTATTTTTTATGTAGGATGCATACACTTATCTAGGTATATTGGGACATCCATACATGATATCATTAATAATTGAGACTAAATTCTTAGCAATGGTTTTTCATAGGCTTGTGTTAAGAGTAGAGATGGTAGAAGAGTAGTACGGTTCTTGACCATGTGTGACAATTGTTGAGATGGCAAGCTCAACACATGCAAACATTGATGATGGACCGCATGACTAGATGTGTCTGCACGCCTACACTTAGCATGTTGATGGCCATTATGATCCTCACATGGCTATTGACTTATTACTTGTTATATTTATTTTGTTGCATCTACATACAGCTGGCATAGTAACAGTACTAGTTGATTAGTATAGTTAGTTATGTGCTAGTTGACTTAGTAGGCCACTTTCCTTTATGTTGTATCTTATCTATACTTTGTGTATACTATATTATGAATGAAAGAAGAAGAAGAAACTAGCAAGAAAATGTTTTGGTCTCCATCTCTCCTCTTGTGTTCTTGAGTGAGCTTCCTCTTACATATATGGTGTGTATTTAGCACATCAGCTCAAGCAAGTCTCCCCACCATGTGATTCTTGACATGGTATTAGAGCAACGTCACTAACATAGGTTAGTTTTGAAGGCTAAAGTGAAGGAGAAGAATCAAAGATTCCAGTAAGCAAGTAATAAGTAAGAAGCTCTCCCATTCTTCCACTCTTTCTCTTGGATAATGCATGTGGAGGCACTGGAATTAGGGCAAGGTAAAAATATTAGATTGTTGTGAGATTTGGTGTCGAAGCAGAGAGCACTATATATACTGCATATTAGCCCTTTAGAGCTGATGCAAGCTTTTTTACCATCTGAGGCCATTTTGAACTCTGTTTTGGACACACAAGGTTACAGAGAGCAGTTTCAGGACATACCGGTCGAAAGTGGGTGCATCGATTATAGATTTCAAATCTGTAAGTCTTGAAGTGTTTGCCAAGAAGAAAATAGAAGCTCTATCTGCAAACAAGTTATAGATTACATGTACTTACTGAGCAATCAATGAAAAAGGTTGCTCGATGTATTATTGTGCACTTGTTGTGAAAGGTTGTAGAAGACTTGCTTGTTGTTTTGTATTATTTTTGTAATAATGGCAGAGAACAGTGAAAATCCCATCATTGAGAAGTTGGGCAAGAACAACTATCCATCATGGAAGTTTTGTATAGCGAACTTCCTTATTGAAAAATGAATTTATGAGTTCGTTTTAAGTGAAGAAAAGGAGACAAAGTTGAGTAACCCTATGAGACTATGGATGAATTAAAGGCATGGAAAGAATGGAATACAAATGACAAAAATGTGATATATTGGCTATTTGCAGTCATTGATATTACTATGTTAGGACATATCGAGAATGTAGGAACTTCACGTGCAACTTGAAAAAAATTTGAGAACATGTTTTTAGTAAATACAAAGGCATAGAAGATTCAACTCAAGTAAGAGTTGAATACTTTGAAGAAAGGAAAAATATCTATCAATGAGTATGTTTTGAAGGTGAAGAGCATTATAGATGCTTTGGTAGTGATTGATGTAATGCTTAATGATGATGATTTGGTTTCATCTACTTTGGGTGGCCTTAATAATAAGAAGGTTTGAAAATAATTTTTCACTTTTTTATATATACAAAAGTCATTTTCAGATTTTTATGAGTTAGTCTCTCTCATGATAACTGAAGAGATCAATATGTAGGGTGGCTCATCTAAAAGAAATGGTGAAAATATCCAAGCATTTTACACAAGTTCAGGAAGAAAACATGGCAGATCCGCTTCGAAAGGCCATGGTATGGGATGTGCTCATGAAAACTAGTAAAATGAGTTAAATAAATAATTTGGTAAAGTACAAGTTTTTGGAGGCCATGGAAACTTTGGAGGTAGAGGGAGCTTTAGAGGAAGAGGCACATGGTAGAACAGAGGTTCTAGAAATTCTGCTATTGTTTTTCATTATAGTGGTAAAATGAGTCATATTGCAACCCATTTTTACGCTAAGAAGGATGATATATGCAATGGTAAAATACAACAAGAAAACTATGCATCATCTTTATGACAAAATAAAGACAAAAATTAGCATTTGTTTGTTATGCAACATATGGTGAATGTTGTTACAAAAAACGGGACAAATGATGATGTATGGTATGTTGATTCAAGTGCATCTAATCATATGACCAATTATGTTGAATGGTTTGAGAGATGTGAGATTTACAAAATTTAGGTTATGAATAGATGGGTGATGGTTCATGCCTCCCAATTTAACACATTAGAAAGATTCCCTCATCCTTGCATAATGGCCAAACAAAGAATATGTTAGGTGTACTACATGAGCCATCAATCACAAATATTTTAGTGTGTTTTGGCCAAATGATAGAGCAAGGGTTGTAGGTTTGATTTAATAGAAAAAAAAATTTTGTAGAAGACTTTAATGATATGTGTATATTGGTTGCAAAAGGACGTAGAGTTGGCTGCACATTTACTTTAGATGCTAGAATTCTTGCTATGAATACTGCTATGTATGCTAAAGGAAAAGGAGTGGTCGGAAGACATTGAAATGTGGCATAAAAATATTGGATATGTAAATGTGCAAAGGCTAAAATTAATGCCATCCAGAGGATTAATTACAAGGTTGTTTGCTTTTAGAGTTGCAAAATTTCACACTGTGTATGAAGCATACCAATTTGGTAAGCAAGAAAGATAATATTTTTCGCATGATAGAGATGTAAGTAGAAATATACTTGATGTTGCACATACAAATGCTTGGGGGTCTACACAAAATATATCTCTTGGTTGCAACAAATACTTTGTCATATTTATTGATGATTGTTCAAGGAAACTGTGGGTATATTTCATGAAGGAAAAGAGTAATGTATTTGAGCACTTCAAAACTTTCAAGGCTACTATTAAAATAAAAACACACTTGATATTAAGTACTTGAGATTAGATGGAGGAGGAGAGTACTTCTCTAATGAATTTAGTGGCTTCTTAAGGTTTCATGGGATAAAGAGACAATTTACTTACAAGTATACCCCATAACAAAATGGAGTCATAGAAAGAAAAAATAGGCATATTGCTGTAGAAGTTGCATAGGCAATGATGGTGACTGAAAAAAATATGCCAAAAGAGTTTCGGTTTGAATATATTCATACTAACGTCTATATCATAAACAAAACGCCCATAGTTGTAGTTCATGAGATGACCCCCGAAGAATGCTTTACAGGCAAGTAGCTTGATGTGTCACACTTGAAAGTGTTTGGTTGTATCACATATGTTTATGCGCCAGATAAGCTGCGAAAGAAGCTTGATCTAATGGCTAAAAAATGTATTTTTATTGGATACTCTTCAGAGCAAAAAGGGTATCATTTTTATAACCCTATCACAAGTGAGTTTAGAGTGACCAGGGATGTTACTTTTAATGAGGTGAGAACTTGGTATGTATCTAATGATGATGCATTAGATGATGATCATGATCATGATAGTTATGTGTAGAAAGAAAAACAAGAATCATGGAGTCTTGGTGGATGAGAAATATCATCTCGTACTATATTTATAGTTCATCCTTCATCTGGGAGAATAAAAAGTAACCCCAATTCTTCAAGTGGATCTAGAAGTGTTGCAAGTAAAAGCAAAGGGGAAAAGAAAGTATCCAATAGTGATGATACATCTACTAGTCATTTAAGATTTGATGGAGATTCCAGTGGTTCAGAGAGTTTGGATGATAAGCTTGGTATTCCTTTAGTCAAGACACTACGTGTACAAAGAGCACATGGTAATGTAAAGGCTTCACTAACTGATCTAGTGGTACATAGTTCTAGCAAGGTCAGATATCTTATTAAAAGATTTGGTTTCTAAGGTTATGTAACTCGCCATTATGCTTATATGATAAAGGTAGTTGAGCATATTGAGCCCACTTCTTTTGAGAATGCTACTCATTGGGATGTTTTTTTAATGAGATGAGTAGTTGATATGTATCTACTAGTGATACATTGGATAATGATGATGATCATGTTAGCTATGTGCAAAAAGTAAAAGAAGAATTACAAATCTTTAGTGGGCTAGAAATATCATGTGGTACTATATCTATAGTTGGTCTGGGAGACTAAGGAGTAGCCTCACATCTTCATGTGTATCTACAAGTATTGCACGTAAAGACAAAGGAAAAAAGAAAGTATTGTGTAGCAATGATAAATTTACCAGTCATTTGGGATTTGATTGAGATTTATGTGGTTTAGAGAGTTTGGATGATGAGGTTGGTATTCCTTTAGTAGTCAAGACACCAGGTATACAAAGAGCACATGGTAATGTAAAGGCTTCACTGACTAATACAGTGGTACATAGATCTAGCATGGTTAGATCCCCTATTAAAAGATTTGGTTTTAAAGGTTATGTAACTTACCATTATTCTTATATGATAAAGGTAGTTGAGCATATTGAGCCTACTTGTTTTGAGGATGCTACTCATTGGGATACAACAATGGATGAGGAGATGGTTGCATTAACGTCAATAAGACTTGGGATTTGGTACCCTTGCCTAAAGGCAAGAAAGCTATTGGCTATAAGTGGGTTTACAAAATCAAGCATAATTCAAATGGTTTTATTAGTAGATATAAGGCTAGGCTGGATACAAAAGGCTATGCTCAAATGTATGGCATAGATTATAAAGAGGCAATCAGCCCAGTTGCTAGGATGGCAATTGTTAGATGTGTGATTGCTTTGGCAGGAAGCCAAAGTTTGGAATTTGCAACAAATGGATGTCAAGAATGCCTTTTTACATGGTGAATTGAAAAAAGAGATGTATATAGAGTAGCCAATAGGCCACATATGTGTGCAGTTTAAAGAAAGCGGTCTGGCTGAAGCAAGCACCTTGAACATGGTCTCACAAGATTGAAGAGTATCTTGTCAATATTGGTTTTTATATTTCTGATGTTGACCACTCACTTTATGTGAGAAAGGGAGATGTAGGCTCTCAAAATCTAATAACAATCCACCACACTTCTTGCATCTTCATCTTCATGTGCATGTGCCTCGTGTACCTCTTGTATATCCTGTATCCCTTGGGAAGGTCTCTCCATCTCCTTATGAGTGAGAATTGATAGGATCACCCAAAACTTGTCACCTTCTCTTAATGATATCAACAATGATCTCCTCATGAAACTTACGTTTAGCAATTCCAAGTGCCTCTCACAAAGTAAACTCCACCTTACTATTGAGATTTCTTTCTTCCAACACTTTATTTACATCTGTAGCCAATTCAATGTCAGATTGCAATGTGTAAGCTGAAATTTTAGATTTACCTTTGCTTTGATCATGCTTTTTCTCTCTTGGTGCATCATCTGTAGGTACTTTGGGTGGAGGAACATCATGCAAAGTTGCATCACGAGGTAACTCTATCTCCTTTTTCCTTGTCCCCTTATTTCCCTTTTTGATGTGCCTTCATTGCTTTTCTTCTTATTTGTGCTTTTCTTCAATAATAAATTCATTGTTTTGGCTCCTAGCAACAATGTATACATATGCTGACAAAGAGTCTGTAGGATCATCCCAACATGTTGTTTGTTGAATATAATTTCCAACTTGTTGCAAAGCATCCCTAGCAATCTTCCCTCTTTATAATATCTTTACTGCATAATGCCAAAGCTCATTAACCTATTCGGACTTCTCATTCATTTCAACCTATTTCTTTGATACACATTCCACATGCAAACCATATGTAGTAGCTTCCAAAATGGCTAAAGCATGTCTATCCAACATATCATCCACAAGTTGTCTCATACCACCTTTTTCAAAGTTGGTACCAAGAGGTAAACATGTCTCCCGCAAATGAATTTTACCATATTTAAAGAAGACAACACCTTTACCTAGTGCATATTTGAATGAATCACAATCCTTTCAAAAGCGATCAATACTATCACACCATATACATCTCAAAACAAAACCACTATGAGTTTCATGTCTTTCCTTAAAGGGTTGCCATTTTTCTTCAAGTCTTGAAAACTTCAATTACAACTCTCACATACCTTTCACTAACTCATCCAAAACTGAGTCTTCAATGTTGGGGCTTACAATTATTAGCTTGGTTACTTGCTCCATTGAAGTAGAAGCTGAAACAATACTAGCCACCACAACCATCTTATCACTTCATTTTTTTCTCTTTGCAAGAAAACAAACAACATCTTCCACCTCTTTCCAATCAATTTTTATTCCATGTGTAGCATCCTTATCTTCCAAAAGTGCTTCAAGACTTCTTTGAAGTGTAGGATTAGCAGCCTATAAGAAACATTCAACCTTTTCAACCTCAAGAGATTGTTGTTCCATGTTTGATAATTGAGAATATTTACACACAAACTCTCATAGAAATTTTGCATTGGGTTTAGCAAACCACTCCAAGAAATTCCTCCTAGTTACCCACTCTAGATCTTCCATAAAGCATTCCTCCTTGAGCACCTTCTTGAAATTGTCCCAATTGTTAGCATGGGCATGTTGTATCTCTCTGACCCTTGTTTTTATCTCCATAATAACAACCCACTCAAAATTTGCTATGATTTTTTGTTTTGAGACCTTGTTCAACTCCATCTCCATTGCATACACCTTGAGATACTTAAATACATTATCTACCTTTTTTACCACAAATTGAAGTGCCTTTGTTACAGATTCTTCCATCCTCTCCATGCTTTACACATACACTGTAAACTTTGTAAACATCTATATCATGTCTTCTTGCCACACAACACCTTCAACAATAGTGGACTCGTTGAACTCCCGCCTCAGTTGTTTTACGTTGTGTTCATCAAAAAATATATCAAGACAATATACACATACCGGGTCTCTGGATGTGGAAGTGAATAAGGGTAGTAATGGATGGATAGATGTATATAATGTTAGATAGATTCTTAAGTGAGAATTAAGGATAGTAAGAGATTAGGAAGTTCCTTGTGTGAGAGTAGAAATGATGATAGAGATTATATAGAGTAGAGACCAATGAGAGATGAAACAACACACATGCAAGATATAAGAGACTCAAAGTATCTCGAGACCAATCCTTGATTAAGAAAATATGTTTACAATGAGTCCCCCTTCACCGTATCATGTTTCACCCTATTATACCCAAAAACTCGCACCAAACACTAGCTTCTACTTTGCTACTCAGACGACAAATTTGATGGTTCTGTTGGTTCCAAAAGGGGGGGTAAAGCTCCAAGACACTTGCTCAAAACTCTCTTGAATCAATACTTCTCCCCTCCTCCTATTTTGAGTGTTGTTTGCTACATGAAAACTACAATCATGTGTGGCACAAACACTTTTTTTTGCATGAGATCTCCAAAACTAGTAAACGCCACTAACTTTATGCATGGTACCCTATTCTAGAAGTTTTTTATATATTTTTGGGATATTTATAAGAAATAATATTCAAGTATTAAAAAAAAGCTAAAATTTCCAAAAAGTCCTGTAAATTTGAACCATCTACACTATTATGGACACTAACACTAATGACTAATTTGACTTTGACTCTCTAGATTAATAAGAAAGTCAGATGATGACATACTCAAGGGTTTTTCATCTTGTGTTTGTGTAGTGGCACAACAATAGTCAAATGATGCTTAATACCCCACTCATTGCAAATTTGCTTAAAAATTTTTGAGATATACTCACCCCCATTATTAGACCATAAGAATTTCGACCTATACCCAAATTGGTTCTCAACAAGAGTAAGCCAACGCTAAAAGGTAGACAAGATATCCCATTTCTTCTTAATAGGGTAAGCCTAGACCTTATGTGAGTAATCATTGATAAAGGTGACAAATTACTTTACACCATCTACTAGCCAGACTGCCAGGGCATGAGACCACATACATTTGAATGAATAAGTGCCAAAGGTTGACCATACACTTTATGCCAAACTTCTTATGCATACTACATGTCTGCTGCCATATAAACAATGATCACAAAAGTCAAAATACTTATAGTCTAAGGGTAGAAGATACTATAAACTGGTAATCATTTTCATTCTTTTCAAAGATATGTACTCAAGGTGATGATGTCAAAGAGATACATGTGGAACTATAGCCACAACCAAAACATGGTCAAATAACCCAAATACGAGCAATGGATAGAGGGTAACAGACTTAGCACCATGTGCAATAACAAGATTCCCATGGGCCATCTTCCACGAGGAATCACCAAAAGAGACAACATAACCTACATCATCCAAGGTTCCAACAGAGATAAGGCTCTTTGTGAGAGCCGATACATGATGTACATCATGAAGTGTGAACATGCTTCCTAAACCAAAACGTAGCTTGACATCACCAATACTAACTATCTCCAATGCTAGGTCTTTACCCAAACTAACAGATCTAATCATACTGCAATAGGAGTGAAACCACTCTCTATGAGGGGTCACATGAAAGGAAGCCCCTGAATCAACCGATACTGAGTATATTTTGACAAAGCATCAGTCAATTGTAAAGCATCCAAGGAAGAGCATGCCAATATAAGATCATCAAATACATAAAACTACACCACATTAATGTCCTCAAACTTGACACTAGACTTGCTTTGTGAGAGACGGTACATGATGTACATCATGAAAAGTGAACATGCTTCCTAAACCAAAACATAGCTCGACATCACCAATACTAACTATCTCTAATGCTAGGCATTTACCCAAATGTACTGATCTAGTCATACTGCAATAGGATTGAAACCACTCTCTATGAGGGTCACATGAAAGGAAGCCCCTGAATCAACCAATATTGAGTATATTCTAACAAAGCATCAGTTAATTGTAAAGTATCCAAGGAAGAGCATGCCAATATAAGATCATCAAATACATCAAATTGCACCACATTAATGTCCTCAATCTTGACACTAGACTTGCTAGGCACAATGCTATGATCATCATTATTTTATTATACTTTACCCTTTTCCTTTTTCTTGCACTTGTCTTCGTGCATTTTATGGCATTGTGGATGAATATGACCTGGTTTCCACTAAGGATTTATGGCCACACAACTTACTATGAGACTGTCCACGTGTCCTAGACCAAGACCTTTGAGATTTTTGACCACAGTCATTGACCACAGTCATTTCCATCCTATCAGCCTCTCATAGCCAATGCACTTCTATCAAGAGGGCACTCTCAACCTCTTGCAATTTCACCCCATCCTTAGCTATAGAGCCACACAGAAAGTGCCCCACGACTCAAGTAGAGTACTAAGTGGAAATAAAGGATGCAAAGTATCCTTAAACTCAATCTCTTACAAAGCTAAATGGTTGATGATGGAGTATAACTCATTCAAATGTGAAGACATAGAAGTCCCTTCCTTCATGCAAAGGTCCATCAACTATTTCAACTAGTACATTTGAGATGTAAAACTTTGCTTCTCATAAAGATTCTTAATTTATATCCAAAGCTCATATCAGTGTGATTTTCAATTACAACATTGTAGTGATCCTTCTTAGAGAGTGATAAAATGATTGTGGACTTGCTTAACTCATCCAATTCATTCCAATCCTTGACTCAAATATTTTTAGGTTTGGCACCCCCATTTTTGAGTGGTATAATGTGCAATTTTTGCAGTAAGACTTGCCATATCTAGATCTTCCAATCGGTTTAGTTGGTCCCATCTAATTTCTCAATATTGAAGATGTCACTATCATGAGAACCACCAACCATAATGAGACCAAGAAAGTGCACAGAATGGTAAAACAAGCTACTATAATTTTCCACAAATTAGCCCTAAAACCACTACCAAATCAAGCCAAAAATAAGAGGTACAGACAAAATAATGAGATATCCAGAAATTGTAATCAAGAAACTATCAAGATAAAGTAACTACTCTCATAAATAGTGTAGAGAAATACAATTACAGCATGATGAAGATGGAGTATAGCAACAACAAGTTAAAGCCATGTATGAGGTATCACTCATAAATTGCAAACTATAACTACCAGGGATATCTTGCACAATGTGGGGTATGTACAAACAACTAACAATCAACAAACATGTAAGCAATACCCAAAGTTGTCAACCTCATAGTGTCAAAGTGGAATACATCCAATGGCATAACAATCATGCATGTACTAGGTCTCACAAGTAACAGAAGAGACCTACCAAAGGCACAACTAGCTAAGCAATATTAATAGAAGCTCAATACATAGCCATGTTAGGTGGTGTATGCATCCTTGACAAAGATATGACAAAGGTAGGTGTCGTCTCAAAGACACAAATGTTAGATCAGCCCATTAGGCATCTATTGCATACACACAACATGAAGAGAGTATAGATATGAAGTGAAGATCCCACTATCTTTCAATAAAGAGCACAAGCTCAACTATACTCCAATGTGCAATATAATTGACTAGCTCTCACCCAACACATCAAGAAGCACAAAACTACGGTAACCAGGCAGCAAAGTATATGCTTGGAGCTTTGCTCCTCACCATGAAACCTACAAATACACCTCTCTTGCAATAAAAATACACACACACAAAATACTCAAGACAATCCCACACTGACCAAGAGTCAAGATCAGGTGGCTCCTCCTCTTCCTCTACACACTCAAGATCCATAGTTTTCTGCACAAAGGTAGAGTAAGAAGGAGGATGGACAAAGAGAGTTTGGAAAAGAGGGAAGAGAGAAGTTAAAGAGACACCACAATCTACCGTGCCCCAACATCCTCAACCACTTTTTCTTGAGACTCTCTTCACACCTCTTTGTATCTTTATTAAATTGAAAATCTTTTGACCATATTAAAAATACTAAAGTACAAGCCTTTAGTGTGTTGCATGAATTTTTGTGGCAAATTCCCTAAGGTTTTTAAAATAGAAGACATATGCAATGGCTTTTATAACTCCAAGCCAAGCATTTACAATGGTAAAAATATATATATCAATGAAGTATAACTTAGATGCAATAGCACAAACATTTTGGATAAAGTGAATGATTTGTCAATGAAGAGCCTCAAATCTTTTAGTCTTTTTGGTGTAGAAATTGGATACTATCAATAACATCCAATGTCAAGTTAGCAGCTCAATACATAAAGCCAAACAGCTCCCACTAAAGCAAAAGTCAAATGTCAACTAAGCAACAAGTTCAATACATCAAGTGAATAGCATCTAGGAATCCAATATACATGTAGCATAAGTCATGAGCATCAAACCTAGTAAAGTTCTTCAAGCCCATAAATGTAGCATCCAATGAAATAAATGACTATCAATGTCAAAGTATCCAAGCTCTAATCTAAGCTTAAGAGCATGTCATAAACATGGTCAACCAAAGTGTTGATGCATCCAATAGATAACTCCAATAGTATCTAGTAGCAATAGGCATAAGATTTTCCAAAATAAACAACATTTATCCTTGTTATTATAGTAAGGAAACATTTCAAAAAAATCATCCATACATGTACATACAGACATCCTAGAAATCATGTACAAGCTCCAATGACTAAGAAATTGTTCAAACATGTATTACAGTAGGTCTATATTTCAACAAGGAATGGAGGTTGGGAGCTCCAATAAGCAAGTAGTTGATGCTAGGAATTATCCAAGAGGTTGGGAGCTCCAATAAGAAAGTGAACAATGATAGGAAGTATCCAAGAGGTTGCCAAAGTGCCAAGGGGTTGTCAAGGACCACATGTTGAGATATCGAGCTCCACTCGTGATACGCCAGGGTGACCGTTGTATATTTATGTCACCGACTTGTCAGTTGCAGACGCGGTTGGTACACCGCCCATGAATAATAGCTACATGATAGCTATCCTTATCTACTCTAGTTCGTGGCTCAGTTAGTATGCCACCTTAGTTAGTTGAGTTTGGTTTGAGACCCATATATAGGGTTCTTCTATTTCTTTGTACTTGAGTTCTTTTGGCTTACACAACTAAGAAGAGGAAAACTGTTTTCAGCCTCCACCCTTGTGTGTCTTCCCCCATTGTGCAAGCAAGAAAGCTTCAAGCGAGACTCCTTCCTTCTCTCCCACAATCTTGACATGGTATCAGAGCCTTGTTCGTGGTAAGGAGCTCAAGAAAGCAAGCCAAGCTCGCGGTGGTCTGGTAAGAGGAGCAGTGTTGCTTTCATTTCCTGTTTTGGGAGCAGATCTCTGCAGGTAGCACAGCCGAAAATTGCAGGAGTGCATTGTCTCAGGTTGAGACACCCTTCGCGGTGAAGCAAGAGGGCAGTATATGCTGCGGGAAAGGGCTTTAGCCCTTGGCGACCTTGTTTTTTTGATTTGAGGCCATTTCGGGGCCTGTTTTGCAGACGGAAGTTTTCTGCACGCACTCAAGAAAAGGCTCAGTTTTATGCTGTGCGACCACTGTTCTACAGGTCGGTGAAAAGTTACTGTAGAAATTGCATCGTATGCTTGTGCGCAGAGATATTGGGAGTTTCAGAATCATCCTTGGTTCCTGTTTATGCAAAATCGTCACTAGGAAGTGACTGTGTGGTCAAATACCACTTTCGCCAGTTTTGCAGATTTGCCCTTGTGAGGGTGAAGCTGTGTTTTTTGCAGTGACAGAATTTCTTGCAGTATTCTGTAATGGCGTCTGATTCTCTTTCACAGATTGTCACTGAAAAGCTTGACAAGAACAACTTCCAGGCATGGAAGTTTAGAATGACGAATTTCCTTATGGGAAAAGGATATTGGGAATTTGTTGCAGGAAATGAAGAAGAACCAGTTCTTCCTGATGTTCCCAATCAACAACAAATGCAGGCATTTAAAACATGGCATGAGAGAGCCAGGAAAGTTATGTATTGGCTGTCTATCAGTATTTCAGACTCTATGATTGTGCATATTCAGGATGCAAGTACGCCAAAGGAGGCATGGGATACTTTGTCAAAAATGTATAGCACAAATACGCAAGCCAGGAAATTGCAGCTCAAGCAAGAGTTGCATAATGTGCAAAGAGAAAGTATGAGCATCAACGACTACCACATGAAGGTGAAGAAGATTGCAGATGCACTTGCTTCCATTGGGTCGCTAGTGGAAGATGATGATTTAGTTTCCGTGACCTTGAATGGTCTAGGAAAGGATTATGCACAGTTTCGGACATCCATTTCAGTTCGTGAAAGATTTCCTGATTTTGAGGAGTTGATTGCTCTTCTAATTTCTGAGGAACAGAGAAATGGTGGTGCATCTTCTTCAGGAGGAACTTCAAAAGAAGCTGTCTTCTACTCAAATGCTGGAAGAGGTAGAGGCAGAGGTAGAGGAGGCCGATTTGGAGGCCGTGGCAGAAATCAGAATATGCAGCAAACTCAAGAAAACCAGTCCTATGGAGGAGGACGTGGTAACTCTAGAGGCAGGGGGAGCCAAAGAGGTCGTGGTGGATGGCAAAGAGGCCAAAATGCAAACAGTAATGTTGAATGCTACTACTGTGGTAAAATGGGTCATATGGCTAAAGACTGCTATAAAAAGCAGAATGACATCATGAATGGAAAACTACAACAAGGGAATTATGCATCTTCTAGTAGACAGGGTGATGACAGAAATGAGCATTTGTTCATGATGCAGCACATGAACAATTCTATGACAAGTGCAGAAGAAAGCAATGATGTATGGTATGTTGACTCAGGTGCATCAAACCACATGACAGGTCATGCAGAATGGATGGAGGATGCAAGGAAAATGGAAAAACCAGGATTTGTGGAGACTGGTGATGATACTGCACATCCTATTGTGCAGATTGGAAAAATTCCCTTGTCTATGCAGGGTGGGAAAAAGAAATACCTGTCCGATGTATTTCATGTCCCGAATATCACCAAGAATCTAGTTTCAGTTGGTCAAATGGTTGAACAGGGCTTGCAGGTCAGATTTAATCCTCATGGATGCTTTGTTGAGGATATGAAAAATAAAGGTCGCTTGATAGCAAAAGGAAAGAAGAAGGGCAGAATGTTTACATTGGATGCAGACATGTCTGAATTGAGTGCAGCAATGTTTGCACATGGGACCGGTGTAGTTGCAGATATTGATATCTGGCATAAACGCATTGGTCATGTTAATGTACAGCGACTTAAATCAATGCAGGCCCAAAATATTGTTGCAGGATTGCCCAAATTCAAGGTTGCAGAAATGCATAAGGTATGTGAAGCCTGTCAGTTTGGAAAACAGGCAAGGAAACCATTTCCTAGACATGTTCAAGAGAGTGAGAAGCCATTGGAATTAATTCACTCTGATGTGTGGACAACTAAAGCTGCATCTCTTGGAGGCTGTCATTATTTTGTCAGTTTTATTGATGACTATAGCAGAAAAGTTTGGGTGTATTTTATGAAAAAGAAAAGTGAAGTTTTTGGGCATTTCAAAACTCTTAAAGCTATGGTTGAAAAAGAAACAGGCTTGCAGATAAAATGCCTAAGGTCAGATGGAGGGGGAGAGTACCTCTCAAATGAGTTTGCAAAGTTCTTGCAGGAGCATGGCATAAAGCAGCAATATTCATGCAGTTATACCCCACAACAAAATGGAATTGCAGAAAGGAAAAACAGGCATATTGGAGAGGTATCTCGTGCCATGCTCAATGAAAAAGACTTGCCAGATTTTTATTGGGCTGAAGCAGTTGCTACAGTAGTCTACATAATGAACAGGACTCCCACTGCAGCAATACATGGAATGACTCCAGAGGAGAGGTATACTGGTAGGAAACCAGATATTTCTCATTTGAAAATTTTTGGTTGCATTGCCTATGTACATGTGCCAGATGAGCTGAGATCCAAGTTGGATCCAAAAGCTGAGAAGTGCATCTTTATTGGTTACTCTCTGCAGCAAAAAGGGTATAGATGCTATAACCCTTCTACTCGTAAGTTTACAGTGAGCAGAGATGTTGTTTTTGATGAGATGAGTAGCTGGTATAAACCAGTAAATGTGATTGATGATGAAGATGCACAAAATGGTAATGCTACACAGAATTCACAGCAGCAGTCACAAAATATTAGTGGACCTGGAGCGTCCTCTAGCAGTGGTTCACATTCTTCGCCATGGACAGGCAGATTGAGATCATGAGAATCTTCTCAAAGCAATGCAGATAGTGGTATGCAGGTATCACGAAAAGGAAAAGAGAAGGTTGACCAGCCCATGTTTGATGTGAATGCAGGTCACTCTTATGTGGATGGTGAATCCAGTGGCTCAGAACAGAGCATTGATGATGAGTTGGGTATTCCTTCTATTGTTACACCTGGAGTAAGGAAGACCAGGGATGTTTTGAGAGCACCTGGGAGTGAACCTACTTTGCGCAGGTCTACAAGAGCTAGGTATCCTGTGGATAGGCTGAAATATGATGGATTTACAGCCATTCACTATGCATATATGGTCAAAGTGATACAGGAACCAGAACCCACATCTTTTGAGCAAGCCATGGGAAAAGAAAAATGGGAGAAAGCCATGGATGAAGAAATGGATGCCTTGGAAGCAAATGCTACCTGGGAGTTAGTACCTTTGCCTAAAGGTAAGAATGCAATTGGCTGTAAGTGGGTTTATAAGGTGAAGCACAATGCTGATGGTTCTGTGAACAGATACAAGGCAAGATTAGTAGTCAAGGGGTATGCACAAACATATGGCATTGACTATGAAGAAACATTTAGTCCGGTTGCAAGGATGGCAACCGTAAGAGCAGTCATTGCTATGGCTGCATCAAAGGGATGGTCTTTACATCAGATGGATGTAAAGAATGCCTTCTTGCATGGTGATTTGCAAGAAGAGGTCTATATGGAGCAGCCACCAGGTTATGTGCATGCTGTTCATCCTGAGTTTGTTTGCAGGTTGAAGAAAGCCTTGTATGGCTTGAAGCAAGCACCTAGAGCATGGTCTGACAAGATAGGGCAGTATCTTGTCACTATTGGCTTTCAGATTTCCAAGGCAGATTTCTCACTTTATGTGAGAAAAACAGAGAAAGGTATTATGCTACTTGTCATTTATGTTGATGATTTGATTATGACAGGTGACAGTGATGAAGATATCCTTCATGTGAAAATGCTATTGAAGCAGAAGTTTGAGATGAAGGATTTGGGAGAGCTGCGTTATTTCTTGGGCATTGAGGTGATTAGATCACCAAGTGGGATACAGCTCTTGCAGAGGCAGTATGGATTGGACATGCTGTCCAAATATGGGATGACAGGTTGTAACCCTATTTCAGTTCCTTTGGAGCAAAATGTGAAGCTGAGCACAGATGCAGGTGAGCTTCTAGAAGACCCTACTATGTACAGACGCATAGTAGGAAGTTTGATTTATATGACTATTACCAGGCCAGATTTGAGCTATGCTGTTGGATTGGTAAGTCAGTTTATGCAGGCTCCAAGGAAACCACATTTGGATGCGGCTAGACGCATACTTAGGTATGTGAAGTCCACATTGCAGTATGGACTATTTTATGAGACTGGGGTTCAGATACAGTTGCATGGATACACTGATGCTGATTGGGCTGGTAGTATTTCTGATAGACGATCTACCAGTGGATATGTATTCTCTTTTGGGAGTGCTGCAGTCACTTGGAGCAGCAAGAAACAGCCTACAGTTGCCTTGTCGAGCACAGAGGCTGAGTACAGGGGTGCAGCAATGGCTGCATGTGAGGTAGCTTGGTTGCATAAGCTACTTTATGATATGCATCAGTCTACAGATGGGCCAGTTGTCATTTATTGTGACAACATGAGTAGTATACACTTGGCAAATAACCCAGTCTATCATGCTAGAACAAAGCACATTGAGGTGTATTATCACTATGTGCGAGAGAGGGTTTTACTAGGTCTTATTGATCTAGTTTATGTCAGCACAGAAGATCAGGTAGCTGACATATTCACGAAGGCATTGGGCGCAGAGAAGCTGCGCAAGTTCAGAGACCTGCTTGGTGTGCAGGAATTGGGATTGAGCTTGAGGGGGAGTGTTGAGATATCGAGCTCCACTCGTGATACGCCAGGGTGACCGTTGTATATTTATGTCACTGACTTGTCAGTTGCAGACGCGGTTGGTACACCGCCCATGAATAATAGCTACATGATAGCTATCCTTATCTACTCTAGTTCGTGGCTCAGTTAGTATGCCACCTTAGTTAGTTGAGTTTGGTTTGAGACCCATATATAGGGTTCTTCTATTTCTTTGTACTTGAGTTCTTTTGGCTTACACAACTAAGAAGAGGAAAACTGTTTTCAGCCTCCACCCTTGTGTGTCTTCCCCCATTGTGCAAGCAAGAAAGCTTCAAGCGAGACTCCTTCCTTCTCTCCCACAATCTTGACACCACACGGGAGGCAAGAGAGGCACTAGATTAATTAGGAAGAAGGACTAAACATCCAAGCACAAATCATACTAGTTGGGCTAGTGTGGCTACTGGTATTGCTAAGCTGAATTCTCACTGAAGTGGGCTCAAGGCATGCCCAATGGTGCTTTGAAGAAGCCTCAATAGACCATGGTAGGTGCTAGAGCAATGGGAGATCAACACATACCTTGAAGGTGTTGAGATATCGAGCTCCACTCGTGATATGCCAGGGTGACCGTTGTGTATTTATGTACACCGCCCATGAATAATAGCTACATGATAGCTATCCTTATCTACTCTAGTTCGTGGCTCAGTTAGTATGCCACCTTAGTTAGTTGAGTTTGGTTTGAGACCCATATATAGGGTTCTTCTATTTCTTTGTACTAGAGTTCTTTTGGCTTACACAACTAAGAAGAGGAAAATTGTTTTCAGCCTCCACCTCTGTGTGTATTCCCCCATTGTGCAAGCAAGAAAGCTACAAGTGAGACTCCTTCCTTCTCTCCCACAATCTTGGCATGGTATCAGAGCCTTGTTCGTGGTAAGGAGCTCAAGTAAGAAAGCCAAGCTCGCGGTGTTCTGGTAAGAGGAGTAGTGTTGCTTTCATTTTCTGTTTTGGGAGCAAGTCTCTACAAGCAGCACAGCCGGAAAGTGCAGGAGTGCATTGTCTCAGGTTGAGACGCCCTTCGTGATGAAGCAAGAGGGCAATATATGCTACGGGTAAGGGCTTTAGCCCTTGGCGACCTTGTTTTTTTTATTTGAGGCCATTTCGGGGCCTGTTTTGGAGGTGAAAGTTTTCTGCACACACTCAAGAAAAAACCCTATTTTATGTTGTGCGACCACTGTTCTACAGGTCGGTGAACAATTACCATAGAAATTGCATCGTATGCTTGTGTGCAGAGACATTCGGAGTTACAGAATCATCCTTGGTTCCTGGTTATGCAAAATCGTCACTAGGAAGTGACTGTGTAGGTCAAATACCACTTTCGTCAGTTTTGCAGATTTGCCCTTGTGAGGTTGAAGCTGTGTCCTTTGTAGTGACATAATTCTGTGTTCTTTGTAGTGACAGAATTTTTTATAGTGTTCTGTAATGGCGTCTGATTCTCTTTCACAGATTGTCACTGAAAATCTTGACAAGAACAACTTCCAAGCATGGAAGTTTAGAATGACGAATTTCCTTATGGGAAAAGGATATTGGGAATTGGTTGCAGGAAATGAAGAAGAACCAGTTCTTCCAGATGTTCTCAATCAATAGCAAATGCAGGCATTTAAAGGATGGCATGAGAGAGCCAGAAAAGTTATGTATTGGTTGTCTATCAGCATTTCAGACTCTATGATTGTGCATATTTAGGATGCAAGTACGCCAAAGGAGGCATGGGATACTTTGTCAAAAATATATAGCACAAATACGCAAGCCAGGAAAATGCAGCTCAAGCAAGAGTTGCATAATGTGCAAAGAGAAAATATGAGCATCAATGACTACCACATGAAGGTGAAGAAGATTGCAGATGCACTTGCTTCCATCGAGTCGCCAGTGGAAGATGATGATTTAGTTTCTATGACCTTGAATGGTCTAGGAAAGGATTATGCACAGTTTTGGACATCCATTTCTGTTCGTGAAAGATTTCTTGATTTTGAGGAGCTGATTGCTCTTCTAATTTCCGAGGAGCAAAGAAATGGTGGTGCATCTTCTTCAGGAGGAACTTCAAAAGAAGCTGTCTTCTACTCAAACGCTGGAAGAGGTAGAGGCAGAGGTAGAGGAGGCCGATTTGGAGGCCGTGGTAGAAAAATCATAATATGCAGCAAACTCAAGAAAACCAGTCCTATGGAGGAGGACGTGGTAACTCTAGAGGCAGGGGGAGCCAAAGAGGTCGTGGTGGATGGCAAAGAGGCCAAAATACAAACAGCAGTGTTGAATTCTACTACTGTGGTAAAATGGGTCATATGGCTAAAGACTGCTATAAAAAGCAAAATGACATCATGAATGGAAAATTGCAACAAGGGAATTATGCATCTTCTAGTAGATAGGGTGATGACAGAAATGAGCACTTGTTTATGGTGCAGTACATGAACAATTTTGTGACAAGTGCAGAAGAAAGCAATGATGTATGGTATGTTGACTCAGGTGCATCAAACCACATGTAGAATGGATGGAGGATGCAAGGAAAATGGAAAAACCAGGATTTGTGGAGACTGGTGATGATATTGCACATCCTATTGTGCAGATTGGAAAAATTCCTTTGTCTATGCAGGATGGGAAAACGAAATACCTGTCCGATGTATTTCATGTCCCGAATATCACCAAGAATCTGGTTTCTGTTGGTCAAATGGTTGACCAGGGCTTGCAGGTCAGATTTAATCCTCATGGATGCTTTGTTGAGGATATGAAAAATAAAGGTCGCTTGATAGCAAAAGGAAAGAAGAAGGGCAGAATGTTTACATTGGATGCAGACATGTCTGAATTGAGTGCAGCAATGTTTGCACATGGGATCGGTGTAGTTGCAGATATTGATATCTGGCATAAACGCATTGGTCATGTAATGTACAGCCACTTAAATCAATGCAGGCCCAAAATATTGTTGCAGGATTTCCTAAATTCAAGGTTGCAGAAATGCATAAGGTATGTGAAGCCTGTCAATTTGGAAAACAGGCAAGGAAACCATTTCCTAGACATGTTCAAGAGAGTAAGAAGCCATTGGAATTAATCCACTCTGATGTGTGGACTACTAAAGCTGCATCTCTTGGAGGCTGTCATTATTTTGTCAGTTTTATTGATGACTATAGCAGAATAGTTTGGGTGTATTTTATGAAAAAGAAAAGTGAAGCTTTTGGGCATTTCAAAACTCTTAAAGCTATGGCTGAAAAAGAAACAGGTCTGCAAATAAAATGCCTAAGGTCAGATGGAGGGGGAGAGTACCTCTCAAATGAGTTTGCAAGGTTCTTGCAGGAGCATGGCATAAAGCAGCAATATTCATGCAGTCATACCCCACAACAAAATGGAATTGCAGAAAGGAAAAACAGGCATATTGGAGAGGTATCTCGTGCCATGCTCAATGAAAAAGACCTGCCAGATTTTTATTGGGCTGAAGCAGTTGCTACAGCAGTCTACACAATGAACAGGACTCCCATTGCAGCAATACATGGGATGACTCCAGAGGAGAGATATACTGGTAGGAAACCAGATATTTCTCATTTGAAAATTTTTGGTTGCATTGCCTATGTACATGTGCCAGATGAGCTGAGATCCAAGTTGGATCCAAAAGCTGAGAAGTGCATCTTTATTGGTTACTCTCTGCAGCAAAAAGGGTATAGATGCTATAACCCTTCTACTCGTAAGTTTACAGTGAGCAGAGATATTGTTTTTGATGAGATGAGCTACTGGTATAAACCAGTAAATGTGATTGATGATGTAGATGCACAAAATGGTAATGCTGCAGAGAATTCACAGCAGCAGTCACAAAATATTAGTGGACCTAGAGCGTCCTCTAGCAGTGGTTCACATTCTTCGCCATGGACAGGCAGATTGAGATCAGGAGAATCTTCTCAAAGCAATGCAGATAGTGGTATGCAGGTATCACGAAAAGGAAAAGAGAAGGTTGATCAGCCCATGTTTGATGTGAATGCAAGTCACTCTTATGTGGATGGTGAATCCAGTGGCTCAGAACAGAGCATTGATGATGAGATGGGTATTCCTTCTATTGTTACACCTGGAGTAAGGAAGACCAGGGATGTTTTGAGAGCACCTGGGAGTGAACCTACTTTGTGCAGGTCTACCATAGCTAGGTATCCTATGGATAGGCTGAAATATGATGGATTTACAGCCATTCATTATGCATATATGGTTAAAGTGATACAGGAACCAGAACCCACTTCTTTTGAGCAAGCCATGGGAAAAGAAAAATGGGAGAAAGCCATGGATGAAGAAATGGATGCCTTGGAACCAAATGCTACATGGAAATTGGTACCTTTGCCTAAAGGTAAAAATGCAATTGGCTGTAAGTGGGTTTATAAGGTGAAGCACAATGCAGATGGTTCTGTGAACAAATACAAGGCAAGATTAGTAGTCAAGGGGTATGCACAAACATATGGCATTGACTATGAAGAAACATTTAGTCCGGTTGCAAGGATGGCAACCGTAAGAGCACTCATTGCTATGGCTGCATCAAAGGGATGGTCTTTACATCAGATGGATGTAAAGAATGCCTTCTTGCATGGTGATTTGCAAGAAGAGGTCTATATGGAGCAGCCACCAGGTTATGTGCATCCTGTTTATCCTGAGTTTGTTTGTAGGCTGAAGAAAGCCTTGTATGGCTTGAAGCAAGCACCTAGAGCATGGTCTGACAAGATAGGACAGTATCTTGTCACTATTGGCTTTCAGATTTCCAAGGCAGATTTCTCACTTTATGTGAGAAAAACAAAGAAATGTATTATGCTACTTGTCATTTATGTTGATGATTTGATTATGATAGGTGACAGTGATGAAGATATCCTTCATGTGAAAATGCTATTGAAGCAGAAGTTTGAGATGAAGGATTTAGGAGAGTTGCGTTATTTCTTGGGAATTGAGGTGATTAGATCACCAACTGGGATACGGATCTTGCAGAGGCAGTATGGATTGGACATGCTGTCTAAATATGGGATGACAGGCTGTAAGCCTATTTCAGTTCCTTTGGAGCAGAATGTGAAGCTGAGCACAGATGCAGGTGAGCTTCTAGAAGACCCTACTATGTACAGGCGCATAGTAGGAAGCTTGATTTATATGACTATTACTAGGCCAGATTTGAGCTATGTTGTTGGATTGGTAAGTCAGTTTATGCAGGCTCCAAGGAAACCTCATTTGGATGCGGCTAGATGCATACTCAGGTATGTGAAGTCCACATTGCAGTATGGACTATTTTATGAGACTGGGGTTCAGATACAGTTGCATGGATATACTGATACTGATTGGGCTAGTAGCATTTCTGATAGACAATCTACCAGTGGATATGTGTTCTCTTTTGGGAGTGCTGCAGTCACTTGGAGCAGCAAGAAACAGCCTACAGTTGCCTTGTCCAGCACAGAGGCTAAGTACAGGGGTGCAGCAATGGCTGCATGTGAGGTAGCTTGGTTGCATAAGCTACTTTATGATATGCATCAGCCTACAGATGGGCCAGTTGTCATTTATTGTGACAACATGAGTAGTATACACTTGGCAAATAACCCAGTCTATCATGCTAGAACAAAGCACATTGAGGTGCATTATCACTATGTGCGGGAGAGGGTTTTACTAGGTCTTATTGATCTAGTTTATGTCAGCACAGAGGATCAGGTAGCTGACATATTCATGAAGGCATTGGGCGCAGAGAAGCTGTGCAAGTTCAGAGACCTGCTTGGTGTGCAAGAATTGGGATTGAGCTCGAGGGGGAGTGTTGAGATATCGAGCTCCACTCGTGATATGCCAGGGTGACCATTGTGTATTTATGTCACCGACTTGTCAGTTGCAGACGCGGTTGGTACACCGCCCATGAATAATAGCTACATGATAGCTATCCTTATCTACTCTAGTTCGTGGCTCAGTTAGTATGCCACCTTAGTTAGTTGAGTTTGGTTTGAGACCCATATATAGGGTTCTTCTATTTCTTTGTACTAGAGTTCTTTTGGCTTACACAACTAAGAAGATGAAAACTGTTTTCAGCCTCCACCTCTGTGTGTATTCCCCCATTGTGCAAGCAAGAAAGCTACAAGTGAGACTCCTTCCTTCTCTCCCACAATCTTGACAGAAGGTTGTGCCCATGAATGTGAACTATTGTAGGTATTCAAATGCAAGATGGGGGCTCTAATACTAGTTGAATGGAGTGAGACTAGAGTGGAAGCACGTGAGAGCGGAAGCAAGAGCTATGGTGGAAAAGGAGAGAGAGAGAGAGAGAGAGAGAGAGAGAGAAGATGTGGAGACTCCAGCAGTCACAATGTGTGATTGGCCTTCCCTTATTCAAATGTCATTGAAATAATAAAGCATGAAGTGAGAGTGATGGGCACCCGCCAAGTGTAGTGTACAAGTATACGTGTACTATCGGTGTAGTAATACACGGGCGACTAGGCATATGTGCCTTTACCCTTGACAATACAAAGCCTTGTATGGGCTGAATGAAGGACCAAGAACATGGCATAAGAAGATAACAGAATATCTTGTCTCTATTGTTTTTCATGTTGGAAATCCATATCACTCACTTTATGGACATCAAAGTGATAGGAATATTGTTGTGATTACCTTATATGTGGAAGTCTTGATTATTGGGACTGATAATGTAAATTTGACACAAAAGACTTGGGAGAGCTAAAGTACTTTCTTGGCATTGAGTTGATAAGGATATTTAATGGAATATGACTGTCATAAAAATAGTACATATTGGATATGTTGATGAAGTATGGTATGGCTAATTGTAAGCTAATCTTAGTTCCATTCAATAAAAAATGTGAATCTAAGTGCTAATATTTGTAAGATATTAGAGGATTCCACAATATATAGGAAGATGGATCTTCATTACTATCATTAGGTCAAATTGTAACTACACAGTTGGTTTTGAGAGTTAGTTTGTGCAGATGCCTCGTAAGCCTTCTTTGGATAGTCTAAGATGTACTTTGCGATACTTTAAGGTCACATTATTGGATTATGGTATCTTTTATGAGGCTGATTCAATGGTGTAATTATTTTGTTACAGTGATGTAGATTGGTCACGTAGCGTGTTTGATAAGACGTCTACCAATGGCTACATGTTTTCCTTTAGGAGTGGGGTTGTGACTTGGAGTAATAAGAAACAACCCATTGTTGTTACACTATCAAGTACAAAGATAAAGTACATGGGTGTTGCTATGGTAGCACATGAGGTAGCAAGACTACAAAATCTACTTGATTATTTGGAAATACTTATAGATAAGAGAGTTGTCACTTATTTTTATGACAACATGAGCAACATATAGTTGGCAAGAAAGATAATTTTTTATGCATGCAAAAAGACATTGAGATTCATTATCATTTCATCAAAGAGAGGTATTGAGAGGAAGACATCAAAGTTATCTCCAATATCATCAAGGGGCTCGACTTCAAACCTCTCTCTATAGGAGTAGCAATAGGCTTTAGTCTTTGAAACTAATTATTTTTAATAATATCTCAACATACTTTGTCTAACACAAAGCAATGCCTCCATCACACTACTTAAATTGAATGCCCAAATAATGGCCTAGTGGGCTCAAATCCAATACATCAAAAGTCGAATTCAACTCATCCTTAAATTCAACATTAGTATGTGTCTTATTAGGACTAGTAAGACAAGCAGCATGCCATCAATATAAACCAAAATTGTGAGAGGTATATCATGCTCATATCTAGCATATGATGTACTCTTAGTGGGACTATTCTAAAAACCATGTGCACTCAAGTATGTATATACCTTCTTGGAACCAAAGGTCTCATTGAAATCAATGCACTTCTACTACTCTTTGCCACAAGTATAGCTTTGTAGCAATTAACACTACCATGTGGCTTACATTTTAACTTATAAACCCACTTAGTACCAATGGCATTAGTTCTAGGATGTATATTAATAAGAACCAAGTACCATTTTTTATAATAGCATCATATTTAGATTGCATATGGTAGCCATCCAATTTTCTATAATTTTTTGCCTCTTCAAAAGTCATAGGCATATCCTCATTATACAAACTAAAAACAACTAATGTGTAACAATATGATGCATAAGAGGCACTACAAGAGCATGAACAAGTATGACTAGCCAATGATGCATGCAACTTACTATTGGGCAATGTTTGCACCAACCATTTTGGCATAGTCCTAGACTCCTGAATCTCTACTCTCTCATCGAATACATCATACATCTGAATCAAAAATAGGATGATTTTCATCATCATGAGAAACCTATGTAGGTTGAGAAACTACCTTATTTGGCACTACATCTAACTACACATCACTAAAAAGAGGCAAGAAAGTTTCATAGATATCCTATGAGTGTATATCTATCTCTTTCATATATAAAAATAAAGGCTAAACAACATCTTCCATAAAGATAACGTCATGGCTGATCAAGATATGCTTACTTTTTAGACTATATAACTTATAGCATTTGCCTTCATTACTGTACCCAACAAAAATACCTTTTGTAGCCTTGACAACCAACTTATTGGTTGTTTCATTGGAAAAGCATAGGATAAGAAACCAAAAATATGTAAATGAGCCACAAATAGTTTTTTACCATTCCAACCCTCATATTACAGAGTGATAGACTGCAAATCCTTAGTGGGATACCTCTTAATTACATAGGGTGCACATGAAACAAATGAAATTATGAGAATCCCTAGATAGAAGGGCATGTCACTATCTCAAATAATATCTATATGAAGAAGCATCAAGTTGTTGTGGGCAAAGCCAAATGATTGCCAAGCTATGAATCGTAGACTGCTTCCAAAGAAGTTAGTGGCATTGTCTATTTGTCATCTAGATTGATTTTCGAAGCTAGTCTAGTTGTGGGCAAAGCCAAATGATCGCCAAGTTGTGAATCGTAGACTACTTCCAAAGAAGTTAGTGACATTGTCTATTTGTCATCTAGATTGATTTTCAAAGCTAGCCTAGCAAGAATGGGACTTTTCTCAATATATATTCTTCTATGTAAGAAGGAGAGAATCCTAAAAATGGATTATGTAGTATTGAATAGTCCAACACACATCCATGATGTTAGAAGCAAGAGTATTGCTCCTACATTAGAGTCTCAATGTGGCAATATAAGTGAACCCAAAAATGGAAAGAGACATGCAAATTAACTTCAAGCTATTTGAAAATCAACCTGTAAATAGTGGGTCTTTGAAGATTCCTAAGAGGGCTTGGTCCTCAAGGATTTTTAAGAAGGTTTATATTATTGCCCCCCAAGGGATATGGTTCTAGCAAATACTTTAGTGAAGCTTATTCATAATGTTACTGAACAAGAGGTGAGAAGTAAAATGAGAGGCATTTCTATTCTAGGAGGCAATGATCACAACTGGAACCATCAAAATTGTAAGACGATTGCAATATGTTTTAGGCTTGCACAAAACATATAGAGGTAAAGTATCACTATTGCAAAAGCTCATGGAGGATGGAGTTATGTTAAGTTGGATTTTTATTTTTTTTTGGGGGAGAAGAAATATATAAATTAATTTTCACTATGCAAGAAAGCTAATTGAAGATGTTTTGTGGAGCTAGACTACTGTTTTTTGGGGATTCACTATGTAAAAACATCATGTAGATCACATGCATGCTCTCAAAACATACTTTTGATTAGTATTTTGATACCCTTATCCCTGCTATGTATATGTATATTCCTTAAATCAAATGGAATATAATCCCTTATGTTGCACACATTTCTGTCATTGATGTGTGTGTGTGTGTGTGTGTGTGTGTGTGTGTGTGTGTGTGTGTGTGTGTGTGTGTGTGTGTGTGTGTGTGTGTGTGTGTGTGTGTGTGTGTGTGTGTGTGTGTGTGTGTGTGTGTGTGTGTGTGTGTGTGTGTGTGTGTGTGTGTGTGTGTGTGTACACACACATACATACATATATGGGGAGAGAGAGATAAAGAGAGAAATGAAGAGAGAATCCACAATTCGGTATGCATGATATAATGCATCATGACACCATGGTATGCATGTTGGCATGCATCATTTTGACTTCATTTAGTACGAAATTTTCAAGGTTTCTATAGCTCCCTAACAACATCCTTCAAACAAGACAACATCAACTCCATGAGATCATGGGTTGTGATCCTAGATTATCCATATCATAGGGAGCAAGGACACGTCTAGAATGTCAAAGAATACCCTACAACATGGGTTCTACTTGGTGACAAAAGAGGAGCCTATTATGCATTCACATCATATTGCATGGAAGCAGCCAATATTCCCTCCAGTGGCTACCTTTTATCATTATATATTTACTACATTACATAATAACACTATAGTAGGGAATTTGGGAATTTCCATGCACTTTGGGAATTCCCAATACCTTTATTATTTAACCACATGGTTAAATATTGTTGTCTTACTTGAAGGTGGAGTCTATCCTAAATGCTATATAAGCTACCTTCCCAAATCCCACTTTCAAATATGGATCAAGATTTAGCCATGTGGTCAAATATTTATCACTTGTTTGAAATTGGGACTTGAAAATTTTCCAAATTCTCTAATATGGTGTTTAATGGTATCTACCATGTTTTATCACACTATATTAATCATGATGTCATCGAAACTAGTTGATAGTCTTGTTTTAAGACATGGGGATAATGTTATTTCTATGATAATTAATAAGACTCATGGATAAGTTCAATTTGTAAGGAAGCACATATCATGTAAAGTTTGCAACCAAACATGTATCATCGCTCTAATATGATCTCTACCCAATCATATTTGCTCCATATTTACAAGTCCCTATTTACAAGTAGTATTGATTTATGGCCTCCAAGTTTCTATGTTCCATGGGTGAGACATTATTTGGATCTCGAGGGGGTCACTCATAAATATGTGAGTGTATTATGTAGATTCAAAAGACATGTTTTTTAAAATATACTTTTTATACATTTTTTACATATAGAAGGGTACCATATGAAAGGGTTATTCACAGATTGAATGTGTTTAAGTTGGAAAAATTTTATGAATAAACGTATTTTTAAATAGGTCTTGGTGATATGGAGGGTTTATTACATAGTGAACCCGCTAAGACATGAATAGCTCACAAGAGCCTAGTAGACCAACATGAATACCCTTGACTTTTCATTGCCAAGTGGCATTTGACCCAAAAGCTTAGCTATTTAATCATATGTCTCAAAAGCTCACCTAAGTAAGCTTGCCAAAAAAAACACACTTGAATATTTAGGGACTTGGCACATATCATAAACATGTGTTGTTGAGGTTTGTCAACTAAAGCAAGAAGGTTAGAGGAGGCATCCACGCTAGTGTTGATTATTATTTTTTGAAGTTTAGTACTCAAGAAAAATTCATGTAATGCTTCAAAGAAAATCGCCTTACCAAAATAAGTACTTACATATCCTATGTCATTATCGAATATTAGTGTCAAATTAAGTTTATGTTATGAAGTAAAGCTGAATTGCTCTCACACAAGCGTGTGGATTTGGGCCACTCGCACTATGCACCATGCAAATCAAGATAGCGATGGATCTATTGAAGCATACCATTGTCCACTTAAAAGCTAATTTTTATGTAGTATTTGTTCAATACATGGGTGACAAGTGGATTGGCTTCTTCACAAATTACTTATAGTCTATCACCCATAGTATTGGTAAAAGGAACCCATGAAGGAAGCTTGGTTTTAGACAAAATTTCACAATTCAAAAGATTATGATTCCTTGGAACGAGCAAAGAATATTCTTGATCACTTTGTAATGTTCATGGTTGGTGATCAGTCTATCACTTCTTGCGCTATTTGCACAATGAAGCCCTAAAGGAAGCTAGTTTTAGACAAATTACCACAATTCAAAAGATTATGATTCCTTGGAACGAGCAAAGAACATTCTCGATCACTTTGTAATGTCCGTGGGTGATGATCACAACATTGCCAAAGTCAAAAGTTTGAGCAACACTAAGCCTTGGTATACTGCTTACAATGTTGAATGTGAGTGGACCAATTATAATTATGATTGAGCATTAAAGGTAAATCTATGTAAGCCTCAAATCAAGGTTATGATGGTAGCTAGTATTGATTCAACAAGAAAGAAATTGGTTTCAATTATAATAGCAAATTATTCTTACTTTTAGGGAATTATGGCCGTAGTTCCATCTTCATAAAAAACCAGGCAGCATCTTAAGTGACACCATACAGCTCTTTGATTTCTCTACTTTATCATCAAAGCGGTATGCACTTTGATTATCCTTGCATGGACCTCTCACGTCTTCCTTAGCATTCCTTGCCTTTTTAATCAATAGACTAGAGTACCTTACTATTGTTGGCCACAATCTTCGCTTCCTTGCCCTTCTTAGCACAAGCTTGGCCAACTTGATCTTTCTTCTCATCCACATGAGGCAATATGACATTTTGACCAAGATCTAAAGGGACAATTCCTTAGGTTCTTTGGATTGTGTGTCTCTAGATCTTCCTTTTAAGTAATACCTACATCACAAGTACTACCTTGCTCTATTGGATTATGGTTGATAGTATTATCTTTTGGGCCTTCTGATGAGACAATCTTGCAAAATACCTCATTGATGATGTAAATAACAAGCAAGTATTTGGAGCAAAGAGGTAATGTTGCTCTAGGGAAGTACACGGGCAAATGCAAGCATGTGGAGAAAAGAGGTAATGTTTTATTATGCAAGAGGGATGTGCCTACTATGGAGGAGAGAGGAAAAGAGGTAATGTTGCTCCATACCTCTTTGCTCGAGGAAATAGATGGGAAAATGCAAGTCTCTCATAATCAGCAAATACAAGCTAACTTTATAGAGTAATAAAGTATACGACATATTGTGTGCACATCTAAATCTTGTGCTTTGGCTTGCATTATGTAATGTATCCGCATATGATGTCGATTCAATCAATATTCAAGGGGTAGCTTGATAACTTTAATAACGGGTTGTCGAAACTGGTTTATGTTGTAGGTTTCGACCAATTTTCGTTGTTTGGGATCAAACGGGATGGTAATACAATTATTGCTGCCTCGCGTTTCAGCATCTCCCATAATCATCAATCTAGCAGCGCTGCAATGAAAGCGGCATGGCCACTCGAGAAACGGAATTTCCAAAACATCCACATCTGTGGCCGCTAGAATTCGAACCCAGGTCTCCACGGCCACATCGTGGAATTCTAACCACTAAACTACAGCCACCTGGTTCTTGCGTTTTCAAGGTATATAGCACATATACATACAATGGTGCACGACAATGTACACATCATTATGAACAAAATCCTATCATGCTTGATGTCTAAACCTTTCAAGTGTTTGCATAAACCCTAGTTCTTGCACATTTTGAGGAGTCCCAATCCACTTTCATGTGTTTGTAGTGGCAAGGGAGTTATATGCGTGTACCCTTTTAAACCTATCTTATTTAACATCCTTAGGAGTCATTTCAAAGGTCATAAAAGGCTTGGATGGCTTGGTTTGAGTTCGTTCGATGGAATGGTTCCACATGTCTAGAATCATCACAATATAGAGGTGTGGTCTTTGGGAGGCCAATGTGTATCATTAGACTCATACTAGGTCTACGATATAATAGTGCAAGTAAAAGGTTGTGAAAAACTTCTCAAACATGACGTCCAAATTGAGAGACCTTGGCTTTTGGTCTCAATGCAAGTCCTACATTAGCACAAGTTTAACACTCGCTACCTTCTATGAGTTGTGGGAAATCTAATTCCTATCTTGTGGCCAATCTACCCAAATAGATTTCTACATGGAGATCTTGAAAGTCTCCATTTCCAAATTTGTTAGTTTGATATATGGGATCCTCCTTGTGGAGTTTTTCCTTCCTTCTCACATAGATGGGTCTACATTCACATCACATTTTTCATAAAAACACTCGGGATAATTGAAATGCAAGAAAATTATAACTTTATTGTGGCCTACCAAGGAGCATACATGCTAGCCATGTATTATCAACCATTTGCAAAGCTAGCTTTATTTTCAAAAGGCCAAAAATTTTGTTAGCTTTATTTTCAAAAACTAGCTTAAGTATTTAAAAACTACATTTTAAATTTAGAGCTAGAGTTCTTCACATATTGTCCAACTAAAACTATATTATATGCTAGAATAGTTTTTCCAATTTCATTAGCTTTATAAATTTACAAGCATCAACATATGGAAGTTGTAGCACTTAGTCATTTTGTATGCTTAACAACTATATGTATTGATTGTTTAGATACATAGTATAAAATTGCATTTCTCAAGGATAGGACACAATGGCACCAAAGGTCATGAGACAAACTTACATAGAGTAGGTACACATCCACAAAGAAGAGATATTGCAACACACAATAGACAATGCAGGGCAAAGTGCTCAATGTAAAAAGAGAATTCATTGCATGTTTTAGCAAGCCAATTTAAATCAAGCAGCCCCACAATATAGAGAGCCTAAAGGGATTTGAAATTTAGGTCATGTGTTTAAGCCTTGTATGCCTTCAATGATGTATTGAATCAACATAAGAATTCAATGCTTCATATTTTCATTGCTTGCAAAATGTTACGTTGAATCTCTCAAAGGGTTTTATAAGAGGCAATGTTGCTTGACAAACAACCCAACCAAACGCATGTGAGTTTGCTAATGACATGAATGGTGGGCTAGGAGAAAGTGATCTAAGCTTGTTGTTTATGGAAACTAGAGTTCGTGATTGTGCACTATCACATACAAAGAATGGTAGGCTACTTCTGTCAAGATTGTGGGAGAGAAGGAAGGAGTCTCACTTGAAGCTTTCTTGCTTGCACAATGGGGGAATACACACAAGGGTGGAGGCTGAAAACAGTTTTCCTCTTCTTAGTTGTGTAAGCCAAAAAGAACTCTAGTACAAAGAAAAGGAAGAACCCTAGATATGGGTCTCAAACCAAACTCAACTAACTAAGGTGGCATACTAACTGAGCCACGAACTAGAGTAGATAAGGATAGCTATCATGTAGCTATTATTCAGGGGCGGTGTACCAACCGCATCTGCAACTGACACGTCGGTGACATAAATACACAACGGTCACCCTGGCGTATCACGAGTGGAGCTCGATATCTCAACACTCCCCCTCGAGCTCAATCCCAATTCATACACACCAAGCAGGTCTCTGAACTTGCGCAGCTTCTCTGCGCCCAATGCCTTTGTGAATATGTCAGCTACCTGATCCTCTATGCTGACATAAACTAGATCAATAAGACCTAGTAAAACCCTCTCTCGCGCATAGTGATAATGCACCTCAATGTGCTTTGTTCTAGCATGATAGACTGGGTTATTTGCCAAGTGTATACTACTCATGTTGTCACAATAAATGACAACTGGCCCATCTGTAGACTGATGCATATCATAAAGTAGCTTATGCAACCAAGCTACCTCACATGCAGCCATTGCTGCACCCCTGTACTTAGCCTCTGTGCTCGACAAGGCAACTGTAGGCTGTTTCTTGCTGCTCCAAGTGACTGCAGCACTCCCAAAAGAGAACACATATCCACTGGTAGATCGTTTATCAGAAATACTACCAGCCCAATCAGCATCAGTGTATCCATGCAACTGTATCTGAACCCCAGTCTCATAAAATAGTCCATACTGCAATGTGGACTTCACATACCTGAGTATGCGTCTAGCCGCATCCAAATGTGGTTTCCTTGGAGCCTGCATAAACTGACTTACCAATCCAACAGCATAGCTCAAATCTGGCCTGGTAATAGTCATATAAATCAAACTTCCTACTATGCGTCTGTACATAGTAGGGTCTTCTAGAAGCTCACCTGCATCTGTGCTCAGCTTCACATTCTGCTCCAAAGGAACTGAAATAGGCTTACAGCTTGTCATCCCATATTTGGACAGCATGTCCAATCCATACTGCCTCTGCAAGAGCTGTATCCCACTTAGTGATCTAATCACCTCAATGCCCAAGAAATAACGCAGCTCTCCCAAATCCTTCATCTCAAACTTCTGCTTCAATAGCATTTTCACATGAAGGATATCTTCATCACTGTCACCTGTCATAATCAAATCATCAACATAAATGACAAGTAGCATAATACATTTCTTTGTTTTTCTCACATAAAGTGAGAAATCTGCCTTGGAAATTTGAAAGCCAATAGTGATAAGATACTGTCCTATCTTGTCAGACCATGCTCTAGGTGCTTGCTTCAAGCCATACAAGGCTTTCTTCAACCTGCAAACAAACTCAAGATGAACAGCATGCACATAACCTGGTGGCTGCTCCATATAGACCTCTTCTTGCAAATCACCATGCAAGAAGGCATTCTTTACATCCATCTGATGTAAAGACCATCCCTTTGATGCAGCCATAGCAATGACTGCTCTTACGGTTGCCATCCTTGCAACCGGACTGAATGTTTCTTCATAGTCAATGCCATATGTTTGTGCATACCCCTTGACTACTAATCTTGCCTTGTATCTGTTCACAGAACCATCTGCATTGTGCTTCACCTTATAAACCCACTTACAACCAATTGCATTTTTACCTTTAGGCAAAGGTACCAATTCCCATGTAGCATTTTCTTCCAAGGCATCCATTTCTTCATCCATGGCTTTCTCCCATTTTTCTTTTCCCATGGCTTGCTCAAAAGAAGTGGGTTCTGGTTCCTGTATCACTTTGACCATATATGCATAGTGAATGGCTGTAAATCCATCATATTTCAGCCTATCCACAGGATACCTAGCTCTCGTAGACCTGCGCAAAGTAGGTTCACTCCCAGGTGCTCTCAAAACATCCCTGGTCTTCCTTACTCCAGGCGTAACAATAGAAGGAATACCCAACTCATCATCAATGCTCTGTTCTGAGCCACTGGATTCACCATCCACATAAGAGTGACCTGCATTCACATCAAACATGGGCTGATCAACCTTCTCTTTTCCTTTTCGTGATACCTACATACCACTATCTGCATAACTTTGAGAAGATTCTCCTGATCTCAATCTGCCTGTCCATGGTGAAGAATGTGAATCACTGCTAGAGGACGCTCCAGGTCCACTAATATTTTGTGACTGCTGCTGTGAATTCTGTGCAGCATTACCATTTTGTGCATCTACATCATCAATCACATTTACTGGTTTATACCAGCTACTCATCTCATAAAAAACAACATCTCTGCTCACTGTAAACTTACGAGTAGAAGGGTTATAGCATCTATACCCTTTTTGCTGCAGAGAGTAACCAATAAAGATGCACTTCTCAGCTTTTGGATCCAACTTGGATCTCAACTCATCTGGCACATGTACATAGGCAATGCAACAAAAAATTTTCAAATGAGAAATATATGGTTTCCTACCAGTATACCTCTCCTCTGGAGTCATTCCATGTATTGCTGCAGTGGGAGTCCTGTTCATTATGTAGACTGCTGTAGCAACTGCTTCAGCCCAATAAAAATCTGGCAAGTGTTTTTCATTGAGCATGGCACAAGATACCTCTCCAATATGCCTGTTTTTCCTTTCTGCAATTCAATTTTGTTGTGGGGTATGACTACATGAATATTGCTGCTTTATGCCATGCTCCTGTAGGAACCTTGCAAACTCATTTGAGAGGTACTCTCCCCCTCCATCTGACCTTAGGCATTTTATTCGCAGGCCTGTTTCTTTTTCAACCATAGCTTTAAGAGTTTTGAAATGCCCAAAAACTTCACTTTTCTTTTTCATAAAATACACCCAAACTTTTCTGCTATAGTCATCAATAAAAGTGACAAAATAATGACAGTCTCCAAGAGATGCAGCTTTAGTAGTCCACACATCAAAGTGGATTAATTCCAATGGCTTCTCACTCTCTTGAACATATCTAGGAAATGGTTTCCTTGCCTGTTTTCCAAACTGACAGGCTTCACATACCTTATGCATTTCTGCAACCTTGAATTTAGGCAAACCTGCAACAATATTTTGGGCCTGCATTGATTTAAGTCGCTGTACATTAACATGACCAATGCGTTTATGCCAGATATCAATATCTGCAACTACACCGGTCCCATGTGCAAACATTGCTGCACTCAATTCAAACATGCCTGCATCCAATGTAAACATTCTGCCCTTCTTCTTTCCTTTTGCTATCAAGCGACCTTTATTTTTCATATCCTTAACAAAGCATCCATGAGGATTAAATCTAACCTGCAAGCCTTGTTCAACCATTTGACCAACAGAAACCAGATTCTTGGTGATATTCGGGACATGAAATACATCGGACAAGTATTTCTTTTTCCCATCCTGCATAGACAAAGGAATTTTTCCAATCTGCACAATAGGATGTGCAGTATCATCACCAGTCTCCACAAATCCTGGTTTTTCCATTTTCCTTGCATCCTCCATCCATTCTGCATGACCTATCATGTGGTTTGATGCACCTGAGTCAACATACCATACATCATTGCTTTTTTTTGCACTTGTCACAGAATTGTTCATGTGCTGCACCATGAACAAATGCTCATTTCTATCATCACCCTGTCTACTAGAAGATGCATAATTCCCTTGTTGCAGTTTTCCATTCATAATGTCATTCTGCTTTTTATAGCAGTCTTTAGCCATATGACCCATTTTACCACAGTAGTAGGATTCAACATTACTGTTTGCATTTTGACCTCTTTGCCATCCACCACGACCTCTTTGGCTCCCCCTGCCTCTAGAGTTACCACATCCTCCTCCATAGGACTGGTTTTCTTGAGTTTGCTGCATATTTTGATTTCTACCACGGCCTCCAAATCGGCCTCCTCTACCTCTGCCTCTACCTCTTCCAGCATTTGAGTAGAAGACAGCTTCTTTTGAAGTTCCTCCTGAAGAAGATGCACCACCATTTCTCTGCTCCTCAAAAATTAGAAGAGCAATCAACTCCTCCAAATCAGGAAATCTTTCACGAACTGAAATGGATGTCCGAAACTGTGCATAATCCTTTCCTAGACCATTCAAGGTCACAGAAACTAAATCATCATCTTCCACTGGCGACCCAATGGAAGGAAGTGCATCTGCAATCTTCTTCACCTTCATGTGGTAGTCGTTGATGCTCATATTTTCTCTTTGTACATTGTGCAACTCTTGCTTGAGCTGCATTTTCCTGGCTTGCATATTTGTGCTATACATTTTTGACAAAGTATCCCATGCCTCCTTTGGCGTACTTGCATCCTGAATATGCACAATCATAGAGTCTGAAATGCTGATAGACAGCCAATACATAACTTTCCTGGCTCTCTCATGCCATGCTTTAAATGCCTGCATTTGCTGTTGATTGGGAACATCAGGAAGAACTGGTTCTTCTTCATTTCCTGCAACAAATTCCCAATATCCTTTTCCCATAAGGAAATTCGTCATTCTAAACTTCCATGCCTGGAAGTTGTTCTTGTCATGCCTGGAAGTTGTTCTTGTCATGCCTGGAAGTTGTTCTTGTCAAGCTTCTCAGTGACAATCTGTGAAAGAGAATCAGACGCCATTACAGAATACTGCAAAAAATTCTATCACTGCAAAAAACACAGCTTCACCCTCACAAGGGTAAATGTGCAAAACTGGCGAAAGTGGTATTTGACCACACAGTCACTTCCTAGTGACGATTTTGCACAAACAAGAACCAAGGATGATTCTGAAACTCCCAAAGTCTCTGTGCACAAGCATACGATGCAATTTCTACAGTAACTTTTCACCGACCTGTAGAACAGTGGCTGCACAGCATAAAACTGAGCCTTTTCCTGAGTGGGTGCAGAAAACTTCCGCCTCCAAAATAGGCCCCGAAATGGCCTCAAATAAAAAAAACAAGGTCGCCAAGGGCAAAAGCCCTTTCCCGCAATATATACTGCCCTCTTGCTTCACCGCGAAGGGCGTCTCAACCTGAGACAATGCACTCTTGCAATTTCCGGCTGTGCTACCTGCAGAGATCTGCTCCCAAAACAGAAAATGAACGCAACACTGCTCCTCTTACCAGAACACCGCGAGCTTGGCTTGCTTTCTTAAGCTCCTTACCACGAACAAGGCTCTGATACCATGTCAAGATTGTGGGAGAGAAGGAAGGAGTCTCACTTGAAGCTTTCTTACTTGCACAATGGGGGAATACACACAAGGGTGGAGGCTGAAAACAATTTTCCTCTTCTTAGTTGTGTAAGCCAAAAAGAACTCTAGTACAAAGAAAAAGAAGAACCCTAGATATGGGTCTCAAACCAAACTCAACTAACTAAGGTGGCATACTAATTGAGCCACGAACTAGAGTAGATAAGGATAGCTATCATGTAGCTATTATTCAGGGGCGGTGTACCAACCGCATCTGCAACTGACACGTCGGTGACATAAATACACAACGGTCACCCTGGCGTATCACGAGTGGAGCTCGATATCTCAGCAACTTCATGGTATCTTTGTGCACTACAAATCCACGATGGAAGCAATAATATTGAAACTTCACATCCCTTATATACCACAATAAACACACATTCATAAAACTATCTTACTCTTTATTTGTAAGAAAATAGAATGTAGTAGAGTATGTGAAATTCACAAATCATGAGCTGTAAATGTCAACCAATTTGCATAGTGGCATATGGCGTTCACTATTGATCCTTTATTAATGTGTATTGGGATGTTGGTACTTTACACTATAGCACCAAAGCCAACATAACTATTGATGAGAGAAAGAGGGGTATAAGTGTTGAGATATCGAGCTCCACTCGTGATATGCTAGGGTGACCGTTGTGCATTTATGTCACCGACTTGTTAGCTGCAGATGCAGTTGGTACACTGCCCATGAACAATAGCTAGATGAAAGCTATCCTTATCTACTCTAGTTCGTGGCTCAGTTAGTATGCCACCTTAGTTAGTTGAGTTTGGTTTGAGACCCACATATAGGGTTCTTCTATTTCTTTTGTACTAGAGTTCTTTTTGGCTTACACAACTAAGAAGAGGAAAACTGTTTTCAGCCTCCACCTGTGTTTGTATTCCCCCATTGTGCAAGCAAGAAAGCTACAAGTGAGACTCCTTCCTTCTCTCCCACAATCTTGACATGGTATCAAAGCCTTGTTTGTGGTAAGGAGCTCAAGAAAGCAAACCAAGTTCACAGTGTTCTGGTAAGAGGACCAGTGTTGCTTTCATTTTTCTGTTTTGGGAGCAAGTCTCTGCAGGTAGCACAGTCGAAAAGTGCAAGAGTGCATTGCCTCAGATTGAGACGTCCTTCGCGGTGTAGCAAGAGGGCAGTATATGCTGCGGGGAAAAAGCTTTAGCCCTTGGTTGCTCTGATTTTTTTATTTGAGGCCATTTCGGGGCCTATTTTGGAGGCGGAAGTTTTTTGCACGCACTCAAGAAAAGGTCATGTTTTATGCTGTGCGACCACTGTTCTACAAGTCGGTGAAAAGTTACTGTAGAAATTGCATCGTATGCATGTGCCTAGAGACATTGGGAGTTACAGACTCATCCTTGTTGCGTGTTGATGCAAAATCGTCACTAGGAAGTGACTGTGTGGTCAAATACCACTTTCGTCAGTTTTGCAGATTTGCCCTTGTGAGGTTGAAGCTGTGTTCTTTGTAGTGACAGAATTCTGTGTTCTTTGTAGTGACAGAATTTTTTGTAGTGTTCTGTAATGGCGTCTGATTCTCTTTCACAGATTGTCACTGAAAAGCTTGACAAGAACAACTTCCAAGCATGGAAGTTTAGAATGACGAATTTCCTTATGGGAAAAAGATATTGGGAATTCGTTGCAGGAAATGAAGAAGAACCAGTTCTTCCTGATGTTCCCAATCAACAGCAAATGCAGGCATTTAAAGGATGGCATGAGAGAGCCAGAAAAGTTATGTATTGGTTGTCTATTAGCATTTCAGACTCTATGATTGTGCATATTCAGGATGCAAGTACGCCAAAGGAGGCATGGGATACTTTGTCAAAAATATATAGCACAAATACGCAAGCCAGGAAAATGCAGCTCAAGCAAGAGTTGCATAATGTGCAAAGAGAAAATATGAGCATCAATGACTACCACATGAAGGTGAAGAAGATTGCAGATGCACTTGCTTCCATCGGGTCGCCAGTGGAAGATGATGATTTAGTTTCTGTGACCTTGAATGGTCTAGGAAAGGATTATGCACAGTTTTGGACATCCATTTCAGTTCGTGAAAGATTTCCTGATTTTGAGGAGCTGATTGCTCTTCTAATTTCTGAGGAGCAAAGAAATGGTGGTGCATCTTCTTCAGGAGGAACTTCAAAAGAAGCTGTCTTCTACTCAAACGCTGGAAGAGGTAGAGGCAGAGGTAGAGGAGGCCGATTTGGAGGCCGTGGTTATGCAGCAAACTCAAGAAAACCAGTCCTATGGAGGAGGACGTGGTAACTCTAGAGGCAGGGAGAGCCAAAGAGGTCGTGGTGGATGGCAAAGAGGCCAAAATGCAAACAGCAATGTTGAATGCTACTACTGTGGTAAAATGGGTCATATGGCTAAAGACTGCTATAAAAAGCAGAATGACATCATGAATGGAAATTTGCAACAAGGGAATTATGCATCTTCTAGTAGACAGGGTGATGACAGAAATGAGCATTTGTTTATGATGCAGCACATGACCAATTTTGTGACAAGTGCAGAAGAAAGCAACGATGTGTGGTATGTTGACTCAGGTGCATCAAACCACATGACAGGTCATGCAAAATGGATGTAGGATGCAAGGAAAATGGAAAAACTAGGATTTGTGGAGACTGGTGATGATACTGCACATCCTATTGTGCAGATTGGAAAAATTCATTTGTCTATGCAGGATGGGAAAAAGAAATACCTGTCGAATGTATTTCATGTCCCGAATATCACCAAGAACTTGGTTTCAGTTGGTCAAATGACTGAGCAGGGCTTGCAGGTCAGATTTAATTCTCATGGATGGTTTGTTGAGGATATGAAAAATAAAGGTCACTTGATAGCAAAAGGAAAGAAGAAGGGCATAATATTTAAGTTGGATGCAGACGTGCCTGAATTGAGTGCAGCAATGTTTACACATGGGACCGGTGTAGTTGCAGATATTGATATCTGGCATAAACGCATTGGTCATGTTAATGTACAGCGACTTAAATCAATGCAAGCCCAAAATATTGTTGCAGGATTGCCTAAATTCAAGGTTGCAGAAATGCATAAGGTATGTGAAGCCTATCAATTTGGAAAATAGGCAAGGAAACCATTTCCTAGATATGTTCAAGAGAGTAAGAAGCCATTGGAATTAATCCACTCTGATGTGTGGACTACTAAAGCTCCATCTATTGGAGGCTGTGATTATTTTGTCACTTTTATTGATGACTATAGCAGAAAAGTTTGGATGTATTTTATGAAAAAGAAAAGTGAAGTGTTTGGGCATTTCAAAACTCTTAAAGCTATGGTTGAAAAAGAAACAGGCCTGTAAATAAAATGCCTAAGGTCAAATGGAGAGGGAGAGTACCTCTCAAACGAGTTTGCAAGGTTCTTGCAGGAGCATGGCATAAAGCAACGATATTCATGTAGTCATACCCCACAGCAAAATGGAATTGCAGAAAGAAAAAACAGGCATATTGGAGAGGTGTCTCATGCCATGCTCAATGAAAAAGACCTGCCAGATTTTTACTGGCCTGAGGCAGTTGCTACAGTAGTCTACATAATGAACAGGACTCCCACTGCAGCGATACATGGCATGACTCTAGAGGAGAGGTATACTGGTAGGAAACCAGATATTTCTCATTTGAAAATTTTTGGTTGCATTACCTATGTTCATGTCCCAGATGAGTTGAGATCCAAGTTGGATCCAAAAGCTGAGAAGTGCATCTCTATTGGTTATTCTCTACAACAAAAAGGGTATAGATGCTATAACCCTTCTATTCATAATTTTACAGTGAGCAGAGATGTTGTTTTTGATGAGATGAGTAGTTGGTATAAACCAATAAATATGATTGATAATGTAGATGCACAAAATGCTAATGCTGCACAGAATTCACAGCAGCAGTCACAAGATATTAGTGGACCTGGAGCGTTCTCTAGCAGTGGTTCACATTCTTCGCCATGGACAGGCAGATTGAGATCAAGAGAATCTTCTCAAAGCAATGTAGATAGTGGTATACATGTATCACGAAAAGGAAAAGAGAAGGTAGATCAGCCCATGTTTGATGTGAATGCAGGTCACTCTTATGTGGATGGTGAATCCAGTGGCTCAGAATAGAGCATTGATAATGAGTTGGGTATTCCTTCTATTGTTACACCTGGAGTAAGGAAGACCAGGGATGTTTTGAAAGCACCTGGGAGTGAACCTACTTTGAGCAGGTTTACCAGAGCTAGGTATCGTGTGGATAGGCTGAAATATGATGGATTTACAACCATTCACTATGCATATATGGTCAAAGTGATATAGGAACCAGAACCCACTTCTTTTGAGCAAGCCATGGGAAAATAAAAATGGGAGAAAGCCATGGATGAAGAAATGGATGCCTTGGAAGCAAATGCTATATGGAAATTGGTAGCTTTGCCTAAAGGTAAGAATGCAATTGGTTGTAAGTGGGTTTATAAGGTGAAACACAATGCAGATGGTTCTATGAATAGATACAAGGCAAGATTAGTAGTCAAGGGATATGCACAAACGTATGTCATTGATTATGAAGAAACATTCAGTCCGGTTGCAAGGATGGAACCGTAAGAATAGTCATTGCTATGGCTGCATCAAAGGGATGGTCTTTACATCAGATGGATCTAAAGAATGCCTTCTTGCATGGTGATTTGCAAGAAGAGGTCTATATGGAGCAGCCACTAGGTTATGTGCATGCTATTCATCCTAAGTTTGTTTGCAGGTTGAAGAAAGCCTTGTATGGCTTGAAGCAAGCACCTAGAGCATGGTCTGACAAGATAGGACAGTATCTTGTCACTATTGGCTTTCAGATTTCCAAGGTAAAATTTTCACTTTATGTGAGAAAAACAAAGAAATGTATTATGCTACTTGTCATTTATGTTGATGATTTGATTATGACAGGTGACAGTGATGAAGATATCATTCATGTGAAAATGCTATTGAAGCAGAAGTTTGAGATAAAGGATTTGGGAGAGCTGCGTTATTTCTTGGGCATTGAGGTGATTAGATCACCAAGTGGGATACGGATCTTGCAGAGGCAGTATGGATTGGACATGCTATCCAAATATGGGATGACAAGCTGTAAGCCTATTTCAGTTCCTTTGGAGCAGAATGTGAAGCTCAGTGCAGATGTAGGTGAGCTTCTGGAAGACCCTACTATGTACAGACGCATAGTAGGAAGTTTGATTTATATGACTATTACCAGTCCAGATTTGAGCTATGCTGTTGGATTGGTAAGTCAATTTATGCAGGCTCCAAGGAAACCGCATTTGGATGCGGCTAGACGCATACTCAGGTATGTGAAGTCCACATTCCAGTATGGACTACTTTATGAGACTGGGGTCATATACAGTTGCATGGATACACTGATGCTGATTGGGCTGGTAGTATTTCTGATAGGCGATCTACCAGTGGATATGTGTTCTCTTTTGGGAGTGCTGCAGTCACTTGGAGCACCAAGAAACAGCCTACAATTGCCTTGTCGAGCACAGAGGCTAAGTACAGGGGCGCAGCAATGGCTGCATGTGAGGTAGCTTGGTTGCATAAGCTACTTTATGATATGCATCAGCCTACAGATGGGCCAGTTGTCATTTATTGTGACAACGTGAGTAGTATACACTTGGCAAACAACCCAGTCTATCATGCTAGAACAAAGCACATTGAGGTGCATTATCACTATGTGCGAGAGAGGGTTTTACTAGGTCTTATTGATCTAGTTTATGTCAGCCCAGAGGATCAGGTAGCTGACATATTCATGAAGGCATTGGGCGCAGAGAAGCTACGCAAGTTCAGAGACCTGCTTGGTGTGGAGGAATTGGGATTGAGCTCGAGAGGGAGTGTTGAGATATCGAGCTCCATTCGTTATACGCCAGGGTGACCGTTGTGTATTTATGTCACCGACTTGTCAGTTGCAGATACGGTTGGTACACTGCCCATGAATAATAGCTACATGATAGCTATCCTTATCTACTCTAGTTCGTGGCTCAGTTAGTATGCGACCTTAGTTAGTTGAGTTTGGTTTGAGACCCACATATAGGGTTCTTCTATTTCTTTTGTACTAGAGTTCTTTTTGGCTTACACAATGAATTAAATTCGCAAAGTTTCTCTCACCTAAAACTAATAAACACTAGAATTGATTAAATCTACCTTGAAAAATTCAATTTCTACACAATCACTTTAAAAAGCATTCGCAGTAAACTAAGGTTACTATGTATAAACCTTTTTGGAGATTATTATGACAATGTGGTATATTATATTATACTTGATGATGAATCAACCCCACCATATGTGGAGATGATGAAATAAGGACATTGTGGTAGCTTCATATAGATACTTGATGTTGAATATTATATTTTAAAAACTGCTACTTTAGTGGTAAGGATAAACTAGGTGTGAAGACACAACATCACAAAAGTAGTGTGTGCTTTGCACTCTAATCCACCCTTCAAGAAACTAGAGTGTTGTTACCAATTTCTTCTTCTTTCTCTATAAAAGAGAGAGATGTGAAGGCAATTTTTGTAGTAGACCCCATAAATTTTTTAGCTATGACTATGCTAATATTATTGATGTGATTATATATATATATATATATATATATATATATATATATATATATAGAGAGAGAGAGAGAGAGAGAGAGAGAGAGAGAGAGTGTGTGTGTGTGTGTGTGCATGTGTGTGTGACTATGTGCATGCATGCCTTAATGTAAAAATAGATGTGAATGACTCCTAAGGTTCTAAGTTGATAGGACCACATGATCTACAAATGCATTTTGACTGTGAAAGCATGCATTTAGCTTTTGATATACCTTTGGTGGATGCTATTGTGACAATTAGAGAAAAAGACAAATGCACATGCACACGCATGCGAGCATGTGTGGGCACACACACACACACATCAAAGAGAGTCTCACTATATCCGTGTTGTTATTTGATAGGTCATGCATTATCATGGGTGGCTTAATGTGCCCCATCCTCTCCTTGCCTTTGCATATGGCTCTCAAACTACATGAATGCATGTTTCCAATTCTCCATCAAGAGATGTAGAGAATTTAGTCCTACCAACATGAAAGAAGGAGCTTGAGGGATGTTATAAGAAAGGGTGATAAGCATTTTATTGAGATGATAAGATCATCTACATAAACCACTAGAAACACATATCCATGATCTGTCTTCTTCGTGAATAGACTCTGATCTGCATCACCCAATCTAGGCAATAAATCCATCATAATCTTTGTAGAATGACTTGCTCTTTAGATCTCTAAGATCAATGACAGATATATATTTATTTGCAACACATATAGTAGACCTAGAGATAATCTTCACACGGCCATTCTCTAAAGACCAAATTGTTGGTGGTGTAATATTCACACAATTCTTTCATAGTATAACTTGCCTAGCCTAGCCACCTAAGTGGCAATTCACTTAGTATTACACATAGCTATATAAAAGATTAGACAAATCAAATTTAGTGTTTTAAATCAAGCCCAGCATGGCATTGTCTTGGAGAACAAGAGAGTTGAAGGATAGAGGCTAAGGAGGCACTAATAATTTGGAGCTAAGGGCATATAACCAAAGCCTATGACCACTCTACATCAAATGCTTGCCTTACCTATGTGCTCCATCATCCATGACCAAATCGGATGTATGCCATAATCATGGTTGTAACATCCTACATTCTCATAATGCTTCTCATGGCGATATACAAAAAAACTTATCCACTAGCTTGTCCAATCATCACATGCAATCATCCTTGTTGCAATCAAATTTGCCTCAACCAAATAATTTGTATAGGCAATCCAATATTCTAGACTTAAGGACTCATAATGGAGTACTCGTAGGAGTGGCGATAAGATGGAAATTCGTAGTTATAAATCCATATAAAAGAAACAATGTCTATATCATTAGCAAGTTCATTGTCCTCATCCTTCACAATTAGAATATACACCATTGCATGAGCTCTCACAACAGTTCCATAGATGAAACAAAGAGAGAGAGAGAGAGAGAGAGAGAGAGAGAGAGAGAGAGAGAGAGAGAGAGAGAGAGAGAGAGAGAGAGAGAGAGAGAGAGAGAGAGAGAGAGAGAGAGAGAGAGAGAGAGAGAGTGTGTGTGTGTGTGTGTGTGTGTGTTAGATAGAGAGTATGTGTATTTATTAGAGAGAGAGAGAGAGAGTCTTAGGGAGGGGAGATATAGAGAGAGAGGGGGGAGGAGGGAGAGAGAGCATGCATATGTAATCAACCAGCATATCTTCTATGCAAAGATCTTGGTGATGGCCCAAGCATGAAATCACTTTTACAATGGTTTGTAGCAAGGAACGTCCCAACCCCACCATAAGTTATACATATGGTCTATGAAGAAATGGTTGGGACTTCTATGTTTGAGAAACTAGTAATAAGGAGAATGTGTCACAAGAGGATAAAATATATTGATTCTACACAAAATTTCTCTCACAATCCAGGGCTTTGCATGCTGATTAAGGACCAAAAAAAGAAAGGTACCTCACAAGATTCTATTTAATGGTAGATAAGAGTGAAGGTGTATGCATTATGAATGGAGAAATTCCATAGTTGGCATTGATGGTGCAAGAGAAAGCATCAATACCATTAACTGAGCAATTCAAAGATGTGGAGCATAGCATCAATAGACCATTCTAGGCAAGCAATACAAAAGACTCCAGATATGTGCATAGTAAAGTGTATGAGACTTCAGAGGTAAAGCCAACTTGTTTGTGTGACATGTTTTGGCATAGCCACTTGTTGTAATGATTTGATGATGTCTTATAGGCCATGACCTCATTCATCTAAATGATGGAGCAAAATCTTGCCTAAAATAAAGATATACTAGAAAATCTTGCCTAAAAAAGCTCACTAAAAAGTTTCCCCCTAAACATTCCAATTCTTGTTTGGGGATCTACCACTTGATTAAACGCTTCAACTAGCCTCTTCATACATGCCATATACACAAATATCCTAGGAGACCAAAGTTTCCCCAAGAGAATGCAATGCCACAGCATTGACAATTATTTTGTTAGTGACTAATAGAAGAATATGTAAGAAACAGAGAAGAAATTACTGCAATGTTTTAATTTTTGGTTATGCATCATCACTAATCCATGCATTCATCTCCCAAGAAGGATTGAAATCTAGAATCTGATTCTAATTAAAACCTTGCATGGGCCTCCATTCTTCACTTCAACCTTGTATTTTTTTATTATTAAAATATAAAAAAATAACTCTTAATTTTCCCTAAAAAATCTTCAAATTATTCTCGAAGCATAAAGCATGCATCTACTCCCTATAATCAAGTAAATACTCCAAGTTGACTCTATACAAGTTGTAGATTGAGGATGACATTGTATGTCTACTATATACAGCCTCTAAACCCTCTTATTCCCTATTTATAATAGTAGAAAAGTGCATCAGAACCCTCTTTAGATTGTCAAGATCAATACCCTAGATAATACACTAGTTGTTGCCCTTTTTCTTATTTCCAAAGCTTGACAAAATCTTATAGTAATTGAAGGAAAAATGGTTCAACATTAAATCTGTGTTATGGCATCATAAATCACTAATTTGAGTAGCCCACATCACTCATAAACTTCCAGGCTCAAGAGCAACCACTCCATATCTCTTGATAAGAGCTCTCCTTTCCTCAAGTCCTTATGATTTTCTTGAAATCTCCCCTTTCAAGCAATAATCTTGTTGACCTGTTTCATGCACTAACCAAGCCTATCCATGTTGACAATATAGTGCAAAATCCCTTCCCTTTGTTGTGCCACATTTTTTTTCCACAAAGGTCTCCCCTTCTTTCCCATTTAATATTGGTCTTAGTCCCTATTTTGGACACCTTTTGAACTTGTTCCATGGACAATGGACACTATGGCACCCGAAAAACTCGTCCCCTTTCACATTCTAACTTGTCTTCACAAGCATGTTCTTCTACTCTTGACCTATTGGATAGTTTTTAGATACTACCACTTATACCAACTTGAGTGATAGTTGATTTCATGCACTAAGTCTTTTGGCATCATGTCTCAAAAAACAAGCACTTATGTAAATGGAAGAATGGAAAAACAAAAGATTAACACAACATTGACTAAGAATACTAGAATCTTGTGCAACAATAATCATCTTGAGGTTTTCAGAAGTGGAAGCACAACATCACAACATCCACCCCCTCTAGACTTGCAAATCCTCCAAATGGGCCAAAGCTACCCCCATCATCATCCCCAAGCTCAATTTTCTACTTAAAGACATCATCTTTTGCTTCAAGTTCTTCTTTTGCAATACCTTCTTCATCTACCTTGTCATCTTTCCTTTCATCCTTCATAGATTATGCTTTTGGATCTCTTTCCTTGACTATCTTGGTCTTGTTCTATGCCCTAAGTATCCATAATTCAATCTTATTCACCTCTATTAAAGCATATGTCAAGTATGATACATTATATGCATTAGATTCAATCTCTCTTTCCCCGAAAAACTAACCTATAAGACCACCCTACAAAAAACCTGTCCATTTGATTTGTAACTCAGATCATCAAGATTTCTTCTACAAAGTTATAACCCTACTTTTGCTATAACTCTCATGAAGAACTCATCACCAAATGTAGTGGGAGCTCACGCTCAACTACCAAGACCCACGGACCGCTTATTGTTTCAAGCGTTTCAAGCGAGCTCTAATGGCTATCTCTCACCTAGCCGATCCTACGGGTGTAGTGAGCTTACCTTAATGCCAATATGAGTAGCCTCCTCCCTTGCACACTTCGGTAGCTCCACAATCCTAGATGCTAGCTCAAGCATCCTCAAGCCTCCTCCATCTCCAAGCTCCATCCTCCATAGCCGTGCACGTGAGAAAAGAGAAGAGAAGAAGAGAAGAGGAGATGGTGAAGAGCTTCACCCTCTTGATCCCTCACTCTCACACACTCACTCCCTCATACTCTCACACTCCTTCTCTCAAGAGCACACACAAGCAAGAAGAGGAGGAGAAGAGAAGAAGAAGAGAGCTCTTGTTAGCCACACACCAAAGAATGAGCTCTCATTCACTTTTTGAACTTTATATATACAAACCCTAAAATCCCATGGGCACCCATCCCTTTTTTACATGACCAGCCCGGCAAGGTCTTTTTTTTTCCATGTCCCTCTTCTAGCCTTATGCCTACGCCCGTCTAGTATTTTACAATTGGCACAGGAGGGAGCCTGGCGCTCTTTTACAAGATTTTTTCGAGTTTTTTGAGGCGCCTTTCATTTAAAATTGTGCTTTTTTGCACTGGCTTGGTTTTGGAGGCCGCTTGCGTATCTTTGCTCTTTTTCCATGTTTATCTGCTTTTTTTGTTTTTTCTTCCTTTTTTCGCCATCTCGACCTGGGCCATCTTGATTTGGGGTTAACATTACCCCCCTCCTAGATGGGTGCCAGTCCCATGGCACTTTTGTGTTGTTGTAGGTTGGTAGGCAATTGGCCAAGTGGTGCAATGGTGAGGGCCACTTGGATACTTAGGTGCTTGTAGGAGCTGTGATATTGTTTGTCAGAGGAGCCAAACGGGCATTGCGTGGTTGGCGGGGCCTCCGAGGTCGGTGGTTTGTTATTCTCTGATGTTTGGAAGGAGAAGGTGCGGTGCTGTTCCTAAGGGGAGTGTTTATCTCAGCGTGTTGCACTCGTGCTAGTGGAATGGGGAGGTGGGTCTAATCGTAGGCGGGCCTGGGTGATGTCCACACTTGAGGATCCCATTTGTGCCAAGGGGGGTGCGGTGCCAGTGGCTTAGGGTGACAGGTCTAACCATAGGTGAGTGTTACCTCCCTAGGTGTGTCCTGCCCTTGATGTGCCCTAAGCATGAAGTGGAGGAGAAAAAAGGGCTAGGGGGTTGGGAGTGGAGCCAACCGACCGAAGCCACCGGACACGCCTAACTTAAGAACCCCTAGGTGCAGTGATCATGCTTTTTGTGGTGATAAGTGCTTCTACAAGTGGGTGATGTTGACCAGTCGGTTTTTTTTTTTGTAGTGGAATGAATGACAGCTAGGCCTAATCCTCTTCGTCTAAACAAGAGGGGGAAGGAGGGCGGATGGATTTGCGCAAAAATTGGTGGCTTTGCAAGTACCCTTTCAGGTTCATGCGGACATGGAGAGAGGTGGTGGAAAGGAAGGGGTGATTACACCTAGTGAATTGGCTATCACTCATGTCCTTTAGGAGAGCTAGGCAAAAGGAGGGGAGTAAGCAAGCTCTCATCTGCCATAGCGCAGCTATCAATAGCATTGGGATCAAAAAAGAGGGGGGCAAGCCATTCTCCTGCGGTGCCAGATCTTGCTTGAGTAATAGCTTAAGAAGCCTAAGGTAATTACACGTAGTTATAAAAGCGAGATCGGGACAGGAGGAGAATTCTGTGAGAAAGCGAGTCATGGAGTCCATTAGGCTTCCTAAATAAAAAAGGAGGGCATTCTCGAAGGAGGTGGCATTGGAATTGTAGATGATGGGGAAGTCATGCCGCCCATGGAGGGTGGCGACAAAATCCACGGCTACCCTATTAGGATACACCATGAATGTGGGGTCGTTCCTCTCGTAGGGTAGGGCGTTGCAAAATGCCATCCAGGCGAGCATGTTGATATCGCATATTCGCCTTCTCCAGAGGGGTTGGCAGTTGTAGCCCCTTACAGTGTGCGGCACCTCGAACACTTTGTCTTGCCAAAACTATGCTTCCTTCGTGCCCCACAGAGTGGGGGTCTTTGCCTTGTTGTCCAGCCATTTTTGGCCCAGTCGACTGCCAGCCGCGATCACCTCATCCATCACCTTGAGCGGCAAGACCCTCTGCAGGCTGTTGGGTAGGAGAAAGCTAAATGTAAATGGGTATTTTTCTCTTTCTTGACTTTCCCAAACCACTAGCTCTGCTTGGAATCCAGCTGGGATATCATCAGGGCAAAGTGGGAGGGGTGTGGATGGCTACATGGCTAGCTTGGCCCTCAGCTGCTTCCTGGCTTCTTTGACCAGCTTCCTGTGTCTCTCTTTAAGTGTGGCTTGTCTCTCCGCAGATGGGTCCTCCTGTTGTTGCTCTTGAGGTTGGGTGAGGGGGGTTGTGGGATTCCATCCTCTCTGAACCTACCCATGTCGAACTCAAGGTCTGCTTCCTCTCCCTGCTGGTCTCCCTGTGCTCCCTCTTCAAATCCTAGGGAGTCTATTTCGTGGGGGGTGAGGCCGGCCAGCAATAGGTATTTCCGTTGCTCATCCAGGCTTAGACTAACCTCCGCAGATTGGGGTGGCATTTGCAGTCTTGCATGTAGTGCTCTGTGTGCAATGATGAGATTCCTTTGTGCCACCTCCAACAACTCTCCCTCCTCTGGGCAGGTAGTGTCCATGATGGTGTCGAGGAAGGCTTTTTGTTGGGCATCGAAGGCCACTTGGGTGGCTTCTGCCTTGCTCTCTGCAATGATCTTTTCCTTTTCTACCAGAGCAAGGCGCCGTGCCAGTGTCTTCACCCTCTTTTCATTATGCACCGCCCACTCCTCTGCTCTCTTGTTCATTTCCTCCATGCTCTCCCCTTGCTTCAGGGTCAGTATCATGAGCCTTTGCTCTTGGTCCTCCAATTCCCTGATCAGTCTCTCCTATTCTTCTTTTTCAAAGTTCAACTAATCGGTTAGGCGCTCAATCTCTTCTTGCTGCTCCTCCATGTCCTGCTTTCTTTTCTCATCCCTGGCATTGAGCTCATCCACGAGCTCTTCAACTTTAGCAGTTTTTGCAATGAGCTCCTGATATTGCATTATCAGGGGCTTATGTTCTCTTTGCATCTTCACCAGCTCCTATGTTTCATTCTCGAGTTGCTGCCTCCAGTGCTCTTCCCTGTCATCCTTAGCCTTTATTTCCTACTTGAGATCCACGATCTCCCTTTGCTGCATGGCTATCATCCTTGTTTTGTCAAGCTGGAAGGTGGCTATTGATTCCTTCCCAGTTGCCAACTCAGCCATAGCTATCTTTCGTTCCTCCTTAGCTTTCTCCAACTGAGAGAGTAGCTCGGAGATGTATTCGTCGATATTAGCTGGCGGCGTCATCATTGTTTGGATGGGTGTTATTGAGGCCTCCACCTTTTGTCGTTTAGGATCTTGCCTAGATTTTGCGTCTGTGGCCGGCCGCTTTTGCCCTGTAGCCGTAGTTTCAGTGCTCTTCCCCTAGGCTATCTCCTTGTTAATGAAGTACTGCATCCATGCCAAAAATTTGATATGTGTGCACTGGTGGGGATGCTGGGGGTGATGGTGGTTGGCTCGATGGGAGGCACCAATAGAGTAGGAATTGGTTGAATTGGGGCTTTGCCCTTGCCCTTAGTGACAGCGGGCGGCACAATATTAGGCACCTGTGTGCTTGACCCAGGCCCTTCTTCTCTATGTGGGCTCAAACTCCCCAATTCATCTGCTCTACTTTGTTGTTCGATGGACTGGCATGTAGCTTCAGCCAGGTCCTCTTCCTCCTTCCTTCTCAGTTCTTCCTCTTCTTCATCAGCCTTTCTTCGCCTTTCCTCTTCTGCTTTTCTCTGCTCTTCCTTCTTTTTCTCTTTTTCTTCCTTTTCCTTTCTTTTTCTCTCCTCTGCCTCCTGTTTTGATGCCTTCTTAGCCTTGTGTAATTCTTCCTTTTCCTTTTCTTCTTCCTATTTTTTCTTCTTCTCCCTCTCATTGGCCTCCTTAAGGGACTCTCTCTTGGCCTTCTCTAAGTCCTCTTTCTCTTTCCTGCGGCCCTCGTCATCCTTTTTCTTCCTTTGAGTTGTCTTCTTTTTGGGTTTCTTGGTTGCCTTCCTACTTTCCTGTTCTTCCCCTTCTTCATCTGTTTCAGTTCTATCGGTAGTTTCTTCTCTGTCCTAGTGGGGGGGCATCCTATCGGGCATTTCTCCTTCTCCCTCCTCTGCATTTTGCATCTCTCTTACTGCCTCTTGGATGAGCGCAGTCAAGACACCTCCACACCTGATGTAAGAGACCTTAGATGAAGCTGTCTTTCTTTATGTAGCCTTGGAGGCTAGAGACTCTCCACCTGCTGGCACACTTCCTAAAGCCAATGCTTTAGCTGCCTAGTCAATAGCTTTTCGTACATACCCGTTCCAGTCAACTTCATCTAGAGTGTGGGCCGCTATGTTCTCCAGTACAGGCATGCTGATTCGATGCATCAAGGAGTTGTAGTGCTGGCTGGAGAAGAGCACATGTACTAACTTTTCTTACAGCCTAGATTCTGCGTCAGGAATGTCTTGGATGTTGATGCTGTCATTGGTGAGCACCTCCTCCCTTTTCATTTTTAGCATAGCATAGACATCCCTCTTCTATTTTCTCTCCGTCTTTGGCTCCAATCCCAACGCCTTCTCCACCAAGGCTGGATCTAGATGGACTTGCACCTGCTTGGCACTTTCTCCTCTACCCATCGTCACTGTGCCACATTCTTGGTCTCGGTCGTATGATCTGAGGAACTCCACACACTTCAGGTGGTCCGGCTCCTATAAGAATTTTTCAGGGTACCTGATGAGGTTACATTGCTCGACCACCCTCTTAGCTACTTCCTCCCTAGCCACCACAACTTCTATATTGTGGATGGTTCGAAACTTAAGCTGGCTGAAGGTGCGGGTTTCTAGGTAGATGCGATATTGCTCTCTTTCCTCGTCTGTGAATGGGAGTCGGTGGGTGCGGTCTTGCTGCGACATCTTTTGTTCCTGTCATAAACCGTAATTTTCATTAGTGTTTGCGACATAATAATTTGCTGAAAAAGAAAAACTCTATGCTTTTGAATGAATTCATTAAGATCCAATGTAGATTCTCATTTTCAGACTTTGACTTTTTGCCCTTTACTTCAAAATTTTCATGCCCTTTTCCTACCCCATCCGTTTTTCATAATATATGTCTATGTGTTTCACTAACTTTGATTTGATTTACTGATTCTGATTTGATTCGCCTTACCCCCTCCCCTTCCAGCTTGAGAAGAATCCTTCCTAGGATTTAGGGTCAGAAGGTTAAGGGATTTCGGCATGGAGGTGTAGGGGTTACTTGTGAAGGAGCCAAGTATAGAAATTGGGATTGTATTCCAAATGAGCTTCGCGGTCCAGATCAAAGGGCCGAATCCCCACGTGCGTGATGTATGTGAGAACATCTGTTAGGAAGTCACCAGAGTTTACACTGCTAACAATGTGTAACTCTTCCTTAGTCAACAAGCGATCGAGGTAAGGGTGTCCTTTGATGTGCTCTTCCATGGGTCGACCACGAAGAGTGGTTAACACTCACGGCGTTGCTCAACGTTGGTCATTATTTGGCATCCTTCAACTTCCCATTACAATATAATAGTATACCAATGCTTTAAGAACTGGGATTCTGTCTTAGCAAGTCTTGACAGCTCTGTAACTTCTGTGTCAGTGATGGCAGAAGTGGTTTGTTGATCATACAACGTGATGAGGTGTTGTTTGATTGCTTGCTCTTTGGAGATCTCACTGCTAAGAAATTCAACATGGAGGTAGCGGCTTTTACGAACACAAATAAAAATGTTTCCCAAGAATAAGACATCGTTTGAACTTCGATTGCGAAGGATTCGTCCAATAGGCCTAAGTCTAGTCGATCGTAGCTCAGAGCTAGCGACCCAAAAGTGGCGTCCAGTCACTTAATGCAATCCACCAGGTCATCCCCTGTTTCTTCAGCTAAATCAGCTGCTAGTGTGAAAAAGGATTTCCTCTCGTAAGAGGGTATAAGGCCTACGGGTGGTTGGGGTTTGGTAGGACTATGGCTGGGTTAGCAGCAACCTCGAGTGACGGCCTGCTGCTTTCAGGATGGATTTGGGAAGTCAGATCGACTTTGGCAGGTGATGACTCTTGTGATGGTGGCTGTCGCTTGGGTCGATAGGCTTGGGCGACTCTCTTGGGTTCACATGTGGATGAACTTGATGGTTGCGGGTCAGGGAAGCTCTACGGCTTGTGGTTTTGAGGTTTTACGATTTTTGGGATGATCAAGCTTGAGGCTGGCATACGAGTGGTGTCTTTGGCCGTGTGGGCCTTAGGTATCCATATCCAAGCATTGCCCTCATAATAGCCTTGTGCATGCAAGAGGGCTTTGGGGACCCATCTTTGACTGATTATGCATCTATTCCTATAACTACGTCTGGGCCTCCTAGGTTTAGAGTTTCTGGTCTTATGAGGGTAGGAGCATTGACTCCTAGGAGACTATTGTGGTTGTTTAGGCATCCATTGAAGGCGAGGCTGTTGGGCCTTAGCTTTGGCTGCTATGGGTTGTAGTTTACGAAATTCGGGGAGTGGCGGCCGTGCACTATCCCCCTCCTTAGACTTGACTACATATGTTTCTATCGGTGGCTTTGTGGCCCGGGATGAGGCCGCGCAGCCCTTGCTGAAAGCTGTTACAATGTGAACATTGCCTATTGCGAGGTGGATGTGCTACGACTCGTAATCAACATTGTAGTTAGCCTGCTTTTTGAAAGTTCGCCCCAGCAGCGACTCCATGCCTGCGTCTTTAATGTTTGGCAACACGTAAAAAATCAGTGGTATAGTCACAGACTCGATAGAAACAGTGGCTCTGCACTTGCCCAGAAGTGCGTATGAGTGGGCCCCATATGGGCTTAATTTGGCAGTGGTAGGTTGAAGTCGTGGTTTGCCAAGTTGGGTCCAATGATCATGAGTTAAGACATTGAAGTCTGCTCCCTTGTCGATCAGGGCATTAAAAGCGCATGTTTGGTTGGCAGTGACCGTGATATGGAGGTATGCAGGCTCTATGGCTTCCTTATCCTCATCGTCAATTTCAGTGATTGTGGCTGCTCATACTTTGACAGGGCGGTTCTAACATCGGTGGCTCATGCAAAGGATGCGTAGGAGGGTAGTACTTCTTGACACGACTGCCATTGAAGAAGCCTATTCCTTCACCGTCTAGGGTCTCAAGTTTGACATTGCCTGTTCGGCTAATCGCACGAACTTTGAAGGGTCCAAGACCTCTAAATTTCATTTTTTGCTTATGCTCCTTAACTGAGTAGAGGAGCACTAAGTCACCTTGTTCGAACTCGCGCTGCTTGACTTGCTGGTCAAACCATCTCTTGCATCAGGCTTTCTCATAGATCAATGCATGGGTGGCTAGAAGACGAGTCTCCGAGAGGCATTCGAGTTCAACTAAGCATTGTGTCCATGCCTCCTTCCCTTCCCATCGTTCTTGAAGCTCTATTCTCAAGCTAGGAACAAAGAATTCTAATGGTAGAATCGCTTCAGTTCCATATGTCAGCCTAAAGGTGGTTTGACTGACAGTCGTTTTATAAGTTGTGCGGTAAGACCACAAAGCTGCCATCAACTTGTCCCAGTCGCTGCGTGAAGCAGAGACAACCTTGGTCAGGACATTGACAAGAATCTTATTCGTTGATTCGACCTAGCTATTTTTCTGAGGGTAGTATGGCAAGGATTTGCGATGGATGATGAGGAAGGTGGATAGGAGATGCGCGATCACTTCATTGATGAAGTGTGTGCCTTGGTCACTGACCAATTCGATGGGGTAGCCGAATCGTGAAATCACTTGCTCCCATAAGAACTTAGCAATCATTCTAGGGTCATTTTTTCGTGTTGCTCTCGCTTCTGCCCATTTCGTGAGGTAGTCCATGGCTACAGTGATGTACTTGGCCTTCAAATACTGGGCCGCAAGACTGATGGGTCCAATGAAGTCGATTCCCCATTTTTCGAAGGGTTATGGAGCAATAACTGGGGTTAATTCCATTTGATCCTTGCGAATCGGAATCTTCGTCCGCTGACACTCATCACAGTGCTTGACAAATCGTGCTGCGTCGTGGAAAATCGTGGGCCACCACAGTTGAGACTGCAGCACCTTTCGTGCTATCGTATCCCCGCTAAAGTTCCCTCTAGCAATGTCGTTGTGTGCCTCTGAGAGCACATCATGCATCTCATGCTCGCAAACACATCTATGCAACAATCCATCTTGGCCCAGCCTATAGAGTTGGCCTGCAATCAGCTGATAGGGCTGGATCTTAAGGATTAATTTCCTAAGTCGGGCTTTTTCTATTGGTCGGTCAGGCAGTCCATGCTCAAGCACTTGGACTATGTCATCTGCCCAATATGGTGTTAGATCAGTCTTAAATAGATCTCTCTCCCTGGGAAGGTTAAACAGATGGGCATCGGGTAATTCATCAACAATACCTTGTCTAGTAGCTTCTCCAGTGGGAATGCGTGACATGTGATCAGCCATGTAATGTTGTTTTCCCTTCCGTACCATCACGGAGAAGTCGAAATCTAAAAGCAGAAGGAGCCATCAAGCTATGTGTCTTGTAGCACAAGGTTTTTTTTACTAGATAGAGCAAGGCTTGATGGTCCACGAGAAGAAGGTAAAGGGCGTGGCCAAAAGATAATGCCGGAATTTCTTCACAGCGAATACCATGGCTAATCCCTCTCTTTCCGTCGTCGAGTAGTTCATTTCCGTCTCAGTGAGTTGTCTGCTAGCAAAGCTCACTGGATAGTCTAAATTGTGTTTGCCAGGTTGGCACAACACTGCCCCCATGGCAAACTTAGAAGCATCGATATGCACGTGGAAAGTAATGGTCCAATCTGGGGCTCGTAGGATTGGTGCTGTGGTTAGAGCCTTCTTCAACTCTTCGTATGCCCGTTGGCATGCTTCGGTCCATTCGAAGACAATAAGCAGCTTGTATAAGGGTCTGGTGATCAACGCATAATTCAGTACAAACCGTCGATAGTATCCAGTATGGCCTAGGAAGCATTGAACTCCCTTATAGTTGTTTGGGGGTGGAAGGTCAACAATAACCCTGACCTTCGAGAAGTCGATGGCAATGCCGTTCTTCGACACCACATGCCCTAGGATGCATCCATGCTTCACTCAAAACTGGCACTTTAAGGGGTTCAAGGAGAGACGATATAAGTGACACCGCTCGAAGACTGCTCGGAGTTTGTCTAGGTGTTTGATCCAGGTCGAGTGGACACAGAGGTTGTTGACAAAGACTTCTAACTCCTTGCGAAGCATGTCCTTAAAGATGGTGCACATGAGGCATTGGAAAGTGGCAGGGGCATTTAGTCAACCCGAAGGGCATGACTATGTAAGCAAAGACGTCCCACTCAGTGGGGCGAAGGCAGTCTTATGCCTATCTGCAAGATGCACTTGCACCTGGTTGTACCCTGAGAAGTCGTCCAGAAAACTATAGGCTTCCTTGCCTACCACTCTCTCAAGCATGTTCTCAGTGTACGGCAATGGATAGTTGTCCCTCTTGGTAGCAGCATTCACCTTCTTGTAATTGACGCACACTTGGATTTTTCCATTCTTCTTCATCACGATGACTATGGGTGATACCCAGTCTGTGTGCTCAATTTCGTAAATGAATCCTGCTCTCATCAGCTTATCAATCTCTTCTTTGACAGCGGAGCGTGTTTTGGATTCATAGGGTACAATCGCTGCTTTACCAATGTTGCATCTAGCGTCACGGGTATGTTGTGAGTCACAACACTTGAATCTACCCCCTTACGCTCTTTTAAGGACCAGGCGAACACATCTATGTACTCTCACAATAGAGCGACAAGACTCGTTTCTTCTTCATCAGTCAAGTCATCGGCAATGAATGGTCGGGGTGTTTCCCCTTCCTGGGCTAGGTCCACCTCCTTGACCTTGGCTGGTCCCTTGATTGGTTCGCTCGTCTTCCCTTGACATTTCACACCTAGCACAACTACTACCCTATCCCCTTTTTTGAATTTCGTAAATCATTTAGGGAGCTCATGCGGTTTTCAATGTTCTTCCGTTCGTGCATCCCTAGGTTATTTTGCATTTTCCTGCCTTAATCGTATGTGCCTCAGGTGGGCAAGTAGGTCCCCCTTGGTGCGTCTAGTTGTGGGCGGCTTAGGTATTTCTAGATCACTATCCAAACTAACCTCCAATTCAGAGTCAAACCCTCCGTCTTCGCTAGAAGGGGTGGTCTCCCCTGGTGGGTGTAGTTCAGATGGTGATTCAGTCCTAAGTACTGATGTCGTCCCTAGCTAGGCTAGGCCTGCTTGCTCAAGGTCTATGGCTCCTACGTGTTCCAACCGGGCGTGATCACATTCCATATGCATGACTCCTCGCTCCATCTTGAAGATACTCTTTTTCTGCGGCTTGGAGTCTACTCGTATTTGCTCTATTTCTTGTCCTTCAGTGTCATATTCCACGGTATCTACCTCACCCTCAATTTCATCACTGAAGGGTCGGCAATCTTCGTATTCTTGTTAGAATCCTCTTCATCAGATTGCTCGTCGTCTCCTAGGGCTTGGTATATCTCTTGTCATTGGTCAGGAACTAGGGCCCAGTTATACATGAGGTTTAAGTCATGCACTCTGGTCCATTGCCACTTGGATTCATCTAACAGATCCTGGAGTGGTTTGAAATTTGCAGTTGGATTGCTAGCTAGCTTGTCCGTTAGGTATTCCAGTATCTCTTGAAGCTCCCTTTTGTTGGTTGGGTCTTGGAAGTTGACGGGCTTTGGTTTCCCACGAAGGCTTCCTGCCATCATGCAAACTGGTATCGAGGGTGTGTCGTTAGCCTTGCCGATTGTTTTGATGGCTTGGTCATACACCTCATGATCTGAGAACGGCAGGTCGATTGTAGCGAGGATGTGCATCCAATCCCGTTCATCCTCTAGGCATGGGATATACTTGGTCAAGGGCCCATAGGACTTCTTGACTTGAGCATTACCCTTGAGCATAGCGGAGATGGCATCTAAGTCGACTGGTGAGGTCTTCCAGGTGTCCATCTCTACTTTCACGGCGTTCGTCCTATTGCCAAGGAAGATCAAGCCGTTACCCCAATCTTCAATGACTCTAGCATTGTGCATCCAGGGTTGGTCTAATACGATGTCGTAGTTCACTCCCTTCATGACTATAAAGTCAACGGAGAACTGGACACCTGTGATCTTCACTGGCCAATTCTTCAGCACCCCGAATGGCTTGACTCTCATACAATTTGCTAGTGTGACATTAAACCTAGCAGTCTCAACAGGTGGGTTTCCCCAAGTCTGAAGCACTGCGTGGCTAAGCACACTAACCCCAGCTCCCGTGTCTACGATTCCCTTTCTCGTTGTGTCACATAGGGCTACAACCGGTAAGACCGCATGCATTCTCAGAACCTTCCCAGAAGGCATTGACGTGTAAGGATTTAGGCATAGAGTGCAGCGCCAAAATTGATATTTGCGTCTCTGCGTCATGGTCATGAGAGTCTGCCATGACCTACTCTCATGACCCTTCAACCCAATGCTTAAGATCTTGCCATAGGGTGGGATGCTACCTAAGCAGATCTCCCAGGCTAAGTGTTACAAGGGTAGTCACCAACATGGTCAAGATATCGTTGTGTGCTCATCTCTCTCCTAACGTGGATTGTCCTGGCCAATGGCCGTGACTGATCTGCGGCCCTGTAGCATCAAGGCTTGGCCTTAGCGGCACTGCTTGTTGTGCAGTTGCTTCTCCCGAGCAAGTGAGACCGGCGTGCTTATGCTGGAGAGATCATCGATCTCGTCCTCTATGATGGGCTCCGCGTCTCTTAGATGCTCTTGAGCTTCCTTCACCCATTCCTTCACCTTTTCTATGGCCTCTAGCTGTCACTTCGGATGCGGGTATTCCCCTACCTTAGCACTTCCCTTTGCGGTCGTCTTAGGGGCTGAAGTCTCTGCCTCTGCGTCAGAGACCTTCTTTCGAGCACTCTCCGTTTTTAGTGCGATTTTAGCTTTCGACCTCTTCCTCCTCCGTCTCTACGGCTCTTCTTTCCTATCAAGGCTGCATCGAGATTGCTAGGTCCTGGCAGAGAGATGCCAGCCTACTTCGTTTGGGCACGGGTCATGACCCACAATGGGATAGGCGTGGCCTCCCCATCGAGGTTCTCGACTCCAAACAGCCCCAATGGGATTGATGGCACGTTGGCTAAACTAGAAGATGGCTTTCGCTTTGGGCAATCAATGAAGAGATGAGTGATTCCGCACTCTGCATATCTTTGGTCAGCCTTGTCTCTGTTTTGCTACTCCCTTTCAGGGCAGCGTGACGAGACATGTCCAACAAATGATTGGATCTTGCGTCTGCCCTCCTAGGCCTCTACCTCGCCCTCTTCCCAACGCCATCACCAACACTGGTCGATAATCCATAAGGACTGCATTGCCCTCGTCGTCATGCAAGACGTAAGGGTATACGCAGGTCTCTTCTTCAGTTGGTTCTTCCACGTAGTGGACAGGAGCGTCACTCGGTGGATGGGTTACGTAAGGACTAGGTGGTCTAGGAATGCCTGTAGGATTTATTTCCATCCTAGGAACAGTTGGCTTGATGTCGTTAGGCGCAAGGAGGGCCAATGGGGCTCCCCTTCCGAAAAATGGCTGCGGCCTGTTTGCTAGGTAAGGCTGGCCATATGGTTGTGAGTATGGAAGTCTTCTTGGTAATCTACAATGTGCGACATCATGACCGAACCTACCGCAGTTAGCGTAAGGTCTTGACCTAGGGTCTTGACACTCGGCTGGCAAGTGGTTTCCATCACAGTACATGCATATTGAATGTGTGGGCACGTTGGTCATCTCAACATGTCTTGCAACTTGGCTAATTCCATCTTAACGTCAGCCAAGTCTTGGTTCATCTCGATGGTTTTCCCCTTATCTTGGGATGATGGGACTGATCGCTCACTCGAGGTTGACGCTCTCTCTGAATTTCATGAGTTGGTTTGCTCAGAGTTTGAGCTCCTAGAGCTTCGTTCCTTCAGCAGCTAATCGTCAACTCGGATGGATTCCTCGAAGACCCTAGCTAGCGCATCTTGCTGCAAGCTCGAGGTGCCTGCCAAAGCCTTATATAGTTTCTCATTCCGAATCCCGTTGATGAATACAATTGATACTGCTCTTTCAGTCGGCCGCTCTCCAATAGGGATTCTCTTGAAGAGACTCCTCACGTGGGTCACATAATCGCAAATGTTCTCCTTCTCTTTCTGCTTGACGTTCATCAAGTATATTAGTAGATTATCAGAGTATCTGGGCTCAGCAAATCTCTTAATGAAGAGATCCTTGAGGCCATCGAAGTTGGCTCGCTCTGCAGTATCTAAGCTCGTATACCACGTCCTTCCCTTGTCGCCCAAGCAAAGCCCGAATGCTTGAGAGCGTTGAGTTAGGTCATTGAGGCCGTTGGCTTCGCAGACTTGCTCAAACTGCTCAACAAAGCTATATGGATCATCATGGGGTTGGTACTTATCGAGTTGCTTGGCAACAATATGGATTTTAGACTGGCTCTTTGAGCCCTGGTTTGCTCCTAATCCTGCAAGTAGCGATGTCGCTAGAGCCGTGGCACTTTGCTCTGCAGTTGTGTTATCAAGCAACCACTTCATGAGAAGATCGCTCAGCATTAAGTCTCCTTCTAGTGCTCTCTCATGGTCCGTTTGATTTCTGCTAGCCAGGTTCAGCACCTGCTACACCTCTCGCAACTCCATGCTTTGCCTTTGGCTCCTAGCCTGCTGATCCCTATTATATTCAGCCATGCTTTGCAATGCTTTGCGGGCTAGCTTTCTCTCCTCTTTATAATCAACACCTCCTATATAGACTTTTGACTTGATAGACTTGAATGTACTTCCTCTAAATAAGCCAAACTCTTTTCACAATGAGCAATATGCATGGCAACAAACAACCTACATGCATTTTCATCCAACTCCTCATTCTTTTCTTCCATTGCATAGCCCTTAATTGGCACATAATCAAGAAATGGCATATTCAGCAAAGGTACGTAGTCTCTCAAGACATTATTCATCACATTCATCATGTGGGCTATAGAGTTTGTAGCCCCCTTATGGATGGGTGGTATCCCAATGGCATCTTCATGATAGGGACGTCTCTACTTTCTACTACCAACTAGAACTGATCATTGCCTGAGTACAAATCCCCCAATGAATAAATAGCCCTACCAGCATATGCCTCTGCAAACTCATCTACTATAGGCCCTACACCAACATTTTGTATTGTCACTTTGTTGACCAGCTGCATATCCTGAATGAATCACAATGCACCATTTTTCTTAGACATAGTAAACCATATATTTGAATATGGAGCAGAGGATGGCTCAAATTTTTTTGTCTTGATCTTATCATTTAAAAACTCCATCAGCTTAGGCAAGTAAGCTTGAGGGACAAGAATTTTCGACGAGTTGAAACCTTACATGATCTCTCTTCCTACAAGGATTTCATGTGTGTTGAGATATCGAGCTCCACTCGTGATACGCCAGGGTGACCGTTGTATATTTATGTCACCGACTTGTCAGTTGCAGACGCGGTTGGTACACCGCCCATGAATAATAGCTACATGATAGCTATCCTTATCTACTCTAGTTCGTGGCTCAGTTAGTATGCCACCTTAGTTAGTTGAGTTTGGTTTGAGACCCATATATAGGGTTCTTCTATTTCTTTGTACTTGAGTTCTTTTGGCTTACACAAAACTAAGAAGAGGAAAACTGTTTTCAGCCTCCACCCTTGTGTGTCTTCCCCCATTGTGCAAGCAAGAAAGCTTCAAGCGAGACTCCTTCCTTCTCTCCCACAATCTTGACATGGTATCAGAGCCTTGTTCGTGGTAAGGAGCTCAAGAAAGCAAGCCAAGCTCGCGGTGGTCTGGTAAGAGGAGCAGTGTTGCTTTCATTTTCTGTTTTGGGAGCAGATCTCTGCAGGTAGCACAGCCGGAAATTGCAGGAGTGCATTGTCTCAGGTTGAGACGCCCTTCGCGGTGAAGCAAGAGGGCAGTATATGCTGCGGGTGAGGGCTTTAGCCCTTGGCGACCTTCTTTTTTTGATTTGAGGCCATTTCGGGGCCTGTTTTGCAAACGGAAGTTTTCTGCACGCACTCAGGAAAAGGCTCAGTTTTATGCTGTGCGACCACTGTTCTACAGGTCGGTGAAAAGTTACTGTAGAAATTGCATCGTATGCTTATGCGCAGAGACATTGGGAGTTTCAGAATCATCCTTGGTTCCTGTTTATGCAAAATCGTCACTAGGAAGTGACTGTGTGGTCAAATACCACTTTCGCCAGTTTTGCAGATTTGCCCTTGTGAGGGTGAAGCTGTGTTTTTTGCAGTAACAGAATTTCTTGCAGTATTCTGTAATGGCATCTGATTCTCTTTCACAGATTGTCACTGAAAAGCTTGACAAGAACAACTTCCAGGCATGGAAGTTTAGAATGACGAATTTCCTTATGGGAAAAGGATATTGGGAATTTGTTGCAAGAAATGAAGAAGAACCAGTTCTTCCTGATGTTCCCAATCAACAACAAATGCAGGCATTTAAAACATGGCATGAGAGAGCCAGGAAAGTTATGTATTGGTTGTCTATCAGTATTTCAGACTCTATGATTGTGCATATTCAGGATGCAAGTACGCCAAAGGAGGCATGGGATACTTTGTCAAAAATGTATAGCACAAATACGCAAGCCAGGAAAATGCAGCTCAAGCAAGAGTTGCATAATGTGCAAAGAGAAAGTATGAGCATCAACGACTACCACATGAAGGTGAAGAAGATTGCAGATGCACTTGCTTCCATTGGGTCGCCAGTGGAAGATGATGATTTAGTTTCCGTGACCTTGAATGGTCTAGGAAAGGATTATGCACAGTTTCGGACATCCATTTCAGTTCGTGAAAGATTTCCTGATTTTGAGGAGTTGATTGCTCTTCTAATTTCTGAGGAACAGAGAAATGGTGGTGCATCTTCTTCAGGAGGAACTTCAAAAGAAGCTGTCTTCTACTCAAATGCTGGAAGAGGTAGAGGCAGAGGTAGAGGAGGCCGATTTGGAGGCCGTGGCAGAAATCAGAATATGCAGCAAACTCAAGAAAACCAGTCCTATGGAGGAGGACGTGGTAACTCTAGAGGCAGGGGGAGCCAAAGAGGTCGTGGTGGATGGCAAAGAGGCCAAAATGCAAACAGTAATGTTGAATGCTACTACTGTGGTAAAATGGGTCATATGGCTAAAGACTGCTATAAAAAGCAGAATGACATTATGAATGGAAAACTGCAACAAGGGAATTATGCATCTTCTAGTAGACAGGGTGATGACAGAAATGAGCATTTGTTCATGGTGCAGCACATGAACAATTCTATGACAAGTGCAGAAGAAAGCAATGATGTATGGTATGTTGACTCAGGTGCATCAAACCACATGACAGGTCATGCAGAATGGATGGAGGATGCAAGGAAAATGGAAAAACCAGGATTTGTGGAGACTGGTGATGATACTGCACATCCTATTGTGCAGATTGGAAAAATTCCCTTGTCTATGCAGGGTGGGAAAAAGAAATACCTGTCCGATGTATTTCATGTCCCGAATATCACCAAGAATCTGGTTTCAGTTGGTCAAATGGTTGAACAGGGCTTGCAGGTCAGATTTAATCCTCATGGATGCTTTGTTGAGGATATGAAAAATAAAGGTCGCTTGATAGCAAAAGGAAAGAAGAAGGGCAGAATGTTTACATTGGATGCAGACATGTCTGAATTGAGTGCAGCAATGTTTGCACATGGGACCGGTGTAGTTGCAGATATTGATATCTGGCATAAACGCATTGGTCATGTTAATGTACAGCGACTTAAATCAATGCAGACCCAAAATATTGTTGCAGGATTGCCCAAATTCAAGGTTGCAGAAATGCATAAGGTATGTGAAGCCTGCCAGTTTGGAAAACAGGCAAGGAAACCATTTCTTAGACATGTTCAAGAGAGTGAGAAGCCATTGGAATTAATTCACTCTGATGTGTGGACAACTAAAGCTGCATCTCTTGGAGGCTGTCATTATTTTGTCAGTTTTATTGATGACTATAGCAGAAAAGTTTGGGTGTATTTTATGAAAAAGAAAAGTGAAGTTTTTGGGCATTTCAAAACTCTTAAAGCTATGGTTGAAAAAGAAACAGGCTTGCAGATAAAATACCTAAGGTCAGATGGAGGGGGAGAGTACCTCTCAAATGAGTTTGCAAAGTTCTTGCAGGAGCATGGCATAAAGCAGCAATATTCATGCAGTTATACCCCACAACAAAATGGAATTGCAGAAAGGAAAAACAGGCATATTGGAGAGGTATCTCGTGCCATGCTCAATGAAAAAGACTTGCCAGATTTTTATTGGGCTGAAGCAGTTGCTACAGCAGTCTACATAATGAACAGGACTCCCACTGCAGCAATACATGGAATGACTCCAGAGGAGAGGTATACTCGTAGGAAACCAGATATTTCTCATTTGAAAATTTTTGGTTGCATTGCCTATGTACATGTGCCAGATGAGATGAGATCCAAGTTGGATCCAAAAGCTGAGAAGTGCATCTTTATTGGTTACTCTCTGCAGCAAAAAGGGTATAGATGCTATAACCCTTCTACTCGTAAGTTTACAGTGAGCAGAGATGTTGTTTTTGATGAGATGAGTAGCTGGTATAAACCAGTAAATGTGATTGATGATGAAGATGCACAAAATGGTAATGCTACACAGAATTCACAGCAGCAGTCACAAAATATTAGTGGACCTGGAGCGTCCTCTAGCAGTGGTTCACATTCTTTGCCATGGACAGGCAGATTGAGATCAGGAGAATCTTCTCAAAGCAATGCAGATAGTGGTATGCAGGTATCACGAAAAGGAAAAGAGAAGGTTGATCAGCCCATGTTTGATGTGAATGCAGGTCACTCTTATGTGGATGGTGAATCCAGTGGCTCAGAACAGAGCATTGATGATGAGTTGGGTATTCCTTCTATTGTTACACCTGGAGTAAGGAAGACCAGGGATGTTTTGAGAGCACCTGGGAGTGAACCTACTTTGCGTAGGTCTACAAGAGCTAGGTATCCTGTGGATAGGCTGAAATATGATGGATTTACAGCCATTCACTATGCATATATGGTCAAAGTGATACAGGAACCAGAACCCACATCTTTTGAGCAAGCCATGGGAAAAGAAAAATGGGAGAAAGCCATGGATGAAGAAATGGATGCCTTGGAAGCAAATGCTAAAAGGGAGTTAGTACCTTTGCCTAAAGGTAAGAATGCAATTGGCTGTAAGTGGGTTTATAAGGTGAAGCACAATGCTGATGGTTCTGTGAACAGATACAAGGCAAGATTAGTAGTCAAGGGGTATGCACAAACATATGGCATTGACTATGAAGAAACATTTAGTCCGGTTGCAAGGATGGCAACCGTAAGAGCAGTCATTGCTATGGCTGCATCAAAGGGATGGTCTTTACATCAGATGGATGTAAAGAATGCCTTCTTGCATGGTGATTTGCAAGAAGAAGTCTATATGGAGCAGCCACTAGGTTATGTGCATGCTGTTCATCCTGAGTTTGTTTGCAGGTTGAAGAAAGCCTTGTATGGCTTGAAGCAAGCACCTAGAGCATGGTCTGACAAGATAGGACAGTATCTTGTCACTATTGGCTTTCAGATTTCCAAGGCAGATTTCTCACTTTATGTGAGAAAAACAGAGAAAGGTATTATGCTGCTTGTCATTTATGTTGATGATTTGATTATGACAGGTGACAGTGATGAAGATATCCTTCATGTGAAAATGCTATTGAAGCAGAAGTTTGAGATGAAGGATTTGGGAGAGCTGCGTTATTTCTTGGGCATTGAGGTGATTAGATCACCAAGTGGGATACAGCTCTTGCAGAGGCAGTATGGATTGGACATGCTGTCCAAATATGGGATGACAGGCTGTAAGCCTATTTCAGTTCCTTTGGAGCAAAATGTGAAGCTGAGCACAGATGCAGGTGAGCTTCTAGAAGACCCTACTATGTACAGACGCATAGTAGGAAGTTTGATTTATATGACTATTACCAGGCCAGATTTGAGCTATGCTGTTGGATTGGTAAGTCAGTTTATGCAGGCTCCAAGGAAACCACATTTGGATGCGGCTAGACGCATACTTAGGTATGTGAAGTCCACATTGCAGTATGGACTATTTTATGAGACTGGGGTTCAGATACAGTTGCATGGATACACTGATGCTGATTGGGCTGGTAGTATTTCTGATAGACGATCTACCAGTGGATATGTATTCTCTTTTGGGAGTGCTGCAGTCACTTGGAGCAGCAAGAAACAGCCTACAGTTGCCTTGTCGAGCACAGAGGCTGAGTACAGGGGTGCAGCAATGGCTGCATGTGAGGTAGCTTGGTTGCATAAGCTACTTTATGATATGCATCAGTCTACAGATGGGCCAGTTGTCATTTATTGTGACAACATGAGTAGTATACACTTGGCAAATAACCCAGTCTATCATGCTAGAACAAAGCACATTGAGGTGCATTATCACTATGTGCGAGAGAGGGTTTTACTAGGTCTTATTGATCTAGTTTATGTCAGCACAGAGGATCAGGTAGCTGACATATTCACGAAGGCATTGGGCGCAGAGAAGCTGCGCAAGTTCAGAGACCTGCTTGGTGTGCAGGAATTGGGATTGAGCTCGAGGGGGAGTGTTGAGATATCGAGCTCCACTCGTGATACGCCAGGGTGACCGTTGTATATTTATGTCACCGACTTGTCAGTTGCAGACGCGGTTGGTACACCGCCCATGAATAATAGCTACATGATAGCTATCCTTATCTACTCTAGTTCGTGGCTCAGTTAGTATGCCACCTTAGTTAGTTGAGTTTGGTTTGAGACCCATATATAGGGTTCTTCTATTTCTTTGTACTTGAGTTATTTTGGCTTACACAAAACTAAGAAGAGGAAAATTGTTTTCAGCCTCCACCCTTGTGTGTCTTCCCCCATTGTGCAAGCAAGAAAGCTTCAAGCGAGACTCCTTCCTTCTCTCCCACAATCTTGACAATGTGTCCTCAATGTCCATGAGAGTTGTACTTGATTTCCCAACATATGTCAAGAGTTTTAAAGTCACTTCACATGTCAGTTGAAACAAATTATGTCATCTACCCCTTGTTGAACATCTATGTGTCCATTTCAATGTCTAGGATCAAAAGTTTTAGTAGAGTTTGATGATACCCTCGTGTCTAGGGCTATGTCTACTTTTTCAATGCAATTTATAGGGTGCATATAGGCACCTATATGAAAGAAAAAATAGGTAGGAAAATGAATCTTTTCATCATTCTCAAGAAAGATTAAGGAGAAAGTAGGGTGAAGATAGGAGAAGACTGCTAGATACTTGTGGATACACGTATGTTTCAGATCTAGGTGGTGAGACTTGGGACTAATATACTAGTGTCATACAAGGATTTGTGGGAATGAAGTGCTTTGATTAGATTTTATAAAGGATTTTTTCTTGATTCTGGTGATATATGTTTCATGTCATCCAAAAAGAGGGTTCTTGTGGATAGATTTGGCTCTTTCTTTTCCTACTACTATATAGGTCAAAGAATAAGGATTTTATGCTAAAATTACAAGGGTTTTAAATCTTTGTCTCAAGGAATTCATAGTTTAGTTTTTTACTCAAGTGTGTCATAGGGATAAATTGGGCCTATCTTAGGGTCCTATATACATTGTTTAGGTGGAGACTAATGTATTGCAATCACTGAAGTTTTTGGATTGAAATGTTTGATTCTGAGCTATTGTCTCAAAAAAATTATTCTATCAAGCTATTGTCTTAGTCACGGGGTTGTAAGTCTTAAGTGATAGTGATAGTGAAGTTGTAAGAGATTGAAGCAAATGTTTTTTGTAAGTAATACATGATATAGTTTGATATCTCTCTTGTATACTTCTATTACTTATAGTTTCATTTGTATCTCATTTGTATAAATATATATTATAAGGATGCAAGTGTTTAGGCTTGATACTCCCCCCCCCCCCCCCCCCCCCCCCCGACATATTCTCAGGACTCCAATGTTTTAGGCCTGACACTTTACTCATCTATATAATCATATTGTGTAACCCCCACCCCCCGATATTTGGTGAACCCAACATGAAAGGCCAACTCCATAAGTGAAATATGGGAGAATGAATTGAAGAGGTTATCAAAGCAAGAGATATTAGGGATTTTATGTGCACTTATGAGGTGATCAAACATGCAAAGATAGTTACCAAAGCTTTGTAGGAAGTAATTGTGAAGTTGAATAAAGTTGATGGAAGGAATATATCCAAGTTTGTTAGAGTGAGTTCTTTTAGTGAGCTTCCTTAGGTGAGCTTTTCCAACTATATGCCTAGTTAAGAGAGATTTTAGGCCATGCTTACTAATTCATGATATATAAATTTATGTTTGGAAAATAAAATGGTTGTTTGTTATGGTGGATAGTTTGTGTATCTATGTAACATATATGTATATATATGCATACATGGAAACATCCCTCCATCATAAGGTCATTACCTTGCTTTTCTTCCCAAGCATAAAGGAACGATGCCCACAAATTTTAGGCCCCCACAATTTTATGGTCCCTTATCCTCAACCTTATGGAAATAGAGATAGTACCTTCCAAAAATGAACTTAAGAATTCCAAAAATTCATCTCTATGCCCCTAGAAGCTTTATCTCTTGTTTCTAAACCCTCCCCACATGAACTTTTATCTCTTAGTCTTAATCCCAATCCATAAGCTCCTATCCATTGGAACTTCCATCTTTGGGTGTTAACCCCACCCCATTCCCCCCCCCCCCCCCCCCCCTTTTTGCACTAGGTCTTGTAAGATTGGAATAAAAATACTCCCTTCTAAAAATGAATTTTAAGGGGATACCAAAAAGTCATCTCCATGCCCCTCAAAATTTTACCTTTGAGTCCTAAACCCACCCCATAGGAGCTTTTATCTCTAGGTCTTAACTCCACTTCACAAGCTCCTATTCCTTGGAACTTTTATCTTTAGGTGCCCACACCCCCGTTCCCCCCACCTCTACCCTAGGCCTTGTAAGCTTGAATATGTTGGCATATGGTAATACCTATTTTGTTATTATATGGAAAAATGAATATGTTGGCATATGCTTTTAGGGGTAGCACACACACACACACACACACACACACATAAATACATTGGTATATGCTTTTACATATATATAAAATACACACACATATACACCTATAGGATGATGGTGCACATGGTGTCCTATCTGAAATAGATGTGCAAGTCAATTGTGAAACCCTTAGTTTTTAAATGTCCATATGCTTGATCAATAAATGGTATCTTTTAGCACATTTTCCTTGTAGCCCTGGATTTTCCATACTTGAGCATGTAAAAAGGAGGGAGCTGAGTGTAGTGACCCAAGGAGAACAAGGCATCGGCCTCAGGTCATGTCTCTGTACCCAAGAACCTACCAAGCCCATGCAAGGCGACACTTAATCCTTTTCTAACGCTCACTTTTATTTTCACTCCAACCTTCTTTTAGTTTCTTTGCTTTTTAGCTAGTTGCCACCCCTTAGGAAGACAAGGCATCGGCACCGAGTCTTGAGTCTTTTCTCATCCCCAGGAACCGGCCTTCGCAAGGCAAACAACTTCTCAAAGATTTTTCTTGCTTCTCTATTTTTATAGGGAACACAATATTAGTGAGTTTGGGAATCTCTCAATTCCCATTTTTTCAATACTAACAAGGTGGTACCCAGATAACATGCCTGTAACTTTCTCAAAATCATATGATGTGACCTATCATTGGAAAGCGCTTGAAATATGAAATCTATTGAGCTATAGAGCGCTTGATTTGGAGTTATAGTATTCAAATTATGACAATTCCAAAGATTTGACCACGTGTCCCAAACTTATGGGAAATTCCCATATTCCCCAATATTGTGTTAGGGGTTAAAACCCCTTTTTAAACAACTCTGTATATTCATATGTTTTCCATCGGATATTTAGGGTTTTTTCATTTGGTTATTTTTACTAGGCTTCTCTAACTACCCCACACTAACAGGACCTCCTAGAATAGCCACCTAGCAAGTCAACAGAACAAAGTCACTAGAACTCCCATCTAAAACAGGTCTTTCAACGCTTGACAATGCCTTTGCAAGAGGCCATGACTACTCAGACCTCCCATAGATATACATAACCTAAACCTCAGACTTCATACCTTGATTGACGGTCCCCAACAAATAGAAAGAAAGAACCCTTACATACACATGTATCATTATTTGCTTAAGGGAAAAAAACTCGAAAAGGGGAAGAAATCACCTGGAATGGCCACAAGAAGCTTCTTCGTAGCAAAGGCTCCCGCCAGCGACTTCATCAACATGTATGATGCAATCACTAAAACAACAAACCATTAAACATACTTGTACCAAACAGACATAGGGCACTCTTGACCTAAAGAAATAGAAAATTTCACTATAAAAGAAATGGCCCTCCTAGCCTAAAGAAATCAAACATTAACACGTGAAAGTAACGAGCCCTCTTGGCCTAAATAAATCAAGCGAACCAGCTCATATAGATCCCTCCTTGGAAGAAGGTAGATATACAAAAATATTCTCTATTCCAAGGAAAAAATTAGGGCTTTCTGCCCTAGACTAAATGCATCTTGTGACCCATCCCTCCTACATTATAGCAAGAGGCGTACGCATAACCTGTCGTCTGATCAATGTATGGGTCCAAGATAACAGTGGTAGATGGGTCTCAGCTACTCTTCGCATTACCCATATCGACCATCGCCTACCATATAATGTGTGGTCTGATAAAAATCCCCACAAGTGACCAAGTCCTATCTTATTATCAATAACAACATCCGAACTAGGACCACAGTTGAAGAAGAGGTCCTCTTCATAAGAAAAATTAGCTAATTAATCCGCAAATTGATTCCAATAACTCGGAATCAGCTGAAGAGAGATGCACTCAAATTCATCAAGTAGGGTTATAGCAGTTCGATGATACATATGAGGGATGGGATTCTGGACTGTATATGTCTCATTTAGTTGATTTAAGATCAACTAGGAATCCCCTTTTACTAACAACCGCTGAATACCACCTTTCTTGGAAATATTTAGTCCCATAATCAAAGCCTTATACTCTGCCATGTTGTTAGTGAATCCTACTCCGAGATAAACCACTAATTTCATTGTAACTCTATGTCGGGGATCTCAGATAACTACTCCAACACTCCCTTTTTTATGAGGGCCCCTGGACGCTTCATCAAAGTATAATGTGTATGTCCACAATGGGTTTACATAGCCAGCCATCAAGAACTCCCCCTATTCGTAATGATGGTAATCAAAATTCAACATATTTAGAGGATGGATTGATGGCTCCATCCCATCTTCTTCATTAAACTCAACAGGGATGCTTGTCAAAATTTGTAAACAATGATGGGGATAGAAAACCCTAATCTCCCACACAAAGGTACCATCTTCTTGCTCAATCACTTTGTACCCTTTGCTCCACCAAATAAGCTTCCCCTGATGATATCTTTGCTCTAGATATGGGTGCTCCAAATAAGGGATTAATCGCCCTATCAACCAGTTTAAGATCTCGTGCAGGTCTCAAATCAACCCTAGCATGGACCTGGAATGCATTTAGTGAGTTAGCATACTAAAAAATAATAAGGTTTAATCTTATTAAGATTAATCTTATTTTTAAATTCCAGTCCCTATAGATAAGCTAATAAAGCCCTGGGCTTATTGTTACCTATCCTAACTATCTTGTAAGGGCCATCCCATCTAGGTTTCAACTTCCTTGTAAATAGCTCCCTATGCGCATCGTAATACATAACTAATTCTCCTTTTTTAAGGTGTATTCTTTGCTTTTAGATCATGCAACCGCTTCATCCGACTCTTAGCCACTTCCTGGTACAATAAACTCTGCAATTTGAGCTTATCCAAGTGGGCTATAGTCGTAAACCACTCGAATAGGGCATCTTCATCACCCAAAGAATGATTGATTGCAAATCTTATGGTCGACAACTCAATTTCTAAGGGCAAGACACACTCCTCCCCATAAACTAATTTGAGCAAGGTATGGCCATTGGCTCGTTTAAACATTGTGTTATACGCCCAAACCGCCACATATAATTTTGTATCCTAGTCTGGTTTCTTTTCGAAGACTATCTTGGATAGGATACCCACAAGCTACTTATTGGTACTTTCAACTTATCCATCGACTTGCGGATTATAGGGAGTCATCTTATTGTGCTTAATTTTCCAAGCTACAGTTAAGCTTTTAATCACCTTATTCAAAAGTGAGTTCCATGGTCCGATACTATTTCCTTTGGCAGACCAAAACAACAGATAATCTACTCAAGTAGAAAACTGGCAATCTCTTTTGCATTGTCCTACCTCACCGCCCGTGCTTCTTTGGACCACTTTGTAAAGTAATCAGTGGCTACTATAATGTATCTCTTCTAAGTAGTAGAAGATGGAATAATAGGATCCACAAAGTCAATGCCCCACTTCTCAAATGGAAGGATAGCCATGATAGGCATAAGTGGTCACTTCCTATTCTCTCCTATTATCATGTCTTTGACATGCATTGCATCTCTTAACATACTCAAATGAATCTTGGAAGATGGACGGCCACCAATATCCAGCTCTTAAATCCTTTTGTGTTGTCAACCACCCAGCAAAGTACCCTCCACAAGCAGAGTCATGGCACTCCTCCAAGATAAATGGAACCTTGTTCGGCATCACACATCGGCGATAGATATCATCAATACCTTGCCGATATAATGTTCCTGCAATCAAGGAAATTTTCAATGCTTGCTATTTAATTTTCCTCTTCTCTGATTTGGATAAAGTAGCTCCAATCTCTCCCGTAGATAATAGTGCATTATAGCAGTATACCAGGAGGGAATAGATGCCATATCAATCTTAAACAATGTTTTCATGTCACTTCCTTTAGCCACGATGTAATATTCTCAATCTAATTACCTTTTGCATATGAATGGCCTCTAAGGACTGGATAAATGACAAATTTTTTTTGTTATTCCCCTTATCCCTCCAGCCGACTGTCGAGCTGGAGGGGGGAGGGGAATAGAAGGTATGGCAAGCTCCTTGCTAGAACTTGCGGAGGGAAGAAGGCCATGCCCGCCGCCGCATAGGGGAGGGAGAACCTCTCCCTCTCCCTATAAATCCAGTAGCTATGGGAAGCATTGAGAAGGGGGAAGAACGGAGACTCTGTGCAAAGGGTGAGAGAGGCGGATACACTCTTGCAGCTGTGAAGCAAGGGGGGAGAACGCCATGTAAGCTGGGAGAGCTACGGAGGATTCAGACGATAGAGGAGAAGGTGATAACGTTCGTGGAAGGGGCTGCCGTGAAGCAACATCACCAAGCTGCCGTGAGGAAGAACGGGGAGGCTGACGGCGTTGCAGAATTTGTCGAGGGATGGAAAGTCGCTGTGCTGAAGGATGGCTATGCTGCGCCATTGAGGAGGAGAGGGAGCCGTCGTGGAGTCGCCGCTGGGCTGAGTACACCACCACATGCAAATGCCGCTGCTGCTGTTGCCAAATCCGCCGCCCAGACCAACTGCTGCTAGCGCCACCATCTTTGTCCGCCGATTCCCTAACACGCATTTCGTCATCTCCCATTTCATTTTCCCCTTGACCACGTGCTTTTAGGGGGGAAGCAGAAGCTTCCTAAGCTTTGGAATCTTCTTAAAAGAAGCAAGGGCTAAGCCCTTGTGCACACGTGGTCCATCCCGAGGTAGGGGGGTTAAACATCCCTCCCTTAAAACCCATTTTCCCATAGGCCTAAATCCCACAGTTTCATTCGCAAGAGGCCTTTTCGCAAATAGTCTGCAAAGCCCACAAGCCATCCATAAGCCCATTCCTAGCCACCCCGGTTTTCCCTAAAAAAAGCTCATAAAGCCTCCTTTCCTGCAAGCACCATTCGTAAGATCCTTTCCGCAAAACCCCCGTGTTTAACTTAAACCCCCCGTGTTAAAAGTCACTAAGGCCCCCTCTTGTGCCTTTTGAAACCCCCTTTCAACCTTCACCTTTCCTCTTGGCTTGGAACTTACCCCGGTGTCCAAAAAAATCCCTTCAAGATCCCCCTTCCCATACCCTTTCACTCTCATACCCAAAGATCTCCCAAGGCCCCTTCATATATGTTTGTGAAACTACACTCACACACACCCTTTTCACCATGTATATACCCCTATAGGGCCTTTTTAGGCTTTGTAAACCTTTCCCTCCAGAAGAAGCTAAGACCTTAAAAGTCTTATTACCCCCTTCTCGTGGTTAATCCCTTAACAATTCCTTGCCTCGAAAAAGAGAAGAAGAGTATTGAAGCGACGGTGGAATTCCAAAAAGGAGTGTAAAGCTGCTTCCACATTCGAAGGACTACAACTACGATGCCGCCTAAGAAAGTCCAAGGAGTAGCTGCGGGAGGGTCATCTCTCGGTATCCATGTGGATATCTCACCCCAAACCCAGGTTTTTCCTTCTTAATTTTTATATCAGTTCTAATTCAATCGTGCAAGATGAATTGTTAATGATAAGATATATTTTGTCCTAGTTATTTATGGCGAATGAATTTAGTTTAATTAAACATGCAAAATAAATAAAGTATAAACATAGTTTTCCTTCAAAAAGCATTATGCATTGAAATGAATTGTGAGCAAGATTATTTACCCACTAAAGTAGTATACTTTGGTTAAGTCTAGAAGGTATAAATCTGCATCTTGCACTATTAACCCCTATTCTTTTTACAACGAATCATCATGGAAGGTGCAATTCATGAAAGGTTTCTTGCGATGCTTAAATTCTAGGAAGTTATCATTGCTAACTGCATAATTTAGCAAGGGAAAGATTGCTTATTTGGCATGAGTTTTTGTTCGCAAGAAAAAAAGAAGATTAATTGAATTTGCCTAACTTCAAATCGATAAAGTTTAGGATTGAAAAATCAATTGACACATAGATAACAAATCATGCAGAAGTGATCTCGATATTACTTTCTAAAGATAACCAAATTAATATAGACTTAGAAATACTTATGCTGCGAAATATTCACTGGGAATGAATTAAAATCCAAGAAACATTTATACCTTAAGTACTTGCCCACATTTCCTGAGTGTAGAGTCAGTAAATTGTAAACATAAAAGAAACTAGAGTTTGTCCCTAAGTTTCTTAAAGGAAATAATAGAAGCTAGGAAACCCTAGGTCTGACAAACGTCAGCTTAAAGAAACTGAAACGGATTGTTTTCATCACATAGTATGATGCAGGACTTGCGCGGCAAGTACGAAGTCATATGGTCTTGTGATTGATTCACAAGAGGAAAGGTTAAATACCCTCAACAAGGATGGCGGATCCTTACGCAAGTTATCTTGCAAGAGGATGTATTCTTGATATCCTTCTAAGTAAGGAAGGTTAAAAACCGAAAACTAAAGTATCCAATGAACTTTAGGGTTGACCAAGTTGGGTTAACAGGGTACGCCCTAACCTAGAATATAAAGGATCTTGCCAAGTTGCAAGGCACCCCGTATCGAGTGCTAGATGCATTCAAAAGGAAAGGTTCCTTCCTTAGTAGTTTGCTAACAACAAAAAAATGATCAAAGGAAATGTTTGTGCTTGCTAGAGATTTTAGAGCACTGTTTGATTTATGAATTACAAATTAAATGAATATCTATACTTCAGGTTGAAGGTCTGAAGGGAGAGGCAGCTTCAGTTACCCCCGACTGCCTGCCTGACCCTAACCAAGGGGGTTGTTGACCGCACCGAGAATGTGGACCGAACCGGCCACGAGAGGTCTCTCCGTTGAGCACTACTTGGAGCAGGAGGACGCTTGGGTACCAGGGGGGCTTTGGCCATAAATCCCTCGCCTTCCGAGTCTTGCACAAGAGGCTAACGTGACTCGGGATTGGATCTTGAGGCTCGCATACTAGTCTACGGGCGGAAACTTGGAATAGTGATCCATGTGGATTACTGGATAGCCTTCGAGTGGATTGTGTACGAGCCTACGGGCAAAAATCCTTGTATTTCAAAGATAAATATGATGATATGTTAATAAAAAAACTTGTCTCATATTATTTTTCTATGTCACGTGATAGGATTACGTGAAAGAACCAGTGCTTAACGGATTAATTAAAGAAGATGATTGTTACATGTCCAATTAACGTGTTAGATAATTACATAACTAAAATAAACCGAGGAAAGTGCTGAGGATAGGCCATGGGTCTGTCCTACGGTTGGGTGGTCCCGGTTGGCCATGAACTTTTCTCAAATCTCGAAGAACAGCGAGATGATTGTCAAAGGACACGAATAACGAAAGCGTTGACCTAGAGTTATGTCTTATTCGATTTACACTGTTTTAGGGGAATGGAATGGGACTATGCCTTATGGTAGAGAGGTTGAGCTTTGCATCCCTCTCGTTTCCCATTCCGTTTGAATCAAGTGCAGCGTGAATCCGCTTCGGACCTGGCGTTTCTATGTAAAGTAGTTTGCTTGGGTCCGACGCTAGTTACTGTTAGGAAATGTCCAATTAGGAAAACCCTAATTTTGATAGATCCTAAGTGGGAACGGCCAGAATACTTCTGCTATGTGGCAGACGCGGAAAGCCCTAGATCGCAAACCCCGTAAGATTCCATGGGAGTGCCAGGCAGAGCTTTCTAGACATCCTTTTCGATGGACTGCTAAGACGTGTCCTGGATGATACTAGTGGATACGTTACAGTTGGTATCAGAGCCAACCAACAACGGAATTGTTTTTATAAAATCTCAAAGAAATGAAGTGAAACAATTGTTGCTATCCAAACATTTCCTTACCTTCAATGCTGTCTTGCAGAATTACGAAGCATAGAATAAGTTCTTGGTATTTCGAGTCATGTTTATGACTGCAATGCATTCTCCGCTTTATAGACAAAGAATTGGGATGATGAACATCCTGGAGCAGATCTATAATCCATCACCTTTGTACATGGAACGAAGATAGACGGGTGCTTCAAGAATCTACTATATAGCCACCCACCGGTTTGCTTATCTACAGACCAACCTAAAGAGGATCAAGTGGTTAGAAGACCTAAAAGTCGTGAAGCTGTTCGTTTTTGTGGAAGCTCGCGTAAATTCGACTTTACATATTCGAGGTTGGAGGGTTGAGATGAACTCATATGTATATGAGGAAGTAACCCGTGTAATCCCTGCCGACGGGATTAAAGTGTTGGGCCACCATGAGAAGTATGGATTCCAACGAAAAGGATATCCTGAACTTCCAATGATTTATCGATTCCTGAAGATCCATGACCGAAACTCTTACTATTACACAGTTTCTGTAGATAAATGCAATACAACATTGTTCTCCCCAAACTAAATGTAACAATTGGCTTATCATCGCATGAAACATTGTATTCAAAAGGGCTATGCCCATATAAATACAAATAAAGACTTCTTTTATCAATGTCTAGCTGTGTATAAGAGTTGATAAAAATTTAAGTAGCTACATTGTTTACGAGATAGCTGAATTAAAGATGTAATATAAGCTAACATCGAATATCGTATAATAACGTTAAGAAAATATTTATTCAGGCACAACCCCAGGTACAGGTTCCTAATTCGCCTCCTACATCAAGTACTATTGTGATCTAGGAGAAGAAGTTCCTTCTCAAGCAGATTAAGCCACCCGAGTTTGACGGGAGAGGTAGATTCGTCCAGGCTGATGTTGAAATTTGGATTGAATCCATGGAGGATTACTTCGAAGCAGCTGGTACTGCACCCGCCAATTAGGCTATGCTCGCCAAGTTAAAACTCATCGGCGAAGCCAGAATTTGGTGGAAGCAATGGTGCAGGGATCAAGGGATGGCAGAGGGATCTGTCACCTGGGAGAAGCTGAAGAAAGTCGTGTAGGGAAGATACTTACCACCTGCATATCGCACGTAGAAAATGAATGAGTTCTATGAGCTAAAACAACTGGGACTCACTCTTGACACATATTACTCTAAATTTGTCTCACTTTTAAAGTATGTGCCACAGATGGACATGACACAGCAGGTGTCCAAATTTTGTGCGGGCTTAAATCCACTAGTAGATACCCGTCTCGAATCTATGCGTCCATTAGATCTTCAGGATGCACTCATTCGAGCGGCACCTATAATTCAGGAGGTGCAAGCTAGACCAAGGGGTAACAAAACTTGGTCTTATAATGACCCAAATAGAGGAGCATTCAGACCTCAAATGAAGAGAGTTCAAGGTCATAATCAGGGACAAAGAAAGAAAGCAAGGACGAATAATGTCAACAACTTTGTTCCTACTCAAAGTAATGGCCAAAACCTTTGTTGTTTCCACTGCAACGAACCTGGTCACTTCAAGAGGCAATGTCCTAAGCTCGACGGAGGACATCTCCAAGCGCCTTTCCAAGGAGCAGGCCGTGGTCAAGGAGCCGCTACCCGAGGAAGAGGAAAAACCGCCTGCATTGCCAATAGGCAAATGTGCGAAGAAGAAGAAGAAGAAGATCCGACCATGGAAGCAGAATTTGAAAGGGTGACAGTTCATGCCGCTTTACACAAAAAAGGGCCGAATCGCCCGTTCTCGGTGATTCAGATACCGTCGGACTATCAAGGTAAAGGTTTCAAGACCTTGATTGATTGTGGTAGTACATATTCCTTTATCTCTCCAGCATGTTCGAAAAGATTAGGAATAGCCACAGTAGAAGCACCTACCCTGATTGTGGAATTGGCAAATGGTCGTGAGGTTACTTGTACCAAGCAAACTGCTAAGGTGGAATTCTTTCTGGGAGGAAAGAAGACTTCGGTCAAATTCAGAGTCATGAATTTAGGTATCCATGAGTGTCTACTCGGAATGGATTGGCTTAAGTCAACGAACGACGCCCACATTCACTATGGAAAGGGTCAAGTTTCCTTTCGAAACTCTGAAAGGGAATTAGTCACAACTCAAGGTGAGGTAGGAGTGCCAAGAATCCAATTGACCAAAGTATCTCAGATCATAAAAGGAGTCAGAAAAGGATTACCTGTTTACTTGATCAAACTCAACAAATTAGATCAAAAGCACGAATCTCATGGAGGACCTTCTTGGCTAAAGGAATACGTGGACGTATTCCCTGAAGAGTTGACTGAACTTCCGCCTCAAAGAGAAGTGGATCATGAAATTAGGTTAGTACCAAGAGCTGTGCCAATTGCAAAGAGACCTTATAGAATGTCCATACCAGAAGCAATTGAGCTAAAGGAACAACTCAAGCAACTGTTAGATCAGGGCTACATCCGGCCTAGCAATTCACCCTGGGGAGCTCCAGTACTATTCCAGAAAAAGAAAGATGGGACCCTTCAACTATGTATTGATTACCGTGGATTGAATCAATCAACAATCAAGAACAAGTATCCTATTCCTAGAATAGATGAGCTTCTTGATTGTCTTCAGGGTGCAAAGATCTTCTCCAAGATTGATCTCAGGTCAGGTTACTGTCAGATAAGGATCAAGGAAGAAGATATCCCAAAGATGGCCTTCAATACAAGAAATGGGCACTTTGAGTTCCTAGTTATGTCATTCGGGCTTACGAATGCACCTGCCACCTTCAATAGGCTAATGCAGGATATCTTTAGGCCATATCTTGATGATTTCGTACTTCTCTTCTTCGATGACACTTTAGTCTATTCTAAACAAGAAGAAGATCATGAACCTCAACTTTGGATTGTCCTTGAGACAGTGAGGTCACATAAGCTGTATGCTAAAATGAAGAAGTGTGCATTCTTCAAGCATCAGATTGAATATCTGGGATTCATAGTATCAGCAGAAATAATCTCAGTGGACCCAGCCAAGGTCAGAGATGTGCTTGAGTGGCCAACATCAGTATCCGTCAAAGAGATACGTAGCTTTCTTGGATTGACAAGATGGTATAGAGTCTTCATCAAAAACTATGCTTTGATTGCAGCACCTCTGACAAACTTATTGAAGAAGCAGACTTCCATTACATGGTCAACTCCCGAACAAAATAGCTTCGACAGATTAAAGCAAAGTTTGGTATCAACACCAATTCTAAAACTTCCAGACCTTAATAAGGAGTTCAAGGTAGTAACTGATGCTGGCATTCTTGCCTTGGGGTGTGTACTTATGCAGGTAGGTCATCCAGTAGCATACTCTTCAAGGAAATTGAAGAGTCATGAAAAGAAATATGCTACGCATGATCTGGAATTACTAGCTGTCATCCATGCTCTAAAGCTTTGGAGACACTACTTGTTGGGTAACAAGTTTACTCTAGTAACCGACCATAAGAGTCTCAAATGGATCTTTACCCAGAACGAGCTCAACATGAGGCAACGTTAGTGGATTGAAGTGTTGGAGGAATATGACTTTGAAATTAAGTACCGACCAAGGAAAGAGAATGTAGTTGCCGATGCACTTAGTCGCAAGGCATTCCTAAATTCCCTAATCTTGCAGAACCCATCAACAGCCAGATCTCTAGCTACAAAAGTATCTATGCCAAACAACCCTATACTTGAGTTAGCTAGAGAGGAAGCATGCCATGATTTGGCCTACCAAACAATGCTAAAGGAGATCTCTACCAAGGAGCAGAATCAAAAGTTGCAGGCTAAGTATCATGAATTTTCCATTAATAGTGGACTTGTCTACTACAGAACAAGGTTGTGTATACCAACAAGCAAGTCACTTAAGCAAAAGATATTGTGGGAAGCTCATGATTCTCCTTTTGCAGGGCATCCTGGCTATGCTAAGACTCTTAATGCAGTTAGGAAGAGCTACCATTGGGAGAGGCTCAAAGGTGATGTTCTCAAATATGTCACCGAGTGTTTGTCTTGCCAACGTATCAAAGCCGAACATGTCATGATGCCAGGGAAACTGCAACCGCTTGACATCCCCCAAATGAAATGGGAATTCATCAGTATGGATTTTGTTGTAGGTCTACCCCAAGTCCAGGGAGGATACAACTCCATCATGGTTGTGGTTGACATGCTTACTAAGGTTGCACACCTTATTCCACTAAAGACAAACTATAAAGCCTCAGACATTGCAAGATTGTTTATCAAGGAGATATTCAAGCTACATGGTTTACCCATAAGAATCATTAGTGACCGTGATTCTCTCTTCACATCACACTTCTAGAGAGCTATCTTTGAAGCTATTGGGACTCAACTCTGTTTTAGCACCGCCTACCATCCCCAAACGGATGGCCAAACCGAGTGAATAAATCAAGTCATCAAGGATATGCTTAGTGCATACTGCTGTCGAGAGCCGAAGAGGTGGATTCAATACTTACCTTTGGTTGAATTTGCATATAATGCTTCTTACCAGCAAAGCATTCAGATGACTCCTTTCCAAGCATTGTATGGTCATGACTGTCGAAGTCCCCTAAACTTTTCTGATCCAACCTTAAGGGTTGAAGCTTCAAGACAGATGCTGGAAGAGATGGATGACCAAATAAAGTCAATAAGATAAGACATACAAGTGGCCAAGGATAGACAGAAGGCATACGCAGATTTGAAGTGTCAATAAAGGGTCTTTGAAGAAGGAGACATGGTCTTCATTCGCGTACACCCTAAAAAGAGTTCTCTATCCTTAGGAGACTGCAAGAAGCTAAGTCCAAGGTATTGTGGACCATACAAAATCCTCAATTGCCTAGGGCCTAATGCTTATAAACTGCAACTCCCTGAGAACCTAAAGGTCCATAATGTATTCCATATCATCCTATTGAAAAAGTATGTACCTAATCCTAACCATGTACTTAATGACCAACAAGTTGTAATGCCTAGTCAAGGAGTCCTTGAACTAAGCCCTGACAGGATCTTAGATGTTAGGGAGAGATAATTGAGATCCAGAACCTTGAGAGAATGCCTTGTCCAGTGGAAAGATTATCCCGAAGAGGATGCCACTTGGATAGATGAAAGCACTCTCAAACATCAATATCCCCAGTTTGTCTCGAGATGAGGACATCTCAATTCCTCCAAGGGGGAGAGAATGTAATATTGTTAATCTAATTACCTTTTGCATATGAATGGCCTCTAAGGATTGGATAAACGACAAATTTCTTTTGTTATTCCCCTTATCCCTCCAGCCGACTGTCGAGCTGGAGGGGGAAGGGGAATAGAAGTATGGCAAGCTCCTTGCTAGAACTTGTGGAGGGAAGAAGGCCATGCCCGCTGCCGCATAGGGGAGGGAGAACCTCTCCCTCTCCCTATAAATCCAGTAGCTATGGGAAGCATTGAGAAGGGGGAAGAATGGAGACTCTGTGCAAAGGATGAGAGAGGCGGATACACTGCTGCAGCTATAAAGCAAGGGGGAAGAACGCCGTGTAAGCTGGGAGATCTACGGAGGATTTAGACGATAGAGGAGAAGGTGATAACGTCCGTGGAAGGGGCTGCCATGAAGCAACGTCGCCAAGCTGCCGTGAGGAGGAAAGGGGAGGCTGATGGCATTGCAAAATTTGTCGAGGGATGAGAAGTCGCTGTGCCGAAGGATGGCTATGCTGCGCCATTGAGGAGGAGAGGGAGCCGTCATGGAGTCGCCGCTGGGCTGAGTACACCACCACCTGCAAACGCCGCTGCTGCTGTTGCCAAATCCTCCGCCCAGACCAACTGCTGCTAGCGCCACCATCTTTGTCCGCCGATTCCCTGACAAGCATTTCGTCATCTCCCATTTCATTTTCCCCTTGACCACGTGCTTTTAGGGGGGAAGCAGAAGCTTCCTAAGCTTTGGAAGCTTCTTAAAAGAAGCAAGGGCTAAGCCCTTGTGCACACGTGGTCCATCCCGAGGCAAGGGGGGTTAAAAATCCCTCCCTTAAAACCCACTTTCCCATAGGCCTAAATCCCACAGTTTCATTCGCAAGAGGCCTTTTTGCAAATAGTCTTCAAAGCCCACAAGCCGTCCATAAGTCCATTCCTAGCCACCCCGGTTTTCCCTAAAGAAGCTCATAAAGCCTCCTTTCCTGCAAGCACCATTCGTAAGATCCTTTCTGCAAAACCCCCATGTTTAACTTAAACCCCTCGTGTTAAAAGTCACTAAGGCCCCCTCTTGTGCCTTTTGAAACCCCCTTTCAACCTTCACCTTTCCCCTTGGCTTGGAACTTACCCCGGTGTCCAAAAAAATCCCTTCAAGATCCCCCTTCCCATACCCTTTCACTCTCATACCCAAAGATCTCCCAAGGCCCCTTCATATATGTTTGTGAAACTACACTCACACACACCCTTTTCACCATGTATATACCCCTATAGGGCCTTTTTAGGCTTTGTAAACCTTTCCCTCCAGAAGAAGCTAAGACCTTAAAAGTCTTATTACCCCCTTCTCATGGTTAATCCCTTAACAATTCCTTGCCTCGAAAAAGAGAAGAAGAGTATTGAAGCGACGGTGGAATTCCAAAAAGGAGTGTAAAGCTGCTTCCACATTCGAAGGACTACAACTGCAATGCCGCCTAAGAAAGTCCAAGGAGTAGCTGCGGGAGGGTCATCTCCCGGTATCCATGTGGATATCTCACCCCAAACCCAGGTTTTTCCTTCTTAATTTTTATATCGGTTCTAATTCAATCGTGCAAGATGAATTGTTAGGGATAAGATATATTTGTCCTAGTTATTTACGACGAAGGAATTTAGTTTAATTAAATATGCAAAATAAATAAAGTATAAACATAGTTTTCCTTCAAAAAGCATTATGCATTGAAACGAATTATGAGCAAGATTATTTACCCACTAAAGTAGTATACTTTGGTTAAGTCTAGAAGGTATAAATCTGCATCTTGCACTATTAACCCCTATTCTTTTTACAACGAATCATCATGGAAGGTGCAATTCATGAAAGGTTTCTTGCGATGCTTAAACTCTAGGAAGTTATCATTGCTAACTGCATAATTTAGCAAGGGAAAGATTGCTTATTTGGCATGAGTTTTTGTTTGCAAGAAAAAAATAAGATTAATTGAATTTACCAAACCTCAAATCGATAAAGTTTAGGATTGAAAAATCAATTGACACATAGATAACAAATCGTGCAGAAGTGATCTCGATATTACTTTCTAAAGCTAACCAAATTAATATAGACTTAGAAATACCTATGCTGCGAAATATTCACTGGGAATGAATTAAAATCCAAGAAACGTTTATACCTTAAATACTTACCCACATTCCCTGAGTGTAGAGTCAATAAATTGTAAACATAAAAGAAACTAGGGTTTGTTCCTAAGTTTCTTAAAGGAAATAATAGAAGCTAGGAAACCCTAGGTCTGACAAACGTCAGCTTAAAGAAACTGAAACGGATTGTTTTCATCACATAGCATGATGCAGGACTTCCGCGGCAAGTACGAAGTCATATGGTCTTGTGATTGATTCACAAGAGGAAAGGTTAAATACCCTCAACAAGGATGGCGGATCCTTACGCAAGTTATCTTGCAAGAGGATGTATTCTTGATATCCTTCTAAGTAAGGAAGGTTAAAAACCGGAAACTAAAGTATCCAATGAACTTTAGGGTCGACCAAATTGGGTTAACAAGGTACGCCCTAACCCAGAATATAAAGGATCTTGCCAAGTTGCAAGGCACCCCGTATCGAGTGCTAGATGCATTCAAAAGGAAAGATTCCTTCCTTAGTAGTTTGCCAACAACAAAAAAATAATCAAAGGAAATGTTTGTGCTTGCTAGAGATTTTAGAGCACTATTTGATTTATGAATTACAAATTAAATAAATATCTATACTTTAGGTTGAAGGCCTGAAGGGAGAGGCAGCTTCAGTTACCCCCGACTGCTTGCCTGACCCTAACCAAGGGGGTTGTTTGACTGCACCGAGAACGTGGAACAAACCGGCCGCGAGAGGTCTCTCCGTTGAGCACTACTTGGAGTAGGAGGATGCTTGGGTGCCAGGGGGGCTCTGGCCGTAAATCCCTCGCCTTTCGAGTCCTGCACAAGAGGCTAACGTGACTCGGGATTGGATCTCGAGGCCCGCATACTAGTCTATGGGCGGAAACTTGGAATAGTGATCCATGTGGATTATTGGATAGCCTTCGAGCGGATTGTGTACGAGCCTACGGGCGGAACTCCTTGTATTTCAAAGATAAATATGATGATATGTTAATAAAAAAGCTTGTCTCATATTGTTTTTCTATGTCACGTGATAGGATTACGTGAAAGAACCAGTGCTTAACGGATTAATTAAAGAAGATGATTGTTACATGTCCAATTAACGTGTTAGATAATTACATAACTTAAAAAAACCGAGGAAAGTACTGAGAATAGGCCATGGGTCCGTCCTACGGTTGGGTGGTCCCAGTTGGCCATGAACTTTTCTCAAATCTCGAAGAACAGCGAGATGATTATCAAATGACACGAATAATGAAAGCGTTGACCTAGAGTTATGTCTTATTCGATTTACATTGTTTTAGGGGAATGGAATGGGACTATGCCTTATGGCAGAGAGGTTGAGCTTTGCATCCCTCTCGTTTCCCATTCTCTTTGAATCAAGTGCAGCGTGAATCCGCTTCGGACCTGGCGTTTCTGCGTAAAGTAGTTCGCTTGGGTCCGACGCTAGTTACTGTTAGGAAATGTCCAATTAGAAAAACCCTAATTCCGGTCGATCCTAAGTGGGAACGACCAGAATACTTCCGCTACATGGTAGACGCGGAAAGCCCTAGATTGCAAACCCCGTAACATTCCATGGGAGTGCCAGACGGAGCTTTCTAGAGATCCTTTCCGATGGAATGCTAAGACGTGTCCTGGATGATACTAGTGGACACGTGACACACGATCTCTTTTGGCTCTCTGAAATCCACAAGACACTCTACAATGCCCTGTAGTCTCAGTGGCTTGCTCTTGATCTCATAATCAAACTTATGCAAAGTGATTAACCACTTTGCTAAACGATCCGAGGCTATAACTTGTTTAACAACAATCGAAGCCCTTCCACCTTCATATAGAAAACCACCTTCTCATAGAGAATGTAGTTCCTGAAATTTTTGGTCGCAAATACCATCTCAAGGCACAACTTCTCCATATAGGTATAGTTAATTTCCGATATGCCCAACTTCTGACTAGCAAAAGCTATTGGATGGTACCTTTTCCTCCCAAATTTGGGATAAGCAGTCTGATACTATGCATAGTGGCTGTTGAAAATATATAGAACACTTTTTCCCTTTTAGGTGCTTTTAAAACGGGTGCTTTGGCAAGCTCCTGCTTCACATCGTCAAAAGATACTTTACAAGCCTCACCCCATGTAAACTGACAATTAAAGAACAATAGGTTTGTTAGAGGCAACGCTCTTTCTGCCAAGGCATTGATAAACCTTCGATAATACCCTACCGATGAGACAGAAAGCTATGTACTTCCTTTGGAGTGCGTGGTGGACTCATGGTGAATATGACCTTGATCTTTTTAGGGTCAATTGCAATCCCTACTGAACTAACCACATGGCCTAACAATACCCCATAAGGGACTCCAAAGATGCATTTCCATGTGCAGAATTGTCTACAACGCTTAAAACACTTCCACAAAATAATCAACTGCCTTTCCCTTGTGGTGGCTTCCCCTAGGTCATCAATGAATACTTTCAACTTTCTCTTCTCGCGCCCAACCATTCTCTCCTTTGATCTTTGGACCAACTTTAGTGCCTCTTTTTAAACTTTTTCCTTCTTTCTCAGCAATCCCTTATCCTTCTCGGGATCAACTTTACTATAAATAAGCCTTAAAGGTCCACCTTCCATATCAAGATTCAGAACTTGCTTTCCCCTAGCCTCTTGCTTAGGGTTTCCCTCCATAGGTTTTACAGTTCCTTTCTCATCCTCTTTAATCTTTTGATCTCTTGTTATGGCTCATAGATTAGAAGTTTCAGCATCATTGACACATACAACCTCAATAAGACTGACTCCACTGCCATGAGGCAACTTCTCTACAATAGCCTTTTCTCGTTGTAGTATTTGTCTTGGTCCCTCATCTTGATGGAGATTATTTCCTTATGCATGATGGTTAACTGGACCTAGCAGTTTACTCCCTTGTTGGAGAGAACTAATCTTACTCCAACAGGTAGAAGCTAAGTGGCCAGACTTCCCATAAATATCGCATTTGACATTTGAACAATTCCTAGGGAAATGTTGGCCACCACACCACTTACAACTGAATCTTGAGGGGGCGCCCTCTTTAGAGCGTCGGCTCCCCATCAAATTCTGTTGCTTCTTAAGAAAATTGACATCGACAGCTATTTTTCTATATTGTTTAGAAATCATATCAGTGTAGTGCTTCATCATTTCCATAACTTCGCCAAGGACATTAGAGGCACTCGACTCATAGATGTGATCATCTATCTATCGTCCCATTGGCCTAACTACTTGATTAGGAATTGGTCACTGACCTACTAGGACAATATTTGGATTTATTGTTTGGCCTCCACCACTTAGTGGGCCCATCTGACTAGCCATAGGCATAGTCATACTATTGGGAGGAGTTGGTAACATAGGAAAATTTGGCATGATACTCTCTCTGACATTCGCATTTGACATGATATCCCCTTGACTCCCGTTGGTCAGTGCCAAATTATTACCATTCCAATTTATCCTTGCTACGTAAGCCACTTGCAAGCGCGACTCTACTCCTTCTTAGGTAATAACAGTGTCAATGTCGGCCAAAGCGACACTACTAACCTACACCTAGATATTGAAATCCAATCCATGTAGGAAATATTGCAACTGTGTAGCCAATGGAATGGGGATATAAGTATTAAGTTTGCAAAGAACTTGCTTTAGCTTCTTGGCATAAGTCTGGACATTCTCATTTGGCTCTTGGCATTTTACATTTAAGACACGCAACCAATATTGTCCACCCCTCTCAGGAGCAAACTCTCTATGGAAGGCCGTGAAGAATTGGTTAGTGCTAGTTATGGTTCCGGCCTCTAGACCATGATACCATACTACTACCCTTCCTTTTAACGTCATATTGAAGAACATCATTAGGTGTCCTTCGTCTTGGATTCAATAGTTGTACATGAGTGTTTGAAACTCCTTAATATGGAGTTCTCCATCTTCTTTTGCTAACCCATGGAAGATGGGCAAAGGTGCTCTTAATGCCGGTAAATTTGGTGTACCTGCTGGAATTGGGATGGGTTGTGCCATGGCTACAACCGGATTGACAATAGGAGTTTGTGTAGGTAAAACTACACCCCCACTTGAAGTGGGTTGATTGACTGGAAGTTAGGAAGTGCTAAGACTTCCACTTGCACTCAAAGGGCTACTTATGACACTTAGGTTATTAGAACCACTGCTGCTTATAGGTAGTGGGCTACTTCTTTGAGGGGAATAATGCCTTACAATCTCCAACCGCGGTCTAGCCCTCTCAGCATGTTCTGCTTTTTGTATTTTGGCTTGACGGTTCTTGTCAGAGGATATAAACCAACTATTTGGTCCCTAGAAGCCTAGATTCGGAACCACCACATATTGGTAGCTCCTGGCAAACGTACCACTGATGGGACCTAAAATGGACCGGCACTGGCTATGGCACTACCCGGACCTCATGCACACAACAGACAACCCCACCACATGGCCTTGCGGGCCTCGAGTGTCTATAATACACCAATGTACACTAGATAGACTTAATTATGCATTTGTAGCTTATATATCAAACATTTACCTTCCCTTGTCCTCAAAGGGAGATCCCATAACATGTAGGCATAGTACCTCGTCACACAAACATCACGAAGCTCCCCTCGGCTAATTGCCACTTTCATGATTTTCATTAAACATATGCTTTGATGTATGAAGACTAGCACCGATCTCTCGTGCTACTAGCCCTTTAAACTGAATTATCGCAATTCTAAATGAAATGCACAATCAAATATTTCAAATATTCAAACCCTCTCAGCCCTTTTAATCTCTTAACCTCACCCTTTACCTCCAATGTTTAGGTTATGTTGCATTGCATAGGTGTAGGGCATTATTTTGTATGTATTTTTTGCATAAAACGGAAAAAACCATAAACCATGACACATAAAAAAAAGCTAAACTAAAGCCAAACTTCATGCCTCAACTTTGTTATATAGCCACAACCACGAATCATAATTTTCTAGATTTTTATAATGCGAAAATCTTATTTTTCTCCATTTTAACTATTTTTCTCTATTTATTTGTACGTAAAAATATATTATTTTTTATTTATGATTAGTGATTGATTATGAGAGCTAAAAGATATTTTGTCTCAAAATGTTATCCCATGCGCATCTCTTTTCCCCACCCGAAACCAATAAAGCCTTCATTTTTACACTAAAAAGGCGCTTTTCGAGTCATAATTTAATTATTATGACTATTTATCATTAGGGGTATGCAATGTTTTTATGCATAGCCCTCAATCATAGTGCAAAAAAGATCCAAACAAATTTTTGTTCCACATGAATTTCATTTAGACCATCAAACATCAACAAGAAGCAAATTTTATTTGTAAAAATGAGGCATACCACTTATTTGAGTGTTGCGTGTTTTTTAAATCATTCTTTCGGCTTGCCAATGGACCATCTAGCGATCAAAATTCAATGCTGAATTTCTTCGCTCTGCTTCCTCTTGATCTTGGAGCAATCCGGCTCATCGCCGAACAAGCCTCCTTCAACCCCTCTTCTTCTTGATTTCTCCCACATGAACCACATCTTGAAAGAGAGAGAGGGAGGAGAGAGAAATACTGGTTTTGCACCTCCTCATCCGGGCAACCATTTTAGAGACCGAAAGCAGTGATGGAGAGCATGGAAAAGATGAAGATCATGTAGGTGATAAGTTGGGGGGGTTGTTCTTCAACCACCATAGCCCCCCCTCTCTCAAAAATCCATTGCCTCTGCTGTCGCCATGGTGTCTCCATCTCCTTCACATGAATAAATCACCCCCCCCCCCCCCCCCCCCCCCCGCATTTGTCAAATTTGGTTGGGGAGCCCCTAAGGGTCACACCCTTTGATATTTTTAAAGTCCATTTCTACTTGACCTTTTTGGATTTTGGCCTCCCAGGCACCCCCATTCTACTGTTCGGCATCCAAATCGATTTTTGAAAATTCCTGGGCATCCATCTCAAATTTTCCAAGTGCTAGACATCTTCCAAAGTCTCATATGATAGCCGAAAAAATTATGAAAATTCTCCAACCATTGCTCAGTGGGTCTTTAAAGCACTTTTGGGCTTTTGCCGGTTAAAATCATACTGACTACAGTTGTCGCCTTCGACGAAGTCTGTTTTTTCCTTGAAATTTGAATTTTTTGGCTATTGTAAGTACTTCTTGTCATCAAAAATCATTTTTCAATACGCCATCGCAAGTCCACACCCTATTACCCCAAAGTCAATGGCTAAGTCAAAGTTACAAATTGCATCCTCTATTCAATCCTAACAAGAATGATTGTGGCACATTGTTGAGATTGATTGACTTACAGAGGCCCTCTAGGCATATGAAACCTCTCACAAGGCTACTACTATAGGACAAACTCCTTTCCTATTAGTGTATGGTACAAAAGTGGTCTTCCCTATTGAGTTAGGGCTACCCTCTTTGTGTATGGCTATCAAAGAACACTTAGGAGATGATGAGTCCTTGTAACACCATCTCTTGCACTTGGAATGTCTAGATGAGACTCGCAGGATGTCCCTATAATGCATGGAGGCCACGTAAGCTTGCAGAAAATCCTATCATGACATCTTCATCAAGTAGAAGAGTGATGATCGAGATTGAGTGATGTATACCTTGCTCCACCACCAACAACCTAACCAACACTCCATCAACAAAGCTACCTCCTTGGGTGCGGCTGCATGGTCCTTGCCATGTTGGATGAGTGTGATATGGCGAGCCATGGTACCTCCTGCTGTGACGACTATGATCATTTACGTGACATTGACGATGGTTCCCCTTGACCATCTGCAAATCAGGCCAAGTTTTTCTAACCCTATCCTTTTTTATTGCACGAGTCGATCATGTTTAAGTATGGGGATGTACGTGTACGAGTTATGATCAAGTGTAAGGTCCCTATTGATCAAGTCCATGTGATCTATTAAGGTCTTAAGTGTTGGGATGCATCCCTATGTGGCATTCGCTTTGCAAACTTTCATGGAAATATCCCTATTAGACACTTTAATCATACTATGTCCTACTTTCGCCCTCATGGGGTCCCTCCCCCATCCACCCATCCTCTTTTCAACCTGTCTTCCTTGATTGTTTGACTTTATCCTTTGTTTTGCTATTTTTCCATGCGAACGTATCCTATGTTTACTAAATTAAACATTTGACCTTACAATCCTATTTGTCCTTTGAAATAGCCATTTTTATTTTTACAACCCTCAATTCCAAGCCCCGAATCCTGAGTTATTCATTTTTAAAGAATTTTTGGTCCATTTAACTGTTTCCATGCGAATGCACATTTTTCACTTCAGAACAACAAGTTGATGTGACCGCCCTGACCCATACCTTCCTCTTGACATTTTTCATTTTTATTGCCCATCATTTTGATGCAGGATTTGTCAGTTATTAAGTTTTCCATATTGTCGAATCTTTTTGTGTGGGATTTTGGCCAATTTCCAAAAGAACCTTCCTTAAACACCTCGGAATTCCATTTTGATTACATAGCCCACTCCCCTACACAATTTTCATTTTCCTCCCATCCTGTTTTTGGATATTAATTTTTTTGTGCATTTTTGTGCTTCTTTTTCCTATGTTTCCCATGTGAACACCCCTTAACGCCACCAAAAATGCATTTTGACCTAGTAGACTTGCCCCATCAATTTCCCTTGACATTTTTTCTTTTTTTTCACTTTGTTCTGATGCACGCATTTTTTTCTATTAATTTTTGACTCTGTTTTCGTTGGTCTTTTTACCGTTTTTTCCATGTGAATGCACCTTATCACCCTTGGGACCGTGTGATACCTTACGTATCTTGTCTTTTACTTCCGTGCATACAATTTTTTTTTCATTCTTCCTTGTTTCGACTACTGGATTTTTCCATATTAAAATTTCTTCCCATTTTCGGGTGTATTTTTAGTGTTTTTTGCATGTGAATGGATCTTATCCCTGTTGGAGTTGCATTTTGATGTGATGGGCATGTTTGCATTTTCATTATGCACGATTATTATTCTTTCCAACTTTTGTTTCAACTGATGGATTTTGTGAAATTAATTTTCGTGTGCATTTTTGTGCTAGATTTTTTATATTTTTACACATGAACCCCCCTTTTTGTTGCTAAAAGCATCAGCGGCATTCTCCATCTCGTTCCCCCCATTGTCTTGCCCAATGTTTCTTTTTATGGTATCTTGATTTGATGCCCAAATCTCTCCAAATTAATTTTTTCACTGATTTTTTTGTTTTTGCACCCATGCATTGCATCAGTGGGCCGATTTTCACTTTGATATGTGTGACTGGCTTTCACCACATCCTGTGCCGACATCGGACTTTTAAGTTATAGTCACATGTTCCCATTTTGGCACAAATTTTTTTACCCCCCACATGCGTTCGTTCACACGACAGAGAAGGGAGGGCATGTTTTTTTTAAAAAACAACCAAACACACAAATTCCCCACCCCCAACCTTCCCGACTCTTCCAATTCCCTCTCTCTCTCTCTCTCCACTTGCGTTTTCTCTCCTAAGCCCTCATTAAATGTGTAAATTATTGAACAATTCTTTTTCAACTATGAAAACTGTCTAGAAAAATTCTGAATTTTCTTTTAGAAATCTAGTGGACTTTTGTGCTTAGCTTTCAACCTATATTGCTGAATGAACAAAATAGAAAAATATTAATCACACTTCCATATCAAAACCGATTAAGAAGAAATACAAAAACTCACAGAAAAATCCCAAATTGACAAACAAACCGAAACACACATAGTAAAACCAAATTGAATATATTTCATGGACATAATTGAATGACAACATGACAGAAAAACACGTCATAATTTATTGAAAAATATATGCCATGGTGTTTGGTTTGTTTAGCTTATGTTGGCAAAAATTTCCAACTCATTGGATTTTCTTTTTGGATTCCCTTTTGGTTGCATCCTCTTAGTTATTGATTGTGCATTCAGACTATACTTGTATACACACCCTCCTCTAGGCATTCTTTGTGATTGTTTGTGTGTGAGTGTGGTGTGTGTAAACCATCTGAATGGCACTTTGTATTCCTCCCCCAGTCCAATATGTTCCTTTGGTGTCTCATGACTACTCCTTCCCTCTTACAATAAGAGGTCCGGTCCTGTTAGGGAAATAGTTATTCATATAACACCTAAAAGCTTGGAAAAAGCTCTATCCTTACCATATCAAGGAGACCCTTTTCCTACTGCTCAATAATTATTCTCTAACGAGGATAACCTCAAGTTGTTGCAGAAGCAGACCCAAGATGTGTTGGACCCTAAGAGGGTTATTACTACTTCAGGCATTAGTGTCTCCATGATCTTCAATCCTGTCTAGAATCAATTATGCCAATTCCTTCAGAATAGGTTTACGCCTACCAAAACACCTTCTAACTACATTTTGAAGGAGTTATTCACAGCTTCTCGAATGGTATTGAAAGGAATTACTATTGATTGGAGTTCCTATCTCTTGTCAAAGATGAATCAACATTTTGTCAGAGCCACAAGGGGTAATGTGACTAATGCCACATTTGGTTATTATCTTTTTGTTTTCTTGGCATATGCTGCCCCTGCAAAGGAAGTTCCTACCTTGCCAGTTGACCTTCTAGAGGTTCCTCTTCCTCCTAATGAAAGTACTAATGTTATGATTGAGGATACAGGTTTTCTGATCTTTGTACCCAGATGGAGCAACAGACTAAGATTATTGATGCCCAAAAAGTAGAGATTTCTAGTTTGCAAACTTAGTTGGTTGACACTAAATCCCAAGTGGTTATCGTGACTGAGGAGCGGAATATATTGTTGTAGGAGTCAAAAGAGCTTAAATCCTTGATAGTTGCCCAGACAGAAGAGATTAAATCAGCTAATACCACCCTAGAATAGAGCAACACTTAGATTCAACAACTTTCGCAATGTCCTACTGTACATCCAGTTTCTTCCTTATCCCCTGTGGATTTCGTGATCCTTCAAAGGAACACTACCTTATGCCCCTTATTCCAAGCCAAGGTAGAAAGACTTTAGTTCCCATAATGGATTTATTGTGGTCTTCATTTGAGCATTGTCAGGAGTTTGTTCCTCCAGACCACTCTTTCTTTGTTCATTATCAGCAACACAAGTTGGCATTCTATATTAAGCTTTCAATGATGGATTTGCCTCTTCCATAGGATGGTTGGAGGGGATCTTGGTCTGCTGAATTGTTGATTGAAGTAGTTAGAATGGTTTTTGAAGACTCTGTGACTATAGACACTATGTTGATATCTTATATATACTTGCATGGTGATTTATTAATTCCAAATGATGCATTGGTATTACAAGCTACATTGTATGTCAGATATTTGGAGTTGCAGATTGATCAAATGTTCCAGGACTATTCTTCTAAAGTGGCTAATTGCTTTGAAACCTCTTGGCATACAATGATTGAATCTGTGATCTTGAATCAACGACAAAACAAAGCCTCTATTCATGTGCAGAACATTAACCAACTGAGGGTGGACCTCTTAGCCCACCTTTCAAATCAATCTCCTTTCATCTTTTTTTACCATCATCGATCTGTCTTAGGTCCATCAGTTCCTAGTTTATCTTATTATTTTATCTTATTATCAGCCAGATGGTCCATAGATATGATGCTTATCTTTCCCTTTATAAGTCTAACTCACAAGTTATTTTACCTCTTCTTTTTCAACCTCAAGGTTATCCTCAAATTCCTATTTCTACTCAGTGTTCTTTTATTGAGGATCGAGTATTTTTCCCTCCTCCGTCTTGTCCTTAACCATCTATAAATATTCCTTCCACTTTTCTAGCCTATTTATTAACATCATTTTTAACAGATTCTCCTATGTTCTTAGCTAATCCCTCTTTAGCTCATTCTTCCTTTTATGATTTTGATTACCCGTCCCTTCATCCTCTTTCATTGGTTCCTCTTCCCTATCCTACTACTTCTATCCCTCACCTCCCTCAGTTGGATAGTGGCTATGTAGGATTTGATCAAAAGATTCCTAGAAGAGTACATGAGATTCACTTACATGACCTCAAATCAATTGGTCATTGATTCCAGGAGAATGGATGATTGTTGGCCAAGATTTTCAGAACTATCTTTATTTTTCTTAGCAGCATTAATAGTCTTCAGATCCTTCAGTGAGATTGATTGCTCACTTTGCCTGGTATTTGGCATATATGCATAGGCATTCACATAATGATCAGAAGTCGATACCAAAGCTATGCATGAATATGAATGTGACTATTGATCCTCAACAACTCGATATTCTGTACTTTCATGCTCTTTGTTTGCCTAGCAGATATCTTGTCTTGGTGGAGAGGATGTGTTGTTTATAATTTTTCCAAAATCCTCCCAAGACTTTTGTAGATAAATATTTATCTATGATCACTTCTATAATCACCAATCCTTCAAGAGGGATCATCTTCATTGATACCCATGAATGTAATTTTTGATGATTCATAATGATATCTCTTTTGGAGGTGCCATTTAGATGGTTGTATTGTGTTAAATGTGTGTGTGTGTGTGTGTGTGATGGTTCTTTTGTTCTTTGATAGGGTCGTGGTGGTTGGAGATTCAACACTATTCAAGAATATATCTTTTTGAAGATTCCTGGTGATAATGATGTTGAATGGATAGCTCAAGAAGCAAAGATGCAGAACCTCTTATATCCTTTAACTGTTTGTCATGATTTTCTCTTTCAAAGTTTTGATAATGGATAAAGTGTCAAGATTGTGGGAGAGAAGGAAGGAGTCTCACTTGTAGCTTTCTTGCTTGCACAATGGGGGAATACACATAGAGGTGGAGGCTGAAAACAGTTTTCCTCTTCTTAGTTGTGTAAGCCAAAAGAACTCAAGTACAAAAGAAATAGAAGAATCCTATATATGGGTTTCAAACCAAACTCAACTAACTAAGGTGGCATACTAACTGAGCCACGAACTAGAGTAGATAAGGATAGCTGTCATCTAGCTATTATTCATGAGCGGTGTACCAACCGCATCTGCAAACTGACAAGTCAGTGACATAAATGCACAACGGTCACCCTGGAATATCACGAGTGGAGCTTGATATCTCAACACTCCCCCTCGAGCTCAATCCCAATTCCTGCACACCAAGTAGGTCTCTGAACTTGCGCAGCTTCTCTATGCCCAATGTCTTCGTGAATATGTCAGCTACCTAATCCTCTGTGCTGACATAAACTAGATCAATAAGACCTAGTAAAACCCTCTCCCGCAGATAGTGATAATGCACCTTAATGTGCTTTGTTCTAGCATGATAGACTGGGTTATTTGCCAAGTATATACTATTCATGTTGTCACAATAAATGACAACTGGCCCATCTGTAGGCTGATGCATATCATAAAGTAGCTTATGCAACCAAGCTACCTCACATGCAACCATTGCTGCGCCCCTGTACTCAGCCTCTGTACTGGATAAGGCAACTATAGGCTGTTTCTTGCTGCTCCAAGTGACTGCAGCACTCCCAAAAGAGAACACATATCCACTGGTAGATCGTCTATCAGAAATACTACCAACCCAATCAGCATCAGTGTATCCATGCAACTGTATCTGAACCCCAGTCTCATAAAATGATCCATACTGCAATGTGGACTTCACATATCTGAGTATGTGTCTAGCCGCATCCAAATGTGGTTTCCTTGGAGCTTGCATAAACTGACTTACCAATCCAATAGCATAGCTCAAATCTGTCCTGGTAATAGTCATATAAATCAAACTTCCTACTATGCGTCTGTACATAGTAGGGTCTTCCAGAAGCTCACCTGCATCTGCGCTCAACTTCACATTCTGCTCCAAAGGAACTGAAATAGGCTTACAGCCTGTCATCCCATATTTGGACAGCATGTCCAATCCATATTGCCTCTGCAAGAGCTGTATCCCACTTGGTGATCTAATCACCTCAATGCCCAAGAAATAACGCAGCTCTCCCAAATCCTTCATCTCAAACTTCTGCTTCAATAGCATTTTCACATGAAGGATATCTTCATCACTGTCCCCTGTCATAATCAAATCATCAACATAAATGACAAGTAGCATAATACCTTTCTCTGTTTTTCTCACATAAAGTGAGAAATCTGCCTTGGAAATCTGAAAGCCAATAGTGACAAGATACTATCCTATCTTGTCAGACCATGCTCTAGGTGCTTGCTTCAAGCCATACAAGGCTTTCTTCAACCTGCAAACAAACTCAGGATGAACATCATGCACATAACCTGGTGGCTACTCCATATAGACCTCTTCTTGCAAATCACCATGCAAGAAGGCATTCTTTACATCCATCTGATGTAAAGACCATCCCTTTGATGCAGCCATAGCAATGACTGCTCTTACGGTTGCCATCCTTGCAACCGGACTGAATGTTTCTTCATAGTCAATGCCATATGTTTGTGCATACCCCTTGACTACTAATCTTGCCTTGTATCTATTCACAGAACCATCTACATTGTGCTTCACCTTATAAACCCACTTACAGCCAATTGCATTCTTACCTTTAGGCAAAGGTACCAACTCCCATGTAGCATTTGCTTCCAAGGCATCCATTTCTTCATCCATGGCTTTCTCCCATTTTTCTTTTCCCATGGCTTGCTCAAAAGAAGTGGGTTCTGGTTCCTGTATCACTTTGACCATATATGCATAGTGAATGGCTGTAAATCCATCATATTTCAACCTATCCACAGGATACCTAGCTCTCGTAGACCTGCGCAAAGTAGGTTCACTCCTAGGTGCTCTCAAAATATCCTTGGTCTTCCTTACTCTAGGTGTAACAATAGAATGAATACCCAACTCATCATCAATGCTCTGTTCTGAGCCACTGGATTCACCATCAACATAAGAGTGACCTACATTCACATCAAACATGGGCTAATCTACCTTCTCTTTTCCTTTTCGTGAAACCTGCATACCACTATCTGCATTGTTTTGAGGAGATTCTCCTGATCTCAATCTGCATGTCCATGGTGAAGAATATGAACCACTGCTAGAGGACACTCCAGGTCCACTAATATTTTGTGATTGCTGCTGTGAATTCTGTGCAGCAATACCATTTTGTGCATCTACATCATCAATCACATTTATTGGTTTATACCAGCTACTCATCTCATCAAAAACAACATCTCTGCTCACTGTAAACTTACGAGTAGAAGGGTTATAGCATCTATACCCTTTCTGCTCTGCAGAGAGTAACCAATAAAGATGCACTTCTCAGCTTTTGGATCCAACTTGGATCTCAACTCATCTGGCACATGAACATAGGCAATGCAACCAAAAATTTTCAAATGAGGAATATATGGTTTCCTACCAATATACCTCTCCTCTGGAGTCATCCCATGTATTGCTGCAGTGGGAGTCCTGTTCATTATGTAGACTGCTGTAGCAACTGCCTCAGCCCAATAAAAATCTGGCAAGTCTTTTTCATTGAGCATGGCACGAGATACCTCTCCAATATGCCTGTTTTTCCTTTCTACAAATTCATTTAGTTGTGGGGTATGACTACATGAATATTGCTACTTTATGCCATGCTCCTGCAGGAACCTTGCAAACTCATTTGAGAGGTATTCTCCCCCTCCATCTGACCTTAGGCATTTTATTTGCAGACCTATTTCTTTTTCAACCATAGCTTTAAGAGTTTTGAAATGCCCAAAAACTTCAATTTTCTTTTTCATAAAATACACCCAAACTTTTATGCTATAGTCATCAATAAAAGTGACAAAATAATGATAGCCTCCAAGAGATGCAACTTTAGTAGTCCACACATCAGAGTGGATTAATTCCAATGGCTTCTTACTCTCTTGAACATGTCTAGGAAATGGTTTTCTTTCTTGTTTTCCAAACTGACAGGCTTCACATACCTTATGCATTTCTGCAACCTTGAATTTAGGCAATCCTACAACAATATTTTGGGCCTGCATTGATTTAAGTCGTTGTACATTAACATGACCAATGCGTTTATGCCAAATATCAATATCTGCAACTACACCGGTCCCATGTGCAAACATTGCTGCACTCAATTCAGACATGTCTACATCCAACGTAAACATTCTACCCTTCTTCTTACCTTTTGCTATCAAGCAACCTTTATTTTTCATATCCTCAACAAAGCATCCATGAGGATTAAATGTGACTTGCAAGCCTTGCTCAACCATTTGACCAACAGAGACCAAATTCTTGGTGATATTCGGGACATGAAATACATCGGACATGTATTTCTTTTTCCCATCCTGCATAGACAAAGGAAATTTTCCAATCTGCACAATAGGATGTGTAGTATCATCACCAGTCTCCATAAATCCTGGTTTTTCCATTTTCCTTGCATCCTCCATCCATTCTGCATGACCTGTCATGTGGTTTGATGCACCTGAGTCAACATACCATACATCGTTGCTTTCTTCTGCACTTGTCACAGAATTGTTCATGTGTTACACCATAAACAAATGCTCATTTCTGTCATCACCCTGTCTACTAGAAGATGCATAATTTCCTTGTTGCAATTTCCCATTCATGATGTCATTCTGCTTTTTATAGTAGTCTTTAGCCATATGACCCATTTTACCACAGTAGTAGCATTCAACATTGTTGTTTGCATTTTCGCCTCTTTGCCATCCACCACGACCTCTTTGGCTCCCCCTACCTCTAGAGTTACCACGTCCTCCTCCATAGGACTGGTTTTCTTGAGTCTGCTACATATTCTAATTTCTACCACGGCCTCCAGATCGGCCTCCTCTACCTCTGCCTCTACCTCTTCCAGCATTTGAGTAGAAGACAGCTTCTTTTGAAGTTCCTCCTGACGAAGATGCACCACCATTTCTCTTCTCCTCAGAAATTAGAAGAGCAATCAACTCCTCAAAATCAGGAGATCTTTCACGGACGGAAATGGATGTTCGGAACTGTGCATAATCCTTTCCTAGACCATTCAAGGTCACAGAAACTAAATCATCATCTTCCATTGGCGACCCAATGGAAGCAAGTGCATCTGCAATCTTCTTCACCTTCATGTGGTAGTCATTGATGCTCATACTTTCTCTTTGCACATTATGCAACTCTTGCTTGAGCTGCATTTTTCTGGCTTGCGTATTTGTGCTATACATTTTTGATAAATTAACCCATGCCTCCTTTGGCGTACTTGCATCCTGAATATGCACAATCATAGAGTCTGAAATACTGATAGACAGCCAGTACATAACTTTCTTGGCTCTCTCATGCCATGCTTTAAATGCCTGCATTTGTTGTTGATTGGGAACATCAGGAAGAACTGGTTCTTCTCCATTTCCTGCAACAAATTCCCAATATCCTTTTCCCATAAGGAAATTCGTCATTTTGAACTTCCATGCTTGGAAGTTGTTCTTGTCAAGATTTTCAGTGACAATCTGTGAAAGAGAATCAGACGCCATTACAGAACACTGCAAAAAATTTTGTCACTGCAAAGAACACAGCTTCAGCCTCGCAAGGGCAAATCTGCAAAACTCACGAAAGTGGTATTTGACCACATAGTCACTTCCTAGTGACGATTTTGCATCAACAGGCAACAAGGATGATTCTGTAACTCCCAATGTCTCTAGGCACAGGCATACGATGCAATTTCTTCAGTAATTTTTCACTGACCTATAGAACAGTGGCTGCACAGTATAAAACTGGGCATTTTCCTGAGTGCGTGCAGAAAACTTCCACCTCCAAAACAGGCCCCAAAATGGCCTCAAATAAAAAAAACAAGGTCGCCGAGGGCTAAAGCCTCGCCCGCAGCATATACTGCCCTCTTGCTTCACCGCGAAGGGCGTCTCAACCTGAGACAATGCACTCTTGCAATTTCCGGCTGTGCTGCCTACAGAGATCTACTCCCAAAATAGAAAAAATGAAAGCAACACTGCTCCTCTTACCAGAACACCGCGAGCTTGGCTTGCTTTCTTGAGCTCCTTACCACGAACAAGGCTCTAATACCATGTAAAGATTGTGGGAGAGAAGGAAGGAGTCTCACTTGTAGCTTTCTTGCTTGCACAATGGGGGAATACACATAGAGGTGGAGGCTGAAAATAGTTTTTCTCTTCTTAGTTGTGTAAGACAAAAGAACTCAAGTACAAAAGAAATAGAAGAATCCTATATATGGGTTTCAAACCAAACTCAACTAACTAAGGTGGCATACTAACTGAGCCACGAACTAGAGTAGATAAGGATAGCTGTCATCTAGCTATTATCCATGAGCAGTGTACCAACCGCATCTGCAATTAACAAGTCGACGACATAAATGCACAACGATCACCCTGGCATATCACGAGTGGAGCTCGATATCTCAACATAAAGGTGTTTTCCTTTCATTGTATTCTTTATTTGATACAGGTTATGAGTTGGGGTCGTTCTTAGATGATGTTTTTGAAGAAAATAATGAAGATCAAGTTGAGCTATATTTTAAACTTGTATTCTCTTTTTCATAGGTCGCTAGGATGCTCCCTGATTAAGTGTGGGGATATGTTGAGGGTTGAAATGACTTGACTTTTGGGCTAATTTTGTTATTTTTGTGGACTGAATGGTTGATTTTTTATGGATTTTGAATGATCATTAGTTGTTTTGGAAGTATTTGGGAGTCTTTTGGATGAGGTTGATTATGTTTTTGAAGCTCATGATGGTTTATAGCGGAGATATGATGTTCTGTTGATGTCATGTTAGTGTTTGATTGATTCTATTTGAGTCTATTGACCTTGTGTTTTGTTGTGTTTTCCTTTTGTATAAGGGGTTGGAATAATGATTGATGAAGTTTGAGAGTGATTGGAAACTTTTTGATTGATTCTTGATGATTTTGAGTGATTTAAGTAAGATCAAGGCTTTTTTATGACCTTTTGATACTGTAAACTCTCTGTTGAGCTTCTGTAGAGCCTCTGTCTCTATTCTGTTATGTTCTATATGCCGTCATAAGTGTAATATGGGATGAATGTATAGCTTGGGAAAGTTTTCCGACCATGGGAAGAGATGAATATAAGTTCAAAATAGCTTGAAGAAGTAACTATTAAAGACTAAAGTAAAGATTGAAGTGACAGTGACACTGATGAGCTACAAAGGGACACGAGTTAGTGGAAATTTGAAAGGATTTGGAGCTAGGAAAATGATGAATTAGAGCTGATAATGTTTGAAGCTCCCATAACTCTTCATCAATGCAAGATATGTTGAGATGTATTTACTATTATGCTGAAATGATAATCTAAAATTACAGAAAGTGTCCTCCCATTTGCAAGTTTGTGTTTCCTGGAACAGAGAAGTTATGTGTTTGCTATATAGAGTAGCAATATATTTAGGATTGTAGGCTATCCACAGCTGTTTCAGGATAGCAAATCAAAGAATTTGGCTATGAATTGTTCAAGAGAATTCTAGATTGGAAAGAGAGCTACAACTTTTCTTTTTGAACCTTGGTGATCCAAGATTTGGTTAGAAAGTTATGAGATGTTCTGTGTAGTGCTCTATGAGGCAACTTCTGTGCTCTATGACGAAACATGTGAATTCAGCAGCATCTACATCACCAACTTGGTTTCCAATGAAAGTTATCATGATTTTCCATTTCTATATTAGTGTAAACTCTGTTTTGTTGTAGTAATGGAATGTCTACAATAGTGAAATGCTTGTAGCAGTAGCTAAGTTAGCATGAAAATTTCTCCATATAAAGCTTTGGTTACATGTGTATTGGGTTTATATTTATGTGTGCTATGAGAAAAGAACACAAAGGATATACAATAGATTTTGCACTGCTTGAGGCAACCACACTTTGTGGGGCCCTGGGGTTGCCATCCCTAAAAAATACGAGTTGTGTGAATCTAAAAGCTTGTGTTGTCAAAATCTCAGCCATGGTTGTTTTAACATTAGATTCTCTCTAAAAAAATTGTAAATTCTAAGCTTGAAGGTTTGAACTGCTTAAGTATTGAGCTGAAGTCCTAGTGAGCAGTGAGTGATCATGAATATTTAATCATGTGTTGAGTGGTATTGTCTTGTGGGTTTTGTTGAGGGAAAATCCTCAATCTTTATCATGTGGTGTTGTCTTGGGGGTAGCAGTCGACTACCCATTTCACCTACCAACATGGGTCGATGATGATGGGGCCTTGTGGGGATTGGTCATGGGAGAGAAGCTTGTCGAATGATTGAGGTGGTAGAGGCCGAGGGTATGTTTGTGGGAGGATGGGGCCTTCGAGGTCAGTGGTTGGTCACCTTTGTCTTTACCTGAAAGGAAAAAGAAAAGTGTGGTGCCTAGGGGGTGTGTCTACCTTACCATGTGGTGTAATGTGCTCGTGGTAGTGGAACTGGGAGCTGGGTTGAGAACCACAAGTAAGCTTTGGTGTTGTCCCACACTTGAGGATCTAGTTTGTGCATAAGGGAGGTGCGATGGGTGAAGCTTATGGAGACAGGTCTAACCATAGGCGAGTGTGACGTCCCTAGGTATGTCCTATACTTGATGTGCCCTAAGAGTGAAGTGGGAAAACAAAAAGGGGCTAGGGGATTAGGGTTGGAGCCAGCTAACCAAGGTCACTGAGTGCACCTAACTTGAGGACCCCTAGGTGCAGTGATTATGGTGCTCATGTAGTGAGTTTCTTCTTTGTTTTCTCACTCTTTCCTTTTCTTTTCTTTTCTTTTTCCTTATTTTTTTCATTTTTTTGGAAAGGAACGAAGAACTAATTTTTGTCACCATGGTTGTGAGAAGAAGTTGGGGGCTTAATTGCTAAGGAAGGCTTTTTCCTGCATATATCCCTTTAGGTTCATTCTAACTTGGAAAGGAGTTGTGGACCAAAATGGGTGGTTGCACCTAGTGAAGTGGCTATCGTTCATGTCCTCTAAGAGGGCCATGCAAAAGGATGGTAAGAGAGCATCTCACACCATCAACCTAGCCATGGCACAACTATCTATACTAGTGTTAAGGTCAAAAAATATGAGCGGAAGGTGGTACTCTTGAGGTGTAGGATCTTGTCTAAGTAGTACCCTAAGTAATCTATGATAGTTACAGTAGTAATAAAGGTGGGATCTAGGAAAAAAGTGAACTCATTGAGAAAATGGGCAATTGAATCCTGTAAGTCATTCTCGATGAAGGTCAAGGCATCCTCCAGCTTGGTGGCATTTACATTGTATACTTTCGAGAAATCATATATGCCGTAGATGTCAGGGTTGAAGTCCACCCCTACCCTTCTCGAATATGGCATGCACATGGGGTTGTTCCTCTCAAAGGGTAGTGTGTTGCAAAACGACATCTAGGCATCCATGTTACTGTCCTAGATTCTCCTCCTCCACTTTGGTTGGGACTCATAGCCTTTCACTATCATCCTAGGCACCTCCATGACTTTTTTTTCCCATTAATCAAGTGCTTCCATTCCCCACTGTGTTGGATTCTTCTCCCTCTCTTGGTTTCACTTGTCGCCAATCCTTCATCCCATGCTTATCACCTCCTCCACCACTTTGGTTGATAGTACTTTGCATAGGGTGGAGGGGAATTGGAAAGTGAAGTCGAAGGGTTGGTGGCCATTTTCTTTTTGCTCCCACACTATGAGATCCACATTCCAATCCATTGGAAAACAATCTTCTTGTGGTGGAATGGGTGCTTCTGGGGCTATCGTTGGTTGGACTTTTAACCTTCTCCCTTCCTACTCCAACATCCTCATTCTCTTCTTCTTGATTTCTACCTTTCTCTCGATAGTAATGTCTGCCTCTTGCTACATTTTTGGTTGTGGAGAGAGGGAGGTTGCAGGACTAGCTCCTTGTCTGGTTGCCCCATTTCAAATTCAAGCCTTGCTTCTTGAAGTGGTCTCTACATTTCATTCTGTTGAGATATGAGCTCCACTCGTGATATGCCAAGGTGACCGTTGTGCATTTATGTCACTGACGTGCCAGTTGTGCAGATGCGGTTGGTACACCGCTCATGAATAATAGCTAGATGACAGCTATCCTTATCTACTCTAGTTTGTGGCTCAGTTAGTATGCCACCTTAGTTAGTTGAGTTTGGTTTGAGACCCATAGGGTTCTTCTATTTCCTTGTACTAGACTTCTTTTTGGCTTACACAAATAAGAAGAGGAAAACTGTTTTCAGCCTCCACCTTTGTGTGTATTCCCCCATTGTGCAAGCAAGAAAGCTACAAGTGAGACTCCTTCCTTCTCTCCCACAATCTTGACATGGTATCAGAGCCTTGTTCGTGGTAAGGAGCTCAAGAAAGCAAACCAAGTTCGCGGTGTTCTAGTAAGAGGAGCAGTGTTGCTTTCATTTTCTATTTTGGGAGTAGATCTCTGCAGGTAGCACAGCCGGAAATTGCAAGAGTGCATTGTCTCAGGTTGAGATGCCCTTCGCGGTGAAGCAAGAGGGCAGTATATGCTGCGGGAATGGGCTTTAGCCCTGGTGACCCTGTTTTTTTTATTTGAGGCCATTTCAGGGCGTGTTTTGGAGGCGGAAGTTTTCTGCACGCACTTAGGAAAAGACCCTATTTTATGCTGTGCAACCACTGTTCTACATGTCGGTGAAAAGTTACTGTAGAAATTGCATCATATGCTTGTGTGCAAAGACATTGGGAATTTCAGAATCATCCTTGGTTCCTGTTTATGCAAAATCATCACTAGGAAGTGACTGTGTGGTCAAATACCACTTTTGCCAGTTTTGCAGATTTGCCCTTGTGAGGGTGAAGCTAAGTTTTTTGCAGTGACAGAATTTTTTGTAGTGTTCTGTAATGGCGTCTGATTCTCTTTCACAGATTGTAACTAAAAAGCTTGACAAGAACAACTTCCAAGCATGGAAGTTTAGAATGACCAATTTCATGGGAAAAGGATATTGGGAATTTGTTGCAGGAAATGAAGAAGAACCAATTCTTCCTGATGTTCCCAATCAACAACAAATGCAGGCATTTAAAGCATGGTATGAGAGAGTCAAGAAAGTTATGTACTGGCTATCTATCAGTATTTCAGACTCTATGATTGTGCATATTCAGGATGCAAGTACGCCAAAGGAGGCATGGGATACTTTGTCAAAAATGTATAGCACAAATACGCAAGCTAGGAAAATGCAGCTCAAGCAAGAGTTGCATAATGTGCAAAGAGAAAGTATGAGCATCAATGACTACCACATGAAAGTGAAGAAGATTGCAGATGCACTTGCTTCCATTGGGTCGCCAGTGGAAGATGATGATTTAGTTTTTGTGACCTTGAATGGTCTAGGAAAGGATTATGCACAGTTTTGGACATCCATTTCAGTTCGTGAAAGATTTCTTGATTTTGAGGAGTTAATTGCTCTTCTAATTTCTGAGGAGCAGAGAAATGGTGGTGCATCTTCGTCATGAGGAACTTCAAAAGAAGCTGTCTTCTACTCAAATGCTGGAAGAGGTAGAGGCAGAGGTAGAGGAGGCCAATCTGGAGGCCGTGGTAGATATCAAAATATGCAGCAAACTCAAGAAAAACAGTCCTATGGAGGAGGACGTGGTAACTCTAGAGGCAGGGGGAGCCAAAGAGGTTGTGGTGGATGGCAAAGAGGCCAAAATGCAAACAGCAATGTTGAATGCTACTACTGTGGTAAAATGGGTCATATGGCTAAAGACTGCTATAAAAAGCAGAATGACATCATGAATGGAAAATTGCAACAAGGGAATTATGCATCTTCTAGTAGACAGGATGATAACAGAAATGAGTATTTGTTCATGGTGCAGCACATGAACAATTCTGTGACAAATGCAAAAGAAAGCAATGATGTGTGGTATGTTGACTCAGGTGCATCAAACCACATGACAGGTCATGCAGAATGGATGGAGGATGCAAGGAAAATGAAAAAACCAGATTTGTGGAGACTGGTGATGATACTGCACATCCTATTGTGCAGATTGGAAAAATTCCTTTGTCTATGCAGGATGGGAAAAAGAAATACATGTCCGATGTATTTCATGTCCCGAATATCACCAAGAATCTGGTTTCTGTTGGTCAAATGGTTGAGCAGGGCTTGCAGGTTAGATTTAATCCTCATGGATGCTTAATGAGGATATGAAAAATAAAGGTTGCTTGATAGTAAAAGGAAAGAAGAGGGCAGAATGTTTACGTTGGATGCCGACATGCCTGAATTGAGTGCAGCAATGTTTGCACATGGGACCGGTGTAGTTGCAGATATTGATATCTGGCATAAACGCATTGGTCATGTTAATGTACAGTGACTTAAATCAATGCAGGCCCAAAATATTGTTGCAGGATTGCCTAAATTCAAGGTTGTAGAAATGCATAAGGTATGTGAAGCCTGTCAATTTGAAAAACAGGCAAGGAAACCATTTCCTAGGCATGTTCAAGAGAGTGAGAAGCCATTGGAATTAATCCACTCTGATGTGTGGACTACTAAACCTGCATATCTTGGAGGCTGTCATTATTTTATCACTTTTATTGATGACTATAGCGGAAAAGTTTGGATGTATTTTATGAAAAAGAAAAGTGAAGTTTTTGGACATTTCAAAACTCTTAAAGCTATGGTTGAAAAAGAAACAGGCCTGCAAATAAAATGCCTAAGGTCAGATGGAGGGGAATAGTACCTCTCAAATGAGTTTGCAAGGTTCTTGCAGGAGCATGGCATAAAGCAGCAATATTCATGCAGTCATGCCCCACAACAAAATGGAATTGTAGAAAGGAAAAACATGCATATTGGAGAGGTATCTCATGCCATGCTCAACGAAAAAGACATGCCATATTTTTATTGGGCTGAAGCAGTTGCTATAGCAGTCTATATAATGAACAGGACTCCCACTGCAACAATACATGGGATGACTCCAGAGGAGAGGTATACTGGTAGGAAACCAGATATTTCTCATTTGAAAATTATTGGTTGCATTGCCTATGTACATGTGCCAGATGAGTTGAGATCCAAGTTGGATCCAAAAGCTGAGAAGTGCATATTTATTGGTTACTCTCTGCAACAAAAAGTGTATAGATGCTATAACCCTTCTACTCGTAAGTTTACAGTGAGCAGAGATGTTTTTTTTTATGAGATGAGTAGCTGGTATAAACCAATAAATGTGATTGATGATGTAGATGCACAAAATGGTAATGCTGCACAGAATTCACAGCAGCAGTCACAAAATATTAGTGGACCTGGAGCGTCCTCTAGGAGTGGTTCACATTCTTTGCCATGGACAGGCAGATTGAGATCAAGAGAATCTTCTCAAAGCAATGCAGATAGTGGTATGCAGGTATCACGAAAAGGAAAAGAGAAGGTTGATCAGCCCATGTTTGATGTGAATGCAGGTCACTCTTATGTGGATGGTGAATCCAGTGGCTCAGAATAGAGCATTGATGATGAGTTGGATATTTCTTCTATTGTTAGACCTAGAGTAAGGAAGACCAGGGATGTTTTGAGAGCACCTGGGAGTGAACCTACTTTGCGCAGGTCTACGAGAGCTAGGTATCCTACGGATAGGCTGAAATATGATAGATTTACATCCATTCACTATGCATATATGGTCAAAGTGATACAGGAAACAGAACCCACTTCTTTTGAGCAAGCCATGGGAAAAGAAAAATGGGAGAAAGCCATGGATGAAGAAATGGATGCCTTGGAAGCAAATGCTACATGGGAGTTGGTACCTTTGCCTAAAGGTAAGAATGCAATTGGCTGTAAGTGGGTTTATAAGGTGAAGCACAATGCAGATGGTTCTGTGAACAGATACAAGGCAAGATTAGTAGTCAAGGGGTATGCACAAACATATGGCATTGACTATGAAGAAACATTCAGTCCGGTTGCAAGGATGGCAACTGTAAGAGCAGTCATTGCTATGGCTGCATCAAAGGGATGGTCTTTACATTAGATGGATGTAAAGAATGCCTTCTTGCATGGTGATTTGCAAGAAGAGGTCTATATGGAGCAGCCACCAGGTTATGTGCATGCTGTTCATCCTGAGTTTGTTTGCAGGTTGAAGAAAGCCTTGTATGGCTTGAAGCAAGCACCTAGAGCATGGTCTGACAAGATAGGACAGTATCTTGTCACTATTGGCTTTTAGATTTCCAAGGCAGATTTCTCACTTTATGTGAGAAAAACAGAGAAAGGTATTATACTACTTGTCATTTATGTTGATGATTTGATTATGACAGGTGACAGTGATGAAGATATCCTTCATGTAAAAATGCTATTGAAGCAGAAGTTTGAGATGAAGGATTTGGGAGAGCTGCGTTATTTCTTGGGCATTGAGGTGATTAGATCACCAAGTGGGATACAAATCTTGCAGAGGCAGTATGGATTGGACATGCTGTCCAAATATGGGATGATAGGCTGTAAGCCTATTTCAGTTCCTTTGGAGCAGAATGTAAAGCTGAGCACAGATGCATGTGAGCTTCTGGAAGACCCCACTATGTACAGACGCATAGTAGGAAGCTTGATTTATATGACTATTACCAGGCCAGATTTGAGCTATGCTATTGGATTGGTAAGTCAGTTTATGCAGGCTCCAAGGAAACCGCATTTGGATGCCGCTAGACGCATACTCAGGTATGTGAAGTCCACATTACAATATGGACTATTTTATGAGACTGGGGTTCAGATACAGTTGCATGGATACACTGATGCTGATTGGGCTGGTAGTATTTCTGATAGACAATCTGCCAGTGGATATAAGTTCTCTTTTGGGAGTGTTGCAGTCACTTCGAGCAGCAAGAAACAGCCTACAGTTGCCTTATCCAGTACAGAGGCTGAGTACAGGGGCGTAGCAATGGCTGCATGTGAGGTAGCTTGGTTGCATAAGCTACTTTATGATATGCATCAGCCTACAGATGGGCCAGTTGTCATTTATTGTCACAACATGAGTAGTATATACTTGGCAAATAACCCAGTCTATCATGCTAGAACAAAGCACATTGAGGTGCATTATCACTATGTGCAAGAGAGGGTTTTACTAGGTCTTATTGATCTAGTTTATGTCAGCACAGAGGATCAGGTAGCTGACATATTCACGAAGGCATTGGGCGCAGAGAAGCTGCGCAAGTTCAGAGACCTGCTTGGTGTGCAGGAATTGGGATTGAGCTCGAGGGGGAGTGTTGAGATATCGAGCTCCACTCTGTTGAGATATCGAGCTCCACTCGTGATATGCCAGGGTGACCGTTGTGCATTTATGTCACCGACTTGTCAGTTGTAGATGCGGTTGGTACACCGCCCATGAATAATAGCTAGATGACAGCTATCCTTATCTACTCTAGTTCGTGGCTCAGTTAGTATGCCACCTTAGTTAGTTGAGTTTGGTTTGAAACCCATATATAGGGTTCTGCTATTTCTTTGTGATAGACTTCTTTTTGGCTTACACAACTAAGAAGAGGAAAACTGTTTTCAGCCTCCACATTTGTGTGTATTCCCCCATTGTGCAAGCAAGAAAGCCACAAGTGAGACTCCTTCCTTCTCTCCCACAATCTTGACATGGTATCAGAGCCTTGTTTGTGGTAAGGAGTTCAAGAAAGCAAGCCAAGCTCGTGGTATTCTTGTAAGAGGAGCAGTGTTGCTTTCATTTTCTGTTTTGGGAGCAGATCTCTGCAGGTAGCACAGCCGGAAATTGCAAGAGTGCATTGTCTCAGGTTAAGACGCCCTTCGCGGTAAAGCAAGAGGGCAATATATGTTGCGGGAATGGGCTTTAGCCCTGGTGACCCTATTTTTTTGATTTGAGGCCATTTCGGGGCCTGTTTTGGAGGCGGAAGTTTTCTGCACGCACTCAGGAAAAGGCCCAGTTTTATGCTGTGCGACCACTGTTCTACAGGTCGGTGAAAAGTTACCATAGATATTGCATCGTATGCTCGTGTGCAGAGACATTGGGAGTTACAGAATCATCCTTGGTTCCTGTATATGCAAAATCATCACTAGGAAGTGATTGTGTGGTCAAATACCACTTTCGCCAATTTTGCAGATTTGCCCTTGTGAGGCTGAAGCTGTGTTCTTTGCAATGACATAATTTTTTGCAGTGTTCTATAATGGCGTCTTATTCTCTTTCACAGATTGTCACTGAAAAGCTTGACAAGAACAACTTCCAAGCATGGAAGTTTAGAATGACAAATTTCCTTAAGGGAAAAGGATATTGGGAATTTGTTGCAGGAAATGAAGCAGAACCAGTTCTTCCTAATGTTCCCAATCAACAGCAAATGCAGGCATTTAAAGCATGGCATGAGAGAGCCAGGAAAGTTATGTACTGGCTGTCTATCAGCATTTTAGACTCTATGATTGTGCATATTCAAGATGCAAGTACGCCAAAGGAGGCATGGGATACTTTGTCAAAAATGTATAGCACAAATACGCAAGCCAGAAAAATGCAGCTCAAGCAAGAGTTGCACAATGTGCAAAGAGAAAATATGAGCATCAACGACTACCACATGAAGGTGAAGAAGATTGCAGATGCACTTGCTTCCATTGAGTCGCCAGTGGAAGATGATGATTTAGTTTCTATGACCTTGAATGGTCTAGGAAAGGATTATGCACAGTTCCGAACATCCATTTCCGTTCATGAAAGATTTTCTGATTTTGAGGAGTTGATTGCTCTTCTAATTTCTGAGGAGCAGAGAAATGGTGGTGCATCTTCTTCAAGAGGAACTTCAAAAGAAGTTGTCTTCTACTCAAATGCTGGAAGAGGTAGAGCCAAAGAGATCGTGGTGGATGGCAAAGAGGCCAAAATGCAAATAGCAATGTTGAATGCTACTACTGTGGTAAAATGGGTCATATGGCTAAAGACTGCTATAAAAAGCAGAATGATATCATGAATGGGAAATTGCAACAAGGGAATTATTCATCTTCTAGTAGACAGGGTGATGTCAGAAATGAGCATTTGTTTATGGTGCAGCATATGAACAATTATGTGACAAGTGCAGAAGAAAGCAACGGTGTGTGGTATGTTGACTCATGTGCATCAAACCACATGATAGGTCATGAAGAATGGATGGAGGATACAAGGAAAATGGAAAAACCAGGATTTGTGGAGACTGGTGATGATACTGCACATCCTATTGTGCAGATTGGAAAATTTCATTTGTCTATGCCGGATGGGAAAAAGAAATACATGTCCGATGTATTTCATGTCCCGAATATCACCAAGAATCTAGTTTCTGTTGGTCAAATGGTTGAGCAGGGCTTGCAGCTCAGATTTAATCCTCATGGATGCTTTGTTGAGGATATGAAAAATAAAGGTCGCTTGATAGCAAAAGGAAAGAAGAAGGGCAGAATGTTTACATTGTATGCAGACATGCCTGAATTGAGTGCAGCAATGTTTGCACATGGGACCGGTGTAGTTGCAGATATTGATATCTGGCATAAGCACATTGGTCATGTTAATGTACAGCGACTTAAATTAATGCAAGCCCAAAATATTGTTGCAGGATTGCCTAAATTCAAGGTTGCAGAAATGCATAAGGTATGTGAAGCCTGTCAATTTGAAAAACAGGCAAGGAAACCATTTCCTAGACATGTTCACGAGAGTAAAACGCCATTGGAATTAATCCACTTTGATGTGTGGACTACTAAAGCTGCATCTCTTGGAGGCTGTCATTATTTTGTCACTTTTATTGATGACTATAGCAGAAAAGTTTGGGTGTATTTTATGAAAAGGAAAAGTGAAGTTTTTGGGCATTTCAAAACTCTTAAAGCTATGGTTGAAAAAGAAACAGGTCTGCAAATAAAATGCCTAAGGTCAGATGGAGGGGGAGAGTACCTCTCAAATGAGTTTGCAAGGTTCTTGTAGGAGCATGGCATAAAGCAGTAATATTCATGCAGTCATACCCCACAACAAAATGGAATTACAGAAAGGAAAAACAGGCATATTGGAGAGGTATCTCGTGCCATGCTCAACGAAAAAGACTTGCCAGATTTTTACTGGGCTGAAGCAGTTGCTACAGCAGTCTATATAATGAACAGGACTCCCACTGCAACAATACATGGGATGACTCCAGAGGAGAGGTATACTGGTAGGAAACCAGATATTTCTCATTTGAAAATTATTGGTTGCATTGCCTATGTACATGTGCCAGATGAGTTGAGATTCAAGTTGGATCCAAAAAGCTGAGAAGTGCATCTTTATTGGTTACTCTCTACAGCGGAAAGGGTATAGATGCTATAACCCTTCTACTCGTAAGTTTACAGTGAGCAGAGATGTTGTTTTTGATGAGATGAGTAGCTGGTATAAACCAGTAAATGTGATTGATGATGTAGATGCACAAAGTGGTAATGTTGCACAGAATTCACAACAGCAGTCACAAAATATTAGTGGACCTGGAGCGTCCTCTAGTAGTGGTTCACATTCTTCGCCATGGACATGCAGATTGAGATCAGGAGAATCTTCTCAAAGCAATGCATATAGTGGTATGGAGGTATCATGAAAAGGAAAAGAGAAGGTTGATCAGCCCATGTTTGATGTGAATGTAGGTCACTCTTATGTGGATGGTGAATCCAGTGGCTCAGAACAGAGCATTGATGATGAGTTGGGTATTCCTTCTATTGTTACACCTGGAGTAAGGAAGACCAGGGATGTTTTGAGAGCACCTGGGAGTGAACCTATTTTGCGCAGGTCTACGAGAGCTAGGTATCCTGTGGATAGGCTGAAATATGATGGATTTATAGCCATTCACTATGCATATATGGTCAAAGTGATACAGGAACCAAAACCCACTTCTTTTGAGCAAGCCATGGGAAAAGAAAAATGGGAGAAAGCCATGGATGAAGAAATGGATGCCTTGGAAGCAAATGCTACATGGGAATTGGTACCTTTGCCTAAAGGTAAGAATGCAATTGGCTGTAAGTGGGTTTATAAGGTGAAGCACAATGCAGATGGTTCTGTGAACAGATACAAGGCAAGATTAGTAGTCAAGGGGTATGCACAAATATATGGCATTGACTATGAAGAAACATTCAGTCCGGTTGCAAGGATGGCAACCGTAAGAGCAGTCATTGCTATGGCTGCATCAAAGGTATGGTCTTTACATCAGATGGATGTAAAGAATGCCTTCTTGCATGGTGATTTGCAAGAAGAGATCTATATGGAGCAGCCACCAGGTTATGTGCATGCTGTTCATCTTGAGTTTGTTTGCAGGTTGAAGAAAGCCTTGTATGGCTTGAAGCAAGCACCTAGAGCATGGTCTGACAAGATAGGACAGTATCTTGTCACTATTGGCTTTCAGATTTCCAAGGCAGATTTCTCACTTTATATGAGAAAAACAGAGAAATGTATTATGCTACTTGTCATTTATGTTGATGATTTGATTATGATAGGTGACAGTGATGAAGATATCCTTCATGTGAAAATGCTATTGAAGCAGAAGTTTGAGATGAAGGATTTGGGAGAGCTGCGTTATTTCTTGGGCATTGAGGTGATTAGATCACCAAGTGGGATACAGCTCTTGTAGAGGCAGTATGGATTGGACATGCTGTCCAAATATGGGATGGCAGGTTGTAAGCCTATTTCAGTTCCTTTGGAGCAGAATGTGAAGCTGAGCGCAGATGCAGGTGAGCTTCTGGAAGACCCTACTATGTACAGATGCATAGTAGGAAGCTTGATTTATATGACTATTACCAGGCCAGATTTGAGCTATGTTGTTGGATTCGTAAGTCAATTTATACAGGCTCCAAGGAAACTGCATTTGGATGTGGCTAGACGCATACTCAGGTATGTGAATTCCACATTGCAGTATGGACTATTTTATGAGACTGGGGTTCAGATACAGCTTCATGGATACACTGATGCTGATTGGGCTGGTAGTATTTTTTATAAATGATCTACTAGTGGATATGTGTTTTATTTTGGGAGTGCTGCAGTCACTTGGAGTAGCAAGAAACAGCCTACAGTTGCCTTGTCGAGCACAAAGGCTAAGTACAGGGGTGCAGCAATGGCTGAATGTGAGGTAGCTTGGTTGCATAAGCTACTTTATGATATGCATCAGTCTACAGATGGGCCAGTTGTCATTTATTGTGACAACATGAGTAGTATACACTTGGCAAATAACCCAGTCTATCATGCTAGAACAAAGCACATTGAGGTGCATTATCACTATGTGCTAGAGAGGGTTTTACTAGGTCTTATTGATCTAGTTTATGTCAGCATAGAGGATCAGGTAGCTGACATATTTATGAAGGCATTGGGCGCCGAGAAGCTGCGCAAGTTCAGAGACCTGCTTGGTGTGCAAGAATTGGGATTGAGCTCGAGGGGGAGTGTTGAGATATCGAGCTCCACTCGTGATATGCCAAGGTGACCGTTGTGCATTTATGTCACCGACTTGTCAGTTGTAGATGCGGTTGGTACACCGTCCATGAATAATAGCTAGATGGCAGCTATCCTTATCTACTGTAGTTCGTGGCTCAGTTAGTATGCCACCTTAGTTAGTTGTCTTTGGTTTGAAACCCATATATAGGGTTCTTCTATTTCTTTGTGATAGACTTCTTTTTGGCTTACACAACTAAGAAGAGGAAAATTGTTTTCAACCTCCACCTTTGTGTGTATTCCCCCATTGTGCAAGCAAGAAAGCCACAAGTGAGACTCCTTCCTTCTCTCCCACAATCTTGACACACTCGTGATATGCCAGGGTGACCGTTGTGCATTTATGTCACGGACGTGTCAGTTGTGCAGATGCGGTTGGTACACCGCTCATGAATAATAGCTAGATGACAGCTATCCTTATCTACTCTAGTTCGTGGCTCAGTTAGTATGCCACCTTAGTTAGTTGAGTTTGGTTTGAGACCCATATATAGGGTTCTTCTATTTCCTTGTACTAGACTTCTTTTTGGCTTACACAACTAAGAAGAGGAAAACTGTTTTCAGCCTCCACCTTTGTGTGTATTCCCCCATTGTGCAAGCAAGAAAGCTACAAGTGAGACTCATTCCTTCTCTCCCACAATCTTGACTCTGGGGCTATTGTTGGTTGGTGCTTCTAGGGCTATTGTTGGTCGGACTTTTAATCTTCTCCTTTCCTGCTCCAACATCCTCATTCTCTTCTTCTCAATTTCTACCTTTCTCACGACACTAGTGTCTACCTCTTGCTACATTTCTGGTCATGGAGAGAGGGAGGTTGTAGGACTAGCTCCTCATTTAGTTGCCCCATTTCAAATTCAAGCCTTGCTTCCTGAAGTGGCCTCTGCATTTCATCCTCTCTCCTGGCCTCTTGTGGTTCTCCTTCCTTGAAGCTTAGCAAGTCCACATCTTGGACCGTTAGCCCTGCCCTTAGAAAATAATTTCTTTGATCCTGTTGGCTTAGGCTAGTCTCTTCTCCTTTCAGTTGAGCATCACAAAGCCCATGCCTTATGGCTCTGTGGGCGATCTCCATCTTTTTCTTTAGTGTCTCAACGGCCACCTCCTCTTTTGATTGTGTGACATCCAAGACGGTGTTGAGGAAGACACGTTGTTGGGCTTCTAGTCTCGTTTGCATGGCCTCTGCCACTACTTTCTACTAACATTCTATTCCCTTTTGCAAGGGGCAGTCGGCTCGCCAGGTCTTTCACTCTTCTCTCACTCTTCGTCACCCATTCGTTGGCTTTCTATTTCATTTCTTCTAAGATTTTATTTTTTCTTTGCACTAAGGCCACTATGGTTGGTTCTTGCTCTTTCAACTTTTTTTTATTTTCTCCTTCTCCTTCTTCAAGAATTCTATCTCTCTCTCTCTCTCTCTCTCTCTCTCTCTCTAATCTCCCTTGCTCTTTCATCTCCATCAGCAGTCTACCTGTCATTTCATCCATTTATTTTTTATGCTCTTCTCCTTCTTGAGTTTTCGCTACTTCTGTTGTGCAAGCCAATCCATGGCTTCTTGGATTTTGTCCATTTGCATTGTCAGCTCTTCATTTTGCACAATGAGGAGTTTGTACCATCTTTGCAGGCCGATCAACTCCTAATGCTCTTCCTCAAGCCCTTTTCTCCACTTATCTTCTTGTTCTTCTTTCACCTTGAGCTTTTCCTTCAACTCAATTATCTCCTTTTGATAGCCCGCCACTTGGTGTGTTCTCTCGAGTTGGTAGGCTGCTAGTATCTCCTTCTCAACCTCCAATAACTATGGCTATCACCATCTTCGTATCCTCCTTTACTTTCTCAAGAGTTGTGAGGGAAGCTCTTTGATGTATTCATTATAGCCTATGAAAGGCCGCACGACAATGGGGATTGAAATGGTAGAGGCCTCTATATTTTGCCTTTTGGGGTCTTGCCTCGACTTGGCATCTACAACGTTGCTGGTCTCTTAAGTCCAGTTATTGGGGTTCTTGCACTCACATCCCTAGGGCTATTTCTTGTGCCTTGTCCTTTAAGAGTTGCATCTAGGCCATGAGGTTGTTGGCATCTACATTGGGCATAGTGCTTTGGGTGGTTGTGGTAGCTATGGTAGTTGGCACAAAAGTGGGTGAGATTGGGTGAAGCAAGCCCTTGCCCTTGCCTTCTGCCATTGGGGGTGGCATGATTTTTGGCACTTGGGCACTATTTCATGGGTCTTCTTCTCTAAAAGGCTCATGGCAGCCAACTCCTCCTCCCTGGAGCGCTGCTTTCTACTGACATGCAAATGGCCCTAGCCAGGTCCTCATCTTCTTTCCTTCTAAGCTCTTGGACCTCGTCATCTACCTTTCTCTTTCTTCCTTCTCTCTTCTTCAACCTTCTTTTGGAGAGTCCTCTTCTTCTACTTCTTAACTCCTCTTCTTCAGCCTTCTTTAGGGGAGTCCTCTTCTTCTACTTCTTAACTCCTCCTTGGCTAGACATGCTCTTCTTTCTCACTCATCGTTCTCTTGCTAGATTGTTCTTGCTCATGGAACGCTGACCTTGCCGGGTGTCTCTCCAACTTGTTCTTTGCCTTGCACCTCTCCTATCGCCTCTTGGATGATGTCCGCGTAAATACCCCACCAAATCCTATGGTTGAGGCCTTGGACGATGACTTCTTCCTTGCATTGGAGACCGAGGACTCTCCACCTACTGGTCTTTGATGGGACATAAAATGGGCTTGCATTGGCTATGGCACTAGCCAGACCTCATGCACACAACAAACAACCCCACCACATGGCCTCACGGGCCAGGAGCATCTAAAACTCACTCTACACTAAATGCTAATGTCGATTCTATGTTTGTATTAGGTCATAGTCCAACATTTACCATCCCTTCTCCTCAGAGGGAGATCCCATAACATATAGGCATAATACCTTGAAGCACAAACATAGGGAAGCACCTCTTGGCTGACTACAATGGCTCCATTGTGACTCTCCTACACCTCCGGGATTGGCCCCAAGATGCGTTGCTCAAACATAAAGTACACACAATGCGAGCTCCACTCTTTCATTTTGAATGTATTCTAGGAGATACCATGTGTCCTTACCAAAAAATTTCCCAAAAACCGATCAACAAACCTATAGCTTAGGTCATCTCACACACTCAAACGTAGGTTAGCATAATGGAAAACAAGGGCTATGCATCTAGTTCTTTATATTCTGATATCATGGTTGATATGCACATGAAAAAGTGGATGATCCTAATGTGATCAAACATAAGTTTCAATCAAAAACATGCCGTGCACAACCAGGCTTTCCAATGCTCATTTACTAACTCATTGTGACGATGTAAGGATAGCACTGAGACAACCCTCATGCTACTATCCTCTTAATTAAAATACAAAGAACCATATACCATGATATGCATTGGTAAAATCAACAATAAATAGCACCCAAATTGCATCATTCAAACACCTCACTCTCTACTTTTAGGTAGTGCTTCCGTTGCATAGGTGTAGGAGTTCATTTTTTCATGTTTTAATGTATGAAAAGCGATAAATCACAAACTTTGACAAAGAGGCTAAACCTCATATGCTTTGCCACTACCATACATTCACAAATATTTATTATATTTTTACTTATTTTTATGAAGCGTATTTCAATTTTTTCCTTATTTTTTAGTATTTATTTATCAATAATCATATTATTTTCTATTTTTTCCCATACCAATCACTATAGCATACTAAAATTTCAATTTTATTTTCCATTTTTCACCATAGGAACACATTTCACCCTCTCGAAATGAAAAAACCATCATTTTATCCTTAAAAACCACATTTTGGGTTTCGCGGGATTTAAATAGCACATGTAAATCATTACGAAATTACATTTTTTTTATAAAAAACAATTAAACATGATGCAACCAGTAATCAAACAATTTTTCATTGCATAAGAACATCATTTCCATCATAAAATGTCAAAAAACCTTCATTTCCTTCATAAAAAATAGTCATACTGTGTTTCTGTGAAATCCAAGACGCATTGAACAACTGCATGACCAGCGGATGGAGCCTCCATTGCTCTCAATTCCATGTTGCACATCAATCTTCAGCATCTCCATTAATCTCCATCATCATTTTCTTCAATCTCCTTCCCGATTCTTCCTTCAAAGAAGTGCGCATGAATAGCCCATAGAGAGGAGAGAGAGAGAGGAGAGAGAAAGACTGATTTCTGATATTCCCATCTGGGCAATCATTTCATGGGCCAAAGGTAGCAATGGAGAGCAAAGGAATTGAACATCAGACTAGTATGATCAGTTTCATGCAGTACATTGAGGCTTCAAATGGCGTATAGCCCCCCCTCCTTCAAAATCGTCATTATGCAACTCACCATGGCCTTTTTTTTATTCACGTGAAAAAAATAGTCCCCCCCCCCAATTGTCAATTTTTTTGGGCCCCAAGGGTCACACCCTCTTGCTTCTCATTTTGGGGCCCCTTCACATCGAGTTTGGCCATTTGCCCAATCTTTGGCCATCTAGCGTGCGTTCAATAAGCTGAAAATTTCTGACCTACCATCTCAGGGTCCCGCACTGGCTAGCCTTTCTAGAAGTCGCATCTGATATCCTTAGAAATTATGAAAATTTCCCAACCATCACTCGGTGGGTCTGCAAAGTACTTTTGGCACCCGTCTCTGACTTGCCGCTTGAAATCGTACTGACTACAGCCGTTGCCTTCGATGAGATTAAAATTTCCCCTGAAATTTAGATTTTTTGATAATTTTTTGGTGCATCTCGAGCTCAAAAATCAGCTTTCATTGGCAACCACGGGATAGGGTGACTCAGCTTGTCGAATCCCATGAACAGAACTGCACATTAACATAACCACAAAGAGCATCAAGTTGATACAAAAAATTCTCAACAAAACACATCACAACTCTCACCCTACCCCCTACCAAAACCAAGGCATGAAGTCCATGAGAGGTAGGCCTAGCATAACCTAATAGAAAGCCTAAAGCTAGTCACTAACCAACTGTTCCGACACAGCCAAACTAGAAAGAGCTATCAGAGAGGTCATCCTAAGTGGTGGTCTGGAAACTACCTTCCTAACTGAGGACAACTCAATGAGGAGTTTCTACTAGATGAGGACTCCTATAGCTTGATCAAGAAAGATTGTCTTTTAGCATATTTTCCTTTTAGGCCTTTAATTTCCATACTCGGGCATGTAAAAAGGAGGGAGCTGAGTGTAGTAACCCAAGGAGAACAGTGCATCGGCCTCAGGTCCTATCTCGGTACCCAAGAACCTACCAAGCCCTCGCAAGGCGACACTTAATCCTTTTCTAACACTCACTTTTATTTTTGCTCCAACCTTCCTTATTTTTATTTGCTTTTCAGCTAGATGCCACCTCGAGGAAGATAAGCCATCGGCCCTGGGTTTGACTCGTCCCTAGGAACCTAACAAGGCCTCACAAGGTGATGAAAAATAGCTCAAGGATTTTTCTTTCGTTTCTTTTCTATTTTTATAGGGGTTAGAACCCCTTTTTACACACCTCCATATATTCATATACATCCTTTTAGATATTTAGGTTTTTTCCTTGTATCATTTTGTCTGGCAAGCTTTCTAACTGCCTCACACTAACAGGAACTCCTAGAACGGCCACCTAGTAGGTCAATAGAATAGGGTCACTAGGACTCCCATCTAAAACAAGTATTTCAATGCCTGGCAATGCCTTTGCAAGAGGCAATGACTACTTAGACCTCCCACAGACATACATAACCCTCGAGGAGTTCACTATAGATGTTGTATGGTATCATGTGAGTGTAAGGGAGGGGGGTTTTTGGAAGGGGACACTTAAGCTTATACATTAGAGGTAGACCTCTCTTAATTTCCTATATTGAACTTAAATTTGAGGGGATAGAGGGAAAAAAGAAGGGGGGGATGCATTTGATCACCTCTCTCCATAGATTGGTTTCTCCATGGCATACAAGAGACCTTGACAAGTAAGGTTAAAACCCTAAACCCTCACATAGGAGTTGGCACTCTCCTATGGTTTTGGTAGAGAGATTCAACTCCCCTTCTTCCAAAGAGAGCTTGGTGTAGTCACTTTAAGTATAAAGGGATTTGATTCCCCTACTCTCTCTCCTCATGTGGTAAGGGGGCACAGACACTCAAAAACATTGCGACACATACTTCGATGGTATCCAAGTGCCACTACATAAATCACTTTGTGATATGACCATTTTGATACTTTTAATTGCTTAGGATAATTTCAAATTTTAAAAAGAAAGTTCGTATATGTTCTATAAATACTTACATTTAATAAAGGGGATACATAAAAAGTCATACAAGTATATATCTTATAAGCTTAAATAGGGGGATATATTAGTCTTACAAGGTTCATAAATAGGGATTTTTTTAGAATTCCTTGCACACAGGTGACATGTCTTCTTTACTATGAGTGAACCCCTTGTGACATAACCTAAACCTGGGACTTCATGCCTTGATCTCCGGTCCCCAATAAACAAAAAGAAAGTACCCCTTACATACACATACATCATTATTTTCTTAAGGGAAAAGACTCGGGAATGGGGATGAAACCACCTGGAATGGCCACAAGAAGCTCCTCCATAGCAAAGGCTCCCTCCAGTGACTTTGTCAACTTGTACGATGCAATCACTAAAACAAAAAACCATTAAACATACCTGCACCAAATCGACATATGGCCCTCTTGGCCTAAAGAAATCAAGCAAAACAACACCTACGTATCCCTCCTTGGAATAAGGCTAATATACAAAAAGACGCTCCATTCCAAGGGAAAAAATAGGGCTCTCAATCCTAAACTAAATGCATCAAGTTGTGGCCCATCCCTCTTGCATATATATGCAAGAGGGATATGCATAACATGTCAGCTGATCAACCTATGGGTCCAAGATAATAGTGGTAGATGGGTCTTGACCACTTCTTCACATTATCCATATCAACCATCGTCTCCCATATAATGCGTGGTCTAATAAAATTCCCCACAAGTGACCAGGTCTGGTCTCATTATCAATGGCAATATTCGGACTAGGATCACAATTGAAGAAGAGGTCCTCTTCATAAGAAAAATTGGCTAAGGAATTCGCAAAACTGATTCCAAGAATGTGGGATCAGCTGAAGAGATATGCTCGCAAATTCATCAAGTAGGGTCATAGTAGTTCGATGATACATGCGAAGGATAGGATTCTGGACTGTGTATGTCTCATTTAGTTGATTTAAGATCAGCTGGGAATCCCCTTTTACTAACAATTGCCTAATACCACCTTTCTTGGAAATATTCAGTCCCATAATCAAGGCTTTATACTCCACCATGTTGTTAGTGAATCGTACCTCAAGATAAATAGCTAATTTCATTGTAACTCTATGTCAGGGATCTGAGATAACTACTCCAACACTCCCTTTTTTATTAGGGCCCCTGGACGATCCATCAAAGTATAATGTATACATTCACAATGGGTTTACACAGCTAGCCATCATGAACTCCTCTATTCGTAATCATGATAGTCAAAATTCATTATATTTAGAGGATGAACTAATGGCTCCATCCCACCTTCTTCATTAAACTCAACAAGGATGCTTGTCAAAATTTGTAAACAGTGATGGTAGAAAACTTTGATTTCCCACACAAAGGTATCATCTTCTTGCTCAATCACTTTGTATCCTTTGCTCCAACAGATAAGCTTCCCCTAATGATATCTTTGCTCTAGATATGGGTGCTCCAAATAAGGGATTAACCGCCCCATCAACTAGTTTAAGCTCTCATGCAGGTCTTAGATCAACCCTAGCATGGACTTGCAATGCATTTATCATGTTAGCATACTCATAAATAATAAGATTTAATCTTATTAAGATTAACCTTATTTTTAAATTCCACTCCTTGTAGATCAGCTAGTAAAGCCGTGGACTTATTTTTACCTATCCTAACTACCTTGTAAGGGACATCCCATCTAGATTCCAGCTTCCCTAGAAATAGCTCCCTACGTGCATCATAATATAGAGCTAATTGTCCATATTTCTTTACTTTTAGATCATGCAGCCACTTCATCCGACATTTAGCTACTTCCTAGTGTAACAGACTCTGCAATTTGGGCTCATCCAGGTGGGCTATAGTCGTAAAACGCTCGAATAGGGCATCTTCATCACCCAAAGAATGATTGATTATGAATCTTATGGTTGGCAACTCAATTTCTAAGGGCAAGACACACTCCTCCCCGTAAACTAATTTGAATGGGGTGTGGCTAGTGGCTTGTTTAAATGTCGTGTTATATGCCCATACCGCCACATATAATTTTGTATCCAATTCCAATTTTTTCAGACATTATGTTTTACAGGATACCCACAAGCTGCTTATTGGTACTTTCAACTTGTCCATTTACTTGCAGATTATAAGGGGTCATCTTATTATGCTTGATTTGCCAAGCTTTAGTGTGTCAAGATTTTAATCACTTTATTTGAAAAGTGAGTTCCACGGTCTGATACTATTTCCTTTGGTGGACCGAAACGGCAAATGATCTGCTCAAGTAGGAAATTGGCAATCTCTTTTGCATTGTCCTACCTCATTGCTCGTGCTTCTGACCATTTGGTAAAGTAATCAGTGGCTACTATGATATATCTCTTTTGAGTATTAGATGACAGGGTAATAGGACCCACAAAGTTGATGCCCCACTTCTCAAATGGAAGTATAGCCATAATACGCGTAAGTGGATGGTTCCTATTCTCTCAATTGTCATGCCTTTGACATGTATCGCATCTCTTAACATACTAAAATGAATCCTGGAATATGGATGGCCACCAATATCTAGCTCTTAAATCCTTCTATGCTATCAATCACCTAGCAAAGTGCCCCCCATAAGGAGAGTCATGGCACTCCTCCAGGATAAATAGAACCTCGTCAGGCATCACAGATCGACGATAGATATCATCAACACCCTGCCAATATAGTGTTATTGCGATCAATGAAAATTTTAAAGCCTGCTATTTAATCTTCCTCTTCTCGAATTTGGATAGAGTAGCTCCAGTCTCTCCTGTAGATAGATAGTGCGTTATAACAGCATACTAGGAGGGAATAGACGCCGTATTAATCTTAAACAATGTTTCCATGTCACTTCCTTCAGCCAAGTCCTCTTTTGGCTCTTTGAAATATACAAGACATTCTACAATGCTCTAAAGCTTCAATGGCTTACTCTTAATCTCATAATCAAACTCTTGCAAAGTGATTAACCACATTGCTAAACAATCAGACGATTGTAACTTGTTCAATAACAATTGAAGCCCTTTCGCCTTCGTATAAAAAACCACCTTCTCATAGAGAATACAATGCTTGAACTTTTTTGTCACAAATATCATTGCAAGACATAAGTTCTCCATATAGGTGTAGTTAATTTTTGATATGCCCAACTTCTAGCAAAAGCTATCGGATGGTGTTATTTTTCCTCCTAATATTGGAATAAGTAGTAGCTAATACTATACATGGTGGCTGCTGAAAATATATAGAACATGTCATCCCATTTAGGTGCTTTTAAAATAGGTGCTTTGGTAAGCTCTTACTTCACATCATCAAAAGATACTTTGCAAGCATCACTCCATGCAAACTGATAGTTAAAGGACAATAGATTTGTCAATGGCAATGTTCTTTCTGCCAAGGCATTGATAAACCTTCAATAATACCCTACCGATGACAGAAAGCCATGCACTTCCTTTGGAGTACGTGGCGGACTCAGGGAGACTATGATCTTGATCTTTTCAGGGTCATTCACAATCCCTACTGAACTAATCACATGGCCTAACAATAGCCCATAAGGTACCCCAAAGACGCGCTTTCGTGGGTTAAGAGCTATGCAAAATTGTCTGCAATGCTCAAAACACTTTCGCAAAATAATCAACTGTCTTTCTCTTATGGTGGCTACCCTAGGTCATCAATGAATACTTTCAACTCTTCTAGGAAGATGTCACCAAAGGTCTTGTCAACTATTGTTTGCCACAAACCAGGTGCATTACATAAACCAAATGATATCAAATGGTATGCAAAGGTCCCAAAGATAGTAATAAATGTCATTTTCAGCTTGTCTTGCTCATCAATGGCCATTTGGTTATACCCCACAAAGCAATCCATGAACGAATATATTTCCCTACCTACTAGTTGATCCAAAATTTGGTCAATAAATGGCAATAGATAGTGGTCTTTTAACAGTCTGCTTATTTAGCTCTCTAAAGTGTACACAAAATCGGATTTGATTATTCTTCTTCTTTTTTATCACAACATGTGAACATCATTTAGTATGCTGAATAGGGAAGATCAAACCCGCTTTTCGCAACTTTTGTAGCTCCTCGAACAGCTTATTCCTTAAAACATAAGGCATGCACCTTACTTTTTGAGGTACGGGCCGACTTCCTTCCTTTAGAGGAATGGTATGCACATCCATGCTGGGAGAAATGCCTCTAAGTTCATCATAGCTCCAAGCAAAGATGTCGCAAACTCTTGAATTAAGGGCACATCTCTCTCTCTGTCTTCTGATTTGAGCATGGAACCTAATTTTATTGGCATGAATTGTTTGGCGTACCAAGGTCCAACTCAATTACATTCGTGTCTCTTATCCTATTTTGAGGCTCTATCGGCTCATTCAAAGTTATCTTATAAATGTTCTCTATCGTGGATCCTTCTTTAGATCCATCGCTCAATGATGTCTCACTACCAGATGGATCATCTACTATTTCTAGTTCAATGGAGGATAAAGGAGCTCTCTCACTCTGAGGAGACCCAAGGTAAGCATCCACTATTACACGATTGGCACCTCTACCTAGAATCACTCGACCAGTAGGTATATTGACTTGACAGTCTATTTGTAAAATCCATGGCCTGCCTAGCAAAACTCGATAGCTAGGATTCCCTACAAACCTTATCACCCTAAAGTCCAGATAGAATTTCACACTTGCAATGGTAACATGGACTTTAGTTATGCAACCTTGTGGTTGCCTTAGACTGTCATCAACCATCTTGAGAAGTGTGGAGCCGTGTTTTTGGATTTCTAGACCTAGCCTCTCCATCAAGTCTAAACTCATGATATTTACGAAGGATCCAGTGTCCATGATAGCATGCTCCACTAATATTCCATCCACTAAAGTCCAGATAGAATTCCACACTTGCAATGGTAACTTGGACTTTAGTGATGCAACCTTGTGGTTGCCTTAGATTGTCATCAGCCATCTTGAGAAGTGTGGAGCCTTGTTTTTGGATTTCTAGACCTAGCCTCTCCATTAAGTCTAAACTCATGATATTTACAGAGGATCTAGTATCCATGATAGCATGCTCCACTAATATTCCATCCACATATGCTAGAACCCTGGGACAATGCTTTTCAGCATGATTGAACTAATCTTCTATCACTCGTGCTATGCTCAAAGGTTCTATAATATAACCAAGATGTAGGATTTTCTTGAATTCCTTGCGTACTCCTAGAGACAGTTTAATCAATTGTAAGAGATTCACATCTGGTTTCACTTTGCAAAGAGAACTTGCTAAATCAAAGTCATGGTAGTTAGGCAAAGTTTTCTTCTCTTGCCAAACCATTCTCTCCTTTGGTCTTTGGACTGGCTTTGCTGTCTCTTTTTTAACTTTTGCCTTCTTTCTTGGCAATCCTAAAATCCTTCTCGGGATCAAATTTACTATCAACTGGTCTTAGAGGTCCACCTTCCATATCAAGATTTAGAACTTGCTTTCCCCTAGCATCTTGCTTAGGGTTTTCCTCGACAGGTTTTACAGTTCCTTTGTCACCCTCTCTAGTCTTTTGACCTCTTATTACGGCTCGTAGATTAGAAGTTTCAACGTCATTGACACGTATGGCCTCAATAAGACTGACTCCACTGCCATGAGGCAACTCCTCTACAATAGCCTTTCCTCTTTGTAGTATTTGTCTTGGTCCCTCATCTTGCTGGAGATTATTCCCTTGTGCACGATGGTTAACTGGACCTAGTAGTTTACTCCCTTGTTGGAGAGAACTAATCTTACTCCAACAGGTAGCAGCTAAGTGGCCAGACTTTCCACAAATATCGCATTTGACATTTGGACAATTCCTAGGGAAATTTTTGTTGAGATATTTTTCAATCACACCTACTTCAATCCCTTTGTAAGGAGCAGTGAGGGCTCAGGACCAGAATCCCATATGCATAGTAGGAGAAAGTACCACCACTCAATTCCTATAAAGCATTGTACTTGCACTCTTTTTCTAATGCAATGATAGTAGTCTTTTCTTTCTAGTAAAAGTGTCTTGTCACTTTCAATACACAAGATTGTGTTTATGAGTCCAAGTCTCAATCTTGGAATCTAATTCACTTGTGTGACAATTTGTCTTTGTTAGGGTCAATGTCTTCATGAGTTTCTTCTTCCTCTTTCAGCCTCCATAGCTTCCGCATCTGCCATGCTCTAGATCCCGCATATTTTAACATGGTATTAGAGCATAGCTGAGCATGGCTTAGCTCATTTTAGTAGCTCTTCACCTCTAGTCCATCTCTACTTATCTCAGTCTCAGCCTATGAACTCACTTTCCATCTCCACCTTTAAGCTTGCCTTCATGGCTGCCATAACCAACAACACCCTGTCAGATTGAAGCTTTTATATCTCTCTCCACAGGTCAAATCTCTTTGAACTTTCTCATAGAGAAATGTTGCCCTACTTCTGGAGCTCCTCCCTATCATCTCAGAGCTCAACATTAGGCCAATTCAAACTCAGCATTGTGATTCTTCATAGTTATTGCCTGTGTGTCTACCATAGTGCCTACAAGACCTACATGACTTGGAGGGGTGAGATCTCTTCAATCAAGGCACATCTCTTAGAGCTTCTTTCTAAGAAGATCTTTCCCATTTCAAGGCACTCCATCCTATCACAAAATTTTCAAGATTGATGCACGATGAGACCAATATTGTTGTTTTTACAGGTCATTGTCAAAATTTGTGCGACTAATCGGGTCGTGTTGCTACTGTGTACTCTACATGGGGCACAATCCCAATGATTACCATAGGGAATTGATAGCCCTTGAAGTAAGCTTCATCCTCATATAAAAAGTTTTTAAAATGATCAAGTACAGCTCCTGTAATGTCAAAAAAACCAGGCTATCCCCAGAAACCCTAACTGTGACTCCATAGCCAAACTTCATCAAGCTCGAAAATCTCATCAGTTTCTCTCTCCTACCACCTGGAACAATCCACTGTCACTTAGATTTGAAGGTCCCAACATCAAATCAAGAAGGGGAAGATTTGTATTTGAATGAACTTGAAGGATTTTGCAAATTTGGAAGACTCAAGGAAGAAACATAGTGACTATAGACACTCACTTTAGTGCTCTAAACACTTGTGTCTTTTGACACATCTCAACCAACTCTTTTGCTACCTAAATCTGATAATTCTGAAGCTGATTTGCTACTATTCCCACAAGTCTAACATGGGCAAAGACTCTCCAACTGCCCATTTCAAAGGAGTCGGGTTTCATACCTGGCAGACCCACATCAAACTCATCCTGATGAAGAAGGGCCTCTGGGCCATTACCATCGAAAAAGAAAATAAGCCTCATGATGCGGACCTTTCTATCACTTGGCAAAAGAACGATGATAAGACTCATGCCATTACCAAACTAGAGCTAGATGACAGCTATATCCACCATGTGGATAACTATGCGACTTCACAAGATACATGGAAGAGACTTGACACCTTGTTTGGTGCACAGTTTAAATCATCAAAGTATGGTCTCTTGATTGAGTTTTTCAGGCTTGAAATGAAGTCCAGCACATCACTTGCCACACATCTTAATTACATGAAAGGACTTCTAACCCAACTTGTAGGAATCAACATTAAAATGGAAGAAGATATTTGCATTGATGTTCTACTTAAGAGTTTGCATTCTGAATATAATAATGTATCAACAACTTTAATCAACATGCAAAATCCTAAACTTGTTGATATCCCAACATCACTGTTAGAGGAGGAAAAGAAGCTTAAAACTAAGGAAGAACCAAGCATCTCTAGAGATAAACATCCATTATATGTTGGCAACATGTACAAAGGCAAGAAGGATCAGCTCTTCTATGACTTCTGCAAAAGAACCAGACACACTGAGAAGTTTTGCGCCACACCAAAAAAAATTTCCAAAAGGCCTGTCTCGTTGCAGTCAAAGAAGAAGAAGAAAATAGAGCAAAGAAAGAAGAAGAAGAAGAAGACCACCATGAGAAGGAAAAACCTCATCAGTCCTTCTATTCAGATAGACTTTTTTGGCTTTGAATTTCCTAGCCCTAATGCTTCATACATAAACTTGTAAACTCCTCAATTAGCCTTGTACTACAACCTCTGTACACTTTGTGAAGCCCCTGCTACAGCCTCTAGATAAACATCATGTTTGTGGTACCCACACTTAGCCTTTTCTGCTACAGCCTCTGGGTTTTGCTATGTTTATGGTGTGTCCACACTTTATAGGTGTTACTCTCACTAAAGCCACTACACACTTGGTAGTTCTGGTTGTGATTGAGGAGGGATGTTGAGATATTTTGCAATCACACCTACTTCAGTCCCTTTGTAAGGAGCAGTGAGGGCTCAGGACCAGAATCCCATATGCATAGTAGGAGAAAGCATTGTACTTGCACTCTTTTTCTAATGCAATGAATGTACTCTTTTCTTTCCAGTAAAGTGTCTTGTCACTGTCAATATACAAGATTTTATTTATGAGTCCAAGTCTCAATCTTGGAATCTAATTCACTTGTGTGACAATTTGTCTTTGTCAAGGTCAATGTCTTCATGAGTGTCTTACTCTTTCAGCCTCCATAGCTTCCGCATCTGCCATCCTCTAGATCCCACGTATTTTAACAATGTTGGCCACCACACCACTTACAGCCGAATCTTGAGGGGGCACCCTCTTCAGGGCCTTGACTCCCTATCAAATTTTGCTCCTTCTTAAGGAAATTGACATCCACATCTATTTTTCTATATTGTTTGCTGATCATGTCAGTGTAGTGCTTCATCATATCCTTGACTTCACTAAGGATATTTGAGGCACTTGACTCATAGCTGCGATCATCTGTCTATCATCCCATTGGCTAACCACTTGATTAGGAAGTGGCCACTAACCTACTGGGACAAAATTTAGATTTATTGTTTGGCCTCCACCATTTAATGGGCCCATCTAACTAGCCATAGGCATAGTCAGACTAGGAGAAGCTGGTAACATAGGCAAATTTGGCATGATACTCCCTCTTCCATTCGCATTTGACATGGGATCCCCTTGGCTCCCATTAGTCAGTGCCAAATTATTACCATTCCAATTTATCCTTGTTGCGTAAGCTGCTTTCAAGCAGAACTCTACTCCTTCTGCTTGGGTAATAGTAGTGTCAATGTCAGCCAAAGCGACACTACTGACCTACACCTGGATATTGAAATCCAATCCATGTAGGAAATATTGCAACTGTGTAGTCGATGGAATGGGGATATAAGTATTAAGTTTGCAAAGAACTTGCTTTAGTTTCTTGGCATAGGCCTATACATTCTCATTTGGTTCTTGGTGTGTTACATTCAAGACATGCAACCAATACTATCCACCCCTCTCAGGAGAAAACTCTCTACAGAAGGCCGTGAAGAATTGGTCAATGCTAGCTATGGTTTCGGCCTCTAGACCATGATACCATATTGCTACTCTTCCTTTTAATGTCATATTGAAGAACATCATTAGGTGTCATTCATCTTGGATTCGATAGTTGAACATGAGTCTTTGAAACTCCTTAATATGGAGTTCTCCATCTTCTTCTCCTAACCCATGGAAGATGGGCAAAGGTGCTCCTAATGCTGGTAAATTCGATGTCCCTACTAGAATTGTGATGGGTTATGCCATGGCTACAACCGGATTGACGACAGGAGTTTGTGTAGGTAAAACTAAACCCCCACTTGAAGTGGGTTGATTGATTGGAAGAGGGGAAGTATTAAGACTTCCTCTTACACTCAAAGGGCTGCTTGTGACACTTTAGTTATTAGAACTACTACCACTTATGCATAGCAAGCTGCTCCTTTGAGGAGAATAATGCCTTAGAATCTCCAAATGTCATCTAGCCCTCTCAGCATGTTTCTCTTTTTGTATTTCAGCTTGACAGTTCTTGTCAAAGGACATAAACCGACTATTTGGTCTCTAGAAAACCCTAGATTCGGAACCACCACTTATTGGCGGCTCCCAAAAAATGCACCACTGATGGGACCTAAAATGGGCCGGCACTAGCTATGGCACTAGCTAGATCTTATGCACACAACAGACAACCCCACCACATGGCCTCGCGGGCCAGGAGCGTCTAACACTCACTCTACACTAAATGCTAATGTCGATTCTGTGTTTGTATTAGGACATAGTCCAACATTTACTATCCTTTCTCCTCAGAGGGAGATCCCATAACATATAGGCATAATACCTCGAAGCACAAACATAGGGAAGCACCTCTTAGCTGACTACCGTGGCTCCATTGCGACTCTCCTACGCCTCGGGGATTTGCCCCAAGATACATCGCTCAAACATAAAGTATACATGATACGAGCTCCACTCTTTCATTTTGAACGTATTCCAGGAGATACCATGTGTCCTTACCAAAAAATTCTCCAAAAACCGATTGACTAACCTATAGCTTAGTTCGTCTTACACACTTAAGCGTAGGTCATCATAACGAAAAACAGATTCTATGCATCTAGTTCTTTATATTCTAATACTATGGTTGATATGCACGTGTAAAAGTGGATGATCCTAATGTTCTTAAACATAATTCTCAATCAGAAACATATCGTGCACAACCAGGCTTTCCAATGCTCATTTACTAACTCGTTGCGGCGATGTAAGGATAGCACTGAGTCAACACTCATGCTACTATCCTCTTAATTAAAATACAATGAACCCTACATCATGATATGCATAAGCAAAATCAACAATAAACAACACCCAAATCGCATCATTCAAACACCCCACTCTCTACTTTTAGATAGTGCTCCCGTTGCATAGGTGTAGGGGTTCATTTTGTCATGTTTTAATGTATGAAAAGTGGTAAATCACAAACTTTGACAAAGAGATAGGGAAAACTGAGGATAAACCTCATGCTTTTCCACTACCATACATTCACAAACTCATTATATTTTTCCTTATTTTTATGAAGCGTATTTCTATTTTTTCCTTATTTTCTCGTATTTTTTAGTATTTATTTGTCAATAATCACTATTATTTTTTTATTTTTTCCATACCAATCATTTCAACATACTAAAATTCAATTTTATTTTCTATTTTCCCCCATAGGAACACTTTTCACCCTCTCGAAATGACAAAACCATCATTTTACCCTTAAAACCCGAATTTCGAGTTTTGTGGGATTTAAATAGCACATGTAAATCATTAAAAAATCAAATTTTTTTGATAATAAACAATTAAAAATGATGAAGCAGCACTCAAACAATTTTTCATCCCATAAGAACATCATTTTTATCATAAAATATCAAAAAACCTTCATTTCTTTCATAAAAAATAGTCATACAGTGTTTCTATGAAACCTGAGACGCATTGAATGACTATGTGACCATCGGATGGAGCCTCCATTGCTCTCAATTCCATGTTTCACATCAATCTTCAGCATCTCCATTAATCTCCATCCTCATTTTCTTCAATCTCCTTCATGATTCTTTCTTCAAAGTAGTGCACATGAATAGCCCATAAAGAGGAGAGAGAGGGAGCTGAGAGAAAGACTGATTTCTAATCTTTCCATCCAAGCATCCATTTCACGGGTGGAAGGTGGTAATGGAGAGCAAAGGAATCAAACATCATACTGGTATGATCAGTTTCATGCATTATGTTGATGCTCTAAATGGCCTATAGCCCCTGCCCTCCTTCAAAATCGTCATTGTGCAGGTCACCATGGCCTTTTTTTCTTCACAAGAAAAAAACAAATCCCCCCCTCCCCAAATCATCAAATTTTTTGGGCCTCAAGGGGAGCCCCCAAGGGTCACACCCTCTTGCTTCTCATTTTGGGCCCCCTTCACACTGATTTTGGCCATTTGCCCGCGCTCTTTGGCCATCTGGTATGCGTTCGATGAGCTGAAAATTTTTTACCTACCGTCTCGGGGTCCCACACTAATTTTTTACCTACCGTCTCGAGGTCCCACACTAACTGGCACTTCCAAAATTATCATCAGACATCCTGAGAAATTATGAAAATATCCCAACCGTCACTCGGTGGGTCTTTAAAGCACTTCTGGCACCAATCTTTGACTTGCCACTTAAAATCGTACTAATTGCAGCCGCCCCTTCAAAGAGATTAAATTTTCTTGTTAAATTTAAATTTTTTGACAAATTTATGGCACATCTCAGGCTCAAAAATCAGCTCTCAGTCTTCCGCCTGTGGCTAGTGCTTTTGCTGAGGTTTCAATTGTTTTTCGCACGAAGCCATTTAGGTTCAGTTCGTCTAGGGATTTGGTTGCAATGCTCTCCAGCATGGGTATGTTGATCCAGCTCATTAGTGCATTGTACCTATGATTGGAGAACAAGGCGTGCACCAGCTTCACTTGCAGTTGAACTTTTGGATTTGGGATGTCGGTGAGGTTGATGCCATAATTGGTGTGGACTAGAATCTTGTCCATTCCCAGCACGTTATACACATCCCTTTTGGGCCGTCTCTTGAATTTGTTGGCCAAGCCCAATGCTCTCTCCACCAACTCAAGGCTTAGTTATGGCGGTTTTCCTCTTCTTGCCACATAGTACAGTGCTACAGTTTCTCTTATAGGTTCAAAGGAATTTCACTCACTTTTTGTAGTCCATTGCTTGCCTAACTTTCTCCACGTACTTCTGCAAATTGCATTGTTTCACAATCTGTTTCACGACCTGCTTGTCCATGGCTACATCTTCCAAGTTTAGGATGTGTCTGAACTTGAATGGGTTGAAGGCCCTTGTCTCTACTAACAGCCTGCACTTTGCTTGTTCCTCTTTCAAGAATGGAAGTTTGTTGCTTTTCTCTTGACTTGCAATTGTGTCCCTATCATAACACCATAGCTCACCATTAGTTCTCTTAAGATGATTCCTTTCAGGAAGATGAGTAGAGAATGATTGTACACTTATAGAAACATGAAATGCTTTAGTATAGAAAGAGAATTTTTCTTTAAGCAATCTGCACAATCCAATAAAAATCCATGAAATTTTTCTTAAATTATGTTTTTTTAATTTTCCTTAAAGTATGTTTTTCCACCTTACCCTCTCCTCTTGGAAATGAGAATAATCCTTTCTAGGATTAGAGGATGAAGGGTTGAGGTAGTCAGCATGCATTCATGGTGCTTTACTTTTGCATAAGCCAAGTATAGAATTGTGGGTTATATTCCAAGTAGGTGTGGTAGTCCATGTCAAAAGGTCGAATGTCGATGCATGTCATGTAGGTGAAGACATCAGTTAAAAAGTCACCAAAGGCAATCCAATTAGCAATATGGAGTTCCTCCTCAGTCAAGACATGGTCTAGGTAGGGATGGGCGAGTTTGTGATCATCTAAAGTTTGATTGCAAGTGATGGCCAAGACTCTGAATGAGGTAGGAGCGCATAAGTCAGATCATCCTCTGATGTTTTAATTGCGCGTCATCTTTGCTTGGAGTTGGTAATGATGCGACAGCCATTCTATTCCCATTGGAGTTGGAGAGCATACCATTTACACAAGAAGGTATACTCAGTGTTGATTAGAGCTTTTAATGCTTCAATTTCCTGGGTCATGGTGGTGGCAGAGATCGTGCACGTGTCATAAGATGTGGTGACTCATCGTTTGCATGCTTGCTCGTGAGAGATTTTGTTGTCGATTAACTCTTCAGCTACCGTGGGAGCCTTAATGAATATGAATTTAGATTCCTCCCAGGAGCAAGGTAGCATGGGCACTTCAGTTTGCTAAAGGCTCAACTAAAAGACCTAAGCCTAATCGGTCGTAGCTTTTAGTAATCATGGTGAATGTAGCATCTAAGCCTTGAATGTAAGTGACCAAGTCATCCCCCATATTCTTAGCTAAGTCCGAGGCCAAGGTAAATTGCCACTTGTAAGAGGGTTTAAGGCCTGCAGTAGGAGATTGGGGTTTGAATGGGCTAGATAGCTCAGCAGAGCTAATGTTTGCAGATTTTGTGGATTTGGAGGGGTCGGTTTAGATTCTTGAGAAATAGGCATGATTTGCAATTTTATTGTTGTGTAGTTAGATATTTGTGAGGCTCTTGAAACAGTAGCTAGGTTAAGGCGGTTTGGGAGTAGCAAGCATGTTCAATTGGTAGAGTTGTTGAGGCTCTATAGGCTTAGTGGGTTCAGACTCTATGGGCTTTGTAGCTTGAGTCTTTTATGGCTTTAGCTTTTTTAACTATTGTGATATTCTAGTTAGGCAAGTTTGAGGGTTGCGCTTGAGTAGTGCCCTTAGCAGTCTTGGCTTTAGGCACCCATATCTAGGTATTGCCGTCATAATAGCCTTATGCTTGCAATAGGGTTTTGGGAACCCATCATGGCTTTGACTGTGCACTAATGCCTATAGTGCCTTTTTGCCTCCTAGGTTTTGAGTGTGAGTCCTTAGCATTAAGAGATTGTGTCTACTTATTTCTAGGTGGCGGGCCTTGTTGTGTAGGTACCCATTTGAATTTGGGCTTATTGGCTTTGGTTGCACTCTTGATCATATGCTGGTGTTGAGACTTGGCGGGTTGTGATGAGGCATGACCCCCCTCCTTAGACTTGGTGGTAGATTTCTCTATCGGTGGCTTTGTGAGCTTTGGTGTGGCTACGCTACCCTTGCTAAACGCCTTCACTATGCATACATTGCCAATGGTAAGGTGAATGCATTGTGACTCGTAATCAACATTGCAATGTGTTTGCTTCTTAAATGTGCATCCTAATAGTGATTACTTACTGACATCCTTTGTCTTTGAGCAACACATAAAAGGCCATGGGTATGCTCTCAAACTCGATAGACACTACGAGTTTGCACTTTCCCAAAAGTGCATATGATTGACTATTTTAGTGTTCATGGGTTGTAGTTGTGGTTGACCAATTAGAGTACAATGATAGTGGGTTAAGATATTAGAGTTAGCTCCCTCATCGATCAAGGCATCGAAGGTATGTGTCTTTTGGGTAGTGACCATTATGTGTAGGTAAGGAGGTGATATTGCTTTCTCATCTTCGTCCTCAATCTTTGTGATTGTGGCAACTCGCACGTTCACACGAGACTCTAGCATCGAAGGCTCGTGCGATGGATGCTCAAGAGGGTAGTACTTCTTTATGCAGCTACCATTGAAGAAACCAATGCCCTTGCCATCTACAATCTTAAGCTCTACATTGTTGGTTTGTTTGATGGTACAAAATCCGAAAGGCCGTAATCCCCTAAACTTCATCTTCTATTTATGGCCTTTCACTGAGTACAACAACACTAGGTCACCTTGGTCTAAATCTCGTTGCTTGACGTGCTTGTCAAACCAACTCTTATGTCATGCCTTTTCACAAATCAGTGCATGAGGGCTACAAGTTGAGTCTTTGACAGGAATTCTAGCTCAACTAGGCATTTCGTCCATGCCTCCTTTCCATCCCATCTCTATTGGATGGCCACTCTCAGGATAGGGACAAAAAATACTACTTCTAGAATGGCTTTAGTTCCGTAGGTTAGCTTAAAGGGAGTTTTCCCATAGCCATTTTATAAGCTGTTCGATAGGCCCATAAAGCTACCATCATCTTATTGTCCTAGTTGCTGCGAGAAGTAGAGACTACCTTGGTTAGGACATTCACTAATATCTTATTTGTGGATTCAACCTGACCGTTAGCTTGAGGGTAGTAGGGTGAAGATTTCCTATGGATGATCAAGAAGGTAGACAGGAGGTGGGAAATAACTTCGTTGATAAAGTGCATGCATTGATCACTAAAACAAGTTCAATGGGGTAGCCAAATTGTGAGATTACTTGCTCCCAAAGGAACTTGGTCGTGGTCCGTTGCTCATCGTTTTTCCTAGTGGCTTGTGCTTCTGCTCACTTTGTGAGGTAGTCTTCGTGGCGACTATGATGTACTTGGCCTACGAGTATTGTGCTCCAAGACTAATTGGCCCAATGAAGTCAATCCCCCATTTTTCAAATGGCTATCTTTTGCGAGTGATGGTTGAGGTGAGCTCCATCTTGTCCTTGCGAATAGGGACCTTGGTCCGTTTGGCACTTATCACAATGCTTCATGAATCATGCTACATCACAAAAAAGCATGGGCCACCACAATTGAGTGTCAAGAATCGTGTGGTGGGGGAACTTGCTCAAGATGCTGCGCCGAACACACACAGAATGCACAAGGAGAAGCTCACTCAAGAGACAAGAAGAGAGATGGAGGCCAAAACTTTTTCTTGATGGTTTCTTCTTCTTCTTCCACACTCTTTACAATGTACACAAAGTATAGATAAGATACAACATAAAGGAAAGTGGCCTACTAAGTCAAACAATGCATAACCAACTACACTAGTCGACTGGCACTATAACTATGCCAGCTGTAAATAGGTGTAACAACCTAAATATAATAAGTAATGAGTCAGTGGCCATGTGAGAGTCATAATGACCACCGGCATGCTAAGTGTAGACGTGAGGACCCATCTAACCAGGCGGTCCATCATCAATGTCCGCATGAGTCCGTGGCCATGTGAGAGTCATAATGACCACCAACGTGCTAAGTGTAGACGTGTGGACCTATCTAACCAGGCGGTCCATCATCAATGTCCGCATGTGTTGAGCTTGTCATCTCAACACTCCCCCTCAAGCTCAACTGCATCTCTACAACTCCAAGTAAGCTTCAAAACTTTTGAAGCTTCCCTGTACCCAATGCCTTCATGAAGATGTCAGCTATCTGATCCTGTGTGCTGACATACACCAAGTCAATATCACCTGCTAGTACCTTTTCTCTCACAAATTGGTAGTGTACCTCAATATGTTTTGTCCTGGCATGGAACACAGGGTTCCTAGCCAACTATATACTGCTCATGTTGTCACAATAAATGACAACTGGACCTTCCACCTGCACATCCAAATCAGCCAATAACTTTTTTAGCCATACTATCTCACATGCTACAACAGCAACACCTCTATACTCAGCCTTTGTACTCGACAAAGCAACTATAGATTGCTTTTTGTTGTTCCAAGTAACTGCTGCACTACCAAGAGAGAACATGTATCCGCTGGTAGATCTTGTATCAGACATACTACCAGCCCAATCTACATCCGTGTATCCAAACACCTGTACATCTGTACATGCCTCATAGAGAAGTCCATAATGTAATGTGGACTTAACATATCTCAATATGTGTCTGATTGCATCCAAATGTGCCTTTCTAAGTACTTGCATAAACTGACTCACAAGACCAACAGTGTAGCTCAAGTCTAGCCTTGTAATGGTCATGTAGATCAAACTCCCCACTATTCTCCTGAACATAGTAGGGTCTTCTATCTCATCCCCAACATCAGCACTCAACTTTACATTCTGCTCCAACGGGACTGAAAGTGGTTTGCATGCTGTCATACCATACTTGGACAACATATCCAAGCCATACTGTCTTTGGGACAGCCATATACCATCATCACATCTGATCACCTCAATGCCAAGGAAGTATCTTAGCTCACCTAAATCCTTCATCTCAAACTTCTTCTTCAAAGAGTCCTTGACTTCAGCAATCCCACTATCACTATCACCTGTAATAATCAAGTTATCCACATAGATGACTATGACGACCAAACCTGCATCTCCCTTTCTCACAAAAAGTGAGTGATCAGCATCAGAAACATAAAAGCCAATATTGACAAGATACTCTCTGATCTTGTCAGACCATGCTCTAGGTGCTTGCTTGAGCCCATAGAGCGCCTTCTTCAACCTGCACACATACGTGGGATGCTCTAAATCTTCATAACTTGCTGGCTTATCCATATACACTTCTTCCTGCAAATCACCATGCAAGAAGGCATTCTTCACATCCATTTGCTGCAAACTCCAACCTTTGGTTGCTGCCAAAGAAATCACACATCTGACAATTTCCATCCTAGCAACTGGACTGAAGGTTTCTTCATAATCTATGCCATATGTCTGGGCATAGCCTTTTGCAACCAGCCTAGCTTTGTACCTACTAATAGAACCATCTCCATTGTGCTTAATATTATAAACCCACTTACATCCAATAGCTTTCTTGCCCTTTCACAATGATACTAGATCCCAAGTCTCATTGGCCTCTAATGCAACCATCTCCTCATCCATTGCTACATCCCAATGAGCATGACCAACATCCTCCTCAAAACATGTGGGCTCAACATCCTCAACTAGTTTCACCATATAAGCATAATGGTGAGTTGCATAACCTTCCAAACCAAATCTTTTAACAGGGTATCTCCGGATCTGCGTACCACCGGATCACTCAATGGTGTACCATCGGATCACTCAATTGAGCCTTTACATTACTATGAGCTCTCTGTACACCTGGTATCCTGACAGAAGGAATACCAAGCTCATCATCCAAGCTCTCTGAGCCATTGGAGTCTCCATCAAGAACTACATCAATGCCATCTGACACTTTATTCTCTCCTTTGTCTTTACTTGTAGTGCTACTAGATGCACCTAAAGATGTAGAGGTACTCCTTAGTCTCCCAGACCAAGGACCACCAGATGACGTCTCTAGTCCACTAAGAGTTCGTGATTCTTACTTTTTAGCCTGCACATGAGTGTCATGATCATCATCATCATCCAATGCATCACCACTAGATGCATACCAACTACTCATTTTATCAAAGATGACATCCTTGCTCACTCTAAACTTACATGTGACAGGGTTATAATAGCGATACCCTTTCTGCTCTAAAGAGTATCCAATAAAGACACACTTTTCAGCCTTTGGATCTAGTTTCTTCTGCAACTCATCTGGCACATGAACATATGCAATGCAGCCAAACACTTTCAAGTGTGAGACATCAGGCTTCTTACCTGTAAAACATTCTTCAAGGTTCATACCATGAACTGCAACTGTGGGAGTTCTGTTCATAATATAAACAGCAGTATGAACAGCCTCAGACCAAAAATGCTTAGTTATATTCTTTTTAGCCACCATCAAGGCATGCGCAACTTCTGCAATATGCTTGTTTTTCCTTTCTGCAACCCCATTTTGTTGTGGGGTATACCTGCATGTGAACTGTCTCTTTATCCCATGAGACCTTAGAAAATCACTGAACTCATTCTAGAGGTACTCTCCCCCTCCATCTGACCTCAAGCACTTTACTTTCAAGCTTGTTTCTCTTTCAACTGCAACCTTGAAAGTTCTGAAGTGCTCAAATGCTTCACTCTTTTTCTTCATAAAATATACCCACAGCTTTCTAGAACAATCATCAATGAATGTGACAAAGTATGAACCGCCTCCAAGAGATACATTTTGTGTAGGCCCCCAAATGTCTGTATGTACAACATCATGGATATTTCTACTTATATCTCTATCATGTGAAAAGGGTTGTCTTGCTTGCTTATCAAACTGACATGCTTCGCATACCTTATGAAATTCTACAACTCTAAATGTAGGCAAACCTGTAACCAACCCTTTGGATTGCATTAATTTCAGCCTTTGTACATTTGCATATCCAATGCGTTTGTGCCAAATTTCAATATCTACAACAACATCTTTTCCTTTAGCATACATAGCAGCATTCATAGTAGGAATTCCAACATCCAAAGTAAAAATACGTCCAACTCTACTTCCCTTTGCTACCAACCTACACTTGTCATTGAAGTCTTCTACAAAGCAGCCCTTTGCATTAAATGTGACTTGCAGCCCTTGCTCTACCATTTGACCGACTGACACAAGGTTCTTTGTAATAGATGGCACATGTAATACATCTAAAAGACTCTTTGTCTTACCATCATGCAAGGACAAGGGAACTTTTCCAATGTGTGAAATTGGGTGGCATGAATCATCACCCATCTGCACATAACCTGCATTTTGCAAATCCTGCATCTCTCCAAACCATTCTGCATGGCTGGTCATATGATTGGATGCACCTGAATCAACATACCAAACATCATCATGTGTTCCCTTTCCTGTAACAGCATTCAGCATATGCTACATAACAAACAGACATTCATTTTTGTCTTCATTCTGTTGTGAAGATAATGCATAGTTTCCTTGCTGCAACTTACCACTGCGAATATCATCTTTCTTAGCATAACATTGGGCTACAATATGACCTGTTTTGCCACAGTAGTGACACACAATACCAAAGTTGTTAGAGCCTCTGTTCTGCCATCCACCTCTTCCTCTAAAGCTCCCCCTGCCTCTAAAGTTACCACGACCTCCTGAAACCTGCATATCGCCAAATTGCTGATTCAATCTGTTTTGCTGGTTGTCACTACCATGTCCTGTACCACGGCCTCTTGAAGAGAACCTGCCATGTTCCCTTCCTGAACTAGAGTAGAAAGCTTGGACCTGTTCACCACTTCTTTCAGATGTCTCACTCTGCATGTTGATCTCTTCAGTGATCATAAGGGAGACCAACTCATCGAAATCTGAAAATGGCTTTCTGACATATACGGAAGTTACAAAAGACTTCCAAGCCTTTTCATTGTTAAGTCCACCCAAGGTAGACGACACCAAATCATCATCATCGGGCATTGCATCAATCACTGCCAATGCATCTGCAATGCTCCTTACCTTCAGTGCATACTCATTGATAGGCATCTTCCCTTTCTTCAATGTATTCAACTCTTGCTTGAGTTGAATCTTTCGTGCCTTTGTATTTACGGAAAACATACTTTCAAGTATGGTCCAAGCTGCATATGAATTCTCTGTATTTCTAATATGTCCCAACATATTATTGACAATTATTGCAGACAACCAATACATGACCTTCTTGTCTTTTGCATTCCATTCCTTCCGTGCCTTTGTCTCTTTTGCAGTTGGAGGTTCACTCACATCTGGCTCCTTTTCTTCACCTGAAACAAACTTGTAGAGGCCTTTTCCAATAAGGAAGTTCGTGACACAGAATTTCCATGAAGGGTAGTTGTTATCGTCGAGCTTCTCAATGATGGGCTTCCACTGTTCTCTACAATTATCACAAAACTAATACCAAACAGCAAGCAAATCTTCTACAACCCTCGACCTGTTGTGCACAGCAATACACCAGACAGCCTTTTTCACTGTCTGCTCAACAATACATGCAATCTACAACCTGTTTTCAAATAAACCTTATGTTTGCTTCTTGCAAACACCTCAAGAATTACAGATTTTCAATCTGTAACTTGCGCACCCACTTTCGGTCAAAACAGCCGAAATCACAGTGTACCCTAAAACTGTTGTCTGCAACATTGCGGCTCTAAAACGGGGCCTGAAACGGCCTCAGATGCCCAAAATAACTGTGGAAAAGCCCTAAAGGCCTTATCTACAGAATATACAGTGCTCTTCGCACACACCAAATCTCACTGCAATCTGAGGTTTTTGCTCTGCCCTGCTTCCAGTGCCTCCACAGGCACTATCCAAGAGAAAGAGTGGAAGGATGGGAGAGCTTCTTACCTATGGCTTGCTTGCTCAAACCTTGCTTCTTCTCCTTCACTTTAGCCTTCAAAATCATCCTCTCTCAATAGCGCGGATCTGATACCATGTCAAGAATCGCGTGGTGGGGGGACTTGCTCAAGATGCTATGTCGAACACACACTGAATGCACAAGGAGAAGCTCACTCAAGAAACAAGAAGAGAGATGGAGGCCAAAACGTTTTCTTGCTAGTTTCTTCTTCTTCTTCCACACTCTTTACAATGTGCACAAAGTATAGATAAGATACAACATAAAAAAAAGTGGCCTACTAAGTCAAACAATGCATAACCGACTACACTAGTCGACTGGCGCTATAACTATGCCAGCTGTAAATAGGTGTAATAACCTGAATACAATACGTAATGAGTCAGTGGCCATGTGAGATTTATAATGACCACCAGTGTGCTAAGTGTAGACATGTGGACCCATCTAACTAGGTGGTCCATCATCAATGTCCGTGTTGAGTTCGTCATCTCAACATTGAGATTGCAATACGACTTCTCTGGTGGATATGCGGGTTGGCATGTGATCAGCTATGTAGTGTTTCTTCCCTTTTCATACAACCACAGAGAAGTGAATTCTAAAAGTAGAAGTAACCATCGAGCAATGCATCTTGTAGAACAAGGTTTATAAAGGCTTGATGGTCAACAAAGAAGGTGAAAGATGTTGCTAGAAGATAATGTCAAAATTTCTTTACGGAAAACACCATGGCCAAACCCTCTCTCTCAGTTGTGGAATAGTTCATCTTGGTTTCAATGAGTTGCCTGCTGCTGCTGGCAAAACTCACATGATAGTCTAAGTTGTGTTCTCCATACTGACACAAAACAACTCCCACAATTAACTTTGAGGTGTCAATGTGTACGTGGAAGGTGATGGTCCAGTATGGGGCTCATAGAATGGATGCGGTTGTTAGAACCTTTTTCAACTCTTCATATGCACATTGACATTCCTTGGTCCATTCGAATATTATCAACAATTTATAGAGCAGTCTAGCGATTAACACATAGTTCAACACGAATTGCCAATAGTATCCCATATGTCCTAGGAAGCACTGAACTCCCTTGTGGTTGGTTGGCAATGGAAGGTCAACAATAACCTTGACTTTTGAGAAGTCGGTGGAAACACCATTCTTGGACACCGTGTACCCTAGGATGTAGCCATGTTTCACCCAGAATTGGCACTTAAGGGGGTTCAATGAGAGATGATACAATCTACATTCTAGCTCTCTCCTAAGCATGCCCTTGAAGATGGCACACATGAGCTATTGTAATGTGCCTACTGCATTCGCTAGCCCAAAAGGCATGACTATGTAGGCAAAGACACCCCATTTGGTAGCGAAGCGGTCTTATGTCTATCATCGAGTTGGACTTGCACCTAATTGTAACCTGAAAGGCTATCCAAGAAACTGTAGGCTTCTTTACCAGCCACTCTCTCGGGCACATGCTTTGTGTATGGTAGTAGATAGTTGTTTCTCTTCGTAACAATGTTAACTTTTTTATAATTAATGCACACTCTGAATTTTCCATTCTTCTTTAGGAAGATCGCAATGAGCAAAACCCAGTCCATGTGCTCAATTCCATAGATGAATCCCACTCTTAACAACTTGTCTATCTCCTCTTTGATTGCATGAGCCTGCTTGGATTCATAGGGTATAGTCATTGCTTGACCAATGTTGGAGTTGGTGTCATGGGAATGTTATGAGTCACTACACTCAGATCTACTCCTTTCAGCTCATCCAGGGACCAAGTGAATACATATGTGTGCTCTCGTAGCAACACAATTAGATCTACTTCTTCTTGCTTGGTCATCAGGTCATCAGCTATGAAGATAGGTTGGGGCTTCTCCCCTTCTCTAGCACAAGTGAATATCCTTGACCTTGGTAGGCCCTTCCATGGGTTTGTTCACTTGTCCTTGCCTTTTGGCACCCAGCAAGATCACTAATCTATCATATTTCTCAAATTTTATGAATTGCTTTGAACACCATATTGGGGAATATGGGAATTTCCCATAAGCTTGGGACACGTGGTCAAATCTTTGGATTTGTCAATACTTGAACACTATAACTCCAAATCGAGCGCTCTGTAGCTCAATAGGTTCCATTTTTCAAGCACTTTCCAATGATAGGTCACATCATATGGTTTTGAGAAACTTATGGGCATGTTATCCAGGTGCCACCTTTTTAGCATTCAAAAAATGGGAATTGGGAGATTTCCAAACTCACTGATATTGTGTTTTTGGTAGATCTTGCAGTTTTTTCTACTCCTTAGTGTTCGAATTCCTAGGTTTCCTCTTTCTTTCCTCCTTCACCCGTCTACATCTTAGGTGGACTGGCAGGTTCCCATTGGTATGTTTGATCTTATGTGATCGAGGTATCTCAGGGTCGCTATATCTAAGCTTCCTTCTAGCTCAGATTAGTCAAACTCTCTATCTTCTCTAGAAGAGGGAGTCTCTCTTAGTGGTCGTAGCTCTGAAGGTGATTTCATCCTAAGTACTGGTGTGTCGCTTGGTTGGGTGAGCCTTGCCTGTTTGTAGTCAATTACTCCCATGTGCTCCAACCACGTTCTATCACACTCCGTTCATATGATTCCTCTCCTGACTTTAAGGGTACTCACTTTTCCTAGCTTGGAATCTACTCGTATTTGCTCAATCCCATGTCCATCAGTGTCATACTCTATCATATCAATCTCTTCTTTGCTCTCTTCATTGAAGAAGCAACAATCCTTGCACTCGTCATCCAACTATCCTCTTCCAATCTACTAGGTTTCTACACTCCTGTTCCTTCTCATCCATGACTAAGGCCCAATTGTACATCAGGTTTAGATCATGTACCTTGGTCCATTTCCACTTGGTTTTGTCCATGAGATCCTTGAGGGGTTTCAGATTAGCAGTTGGGTTGCCACCTAGCTTGTCTATCAAGTACTCTAAGATCTCCTGGATCTCTTGCTTGTTGTTTATGGCCTGGAATGTGACAAGGTTGGGTTAGCTATAAGAGCTTCTAGCCATCATGCATAAAGGTACCGAGGGCTTATTTGTGGGCTTATCGGCTACCTTTGTGGCTTGCTCATATTCCTCCTTGATGTCTGAGAATGGAAGATCTATTATGGCTAAGCTAAGCAATCAATCCTAATATCAAGCACATAGGGTCATCATTTTGACCATAGGAGAAAAGAATTCATCAAAGTCAACACCATGTTCTTGCTTAGAATCATTAACTACCAGTCTAGTCTTATAAGCAAGCTTGGGGCATCGAGGGATAATTTTCAACTTGTAAATCCACTTGCATGGAAATTCCTTCTTGCCACTAAGAAAAGGAACCAAATTTGACATACCTTGTCCTAATAGTGACTGTTAACCGTCAAACGAACAAGGTGGAAAATCTCGAAAAGATAAAGTAGAAGACAAAGGCCAAGGCAAAGTGAAACGGAAGAAGAAGATGTGCCAAGAAAAATCTAGAAAGCTTGAAGCGCAAAAAAGTCCTAAATAAGGGAAAAATACACACAAGGAAAAGTGCAAGTCAATACTTTTGTAAAACAGTGCAAGCGCATCATGATTTAATTTAAGGAGCGCCGGGCTCTCACCGCTTGCAATTTGTAAATGTAGACGGGTGGTGGAAAGGAAACTAGGAAGATAGAAGGACAATGGGAAAAAGGGCCTAGGCCACGACCGGCCATGTAAAAAAGGGGATAAGGGGATGATCGCCCAAAAGGGATTTAGGGTTTTGTATATAAAGTTGAAAAGTGAATGAGAAGCTCATTCTTGTGTGTCGCCAAAAGTGGCTCTCTTCTTATTTTCCTTCTTCTTCTTCTTCTTCTTCTTCTTCTTCTTCTTCTTCTTGTTGCTTGCTTGAGCTTGTGCTTGAGAGAGGGAGTGTGAGAGTGTGAGGGAGTGAGTATGTAAGGGTGAGGGACTGGGGAGGAGAAGCTCTCCATCTTCCCCTATCTTCTTCTCTTCTCCTCTCTTCTCTTATCTTGCTCACGGCTATGGAGCTTGGAGTGTGGAGCTACCAGAGTGTGCAGGAGAGGAGGCAACTTGATCGGCATGGAGGTAAGCTCACTATACCCATAGATATGAATGGCGCGTCGGCTATGTGAGAGGTAGCTATTAGTGCTCAGCTTGGAATGCTTGAAACAATAAGTGGTCTATGGGTCTTGGTAGTTGAGCGAAAGCCCTCTACATTTTGGTTCCGTTGCCAGGACAAAAGATTCAAGCCTTGAGGGCTTGCACGCTTCAAATCGAGCATCGAAGTAAGGGTTTTCCCCAAACCAGTGTTTGAGATAGATAGGTAGGAAGTGAGGGAGTTTAAAGAGGTATTCAATCTCCTTAGCAAGTAGATTTTTGGTTTTTTGGATTTGGGAAAGCATGTTGGCGTAGTGTAGGTATTTTTCTTGTGATTTGGATGCATTAGGGTAGGAAAAAACAAAGAAAAAAAAGGAAAACAGGCATTTGGGTTTCTGCTATCATAACAGAGCATGAGGGTTTGATTCGGTTGCCGATTTGTATTTTCGAGTTTATTGGCTATTCCAGGTATACACAACTCTTCCCCTCCATCCATAGCTTTGATCTGGAGGTGTGTATGATAGGCCATGACCTGAATCATGTGATTCGAGTGATTTATCGTTGCGCCGACAAAAATCGTGTCACGCTTGGCCCGTCTCACTGACGACGATTCTGGGCCGAGTCCCAGAATCGGCCCTCGGCCCACTCGGCCACTCTGCCCTCGAACGCATCGAAATTCGGCCCTTGGTCCACTCAACTCTAACACCCACCGCTCGGCCCGTCCGAATCAACCATTCGGACCAACTTTGAAATCCGGCTCTCAACCTTGCTAACTCAGCCCAACCCCACTCGGACAAGTTGACATTCGGCCCAGACAAATTCATCACTTGGACCTCGGCCCACTCAGATGCTCGGCCCTCGAACAACCACACTCGGACTGGCCGAATTTGACATTTGGCCCTTTCTCATTCGTCCCTCGGCCCTGGCCCTCGGACGGGCCAAATCGAGCATTCGGCCCCTGCAATTTGGACTTGTTAGATCGAATTTGGATTTTTTCAAATTTTAACCTATAGACCCTGAAACTGACTAAGAGACCATATAGAGCAGAAACCATATTATAAATCGATCACGGGGCTGAAACTTAGAGCAAGTAGTTCAAATTTTGGCTATAAACGGTCCTTCAAATCGTGCATGATGTTTACCGTAACGGCCCTGCGGGCCGGGGGGGACTATCCCCCCCCCCTCGGACCCCCGCAGAGGGGGCTCTGCCTCCTCCGCACCTCCCTTGAGTAGGTTTGAGAGAAAACACGCGCCGTGATAGGTTCTCCAAATTGAACCCTAGTGTAGTAATGGCTCTACATGAGCATGGATTCTCACTTGCAAAAGAGCAACCAAAAGCCCATACCCGAACAGAGACAAACAGAGACCCTAGAACCTCAATGGGCCAATCTAGCCAACAAGGGCAAAAAGGCCACACTGCAAAAACACGTACGTGTTGCATTCGGACTACATGTGGTCAAAGTGGAAAGCAACAGCATCAAGATACAACAGTGAGGATGACTAGATATGACCATCCTAAAGATGGATGCTCCTTGAATAGCACTGCATTGACGATCCAAGACATCAATGGAGAATCCACATCTGGTCGTGCAGTTGGGACTCAAGGGCATTTGTTAGAAGGCTTAAATTTATAAGCCAAGATCCGGAAGATGAAGACATGGTACTGCCTCCTTATCTTAGGGTCAAACTCACTGCGAAAGGAGAGTGCACTATCGATGCTCTGATTGATGAAGGAGCTGATTTTAATATCTTGACCTATGAAGCATGCACCCTACTAAGCCAACCAGAGCTCACACCGACTAATGCAACTCTTAGCTCTTATGGGGGACACCCACAAGCACTCATAGGGAAGTGAAAAATCCTTGCGACAATTGAAACTGAAAGCTTGCCTATCCTATTTCGTGTTCCTCAAAATAGTGCTAATTGCGGAAAGGAAACCCTCCTAGGAAGACCCTTCAAAAGGCGACCAAGTGTGAGGCCGACTGTGTAGCATAGAGGATACACTTGACACTATCGGGTGTGAGGATAGTCACAACCTTTAGCAAGGGTGACCTCATCAAACCTCGAGGGAAAGGCAAGGAAGGTGCTAACATAACAATCAAGCCTGCTAACGAGAGCAATGACTTTTTGGAAGAGTTGATAGAAGCACAAGTCGAACAACGAGAACCAGTGAGTGAGGCCATGCCTAAAACAAGAAGGTCAAGAGCTAATGCCAAGGATAGGCGTTGGACTTATAAATATGATAGAAGACCCCAAAAGAAGCCAAAGCCTTATAAACAAAGGCATCGATGGAGAGCCAATACAATGCCGAGATGGATATCCAAAGCGTTGCTACGTGCTCGAGGGTATTATGCAGGTAATCGATGGATTTGGGTACCAAAACCCCCTACTAAACCACCTCTATCAGCTGAAGGCCAAATTGCATCAAAAGAAACGAAGCACAGGAGGAAATCTAAGAGAAACTCCAGGTCTCAAGGCAAGAAACCAAACATGAGTGTTCGAAAGAAAGAGCCTCAGTCTAGCATGTTTAATAAGCAGATGTCAAATGTAACCATTGAGCATGCACAAAGACCACTAGTGCTCAAGGAGCTTTTGACTTTCCAAGAGGATAATGAGCACCAAAGGCACAATGCTGCTTGTGAGAAGGCTGATTTCTTAACAAAGAAAATGGCACAATCGTCTAACAGCCTCGAGCAAATCATTCAGCCAGTGACAAGTCCATCTAAGAGTCCTAGATCTCCTACACCCTCTTTTCCCAAACGGACATAGGAAGCACAACAACAGTCATCAAGGGCGGCTGCTCAATCCCAATCTCTATCTCCATGTAAGCTTCCAAATGTCCAAGAGGTGGGACATGACACCATTTTTAGCTCTCGGCCCAAGGATATGCCTGTGCAACCTAATGTGACTAGATCAACGATCTACACAGGTGAATGCTCAAAGGGCAACAAAAGACACGACCACTTCCTATTGCCCTAGGGACTTGAAACCGCAATCCACCAAGAGTAGCCAGCCCACTGAACTAGCCGCTACTACTTCGATCAGGGATCACAACAGTCACAGCCCTTGGTCGTAACAATGCCCCTTGCGGAATATGTCCTTATCAGTTCACCTAGGGAGGAGGTGTCGCAACCAGTATCCTTGACAACTCCAGCACTTCCAAAGCACCTAAAGCCTAGGCTTGAGGAGAAACCTCTCAAAGATGTGGGAGATGGCGCATTTGACCAATCAACCTAGCAAGGCTATCCAGCAGGGTGCAGCTACATCCCATGAGGACACACTAGAGAAGGGGAAAGTTGAGGCCCAACCAAGCACATCAACCACTAACCTAGTTCAGGTTCCTGAGTCGTTAAGTTATGCACCTTCACTGACCAAGAAAAAGAGGAGAAAAAAGTGAAAACAACAGCAGTTACAGGTGGTTGTGGACCCCAAGAACATTGAGACCAAGAGCGCTGGAGAGTTGAGGAATAAAGCATCGAGTCCATCCACCAATGAACCCATTAATATCTCTTCTAATAGCGGTGAGACCTCAAACACATCCATGTGCTCTGAAAAATCAAAGCAGTCGTTACCATCAACGATTGCTTTCAACACTCAATCCACTGACAACAGAACTCGCATTGACCAATCAAGAGTGGATACAACGCTATCACAATAGGGCGACAAATTTATACTAGTCACATCCAAGGAGAACCATGACGCAATAGCAAAGCCTCAAGAGAAACATGGAAACCTCGAGAGCATAAGCAATCCTAGCATTGACCAATCTTACTCATCTAGGCCTGAGCCCCTAGCTATGCTAAAGCCTAGGGAAACTCCTAGAACCTTGCATGAGATAGCAACTGAGCAAGCCCTCGTTGAACATAGAAGTGTCACAGAATGCTTAACTGAGTTGGATGCTAAACTCAGGGTATTCGCACGTGTCTATGTCCTTGCAGACATGGGTGCATTCCCTAGGGAGTAGCTTGAATAATACTTGCCATTTCCTCTATCCTTAGAAGAGCAAGAACATCTTGATGAGCACTATGATAGGCTCTTGCATGAATGCATGCAAGTCACCTCTGATGAGGAAGCTGATGAACTACGCTTAACTATAACATTCAATGATGTGCTCTACCAACCAAATCTCTTAGAGATAGAGAAACTAAAGCGACAATCAAATGGTCGAAGTCAATTTGAAAAATGTTGGTTTGAAAACCGTGTTGCAATGGCCGAACTAGGAGCCCAAATTATGACAGTTTCAGAGGAGCGATTGGCCAAATGGCGATCTCAAAGAGACCCAACGTATGTGGCACCAACTTCCTTTTGAGTGCTGACTGCATTCGAGGCACGGACTTAGCTAAAACTAGCCAAGAGAACTCTTTGGCTGATAAGGTTCTCACTGAGGAAGAGTTACATGTTGCCAGTAGACTCGGACAAGGTACCATAATACTCGATGTTGCAAAATATCTATCATTATTGAGTAAGCCGCCACGAGTACTGGATGTGTGTTCCTCACTCCAGTACAATCTGGAGTTCTACAATTGGTTTTTATCCTTGTGAAGTGACATGGATTCGTAAACATGTACATAAATACACAATGAATTTTGTGACCTTGTATAGATAATATCAACACACACAAGCAATGATAGTCAAGTGCAGGGAGAAGAGTTGGGTTTGACAAGTTGAGCTCCTCAGGTCCTCCTCTCACCACACATTTAGAAGGCATGTGACCATTCCCGCCTCCAGGTGGAGGGCATGCAACCCTCATTACCACCATAGGAATCCCTAACCAACATCTCCGATGGTGTAGACGGGGCATCATCCCTTTCTATACACCTTTCCCCTTTTTTCGGTCTATCCTTCCGAGGATGAGCCCTATCCCACTCCATGACAACCAGTCCACACAACTTAGCATAAGCCAAGATCTGCTATTGGATGGAGGCAAAATGAACATCATCATAGGGGCCGTCCCTCTACAACAAACACTACATGCCTCACCTCTCCCCTCCTCATCATATGCGCTTGATAACCCACTGTATAATCCCTTCCATGCGAATAGTTTTTTTCTACCTCAGGGCCTAATCCTTGGTTCACATTTTGCAGGCCCCCCTACAGTAGCCGACATGCAGCACCCAGTGCACCTAGCTTGCAAGGACGCTATCCGACGTCGAAGGGAGAATGCAGCACAAGCTCCTCCGCTGGAAAGCTGTCGTCGCGTTAAGAGTTGAAGGTCTACCACCAGGGCTTTTAGTGCAAAAGAAGATTTTAGGATTCAAGATTCGGGAAGGGAAAATGGATTGGGGTTTAATAAGATCCGGGATTTAGAAATGATTTTGGTATGGAAGAAGAGTTCAAGCCTTTTCACTATGTACTTAGCATACATGAACAGAAGGAATAAGTCTATCTTGATTACATCAAATGCCTCTCGATACATACATCATATCATAAGGATATTTTCAGATTCTCAATTCATTTATGAATGTCAAATGCAAGCTCTAATGGCATTTATTTCAAGTACATAGATGGATTTCAACCCTTTGGTTCAAGTATATTGTTGATAGATTCAAATGCATCCAAGATTTGGGCCAAAGTTACATGAAATGAATTGAAAAATGATAATTTTACCTTCAGCCCTGTTTTAAAATAGAAAATTCCAGCCCATAATCAAGTTGAAAATGAGTGCATAAACTCAAGAGGAAGCACTTCTAATCATTCATGAACAATGTCCTGAAGAAAAGTGGTCATTTTCTTCCATTACAACCATAAAAATCCCATTTTTGGTCATAAAAATGGACCATAACAGTGGGCTTCCCTATTTATGACTGGTTATTTCAACCCCCCATAACAGCCCATAAGTCTTCAATATCCTCACCCTTTGCTTGCCCCAAAGTCACTCAAGTACTTGGGTACAAGTCGGGCTTCATTGGACCAAGAATAAGGTAAACAAGATGAGAGAAGTCGTGCATAAGAGCAGGTTGAATACTCTTCTCTCAAATTTCCCTCTTTTATAGACTATTTCAGCATGCATTTTCGTCAGACCAAAGAGGCAGAGAAGTGGAGCTCTCACCATGTTTACATCTTTAGTAGTTGGGCATGTTGATCTTCAGTTTGCATGCTCCATTTCATGCACCATAGCTCCAGCTCTCTCCAGTTTGCCTCAGACAGTGCAGCCCACATTTTGCACCGAAAAATGCGGGCTACTCCGTGCTCTGTCCCTGGTCACTTTTTGACCAGCCTAGGTCACTTGCTGGTCACTTAAGTCTGTTATTCTTGGTCCCATGTGGACCTAGTGGACTTTTGGCAGTTTTTGGCATCTTTCTTGGGTTCTGTCCATATTTTTGTACCTGAATTAATGTGATTTATCTTGCAGACTGTCAATTCTTTCCAGATGACCAAGTTGTAGGTTTCCATAGACTTATTTTTCATAAATATACATGGTATAACTAAAAATTTTATGCTAAATACAAAAGAACTTGTATAACTAAGGTGGTTATTGGATAACAATGTCTAAATTTTGTATGCAAATTTCTCATATAACTTCCAGTGAATCTCTTCTGTGTTCATAAGAATCCCATGATTTATATTATGAACAGTAAAATCTTTGACATTCACCCCCTCCTAACCTGCACATCCTCCAACATGTACCATTTCATAAGATTACAGATCAAGGAGGGTCTTCTTCTTCATCTTCATTCTCTAAGTCTTTTTCTTCCTGCATGTCTTCAAGTAGAGGGCTTATATTTAAGTCATCAAGTTCATAAGTTGAAGATTCTCTTCGTTTGAAGAGTTTGATTCATTTCCCAGCTATTGGAATCTTTATCATGGTCCCATCCATTTCAGCCAAAGAGTAAGTAGCATTATTATGTACTACTTTTACAACATATGGTCCAAACCATCGCTTGGCTAACTTCCTATGAGCACTATATTGATTGTCCAGGCTACTATCATAGACAAGAACCCAATCATTCTCTTGAATAGCTCTTGGACGGAGTCGATGATACTTGTCAAACCTCTTCTTATTCTTTAGTCTTGATGTTTTTAGCCTTTCAATGGCTGTTTTGACATCTTCTGGCCTTCTTTCAAGTTGCCTTATGCGTAAAGTCAGCAATTCTTCTCTATTCATGCCTTCATCCCAAGGCAAGATAATCCATGTGACAATGGATTCCTCAATAGGCATAATGGGTGGCTGTCCATACATGAGTTCAGCAGGCATATATCATGTTACTGCACTATGGGTAGTTCTATCAGCCCATAATGCGAATGGTGGCATTTTAGGCCATTCCCTCAACTTTCCTTTGCATGATTTCGCTAAAGCTTTAAGAATTGGCTGATGGCCTCTTTCACTCTTACCATTGCCTTCAGGATTGTAGGCTGAGGTAAGAGATAGCTTAATTCCCAATTGAGCAAAGAAAAGGCGAGCCTCATCGCCATCCAATTCTCCTCTATCAACATTTACTTTAGCAGCACATCCATACTTGCAAAATACTTCTTCAAGTAAAAATCTACAAACAGCATGAGTGGACTTTGTTATCAAGGCTTTTCCTTCCACTTGATTTGTGAGATCTTCTCTAGCAAGTACTAGATATCTCATGTTCCAAATTCCTGTAGGCATGGTTACTAAATCAATAACCCATCTATAGTGAATGGATAAAGGATAGGTAAGCTGAAGCCCATCTCTATGCTTTACCATAGAATACATTTGACAAGCATGACAAGACTCAACAAAATGCTCAATGTCTTTATACATATTTTGCCACCAAAATTTTTCTTTTATTTTGGCAAAAGTGCCCCATATGCCTCTATGACCAGCCAATAGGCTTTCATGGAATTCTTGCATGACCTGTCTTTGTGTCTTTTTATCTCCTAAGACACGAACAGGCACCCTTCCTTTCTTTTTCGCATGCCTCTAGAGGTATCCATCTTTAAGAAAAAAACCATAGGCTTTTCTCTTAATTCTCTTGAACTCTTCATTAGTCCATTCTTCCTTCTTTGCCATAGTGCTCAAAAATTGGCCAATTTTTAGCCAATCATTTGCATAATATTCTTCTTTAAAGTGTGAACAAACCATAACAAAACATTGAATATGTTGTTTACTAGCTGTCCATTGTCCTTCTTTGGTTGATTCATCCTTCCTTGCTGCTGTAACATTTGTTTTAGCAGCTGAACCTGTTGTATTTGCTGTAATTTTTGTTGTACCAGCCTTTTTGATTGCTGAATCAATATTAGATTCATCTATACTTGCTGTTTTCAGATTTGTACCTGCATTAACAGCATCATTTATAAACTTTGATTCTTCTTCATCCATCATTTCTTCTTCATCCATATATATGGCACGTGAAAGCATGTCAGCAAAACTGGATTATCTCTACCTGCAATATGTTTCAAATCAGGATTTAAGGATTTAATATAGGCTATCCATCTTAGCATGGCTATGTCAAGAGTGGAACATTTGGCGATCATGCCCAAGAGTGGAAGGCAATCTGTCTCAACTATAACATGTGCGCCCATGAAGTACTCCCTGTCACATTTTAATGCAGTTACTACTCCCCAAAGCTCTCTTTTAATTTGAGCATACCTTCTTTGTCGTTCATTAAGAACCTTCGCTCCAAAGCGGATTACATATCTGTTGTCTTCAAGGTCGTCTTGTCCAACTGCCCATCCTATTCCAATAGGACTTGTGTCCATTGTGAGTATAATGGGCTTTCCATTAGAGTAGTTAGCCCTCTTTAAAGTGGGGGCTGAAATCAGCATTTTCTTGAGTTTTTGAATAGCCTGAGTGTGTTCTTTTATCCATAGAAACCTTTGGCCCTTTCTTAGAAGCTGATAAAGACTTTCAGCAACATGGGCAAAATGTGGAATCCAAATAAGGTAGAAGACACATGCGCCAAGAAATCTTCTCACCTCTGAAACATTTGTACATTCTTCTTGCATTTTGCCGATTGCATCTATTTTGGATGGAGAAGGCTTTCGACCATATGGACCACACATATGTCCAACCACAAGGACTTCTTCGACTCCAAAAATAGATCTAGCTCCTGAAAGAGTAAGATGGACTTCTTCCAATTTAGACAAGATTTGAGCACAATCATTAATATGATCAGAGACAAACTTTCGACATCCAAGTTCATTGAGTTCTTCATTTTTCTCATGAACTTCACATCCTTTGATTGGAACATCATCAAGAAAAGGAAGAGTCAATTCAGGAATATAATCCCTCAATACTTTATGCATAGCATTCATCATATGAGCTACTGAATTCGTAGCCCCTTGAGGTAGAGTACACATGCGGACTAGACCAAGAGGCGTCTTCATAGTGGTAATGTCACGGCTTTCCAAGCAAGCTGAAATTGGTCGTAGCCTAAATATAAGTCTCCCATGGAATAGATTGCCCTACCTGCAAAAGCTTTAGCAAACTCATCCACAATCGGCCCTGATTCCAACATTTCTAATAGTGACTTTATTGACGGGTTGTAAATCTTGAATGAATCGTAAAGATCCATTCTTCTTAGGTACGGTAAACCAATGGTTGGACTATGGAGCTGAGGATGGCTCTAATATTCACATTTTAATCTCTTCATTTAAAAGTTCCATTAACTTAGGCAAATGAGCCCTTGGAACTGGAATTGGTTTAAGATTCCAAGGCACATGTGGGACCGTAAAAATTACCATAGGTGCCACAATGCTTGGATCCACACAACCAATTTCATGTGGCTGAAATGAAAATGCTTTACCATGGTTCTTTAACATCTGCATGAAGATTTGCTTTTCAGCCGGCAAGAGAAAAGAGTCTTCACCAATTTTTAGCTTCTGTAGACTTTCTGCTGTAAATTGGTGACCAATATCTTTAGGATCACGAAGGCTTGGTTGTTTGGATACCCTTTCTACCAGACCTTCGCTTTCAGGTAGAAGAGGAGTAGCTACCGGCTTGACCTTCTTATCAATTATTTTATACTTTGTTTCTACTCTTGCTTCATCCTTGTCTGGCTGTCCAAAAGCTTCATAATCTACAAATTCTTGAATTATGTCATACATATCCAATGTACATACCTGTATGGACCGATTTTCAGCTTGATTTTCTGCATGAACGGTTGTATTAATTTCAGCCATTATATCATTATAATTCAGCCCATAAAATAGTCCTGAAATTTCTTCATCTTTAGGTAAAACATCAATTTGCTTCAGCTCTTGCTCCATATGACTTAAATACTTTCTTTCAGCCCTGTTCATGGCTAAAAACTATTTATAACAGCCCACACCATTGGCTGAAAAAACCTGCAAATCAGCTTTAGTCCTTGCCTCCTTCATATGTGGAGGCAATTTATTGTGGCATTATGCACTGCCATAGCCTCCACTTATAGTAGCGCTACCCGAAAACCCTTAAATTATCGGGCATTAGGAGGAACATGATGATCTCTCAATCGATCCCTATTCCGATGGTGATTAACACAGATAGTTAGGAATTGAACAGCTTTATCATTATCCTTGCTTCTTATCGGAGCATATGATGTACCATCATCAAGAGCCTTTGTCTCTAAATGAGACTCGAAAATAAATGGTTGTCCAAGAATGATAGGATAACTACATGAATCTTGAACAAAGAAATGAAAATCATCTTTTACATTACCAATAGTAACTTGTACATAAGGACACGCTGCATAAAGATCGCCAGAAGAGTTATTGGCTGCCTTCATGCGCCATCCTGGGTCCACATCAATGGGCCATCCACCATTCTCATAGAGACTTCTTGACATAACATTAATTTCCGAACCATGGTCTATAAGGGCAATGCATGGAGTTTCTTTCTCACCGATTTTAACAACAGTTTCAGTAGTCGCCCTTGCCCAATGGGTACGGGAATATTGACTACTAGGAATAATGTGAGTTTCACTTTCTTCTTGCATATTGTGAAGAAGAGTCTCTTTCTTATGCATGGGTTGCACTTTAGATTGAGAAGTTTCCACCATTATGGCTTCTTCAGCTTCTGTTTCATAAATATCTTCATCTTTGGCTTCTATGGTGCTGCAATCAATTCTTTGATTGCCTCCAATCGAATCCCTTGAGTTTTCAACTTCTCTTCATCCTGCAAATACACATGAAGTACTTGCAAAAAAGCATGTACAGATTCTTCAGTTTCCTCACCAATATATTGTCTTTTTCGTTTAATTACATCAATTATTACATCATGAAATCCTCGTTTTGCAATACCGAGAATTTCACCTAATGTAAATTAAATTCTACTTCCAAGAATCCTTTCTTCTAGGATCCGTTTAAGATCCGTTGCGGTCTCTATGTCTGACTGCAACTTGTAACTGGGATGTTTGCTTTTTCTTTTTCCTTCTGTCTTCTTTGCTTGAGGGGCATCTCCCATGTCAAATTCTAGTGGCGACGGATTTTCAGCAGCCTTCTGTTGGTCTGGTTTACTTCTTGTTATGCGTTTAGTCGGTCCTGAAGAAGACGGACCGGCAACATCTTCATCTCTTCTTCTCTTTTCTTCTATCATGGCTTCTTGATTATTAATTTCAGCTAACCGGGCAAAAGCTGAAAATGAATCCACAGGCTCGGACCATCCGGTTCTCCCTCAAATACATTGACTGGCAGTGGTTAAATCATCCTTAGTTTCCTTGCCTTGCTCCATGCATTCCAAGGCCTGCGTCCACACTTTAGATTTTGCATTAGTTTTACATGCTTTAACAATTTCATTAGTTGGCTCAATTTGCAACCCATAAGTTGCAGCATCAACAGCTGCATAGGCCGTTCTTGTTGCTAAATCCTCCAATCTTTTCTTCATGCCACCGTTGCCGAAGTTTGGCTCAAGAGAAAGCCCGGTTTCGGTTGCATGAATTTTACCATCCTTCCAAAAGACTAATTTTTGTGCTTCAGCTTCACGGAATGCACCGCACTCCCTCTTGTCATGTTGAAGGCTATCACACCAAATGCAGCATCTTTTGAAGCCTTCTCGTGCAAGCCTTTGGGTAGTTGACCGACCCCTTTCTTCTACTTTTACATCAAGCATTTCTACTTTAGAATTAATTTCTGTTAAATTAAGATGGAGATCCCGCATGCTTTTAATTAGCTCGTCCATGACATCCTTCTTTGGAGAAGGAATAACAGAATTTCTTGATTGCTCGGCCATTGAGACAGGAGGTCGAGAAACTGGAACATGCTCCTTCATAGATTCAGTTGTTGCAGGGGTTGATCCCCATCTTAGGTGCAATCGCTCTCTTTGAGCAATCATATTAACTGCTTCAGTGACATCACTCCAAGCAGTCTTCAATCCCGACTCAGAGTTAGGGTCTTCAAGTCGGTCAGTCAATTTCTCCTGAAGAGAAGAATCTGCAGCCTTTAAAAATAATTCAATCTTTTGACTTTCCATACCTTGTTGGTCATCAAGATCTAGTTGGGCAAATTTGCTTTCAAATTCTCGATGAAGAGCAGTAGCGGCTAGACCCTTATTGGGCCTTTCGACCCATTCGGTGAAGACTTTCTTTGTCATAAGGCCAGAATCTTCAAGGAAAAATTCTTCTCGAAGAGCCTTCTTGAACACAGTCCATCCAGCATCTTTTTGGAAAAGACCATGAATTCGGTCCTGGAGACCATGCACAGCCAGGCAAGCAAAGTAACGGCTCCAGGCATGTTGAGGAACTCCAAAGAAGACCATATTGTCAGTGTAGAGGCGGATAAAAGAGGACACATTTTGTCCATTAAATTGCTTGATCTCATGCCCAACTGCTTCTAAGGCCTTAATGGCAGCAGCATCAATCCGCTCTTCTTCTTGTCTCCATTGTTGTTGCAGTTGCAACTGCTGCTGAAATTGCAGTTGTTGTTGTTGGCTCTCTTGTATTAGACGAACCAACTGTTGCAAAGCATCGCCTCCCAAACTTGATGATTCTCCCATTGGATTTCTTCTTCCGCAGAGCAGACCTTCACGTCAGGTTCAGCACTGTCGTCGCGTTAAGAGTTGAAGGTCTACCACCAAGGCTTTTAGTGCAGAAAAAGAGTTTAGGATTCAAGATTCAGTAAGGGAAAATGGATTCGGGTTTAATAAGATCCGAGATTTAGAAATGATTTTGGTACGGAAGAAGAGTTCAAGCCTTTTCACTATGTACTTAGCATACATGAACAGAAGGAATAAGTCTATCTTGATTACATCAAATGCCTCTCGATACATACATCATATCATAAAGGATATTTTCAGATTCTCAATTCATTTATGAATGTCAAATGCAAGCTCTAATGGCATTTATTTCAAGTACATAGATGGATTTCAACCCTTTGGTTCAAGTATATTGTTGATAGATTCAAATGCATCCAATATTTGGGCCAAAGTTACATGAAATGAATTGAAAAAGGATAATTTTACCTTCAGCCCTGTTTTAAAACAGAAAATTCCAGCCCATAATCAAGTTCAAAATGAGTGCATAAACTCAAGAGGAAGCACTTCTAATCATTCATGAACAATGTCTTGAAGAAAAGAGGTCATTTTCTTCCATTACAACCATAAAAATCCCATTTTTGGTCATAAAAATGGACCATAACAGTGGGCTGCCCTGTTTATGATTGTTTATTTCAGCCCATAATAGCCCATAAGTCTTTAATATCCTCACCCTTTGCTTGCCCCAAAGTCACTCAAGTACTTGGGTACAAGTCGGGCTTCATTGGACCAAGAATAAGGTAAACAAGATGAGAGAAGTCGTGCATAAGAGCAGGCTGAATACTCTTCTCTTAGATTTCCCTCTTTTATAGACTATTTCAGCATGCATTTTTGTCAGACCAAAGAGGCAGAGAAGTGGAGCTCTCACCATGTTTACATCTTAATAGTTGGGCCTGTTGATCTTCAGTTTGCATGCTCCATTTCATGCACCATAGCTCCAACTCTCTCCAGTTTGCCTCAGACAGTGCAACCCGCATTTTGCGCCCAAAAATGCGGGCTGCTCCTTGCTCAGTCCCTGGTCACTTTTTGACTAGCCTAGGTCATTTGCTGGTCACTTAAGTCTGTTACTCTTGGTCCCACATGGACCTAGTGGACTTTTGGCAGTTTTTGGCATCTTTCTTGGGTTCTATCCATATTTTTGTACCTGAATTCATGTGATTTATCCTACAGACTGTCAATTCCTTCCAGATGACCAAGTTGTAGGTTCCCATAGACTTATTTTTCATAAATATACATGGTATAACGGAAAATTTTATGCTAAATACAAAAGAACTTGTATAACTAAGGTGGTTATTGGATAACAATGTCTAAATTTTGTATGCAAATTTCTTATATAACTTCCAGTGAAGCTCTTCTGTGTCCATAAGAATCCCATGATTTATATTATGAACAGTAAACTCTTTGACAACGCTACGTTCCTACCCTTAAAAGGTATGCAAAAAAAAAAAGGCCCCAAGCGACACCGCCCCGGAGGTAGGCCAAAAACTCCCTAGGCTAGGGGAACAAAAGCTCAAGGGAATGCCTGGGGAGTGGCAACCCCGACCATGTGGGGCCTTCCCAAAAGCTCGGCCCTCGATGCTCCAAAGAGAAGAGGGCAGCTCGAGACAAGCAGGAATTTGATGCATTGTTCAAAAGCATTCTGGAAACAGTGGTGGACTACACCATTCAGGTCCCAACCGATATCTTCCCCGCCCAGCCTCATAGGAGCCCCTCACTAGTAGAGCCTTAGTCGCCCGCCGACCACCCGCACTCGCCCTGCCTCGTACAAATAGAGTAGCCCCATGTTGTATAAAAGGCTTATCAAATGCTACTTGGCCATGACTTTTTGTCTTTAAATGGTTAAGTGCTGACAGGTTCCCCAACTGTACAAACTTTTCATATCTGCGTTTAATATATTTCACGGCTTTACAAAAGAATAAGATAATCAAGCACAGGTGATATGTATCTAAGTCAACACCATGGAATTCAGATAAGTGATGTCTCATTACGTTGCACTAGTTTATTATAGTTGCGGCATGTGTCGTGCATGTACTCTCATGAAGTGACAAGTGGATGCAGGATGATGCAGGTCTTTGTGCGAAAGTGTTCAATACCCAAGACACCACAAGACCACTAACCCCACGAAGAGCAGCGACAAAGCCACGCTGTCAAAACCAAAAAGCACTCTTGCCGATCACCCACATCACATGGCCCAAAGCATGATCATAACCACTTTCTCTTTCTGGGTTACACTCTACACCGAGCACTCACGGCAGCTCTTACCTCAATTGTACCAACATCGCAAGTTCCAAAGAGGGTTGCAAAATCTCAAGTGTATCTCCCCATCTCAACAACTGCTTCTCTAACAACGAGGCTAGGGCACAATCATCACTGTAATATCCATTTCCTGAGCCTTCGAAGCTTGACATTTCCCAACCCATTGAAAGACTGATAGCCTCAACATATTGCAATGGTTGTACTCAGGCAAGTTCAAAAAAAAAAAAAAAGAACAAGAAAAAGAAAACGAAAAAGGAAAAAAGAAAAGAAAAGAAAAGAGTGAAAATATATGAAGCACCCACGATCACAGCACAACACCTAGGGGTCCTCAAATTAGGCACGTCCAGTGACCTTGGTCGGCTGGCTCTGTCCCTAGTCCCCTAGCCCTTTAGCATCACCCACAATTTTTCAGGGCACATCAAGGGCAGAACATACCTAGGGATCTTGTCTCGCCTATGGTTAGACCTGTTACCCTGACCCATTCGCAGGATTCCCTCTTGCACTCTGCTTTAATACCATTGCAATCAATTGTGGTAAGCACCGTACGAATGGCCATGAAAAGTACACCGTCCTCATCAAGCAAGTCCAATAGCTCCTAGCTACCAAAGTGCGATGTCCCTGTGTTCAATTATGCTAGGTCATGCAGCCACAATGCAAAGGATGTCTCATACACCTTCACGTGTACTTTTTCTCAACATGAACAACTTTGCTTCATCCACACATTGTTAAGAGAAACCAATCCGCGATCTTCTAACTACGTAATATCTAAGTATGCACGAGCACTCACATAATATCTACACCAAAATATATACACAGTTTGGGTCCTCAAGTGCAGGATAATATTCTCACCTTGCTTAGAGTTCGACCTATCTCCCAAACTAATTGATCTATGTCTTGTGCACTATAGAGAAGACTAGCACTACTCCTAGGGAGAGACCACCTATGAGAGGTTTTCAATCGCAGGTATTGAAGACGCCAACGAAATTCTCGTTCGCTCTTCATCGACACCCAACTCTAAATTCTTATCCTTTATCATCCTGCAAGCCCACCAAGAATCTTCATGTGCTAAATCCCCAACAAACCAACACTTGTGATGGCCATCAATGCAATCCCCAACAAAGAACAACCCTACCACCAACTCCAACAACCCTACCACCAGCCACCTAGGCCACCAACGTGCTCCCAACGACCTTCCTCCACACCACCACCAACACTCCTCCATGACAACCACCGATGTCCCTTCCACCCACGTCTTCAGTGCAGGCCAAAGCCTGCTACCTACGATGGTGAGTGCCATGGGACTAGCACTCGTCTAAGGGGGGGTAATGTTAACTGTCAGAGGAACAATGTGGAAAATCTGGAAAAGCTAAAGCAGAAGACAAAGGCCAAGGCAAAGTGAAACGGAAGACGAAGGCACGCCAAGAAAAATTTAGAAAGCTCGAAGCGCAAAAAAGTCCTAAATAAGGGAAAAATGCGCACAAGGAAAAGTGCAAGTCAATACTTTTGTAAAAGAGTGCAAGTGCATCATGATTTAATTTAAGGAGCATCGGGCTCTCACCCGTGCAATTTGTAAATGTAGACGAGAAGTGAAAAGGAAGCTAGGAAGATAGAAGGACAATGGAAAAAGGGCCTAGGGCACGGTCGGCCATGTAAAAAAGGAGATAAGGGGATGACCGCCCAAAAGGGATTTAGGGTTTTGTATATAAAGTTGAAAAGTGAATGAGAAGGTCATTCTTGTGTGTGGCCAAAAGTGGCTCTCTTCTTCTTCTTCGTCTTCTTCTTCTTACTTGCTTGAGCTTGTGCTTGAGAGAGGGAGTGTGAGAGTGTGAGGGAGCAAGTGTGTGAGGGTGAGGGACCGGGGAGGAGAAACTTTCCATCTTCCCCTCTCTTCTTCTCTTCTCCTCTCTTCTCTTGTCTTGCTCGCGGCTATGGATGTTGGAGCGTGGAGCTTGAGGATAGAGCTTGCTTGAAGCTTGCACTTGGATCGTGGAGCTACCGTAGTGCGCGGAAGAGGAGATAACTCAATCGGCATGGAGGTAAGCTCACTACACCCATAGATATGGATGGCATATCAGTCATGTGAGAGGTAGCTATTAGTGCTCAGCTTGGAATGCTTGAAATAATAAGCGGTCCATGGGTCTTGACGGTTGAGCGAAAGCTCCCACAGTGACTATCATATCTATGCATGGTCTCTTATCATAAGAGACAGGCTCACCTATATTTTTCACCATAACATAGTCCATGGAGGGCGTAAAGTGCTCAATAGGATAACATCTAGCTCTAGTAGAGCATCTCAAAATAGGTTGATCTTGCATAGCAGGTGGATCTTGGGATACTAGAGCATCAATTGCAGTAGGCTATCTAGCTGGTTGGATAGCTAGACAACCTCTGTATACCTTAACTACCTACTTAGACTACCTATGCATCTTTCAAGAGGAGCATGAGGCTCCTCTTGAAAGATCACCTTACATACCTTAACTACCTACTCATACTACCTATGCATCTTTTTCTCATGAAAAAATAACATCATGGCCGTATATAAATTTGCGAGCCTACAGATTCCATAAGCGATAGTCCATCTCACCTACATCCCCATAACTAAGAAAGAAGCATTTCATGGAGTTACGATCCAACTTATTAAACTTGTCCTTGGGAACATGGCAAAATGCCTCACAACCAAAGCTTCACAAATGAGCATAGGATGGAGGTTTTTCAATCCATATCTCCTCTACAACCTAGTAATCAAGAGTAGTGCAAGGGGACATGTTAATTAATTGTACAATAATTGTACTGACTCAATCCAAAAGTGTTGTGATAAGCCTTCCCTTGCTGACTAAGTATACTACGGACTCTCTTTTGAATCATTCTACCTTTCTTGGGAGGGGTGTAAGGCACACTATCAAGATAATCTGTGTGTACGCCGGTGGGTCTCTAGTTGTGGGAGTGAATAATAGTAATGGATGGATACATGTATATGATGTTAGAGAGATTCTTAGGTGAGAATTAATAGTAGTAAGAGATTAGGCAGATTCTTGTATGAGAGTAGAGATGATGATAGAGATTACATAGAGTAGAGACCGATGAGAGATGAAACAACACATATGAAAGAGAACAAAGGCTCAATGTATCCTGAAACCAATGCTTGATTAAGAAAACCAATTTACAATGAGTCTACCCTTCACATGTCCTATTCACCCTATTATACCCAAAACTTGCACCAAACACGAGCTTCTACTTTACTACTTAGATGCTAAATCCCATGGTTCTATTAGTTTTGAAATAAGGGTAAATCACAGGACACCTAATCACAACTCTCTTGAATTTCTCCTTCTCCCTTCCTCTTGTACAGAGTGCTATTTGATGTCTGAAAAATGTGATTGCACGTGGTGCGAATTCAAGAGCCCTTCTTTTTGCATGAGATCTTCAAAATTGGCAAAAAGCCACTTTCTTTATGCATGACACCCTATTCTAGAAGTTTTCTACAATTTTTGAGAATATTTATAAGAAATAATATCCAAAGTATAAAAAATAGGCTAAAACTATCCAAAAAGCTAGTAATTTTTAACCATCCATACTATAGACACTAACACTAATGACTAATATAACATTGACTCTCTAGATTAATAAGAAAATCAAATGATGATGCACTCGAGGGTTTTTTACACTGCGTCTATGTAGCGACACACACTACAAGGGAATGGGGCGATAGCGACACCGATTAGCAACGGCGGATATCGGTGTCGCTATAGGCATCGCTATTGGCGTCGCAATTGGCCTCGCTATTTGTGTCACTATTTGCGTCGCATTTGCGACACAAATAGCGACGCCGCAGGGAAAAAAAGCGTAGCCGAAACCATAGCGCCGTTTTCATTTTGTTTTCTTCGCCTTTTGAGAGCGAGAGCGAGGGAGAGAGCGAGGGAGAGAGCCAAGGCGTTGTGAGAGAAGAAGAGGAAGAGACTTGCTGCCGCCGCCGCCGCCGCCACCGCTGTTGTTCGCGAAGGAGAGGAGGAGCCCTCGTTGCAAAGAGAAGCCGCCCACGCTCGCCATATCTCATTGATGAGTCTCCCTCTCTCTTTCTTTTACTTGTTGAAGGTTTAAATCGTTATCTTTTGTTTGTTTAGGAGAGGAAATGAAAGAGAAGGAGAGGGAGAGGGAGAGAGAGGGAGAGAAAGAGAGGGAGAGGGAGAGGGAGAGGGAGAGGGAGAGAAAGAGAGGGAGAGTGCATTCTCTTTCTCTCTCTCCCTTTTGCTTGTTTAATGTTTAAATTACTTTCTTTTTTGCTTGTTTAGGAGAGGAAACAAGAGAGTAAGAGAGAAAGAGAGGGAGAGGGAGAGGGAGAGGGAAAGAAAGAGAAAGAGAAAGAAAGAGAAAGAGAAATAGAGGGAGAGGGAGAGGGAGGGGGAGGGGGAGGAAATAAGAGAGGGAGAGAAAGAGAAAGAGAGGGAGAGGGAGGGAGAGTGCATTCTCTCTCTCCCTCCCTCTCCCTTTTGCTTGTTTAATTTTTGAGTCACTTTATTTTTTGCTTGTTTAGGAGAGGAAATGAGAGAGAAAGAGAGTGAGAGGGAGAGGAAGGGGAAGGAAATGAGAGAGGGATAGAAAGAGAAAGAGAGGGAGAGTGCATTGTATCTCTCCCTCTCCCTTTTGCTTGGAGGATGTTTAAATCACTTTATTTTTTGCTTGTTTAGGAAATGAGAGAGAAAGAGAGAAAGAGAGGGAGAGGGAGAAAAAGAGAAAGAGAGAGAGAGGGAGAGGGAGAGGGAGAGGGAGAGGGAGAGGGAGGGGGAGGGGAAGGGGAAGGAAATGAGAGAGGGAGAGAAAGAGGGAGGGGGAGGGAGAGGGAGGGAGGGAGAGGGAGAGGGAGAAAGAGGGAGAGAGAGGGAGAGGGAGAGGGAGGGGGAGGGAGGAAATGAGAGAGGGAGAGAATGAGAATGAGAGGGAGAGGGAGAGGGTGAGAGAAAGAGAGGGAGAGAGGGAGAGGGAGAGAAAGAGAGGGAGAGGGAGGGGAAGGAAATTTAAGATAATATACGTATTGATAATGGTATGCAATGTGCTTTGCATACGGCCACGTACTTCATCAAAATGAACCCAAAATTATTGTTATAGAAGAAGAAACCCTTAAATTGAGTATAGGATAATTTCTCTCAGGTCTTATGGCTATGAGTAGAATTGATTGAAATAAATTTTATTATTATAGTTATAAAATTTCATAGATGGCGCGCATTAATTTTAAAATGGATTACTTATACTCAAAGCTGAGATATAACAAAAAATTATCTACCGGGACAAACAAATCGTTGAGCATGATACAAGGCCGAGATATAACATCGGAAAATCTCTCGACTACTATATACAATGCAAGGTTTATGGTCAACTTGCAACTTGACATACATCTCCATAAAGCTATCCATTTAAGCCTCGTTTGCTGTAATGTAGATAAGATGGCAAACGAAGAAGATCTTATTGTTCAAGACCGCGAGTCGTATCTTAATCAGCGTGTCCCATGTCCTTTCTCTCAATGCAAGTTGGCAATTAGACGAAAACGCCGATTGTCTATAGAACACCTACGACGATTTGGCGAGTTTCAATTTGAGATCATTGATCAGGCGATTGCAGATTTTCAGCAAACGGTAATTTGAAGTTAACATTTTTCATGCATTGTACTCTCAAGCTAATTGAAAACCATACACAATAAGATTGGGTCTTGTTGGCAAATTTTGTATCCAGGGGGGTGATGTCTCGACCCAAGGGGGAGTGCACCCTTTGCGGCCAATTAGAAGAGTTCGTGGACGTGCGATGGATGGATTGCAGGAGCCAATCGACCACTCGCAAGGCCCATCTATACCGTCAATGCCAGAGGAGACAGACAACCTTCCCGACTTGCCTACAATCTTGGAGCTTGAGATGGAGGCAATGATCGATGCATTGATTCCCATGGATGTTGAGACATCTGACCCGCTTAGAGAGGAAGCATCCATACCATTATATGATGGGTGCCGAGTATCTCGGTTGAAGACATTGCTTGCACTCTTAAGTGTGCAAGCAAAATACGGTTGGAGCGATACGAGTGTGACTGAGTTATTTAGGTACCTTGCACACAGACTTCATTGTTTTTTTTTAAACAGTATTATTGCAAACATGGATGGATTTTTCAAGGTGTTTTATGATTTTTTCAGGTTATTGAAATATCATATATTGCCACCTACAAACACCATGCCTGAGTCTCGTGATGATGCACGACATGTTTTACGGAAGCTTGGCATGGACTACAATAACATCCATGCATGTATCAACGACTGCATATTGTTTCAAGATGAATACGAGACTATGGAGACATGTCCAAAGTGTGGTGCTCACAGGTATCGACAGGACTTGCAAGGGCAGACCATCCCTAAAAAAGTCCTCAGACACTTTCCACTCATCCCCCGCATAAACCACATGTTTCGCACGTCTGCCATGGCAAGCTTGACAATGTGGCATGTGCAGAATAGATCCACGGATGGAGTGCAACGAATATCAGCAGATTTGCGCACATGGAGCCACATTGACTCTACCTTCCCAGGCTTTGCGCGAGAGCCAAGGAATCTTCGGCTCGGTCTCGCCATGGATGGTGTGAACCCATTCGGTCTGCGCTCGACTTCTTACAGTGTGTGGCCTATAGTGCTTGTCAACTACAACATTCCTCCATGGCTTTCTACGAAGAAAGGACATCTCATCCTTAGCTTGCTCATCCCGGACCGCTACAAAGTAAAAAATATGGACGTGTATCTTCGTCCATCAGTCGATGAGCTTAAGATTTTGTGGGAGGAGGGGATCACGGTGCAAGATATGAGCAGGCGCGATGGTCGGTGGTCAGCCAACATTCGAGCCATTCTCATGTGGACGATGTATGACCTTCCGGGATTGGGAGAGTGCTCAGGTGAGCAGACCTTTGTTCTCGCCTGTAATATCTATATTTTATTTCATTCAATCAAGTATTCAATAGGTCGTGGATCGCCTTACAAGTCTCGTTACCTCAGGTTATCATGCATGTCCATTGTATGGGCCACAGTTAGACTCCCGAAGGTCACGAACCATGAAGAAGATGGTATATCAAGGACACACTGCTTTCTTGCCGGAGGATCATGAACTCAGGGAAGGTTTTCTTGGACAACCTCCAGCACGTATGAACGCTGAAAGCTGGTACGAGCTGAAAATGGTAAACCCGAAATCACATCCAAATGGAATGCGACGGTTCTCAGTTTTCTACGAGTTGCCATATTGGACCCACTTACAAGTCAACCACTTGTTGGATCCCATGCATATTTTCAAAAATGTGGGCAGCTTGCCATGGGACCACATCACAAGAAAGAGAGACACTATAGGGTCACGAATGGATTTAAAGGAGGTAGGTAAGATGGAGGTGCTTTGGCCGCAGTCGAGTGCTGAAGGGGGAGTGCAGCTTCCTCGCGCTCCCTGGGTTTTTTCTACCAAAGAAGAGCGCATTGTGAAGCAAGTAATCAAGTCTATCCGCACTCCGATGGGTATGATGCGTTCTCTCAGGTCCAGATTTTCTAAAGATGACCAAATGTCTAGGCTAAAATCCCATGATTGGCATAAGATATGTCAGGTTTGTGAACAGAATGGATTTTAATTAGCGTGGACATTTTGAAATTTGAAAAGTGACCATTATTCTTAATGCTTTCTCATTTGTGGCAGTTTGTCCTACCGATCGCGATCGCGGGATGCCTAACTCCAGAAATTCGCGGGGCCATTTACAAGCTGTCGACTTTGGTGCAATGGATCTCACAGAAAGAGATTAAGACGTCCTCTATTGAATCTGCAAGGCGGGGAGCAGTTGAGACGGTCTGTCTCTTTGAGAAATACCTGCCCACTAGCATGCTCACGATACAAGTTCACCTTCTTGTGCATCTTGTGGACGAAGTGGAGATTGTTGGAACTGTCCATACGCGATGGATGTTCTTCCTGGAGTGCTTCATGAAAACCCTGAAAGGCTTTGTGCGACAACGAGCTCGACCGAAAGGTAGCATGGCGGAAGGTTGGTTGGTGTCAGAGGCGTTAGTGCATATCTCACAATGGCTACCAACGGTGGAACTAGACAATGAAATGCTATGGATGCTGAAGGACGATGACAGGCTGACTAGAGATGTGGTGGTTGGAAATGGGGTAGAAAAAAGAATGGATGCCTCAATGGAAGAGAAGGTGAATCGCTTTTGTATGTTGCACCATGCCTCCATGGAGACATGGCTCGCCAAGTACCAGATTGCAAGGCAAGATCGAGAGGAAGCGCGAGCTGAATTTCGACGCAGTACACGTCACCGACCGATTCGATATCCCGAAGGCATGGAGGAGATGCCGCGGTTTATGTCAACACGATGGTTGCATGGAGCCTTGACCGCAGCATCCAGCGAAGGGACAGAGGTCTCAATGGAGGAGTGGGAGTTCTCGAGGGGATGTAGTCCAAAGGTAATGAGGGGTTTAGAATGTGTCGTATCTAAATTTGCTTGCTACATCTAATTTGAGTGTTTCAATGTGTAGTACAAAATATATAGTGCAGCGTGGTCGCGCGGACGGCATTTTTGGGTGGAGCGTATTGACCAAATGCGCTCCACAATGGACTGTGGTGTCATGGCAAGGTTTGAGCAAGAGAGCCAGCGACGAGCAACGGATCCGAACACGGTTGTGGATGAGATGGAGTATTTTGGGAACTTGCAAAGTATTATTACGATGGATTACCGTAGCTTCTCCATGATAATATTCGATGTGCAGTGGTTCAAAGTGGTACTTGGAGGAGCTGGCGCAACAGTTCGACGAGGTCCATCTGGATTTCTCGAAATAGATTCTGAAAAAAAATGGATGGATTTGCGCGACACCTTTGTGTTGCCGGCCCATTGTGAACATGTACAACTAGTCATTTGCTTGCTAATTGTAATACGACATGGTTTATGTCACAATGGTTTGAAGCCGCTTTGTAAGTGTTTGTGAACAGGTAATCTTCTATCCAAATCCCCGACAACCTCGATGGTGATATGTTATACCTTCAACTCCTCGAGGTGCAAGAGTATACAATCAAAGCGATGTTCCAAGCATAGATGAAGAAAATATGCAAATAGAGGGATCGAAATTACAAGGGGTGGAGGCCACCGCAAGCTTGGAGCCCGCATCGGCTAACAATGATGGAAATACAAAAGTCGTAGAATTTTTTGAGAACGAGGCAGACTCGTTCTTTTGTGGTGACATGTCTATCGACCTTCCAGTGTATGCAGAGTTGTGTCAGGAGATTAACATGGGACCATAGAATACTTCATTCTTGGAGAATTGTATTACTCAATTCGTTGTTTAGATTTTCCATAAAGGTAGATAAGATATGCATTTTAAGAGGGATTTTTCAAAAATGATTTATATTAATGTGCTTTGTATAGTTTAAATTGATTATTCTAACATCATTTTTTATCTGTGCAGGTATCGACATTTTCAGGATGAGTCGAGGGATGAGCGATGAGGAGTTTCAGGAGATGATGGCACGCATGTCTCTAGATCAGCTCGCGAGATTCAGAGAGATGGCAGATCAGGAGCTGTCTCGTTCTTCGTCAGGGCGCTCTGCTAGATCAGCTTCAACGCGATCAGATGCTTCAACTTCGAGCAGACGATCTCGATGCTCGCGACTTGGGCCAGAGGGAGGGACTGTGACTGCAGGAGGATCAAGGGGTGCTGTTGTGGAGACACGAACGCGGTGTCTCCGTCTCAGCTAGAGCTCGGTCACCTCCAGGATTTGTCACACCTGTGGGGATGTCCACTCCAGTTACTCCGGCTTTTGCGTAGCCATCGGCAGATGGCACGCCTTTTGGTGGCACTCCTTTTCGTGGCACCCCTTTTCGTGGCACTCTGGGAGAGGGTACCCCCATCGGTACACCGGATGTACAGGGGTCTGCCCAGGAGTGTGGACGGAGATGGGAGAGGGCCCATACAAGGCACACTCCTAGGGATTATGGATACCTAGTGGATGGCAGGTCAGGAGCCATCATCATGAATGATGAGGGGAGGAGGGTGATGGCTCGCATGAGGGAGTTGTGCCAACAAGTTTTTCGGCACAACGTCCTGGATCATTGGAGGAACATACCGAAGGGGAGCAAGGAGTACATAGTAGCATCCTTGCACGAGGAGTTCCCGGTGCCAGCTGCAGTGTATAGATTCTCTACGGGCTGGATGATGAATTGCATGCATGCATACCTGTCACATAGACAATTCGACGCACACAAGGCAATCAAGAGTGGGGCTCCAAAGCCCGAGTGGTTAGATGCAGACGACTGGCGCCGACTGAGGGAGGAGGCTACAAATTCGCCAGGACGTTGGAGTCAGCAATGGGAGGCGGCGAGGGCACGAATCGAGGCCGGATCAGTACATCATCCTGGGAGTGGCAGCCACAGGACATATTTGGAGGACTTTGTAAGTTTCTCTTTTGTTTTGCTTATTTGTTTTTTTGAGATATTCTTTGTACTGACAATCATGTTTCTAACAGTTAGCATTTTGTTTTCTTTGCAGCACTCCATTACAAATCGCGATCCGCAAGGCTTTGAGACTCGATATGCAGAGAGGCACTGTCTCAGATCATTGATCGACTGATTGTATAGACGCGGCAGCCCAGTAAGTCACTCATCTTTCTTGTCCGTAGTTACCATGAGATATTTGAATGCATTATTGTATGGTGGATTGATATGTTGTTTCTTTTTCTGTAGAATCCGTTTGATGCTCCTTTGCAGCGGGAAGAGCTTTCGGGGGACGAGGATTTGTAGCTCGCCCTTGGATCCTTAGAGCTCACATACCTTTAGTTTTTAGTCGTCCGATCTATGTAGACATTTTCTATGTATTAGTGATATTGTTTTATGATTGTACCAATCGCATTTTATGCGATATCATGTATTTATTTCATCTATCAGTTTTATGATTTCAGTATACATTCTTTTTTTTTGCAAACGCTTTGTATGCAGCAGTGCAGAAACTATTTTGTATGGCTCTCATACAGCACACAGTGCTATATGTGGCAGGGTAGCTTGCTGCCCTGCCACAAAAAAAAAATTATCTGTTACCGCCGCTATTTGCGTCACAAATTTACTGCACGCGTCGCTATTGGCGTCGCTATAAGCGTCGCAAATTCTCTGTAACCGTCGCTATATGCGTCGCATTTGCGACGTATATAGCGACGCATATAGCGACGATTCTATGGCGTCGTCAATAACGACGCTTTTTGCGACGACGGGGGCAAATTTTGTTGTTTGTATTTTCGTCGCTTTAAACGTCGCTATAAGGTCTATATCTTGTAGTGACAACCCCCCTCTAATAATGCACTCGAGGGTTTTTCACACTATATCCATGCATGGCATGACATCAACACCCTCTAAACCTACACATCATTCAGTATGTGCCAACTATGCATCCACCCAAGTTAAACACCCATATCATCAACTTTTCACTTATCATGCATATAAGTAGGTATTCTCATGGATCATAGATCAAAATGACTAGCATTTGCACAACTCTAACACCATACCAAGCACCCGTTCTAGGGTCAAAAGGCCTTGGGTACACATCATATACTAGAGGTTGTTGAATCTCCATATACATGCTAACAATGCATTAATCAACAAATATATAGCAACATGCTTGCTCTTTCAGAGTCCACCAGTGCATGAAAAGCCACTTATATTGACAATTTTGTACCACATCAATCCTCACTTGCATCCAACATATGTGCTGACCATCACTGAAAATAGTGAAGTAGTCTATGACTTGAAGCATCTTTGAATTGCCTATCAAGGCCCCTGACAAAGCATTCGAAATATTTTCTAGCTATGGAGCATCATACATAGGATTCTCTAACTACATAGCCTCTAGCTCATGAATTGTCTCAAAAGACAGCAATTATGTCCTGCAAATCATGTGTATCCAACAAGCCACCAATCTCCCTCTAAGTCCCTGCATCAAGTAAAACATGTTCTTTGTAAGCATCTTCATATACACTAAGAAAATCTACATATGCGATGGATAAATCTTCCACTATATGCTCTTCCAAAGCATTCGTGGTATGACTAGTCAACACATCAATAGTCTCTACTATATCCAGTAGTACATGAGCCTTATAGGCTTTTTCACAAGCACTCAGGAAAATCTATATATGCATTGTCCATGTCATCCACTTTAGGCTCATTCAAGACATCATCTGTATGGATACTCATAGCATCAAAAGTATATGCATAAACATCATCTATGTGGTGACTTAAAGCATCCATAGTGACTATAGAGACCTCATCAGTATGGCAACTCAAATGATGATTAGCATAAGCATCCTCGATAGGGAAAATCACAACCTACGTACTTTCAGCATAGGCTCTCATTGCATAAGTGCTCAACTCCTCAGTAAGTGCATCAAAAACATCCGTAGCAAGTTGTTGCTTAGCCTCAATAGCAAAGAGTGAAGCTTATGCTTCATTTATATGTCTATCCTTCTCCACTTGCATCTGCATCCTTAATTCCTCCTCTTTCCACATCTGAAATGCCTCCTCTATCTATCTTATTGCTTCTTCCTCATTCCACCTCCTTTGTTCTTCCTCTTCTTGCTTCTCACATTGTTGTTGTTGATACTTCAATAAGCTTCTTGCATATATCCTCAAAATTCTTCCAAAATCCATAAGTGACATAAGTTACATATCCAAAAGCTTACTCATCTTTGCACTAACATCCAATCTATGCTATATCTTTCACACACAAAGCATATGTTCATTCTTAGACTTGTCCAATTTCATCAAGGACTTATAAGCTTCAATGAGCATTAGACATATAACCAAAAATTGCATCCCAACTGCATTATCTATATATTTAAACTCAAGCAGCTTTTGAAGATACTCCATAACATGCTCTATATCTTATCCCAAAAGCATCTGTACATCTACAGCCATACCTGCATCCATACCTGACTCCATCCCAGTCTTCACATCAAGTTTACCAAAAATATGTCAAGATAATCTATGCATATAGTGGAAAGACATTGGGTCTCTGGCTTATGTTAAGGAGATTCTTAAGGAGGATTAACGGTAGTAAGAGATTAGGTAGATTCTTATATAAGAGCACAGATTATGATAGAGAATACATAGAATAGAGACCAATGAGATATTAAACAACACACATGAAAGATATCAGAGGCTCAAAGTATCCCAAAACCAATCCTTGATTAAGAAAACCTGTTTACAATGAGTCTCCCCTTCATTGTGTCTTGTTTTACCCTATTATACCCAAAAACTTGCACCAAACACTAGGCTCTACTCTGCTACTTAGACATAAAATTTTATGATTCCCTTGGTTATAAAAGGGGAGTAAAACTATAGGATACCTGATTATAACTCTTCCAAATCACTCCTTCTCTTATCTCTTTTTATCTAGAGTGCTATTTGTTATCTAAAAATGGTGATCGCATGCTGTGCAAAGTTGGAAACTCTTCTTTTTGAATGAGAACTTCAAAACTGACTGAAAAGCCACTTGCTTTATGTATGACACCCTATTCTAGAAGTTTTTTATATTTTTAAAGGATATTTACAAGAGATAATATCTAAAATATAAAAAAATAGGCCAAAGTTGTCCAAAAATCTTGTAACTTTAAATCATCCATACTATGGGCACTAACACTAATGATTAATATGACATTGACTCTCTAGATTAATAAGAAAGCTAGATGATGATGCACTCAAGGGTTTTTCACACTCTGTCCATGTTGTAGGAGGGGTTTTAGTTGAAAGGTCGTATCCATTGAGGATCAGAGAGAGAAGGAAGTAGAGAATAGGAGATAGAAGAGAAGAAGAAAAAGAATAGGTCAGGAATTCAAATTTTCCAAAGATTTTACACAAAATAAAGACAAAGCTTAATGATTCAAAGCACTATGTATTGATAGAAATTGAGAAGATAAAAAAATCCTTGTTTGGACTACTCGGAAGTAATCTCCAAGCATTAGATCTTCTGGATCTCCCTAGAGGACCAAAAACACACACCAAACACTAGCTTCTTATGCATTGTGCTCAAATGGAAAATCTGATGGTCTGGTTGGCTCCAAAAGGGGGATAAAATAGTAGGACACCTGCTTAGAATTCTCCCAGATTAGTCTTTCTTCTTCTTCTTGTTTGGAGCGCATTTCACTGTCTCAAAACCACGATCGGGCGCCGTGCGAGTTTGAAAATCTTTTTTTTTGCATGAAATCTCCCAAACTAGCTGAAAAGCAACTTACTTTTAGCATATCACCATATTTTAGAAGTTTTCTACACCTTTTTAGGATATTTATAAGAAATAATATCTAAAATATAAAAAATAGGCTAAATTTATCCAAAAATCTTGTAGTTTTGAACCATCCATACAATGGACACTAATACTAATCACTAATATGACATTGACTCTCTAAATTAATAAGAAAGCTATATGATGATGCACTCCAAGATTTTTCACACTGTGTCCGCATAGTGGCATGACAACATAACGACACAATATCCACCCCCTTTGAACCTACACATCCTCTTGTATATGCCATGTGGTTAATCTTCATCTAGATGAATATATTCATCTTTCATCCCCTGCATCTTCATCGTCCTCTTGATCATCTAGGTCAGCATAAATATATTCTTCATCATGTACATTTTCTTCAATTGGTTCACTTAAGTACATTCAATCACTTAAAAATCTTGATCCTCTTTCTTGCAATAGGAATCTTTAAGTCTCTAGCATCCAACTCACACAAATAATACGTCACATTATCATGTACATGCTTCATATTATAAGGACCAAGCCATCTCTTAGAAACAATTCTAAGTGTATTATGTTGAGTGTCAAGACTAATGTCATAGACTAACACACAATCTCCTTTCTCGATGGGTTTTGGATGAGAAGCCTGTGTTTCTTGTCAATATTCTTCAACCTAGTATATTTTAAACACATGGTTGTAGTCTCGATTCTGTGGGCCTCCTTTCTAGCTATCAAATATGCAAAGCAAGAAGGTCATTCATGTTCATATCATTCTCCAAAGGCAGCACACTCCAAGTAGTAATAACATCCTCAATAGCTGTAACAAGATTTTGCCTATACATCAACTCAGCAAGCATATATCCAATCACTATACTATGTGTAGTGTGATCAGCCCATAAAGCATACAAAAGTAGCCTAGGCCACTCTTGAATCTTACCTCTACATGCCTTAGCTAAAGCTTTGATGATAGGTTGGTGTCCGCATTTACTTTTGCCATTTCCTTCTTCAGGGTTGTATGTGCTGAAGTGAGAGCAAGCTTTATGGCCAACCTGAAGAAGAATTCCCTAGCTTCCCTCTGGATCCAACTCTCATTGATCTGCAGTTATATTTCAAACAAAACCATAGTGGCAAATAACATATTCCAAAAGAAATTTTCATTCTGCACTTATAGCCTTTGTTCTTAATGCTCGACCTTCCACTTGATTTGTTAGATCTTCCATGGCAAGTACAATGTATCACATTTGCCAAAGTCCCATAGGCATAGTCACCAAGTCGACCACCCATTTGAAATGCATGGATAATGGACATGTATGATGTGGACCATCATGATATCGCACATTGGAATACTTTTGACAAGTAACACAAGTCTCTAAAAACTGCAACACATATTTATATATACATTTCCACCAATATCTTTCTTTGATCTTCATAAAAGTGGTCCACACACCTTGATGACTAGCCCATAGACTCTCATGAAACCATTTGATAATTTGCTGTTGAGTCTCCTTAACACATATTACCCTCTGTGCGATCCAATTTGTTTGCTTTGGATGCTTCCATAGATGGCCATTCTTCAAGAAATACCCATATGCTTTTCTTTGGATTATTTTGAGCTCCTGATTAGTCCATCCCTCCTGCTTAGTCAAAGTGCTCAAGTAGTAGCCAATAAGGAGCCACTCACCATCATACATGTCTTCTAAAAATTATTCAAGAGAAGATGTATTGAGAGTGGAAAAAGACTGAATTTTTGACTGATTTTTGTTGTTTTTGAGGTCTAAATGATTGATTTTTGATGGATTTAGAGTGATGTATGGTTGTTAATGGAAGTGTTTGAGAGTTTTTTGGATGATATTGATTATTTTTTGGAAGCTCGTGATGATTTTTAGTGGAGATATGAAGCTCTGTGATGTTCTGATAGGTTCTGTTGAGGTTCTAATTGTTTCTGATACCTTCTGTATAACTTTTATTTTGTTCTGATTTTCTTCTATATGAAGCATGGATTGATGATTGATGAAGGTTCAAATCTTTTGAAAGCTTATTGAATAGTTTTTAATAGTTTGGAATGATTTTAGTATGAGTTATGAGGATTTTATGTTCTCTGATGATCTTCTGTAACCCTCTGTAAACCTTCTGTAGAGCCTCTGTCTTTGTTCTGTATCTGTTATGTTTTTGTTCTGTACTGTTCTGTAGATCTTCTGTAATTGTTCTGTAGAATGTATGTGTGACTTTGGGAAATTTTTCTAACTTTTGGAAAGGATGAATCTAAGTTCAAGAGAGCTAAAACAAATGGAAGAAGTAGCTACTGAAGACTGAAGAGAAGACTAGAGTGACAGTGACAGTAGTGAGCTATGAAGAGACATTGTAGTGGCTCTAATGCCTCTTCACATCAGATATACCTCTTGGGAGGTGTATCCACGACCTAAGAAGGATTATTGAGAGTCATTATTGAGTATTGTAGTGAGGAGATGATGTACTATTGAGAGAGAGAGAGAGAGAGCTAGAGATAGCCAATTCTATCAAAACAATGTAATTGTATATGAGAGATTAAGGGAGAAAACTATGAAGACTTTGAAGATGAATATTATGTGATTTATTTCCATTCAAAAATGGTGTATTATTTAATTTTCATTGTTATATTGATTAATATGTTGAAGTTTATGGTTGATTCTATCAAATCCGTGGGAGATATCTACTATGATGTTGCGTGAAGAAATGTTGTTTTCTTTGTTTTGGTCATCAAAAGAATGAAATAAAAGCTTGTTGATGTTACAAGATATATTTTCTTGAAGTAGAATTCCCTTTTCCTTGGTGTTCCTCTTGGGGCTCCATGTTTTTGGTGCGCAGCCGGGGAAACTTGCCATCAACAAGCATCAGAAGAGGCTGAAAATGAAGGAAATGGCATTATCAAGAAGAGGAGAATTCAATGGATGTTTGCAAAGTTCTTTCTTCCACTGAAGAGTTGGAGATTCTCATTATCAAAGCCATTTTCTACAATAAGTTCATCCCACAATGGTGGAAACAAATTACCATCATGATGCATGCTCTATGGGATGGACTGTTTCCTCTTCCTGTTGAAGCAGCAGAAACTTGCATCTTGGTGGAAAATTATTTGGGAACAAATTGAAGAGTAGAATCAGAGGGAATGACCATCCATGGAAGATTTAGCATTCATTGAGAAGTTTCCAGGCATCATCAAGTGGGAGATCATGAAAAAGCTTCAAGAGTCGTGGTCTGTGGAGGTTCACGAAAACAAGAAGGAAAAGAGTTGGGATTTGTTCATGGATGCTCAATAGCAAGATACGTGGGATGCTTGATGCACTGACAATTTGTCCAAATAGCAACCCACTGGAAGTTGGTAGACAGAGTGTTTTTCACAACATACAATGTTGAAACACTCAGAAGCTGGCATTATTATGATGGCACAACAACGATCCCAAGAAGAATGAGTTTTGATACTTTCAGAATGGAATATCTCCCCCTCTGTAGTGGTTTGAAAGCCGAATTCAGAGATGTTGAAAAGAAGGAAGTAGAAGAGATGTTGGCCAGAGAGTCTCCCAGAGACTGAAGACCTCTCTGATTCTATTATGTTAGAGTACTGAACAACTCGTTGGAGCCAACCCCCTGATGAATGACGCAATCAACAAGCAATCGTTAGAATGAGTCCAGAGGTACGTGAGAAGAGAGAAGGCAAAAATCAAAGCTAAGAATGAGTTCGCACAGCAGAGCCTTTGATGCCCTAAAAGCACTCTTTACATAAGTCCCCATGGCAACTCAAGGTCCCCTTCCTAGTCAGATTCGTCCTAGAAATATTGATGACAGGCCAACAAATGTAGTCCCATTGCCAATTTTTAAGGGAGAGTACAATGAAGACCCTGATCTTCATGTAGCAGAATTCATAGTAGCATGTGTGGCTAACAATGCCAGAACCCCTGAGCATTGGTTAGAAATATTCCCCGCCACTTTCAAGGGTGTGGCGTTTCAGTGGTATGAGAGACAAGCAACAGGAACTTTTGGCACGTGGGACAACCTAAAGTTGGCCTTCCTCACTAAATTCAGGCGTAAAGGTTTTGAAGAGCGGATGTGAGAGGAGTTCATGAACCTAAGTCAGTCCTCTGGAGAAAGAGTAGAAGCTTATGTCTCTCAAATGGAATCCATCCTCAAGAGATGGACTAACCATCATTTGGACGAAGGTATTCATAAAGGAGTGTTCCTTAGAGGCCTACAACCAAAAGTTTGCAAGTTCATGGAATTAAGAAGACCAGTCAATCTGCAAGCTGCAGTGGAAGGTGCAAGATTGTATGATGAAGTTGAAGCAAGGCTGTCAATGACTCCAAGAAGAGGAGTCTTACCTCCTCCCATGCCAGGAATGGTATACCCACCACATGCAGTCCCAGGAACAATTCCCTACCCCTATCCCCAAATGCAAACAGTGCCGCAATATAATGCACCTAATCCATTGTGGTCACCACAGACGACAGTGCCTCAAATGATGGTTCAACCACAACAACAGTGGCCTCAAACAGTTCCTCCAATGGCGACTCAACAACAGTGGAATCCTACCAACTGGAATCAACAACCCCAAGTCTCAACAAGAGCTCTGAATCAGAATCAGAATAGAGGACCCTTTGGATCAACCCAACCAATGTATGCAGTAATTATGAAAGCTTCCCAAAACCCTACTACAAGTACTTTAGGAGGTGAAAATCCGAAGGACTACTTATCCAACTCAGTTGCAAATATCAAGAAAGAGCTTATGGATGTGATTATAGAGTAGCTACAGACGTTGAAGGTGAATACCGCCAATATATCCACCCCTACAGGAGCTGGAAGAGATGTGATGTGCTCTAATACATGGTGCGGAAAGTGTCATCAAGCGGGACATCTAGCCCCACTGAATGTACCCAAAAATCAACCATTCCTAGAGCCTTCTGTTCCTACTGTTTGTGAAAGAACCATACAGAGGATATTTGCTCTCTGAATGTAACATGCCCGCCCCTCAAATTGCGAGACACATCTTAGCAGCCCATCGAGAGATCAATCTAGAGGAGGACATCCAACACTCCCAAGGAATGACACGGGGTTTGTCAACTAGGGTCTTTTGAGTCAGCCTCGCAATGAAAGTTATCCGGTTATTCCCACTAGGAGTCCCGGTTCCTAGCCAACATTGTCTAAGGTCATAGACGACTTTTTCCCAACATTTCTCATTAACATTTCCTTTGACGAAAGCTCTCGGCTAATCGAGACCACTCTTCCGTAGGATAGACCCATTGGTCACATCCACCACGCTTCCCTCGGGGGTTGTTTTAGTTATCTAATTACCTACCACATTATGTTTGACACATAAAAGTAGCTTCCTTAATTGATCTGTTAGTCACAGGTTCCTTTAGGTAATTTAGGGGACTGACATGAAGACAAGATAAAACAAGATCAACACTTCCTTAACTTATCTTCAGATTAATGTTTGTCTCCCGCCCATACATGAGAATCAAGTGTTCCTTTCTACCTCCACAGAAAAATCCTTCCGTCTCTCGGCAACAAAACCCGAAGGTTTATCTTACCAAGATTTCGCCTTGTAACTAGTATCAAGGCCTCGACATCCCATCTCGAGTCACGTAGAACACTTGTGTAGGGCCCGGTGGCATTTGGGATTTACAGCCAGAGTCCCCCACTAGTACCCAAGAGTCCTCCTACGCCAAGTAATTCCCACGGAGAGACCTCTTGCGACGGGTTCGATCCACATTCCCAACGCGGATTCATAACCCCCTTGGTTAGGGTTTAGCGGTTCGCGGGGGGTAGCCAGTGCCATCCTTCCTTAATTATCCCTTTAGGAAATCAACCATAGCTGAAGCAACCAGCTTAATAACCATTACTAGGGAAAACATCCCTTTTATTTCCATGGCAATCAGTCATCTCAGACCCGGTCATGCAATCATCAATCACAAACAACTTGGTTTAGCATCCAAAACCACATCAACAAACAGTTGAATGCACAACCTCTTATTTCAAGGCATCACAATCCCATTGCATTGCACAATCAGAATTTAACTTGGATGTATCAAAACACTTTTACAAACTTTCCAAACAACCAAGCATAACTTGGGTCAACAATCCATCTCAAACAAGACCAACCTTCGTTAAAACCATTTCAACAGTTCCGAGCAACATGCTTAGCATGAATCAACTACCCTAAAGTTTTCTCTCCCCCTTGGGTTAGGGCATCACAGGGTCGATTTAACAAGTTCTTTCCAGGTCCTTTTGTCTTGCGCGGCCCTCGACGGTTGCAGCTTACTTGACAATCGTCCAATTCATTGAGTTTCACAACCATAGAGCCTTTGATGGACAACCCTTTGTTGGAAAAGAAACGACTAAGTCCTTGGAGTTGGGATCTTAAGTTTTCAAGGTATGGCAATAAACCCTCCTTGTTGGACATCAACTTTAAGTAAATGCAACATCTTCTAACCTTCTATCTTTAAGTGTGATACTATGCAGAATTTATCTAGTCAAATTCACTCCTCATGTACTTGGAGCATACTAATGCAATAGCCACTCTTATCACCTTTCCACTCTATTAGCCCCATTAAAGTGATATGCAATGAGAAATTCATGCGTTGACAGCCTCTAGACCCTACTGTATCCACCTTGTGTGGGTGTTTGCAAAGGTAAACACATATCACAACAACTATTGTGTTGTAGGAAATTTCTTAAGTATGTATTAGATTCCTAAATGGATACATCATAGTGTAGGACAACTTAGATGTTTAAGAGAGCAGTTTCGATATTGATTATAAACTTATTTAGGATGCAATCTATGTCATAACCTCAACTGAACATTATATGACTCATACTAAGCCTTAATAAGTTTGCATCCTATGCGGGAATAGATTAGAAATTCCTTTCATTTCATGTGATAAATCATGCTTATAGATTAAATTATGCGTACAATGGAGGATAGAAGTTCCTTTTGAGTTTTACAGGTCGCATGGATGTGGAGAGAGGGTGACGAGATGTTAGGGTTGGTTGCAACTCCACCGGCATTTCTATCTTCGACCGCAGCTTCCGCACTAGTACTCTTAGAAAGCTTTCTCTCTGGAGCCATCTTGCATACACGATCCTTCACCTTAGGTCCTTGATGTGGTGGCTTTGTTCAAGGGCGACTCGTAAGTGGTCACCAATCCGATGAGGGAGATGAAATTCCGATAGTGTTTGTGACTTTGAAAATCGCCTTGGCTAGAGATAATCTCTAACTTTCACCTCTCTCTCTCTCTCTCTCTCTCTCTCTCTCTCTCTCTCTCTCTCTCTCTCTCTCTCTCTCTCTCTCTCTCTCTCTCTCTCTCTCTCTCTCTCTCTCTCTCTCTCTCTCTCTCTCTCAGTGTGACAGTCTGATTCTATCTCCCACTATCTATATCTCTCTTCCCCTATCATATTAATCTCTCTCTCTCTCTTCTTCTTCCTTTCTTCTTTCCTTCTCCTACTCTCTCTCTTTCTATCCTTCTTCTTCTTCTCTTCCTCTTCTTCTACTCTCTCTCCCTCTGCTTCTCTTCTTCTCTCTCCTTCCTCTTCTTCTTCTTTTCCCTTCTTCTCCTACTCTCTCTCTTCCTATTCTTCTTCCTCTTCTCCTACTCTTCTACCTCTTTTCCTCCTCTTCTCCGTTTTCTCTTCTTCTCCTTCTCTCTCACTACTTCTCTTCTTCTTCTTTTCTCCTTCTCTTCTCCGTCCTCTTCTTCTTCTCTTCTCTCTCACTTTTCTCTCTCTTCCCTCTTCTCTCTCTTCTTCTTTCTCTTCTTCCTCTTTCCCTTTCCTCCTTCTCTCCTTCCTCTTCTCTCCTTCTCCCTCTTCTTCCCTTCTCTCTCCCACTCCTTCTTCCTCTCTCCTTCTTCTTCACTTCTTCTCTTTTCCTCCGCTTCTCCCTCTTTTCCTCCTCTCTCTCCCTCCCTCTCCTCTTCCTTCTTCTCTTCTTCTTTTCTTCTCCTTCTCTTCCTTCTCTTCTCCTCCTCTTATCCCTCTTCTCCTCCTCTCTCTCCCTCCCTCTCCTCTTCCTTCTTCTCTTCTTCTTTTCTTCTCCTTCTCTTCCTTCTCTTATCCTCCTCTTCTCCCTCTTCTCCTCCTCTCTCTCCCTCCCTCTCGTCTTCCTTCTTCTCTTCTTCTCCCTCATCGGATTGGTGACCACTTGCGAGTTGCCCTTGAACAAAGCCACCACATCAAGGACCTAGGGTGAAGGATCGTGTATCCAAGATGGCTCCAGAGAGAAATCTTACTAAGAGTACTAGTGCGAAAGCCGCGGCCGAAGATAGAAATGCCGGTGGAGTTGCAACCAACCCTAACATCTCGTCACCCTCTCTCCACATCCACGCGACCTGTAAAACTCAAAAGAAACTTCTATCCTCCATTGTACGCATAATTTAATCTATAAGCATGATTTATCACATGAAATGAAAGGAATTTCTAATCTATTCCCGCATAGGATGCAAACTTATTAAGGCTTAGTATGAGTCATATAATGTTCAGTTGAGGTTATGACATAGATTGCATCCTAAATAAGTTTATAATCAATATTGAAACTACTCTCTTAAACATCTAAGTTGTCCTACACTATGATGTATCCATTTAGGAATCTAATACATACTTAAGAAATTTCCTATGACACAATAGTTGTTGTGATATGGGTTTACCTTTGCGAATACCCGCACAAGGTGGATACAGTAGGGTCTAGAGGTTATCAATGCATGAACTTCTCATTGCATATCACTTTAATGGGGCTAATAGAGTGGAAAGGTGATAAGAGTGGCTATTGCATTGGTATGCTCCAAGTGCATGAGGAGTGAATTTGACTAGATAAATTCTGCATAGTATCACACTTAAAGATAGAAGGTTAGAAGATGTTGCATTTACTTAAAGTTGATGTCCAACCGACGACCAACAAGGAGGGTTTATTGCCATACCTTGAAAACTTAAGATCCCAACTCCAAGGACTTAGTCGTTTCTTTTCCAACAAAGGGTTGTCCATCAAAGGCTCTATGGTTGTGAAACTCAATGAACTAGACGATTGTCAAGTAACTCGCAATCGTCGAGGGCCGCGCAAGACAAAAGGACCTAGAAGGAACAAGTTAAATCGACCATGCGATGCCCTAACCCAAGGGGGAGAGCAAACTTTAAGGTAGTTGATTCATGCTAAGCATGTTGCTCGGAACTGTTGATTCATGCTAAGCATGTTACTCAGAACTGTTGAAATGGTTTTTGGTCTTATTCGAGATGGATTGTTGACCCAAGTTATGCTTGGTTGTTTGGAAAGGTTGTAAAAGTGTTTTGATACATCCAAGTTAAATTCTGATTGTGCATGCAATGGGATTGTGATGCCTTGAAATAAGAGGTTGTGCATTCAACTGTTTGTTGATGTGGTTTTGGATGCTAAACCAAGTTGTTTGTGATTGATGATTGCATGACCGAGTCTGAGATGACTAATTGCCATGGAAATAAAAGGGATGTTTTCCCTAGTAATGGTTATTAAGCTAGTTGCTTCAGCTGTGGTTGATTTCCTAAAGGGATAATTAAGGAAGGATGGCACTCGCTACCCCCCGTGAACCGCTAAAACCTAACCAAGGGGGTTATGAATACGCGTCAGGAATGTGGACCAAACCCATCGTGAGAGGTCTCTCCGTGGGAATTACTTGGCGTAGGAGGACGCTTGGGTGCCAGTGGGGGCTCTGGCTGTAAATCCCAAATGCCTCCGGGCCCTACACAAGTGTTCTACGTGACTCGAGATGGGATCTCGAGGCCTTGATACTAGTTACAAGGCGGAATCTTGGTAAGATAAACCTTCAGGTTTTGTTGTCGGGAGACTAAAGGATTTTTCTGTGGAGGCAGAAAGGAACACTTCATTCTCTTGTATGGGCGGGAGACAAACATTAATCTGAAGATAAGTTAAGAAAGTGTTGATCTTGTTTTATCTTGTCTTCGTGTCAGTGCCCTAAATTATGTAAAGGAACCTGTGACTAACGGATCAATTAAGGAAGCTGTTTTATGTGTCAAACATAACATGGTAGGTAATTAGATAACTAAAACAACCCCTGAGGGAAGCGTGGTGGATGTGACCAATGAGTCTATCCTACGAAAGGGTGGTCTCGGTTAGCCAAGAGCTTTCCTAAAAGGAAATGTTAACGAGAAATGTTCGGTCTATGACCTTAGACAATGTTGGCTAGGGACCCGGACTTCAGGTCTCGATCCTAGTGGAAACGGCTGGATAAGTTTCGTTGCAAGGCAGACTCAAAAGACCCTAGTTGACAAACCCTGTGTCATTCCTTGGGAGTGTCGGGCGGTGTCCTCTAGATTGATCTCTCGATGGGCCGCTAAGACGTGTCCCGCAATTTGAGGGGTGGGCACATTACACTGAAAGAGATGCACAAACAAAGATAGAAAGATGAAAATGCAAGATTCAACTTGCTAGATGCCAAAATGACAACACAGGATATTGGACCAAATCCTAGGGAGTTTGGTCCTAATTTCAGTCCAAGGAGGTTTCCCTCTCAAAGTTACAGAGGACGACACTCTGGCAGTGGTCAAAGATCAGAGGTGGAATGTTATAGGTGTGGAGAAAAGGGTCATATCTCCCCTAATTGTCCAAACCCTAGACGATCTGTGGACTACAAGCCCTTATGCAACCGATGCAAAGAAGAAGGCCACACTGCAAAGGACTGTTCGAGTCCAGCCCCTATCAAGGCCAATGCTACTGATAGCCAACAGAAGGTACAAGAGCCTGCCTCCAATTTGGTAGAGTTGGAAGTTGTCGTTGTCACGCGTGCCAAGAAGAAGGGACCAGTTGTGCAAGAAGAGAACAACTCTCTTACCAAGACTGTGAAGTTCAACCTCCCAACAGAGGGACAGAGCAGTATAGGACAGAACAGTGCAGTACAGAGCACTGCAGTGCCACAGAGAGTTACCGAGATAGTCCCAGAAACAGGACCAGAGGTCCAGGAGATAGACAATACAGAAGCACCTCCAAAAACAGAGGAAGGATTGATGCTGCCATTGCTAGAAGAAAAAGGAAAGATGAAAATGGGTGTAGCCCCATTCCCCAGCAGGCTGGAGAAGCCTGTGGATCCATTCAAAGATTATGACTTGGTAAAAGACCTAGACACTTTTAAACCAAACTTAACATTCTGACAGTTACTGATATTGTCTCCTAGCTGCCAAAAGAAATTCAAAAGCATCTTGATAAGAAGGTGGGGATTAAGGATTTTTCCTTCAACAGTAACCAAGACCAATAAAGCCCCAGAGCCTGTAAAGGAAGTAGATGTAGCTAACGCCTTCCTAGATCTTGGAACCCCAGAGATTAGTGTATGGATAAAAGGATGCTTTATTTCAGATGCATTGATTGATGGAGGCTCATTAGTAAACATAATGATGGATGTGACAATAAAGAACTTAGGGTTGCAAGGAATTCAACCTACAAAGTGGCTTATCAGATTGGCAGACCAAAGCTGAATTAAAATGTTTGGCATCCTCCCATACGTAAAAACAACCCTGGTAGGAAAAGACTATTGACTGACATATTTGGTGGTCAAACCAAATTTTTATGGGACCTCATACCCTCTGTTGTTGGGAAGACCTTGGATGAAGCGAGAGCCAAGACGGCGGACTGGTTCAAAGGAACCTTGACCCTAGGTAGAGGACCCAACAAAGTGGTGTTGAAGTTGTATGGATCGCAAAAAGGCAATGGATCCACATGCATTGAAGTCATAACTGACTCCTCAAACAAGGTAACAGATCGTACATCAAGAGATGAAGAGGCTGTTAAGCAGATCTTTCCTAAGAAAACAGAGGCACGATCCCTAACAGTGGGCACTGTAAGTCAACTACCAAGGGAAGCAAAGTCCTTGTCCATGGGAGAATACCTCCTGTCTCAACTTGAATTGACTTCTGAAATCACCTCTGACAGTGAAATAGAAGCATGGAACCTCTGCATAAGCTCATAAGGAAAGATGTGGATTTTCTATGGACTAATGATTATGAAGAAGCCTTTAATACCCTAAAATAGTGCCTTATCTAAGCACCTATTTTGCAGCCTCCTGATTGGACGAACGAGTTTCATGTGCACACAGATGCATCAGTTGAAGGGCTAGGTGTTGTCCTATATCAAAAGGGCCCCTCTAAATTAGATCAACCAATATATTATGCAAGCCGAAAGTTCACTAATAGGGAACGAAACTATACAGTGACAGAGCTTGAGTGCTTGGCAATGGTGTTTGCACTGGAGAAGTTTCGACACTATCTATTGTCAATGCATTTCAAGTTCTACGTGGATCATGAAGCCGTATCCTTCCTGATGAACAAAGCAGATGTTAAAGGAAAAATGATTAGATGGTTACTCCTATTCCAGGAGTTCGATTTTGAAGTGGTCACTAAGCTTGGTCATTCCCATGTCCTAGCTGATCATCTATCACGGATCCCTCAAACAGAAGACGAGGAACGTGATGATCCAGGCCTTCATGATGCTTCTTTGTTTCTAGTTGAAACAATTACTCCCTGGTATGCAGACATCGCCAACCTCCTGACGAATCAACAGTATCCTCCTGGCATCTAAACCCGTGAGAAGAAGAAGCTTCTATTAGAATCAGGCCCCTACACTTTTCTAGGCGGTACACTGTATAAGAGAGGCAAAGATCAAGTGCTGCAAAGATGTGTTGCAGGGGATGAAATCGACATAGTATTGAAAGCATGCCATGACGAACCATGTGGTGGACACTTCGCAGGAGAAGCAACAACCAGGAAGGCTCTGTTAGTGGGATACTGGTGGCCGACCCTCCGCAAGGATGCATATGACTACTGCAAGAGATGTGATGCTTGTCATCGAATGAGAAAACCCACCAAAACAAGTGCCATGCCACTACAACCCATTTTTCCCCTAAAGCCATTCGAGAAGTAGGGGATTGATTTTGTGGGTCCCATTGATCCACCCATCAGATGGAAACAGAACAGATACATCTTAGTATGTAAGGATTATGTCACAAAGTGGTGTGAAGCTAAAGCTCTAAAGCGGGATGATGGTAACAGCATAGCCCTGTTCATGTACGAAAATATTATCACCCGTTTTGGCAGTCCCCTTGAGCTGTAAGTCACAGAGATACTCATTTCCTTAACAAAATCATGGAGGAACTAATGGAACTGTATAAGATCTGCCATCGTAAGTCCCTATTACCCCAGAGCCAATGGCCAAGTTGAAGTCACACCAATCGCATCCTTTGCTCGATTCTGACAAGAATGATTTGTTGGGGTAAAGGCGCCTCTGCCGTGCCGCCCCGTGTATTACTACACTAACAGTACCCGCCACTGCACACTACAGGTGGCGGGCGCCCATCACGTCACTTTATTCTTTACATTCATTTTAGTGACTAGTAAATAAAGAAAGGCCCGGTCACACATTGTGACTGTTGGAGTTCCCATTTATTGTCTCTCTCTTTCTTGATCTTGCTCTCCCGCCATAGCTCGCGTGCAAGCTTCGATCCTTCTCACCTTTCAACTGGTATCAGAGCTTGGCTTCCTCTTGCTCGAGCTCAACTTGGTGCTTCTCTACCTTCTCATTGACTCTCTTCACGTATTGGATCTCCATCCCAGCAACCATATCCGTTCTTCCCGAGCTCCCGTCACTCCCCGGCTTCCCGAGCACCTTCCCGGCCTATTGAGGCACCTTCAAGGCATTGGTACTGAGGTATTTGATCATTCTTTCACGGTTTTCTTTCAGTCTACAGGTTGCAAACAGCAAGCGCAACCATGGCTTCAAACCCTTGAAGCTTATTCCCCTCATATTGTACCTTACACTTATCAAGTCTCAAAGAGGCTTGTCATAGGCCTTTGATAGGCCCTTCTTGAGCCCCCCATTTCAGCACCAATAGGGTAGATTGCGCCATTTTTTTCCAGGATGTTAGCACTCGTCTACTTCAGCTCCACACTTGGCCATTGCTTCTTGCTCTCTACCTTGATCAAGAGGGCTATTAGACTTCATGTTTGATGTCATTCAAGCTTTGGGCATTGGTTTTGGTCATTCGAGGCTGATTTCTTCAGATTTGGGACTGTCATAAACTATCATAATATGCTGAAAACAGGGCAGCACCATTGGCATTAGCATTTGTTGCTTACACTCCATTCCGGTTGTGCTATTTGATGCCCGTATGCGGTCTACTTGACGCACGAATGCCTTGGGAATGTATGCACATGATTATGCCATGATTTTTGGCTTGAAATATTGGCTGAAATTTCTCAGTTTTGACAGTCAAACTTGGCTGTAATAATAGTGGGCTGAAGGTACTTTGGATGCTTTGTCACTTACCTATTGGTACTGGATGTATACTTTGGGATTTTCCATCATGTATCTGACATTTGGGGACGACTTTGAGCTCATGTTTGAATCTTGGATGTATTTGAGCATTTCCGACTCAGTTTGATCGTTTACTTGGTTGCTATCGGATGTCATTGAGTTGACAGAGAACTTATTTTGAAATTATGTATTGCTCGTTGGTTGCTTCAATCAGTTGCTTCATGTATGTCATGCTCTTGGGATGCATATGACGCATTGACTTGGTCACTTGTCACTGATACTTTGTCTTGGGTTGCTTAAGCCCTTGAGCTCATTTGTACGCCTTTTGTGCCAATGGGAGCATCTTGCATGCTTACTTGACCTTGAGCAGGGATTACATGCTATTGGAGCAGTCTATGTCATTGAGCAGTTATAGATGTATTGAGACTTTGGGATTATACTTCGACAATTGGATGTTGCATTGAGTATATGTCTTGGTTCACAGGATGCTTATGAGCTGAGTCTCAATTTTGCATCCACTTTCTTTTGAGCAGACACCTATTTGTGTCGGGTTTTGGCAGTTGGTTCTACATTTTGCCTAGATTGTCTAGGGGTGTGCCTCTTACTGGCAGATGCTATTTGACATCTCTCGGTGTTATGCTCATGTATTTTCACTGTCATTTGGCTTTGATTTGTCCTCTTTATGCCGGCTTTGGACCTAGCATTGTTTAGTTGACATTAGATCCAGTTTTAGGACAGTTTGCTCTCATTATTGCAATTCTGAAATTTATTACAGCAAGCATTTATTGGTGGACTGAGCAGTATTTTTTATGCTAAAATATCATGATTTGGTGTATTGCACCTAGTACTAAGTGGGCAGCATCTTTTGGCACACTTTTCTCGCCATTTGGAGCTCATTTCAGTGAATTTTGAGCATTTTCTATAGTAAAACAGCCAGTAGTTTTACATTGTCTGTGCATTTCCAGCCTACATTATGGCATCCTCTTCGACTGATAATGCCATATTTAACATCACCAAGTTGGATGGTACCAACTACTCTTATTGGAAGAGTCAAATTTTGCAGGTCTTGGCGCAGAAATCTCAGATTAAGCCATTTCGATTGAGCGGGGAGCAGCTTGAAACTATGGACAATGACGACGACTGGCTTGAACTTGATGAGCTATGCAAGTCCACGATTGTATTGTCTCTCACTGAACAGGTACATTATAATGTATTTGAAGAAGCACAGAGTGCATGGGATCTATGGAATAAGATCAAGAATCTTTATGATAAGAAAAGTCCGGCGAGTCAGATGTACTGCTTGAAGCAGCTTATGGATCTGCACATGAAGGATAATGCGACTATGTCTGCTCACTTGAGCCAGTTCCATGCTATACTGAAGAACCTGACTTCGCAGGATATCACATTTGGAGAGGAAGTAACTCCTCTTTTCTTGCTTGGGACTCTAAATGAGTCATGGGATGTATTCCGCACTGCCCTATGTGCCTCTAGTGCTACTCTAAAACTGAATGATGTTGAGAGTGCTCTTCTGCAGGAAGAGGTTAATCGCAAAAACTTGGATGCCTCTCGTGTTTCACATGCTTTGACAGTTAGAGGCAGGAATGCCAGGAATGATCGTGGTCATGGCCATGGCCGTGACTCGCAGAAGGGTCGGTCTAAATCTTGTGGAAAGTCGCGTAGTAAGTCACGTGGGCGCAACGCTAATGTCACTTGTCATCATTGTGGGAAAAAGGGCCATATCAGACCACAGTGTCATGAGTTGCGCAATGAGAAGCGCAAGGATAAAGGGAAAGAGAAAGTGCAGGAGAAGTCCTCTGATCGCAGCATAGTACCTACAAAGTCCAGCATCAAGATTTAAGAAATTAATGTCACGCAGACCGAGGATTCTGATGGTAGTGATGAGTTCATACTTGCAGCTAGTTCTTCTGATGCCTCACACTTGACTGAGACACCTAGTATGTATGCATAGTGCTGGTTATTGGATTCAGGTGCCTCCTTCCATGTGATGCCTTACCGTGAGTGGTTTCACTCTTACCGTACTGTATCTGGACAGACTTGGAGATGACAGGTCTCTTGATATTGTGGGCTATGGAGATATTCAGTTGCAGTTTTCCACTGGCAGTTCCTTTTTGCTCAGGGATGTACGTCATGTACCTGCGCTTACGCGCAGTCTTATGTCTACAGGACAGTTGGATGATGCAGGGTTTCATGTCTGTTTTGGGGATTCTGCTAGGAAGATTACTAGAGGCAAACTTGTGCTTGCTAGAGGTGCCAAGGCTGGCAGCCTCTATCCTCTTGTTGTATCTGGGTCTTCTATAGACCATGTTTTGGCAGTGGGCTCTATCCCACATGTATCACTTTGGCATGCTCGTTTGGGGCATATGTCTTTGAAGGGAATGAAAATGTTATCTGGTTTGCAGTATATCTTCAGCCTTTGGACTATGCATATTTTGACTCGTGTGATCATTGTCTTTATGGTAAGCAGAATAGGTCTACGCATAAGAAATCGGGTAGGCCATGTATGAGTGAGGCCTTGGCTTTGGTGCATTCAGATGTTTGTGGGCCCATGCCATGTATGTCTATGGGTGGCGCGAAGTACTTTGTTACCTTCATTGATGATTTTTCTAGGAAAGTGTGGGCTTATCCCATAAAGCAAAAGTCCGATGTCTTGGCAGTCTTTCAGCATTAGCTTGCTCTTGTTGAGAACCAGACTAGGTATAGGCTGAAATGCCTTAAGACTGACAATGGGGGAGAATATATCTCACGTGCTTTTGAGCAGTTTTGTGATGACAGGGGTATTAAGCGTCAGTTGACCGCCCCTTACACCCCCGCCCAGAATGGTTTGGCTGAGCGCATGAACAGGACTATTCAGGAGCGTGTCCACTCTATGCTTAGCCATGCAGGCCTACCACCACAGAGCTTTTGGACTGAGGCAGTTAGTACAGCAATGCATGTCATAAACTGATCGCCTTCTAGTGGATTGGATTTCTAGGTTGCAGAGGAAGTTTGGGCTAGTAAGCCACCCTCTTATGCGCATCTCCGTGTCTTTGGATGTGAGGCATTGTGCCATGTGCCCAAGGACAAGAGGAGTAAGTTGGATCCAAAGAGCATTAAATGCATCTTTCTTGGTTGTGGTGATTCAGGAGAGATGGGCTATCGCCTATGGGATCCGCAGGCACAGAAAATAGTACGCAGCCATGATGTAGTCTTCCATGAAGACAAGATGCACAGGCAGCCTGAGAAGGTGGTTGAGATCCACAGAGTGATCTTTCAGGAGGAGTCTAGAGCTCCTGCACAGCCAGTTGGACAGCCTACAACTGCAGCAGATGCTCATGGTCAGGGTGTTGAACAGGCAGTTGGGCAAGCAGCAGAGCCTGCAGTGAGACGGTCTGCTAGAGATAAACGTCCACTTGATAGATTTCAGCCCTCTATGCATTATGTTTTGGTTACACATGCAGGAGAGCCTTTCACTTATGATGAGGCTATGCGCAGGGGTGACAGTCACTCCTGGGAGAGGGCTATGCAGTCTGAGATTGACTCCTTGCATAAAAATGAGACTTGGGATTTGGTTGCCTTGCCTAAGGGCAAGAAGGCTTTGCCATGCAAGTGGGTGTACAAGCTGAAAAGTACCCCTGGACACCCCAAGCCGGCATACAAGGCTAGATTGGTAGCAAAGGATTTTAAGCAAGAGCATGGTGTAGACTTTGATGAGGTCTTTTCTCCTATGGTTAAGATGACCACCCTGCGCTTGGTCTTGGCTTTGGTTGCTCAGCTTGACTTAGATCTATATCAGATGGATGTTAAGACAGCTTTCTTACATGGGGACTTGCATGATGAGATCTATATGGAGCAGCCTAAGGGCTTTGCAGAACCTGGCAGGGAGCACCTAGTGTGCAAGTTGAAGAAAAGTCTTTATGGCTTGAAGCAAGCACCTAGGGAATGGTATCATAAGTTTGATGCCTTTATGCAGTCATCACAGGGCTACAGCAGGAGTGCTATGGATCCGTGTCTTTACACGAAGAAAGTCCGTGATGGTTCATTGCTTATTTTGGTACTCTATGTGGATGATATGCTGATAGCAAGGAAAGCTCATGATGAGCTAGATGCTCTTAAATCTCAGCTAAAGAAGAGCTTTGAGATGAAGGATTTGGGACAGGCCTCTCACATACTTGGTATGCGCATTAGAGGCGACAGGCATCAGGGACTCCTCTACTTGTCACAGAGGGAGTATATTCATAAAGTCCTTGAGCGCTTCCGCATGCAGGACATAAAGCCTATTGGCTGTCCATTGCCTTCTTATGTGAAGGTATCACAGGCCAATTGTCCGTAGACAGATGAGCAGAGGGCTGAGATGGCCCAGATCCCTTATGCTTCAGCCGTGGGCAGTTTGATGTATGCCATGATAGCCACTCGTCCAGATATTGCCTTTGCAGTTGGTGTTGTGGCAAGCTATATGGCTACACCTGGAAGGAAGCATTGGGATGCCGTGAAGGGTATCATGAGGTACCTGAAGGGCACAACAGATATGTGTATTTGCTATGGCAGCCAAAATACAGGGGTCGTGGGGTACACTGACTCCAATTATGCAGGACATGCAGATAGTAGGAAGTCCACTTCTGGCTATGTATTCACCTATGCTGGAGGTGCTGTCTCTTGGATGTCCAGGGTTCAGAAATGTACGGCTTTGTCTACCACTGAGGCCGAGTATGTTGCAGCCACTGAGGCTTGCAAGGAGGCCATATGGCTAGGCCGCTGACCTTGGGATTGATGCTATACCTACACTGCATTCGGATTCTATGAGTGCCATTCAGTTGGCTAAGAATCCAGTCTTCCATGCGAAGAAGAAACACATTGAGATGAGGTATCACTTCATACGTGGTGTCATGGAGGACAAGTCTGTTGACCTTGTCAAGATCTCCACTGACGAGAATCCTGCAGATCTGCTCACAAAAAGCCTCACTACTGAGCGCTTTGCCTTCCTCAAGAGATTGATGGGCGTTGGATGAGATGTTGCCTTTCCTCATCCCTTGTACCTATGTATAGTTGTACTGTCTTTTTCTTTTATTTTCTCTCTCACTGGGGCAGATTCGCCTTTAAGTGGGAGGTTGTTGGGGTAAAGGCACCTCTGCCGTACCGCCCCGTGTATTACTACACTGACAGTACCTGCCACTGCACACTACAGGTGGCGGGCGCCCGTCATGTCACTTTATTCTTTACATTCATTTTAGAGACTAGTAAATAAAGAAAGGCCCAATCACACATTGTGACTGTTGGAGTTCCCATTTCTTGTCTCTCTCTTTCTTGCTCTTGCTCTTCTGCCATAGCTCGCGTGCAAGCTTCGATCCTTCTCACCTTTCACGATTTCCGCACATCGTCACAACTAGGACAATCGACTAAGAGAGTCCCTCTGGGTATACAAAATCTCCCATAAGGCAGCTACAGGACAGACCCCTTTCCAGCTAGTTTATGGTATAGAAGTCGTCTTCCCTATTGAACTGGAATTGCCCTCTTTGTGAGTGGCAGTCAAAGAACGCTTGGGAGATGATGAGTCACTACAATGCCGTCTCCTACACTTGGAATGCTTGGATGAGATACGAAAGATGGCCCTACAATGTATGAAAATCACTCAAGCGCAACGCAAGGCCTATCATGATAGTTTCATCAAGCACAAGGAGTTCAAAGAAGGTGTTCTTGTCCTAGCCTATGATTTGAGATTTGGCAAGTTTCCTGGCAAGCTTCAACAACGGGCCCATACAAGGTACTTGTTGTGAATCCTAATGGCTCTGTTCAGGTGTAGACCGTTGATGCCTCTGATGATCCCTTCCTGATCAATGGCTATCGTCTGAAGAAGTACTTCCCTCCCTGGGGATCTTGACAATCATAGTCGACCTACCCTCCCCCTTTTGGGTGTCGCACTGTCATTCTCTTCGTGCTTCTGATAGCCCTTATGATTCTCCTCATGAGGCGGTCTCGTTCTGCTAGCCCCTCACAGATACCTCTCAACCCGACCTTGTTCTCTTCTCATCTGATCCAACAATGGTGGCGAGGTTGGTCCTGACACATGGTATTTCTACCTTTCCCTTTCTTAACAAAAAAAAAAAGAAAAAAACAAAGAAAGAAAAAAAAACAAAACAAAACAAAACAAACAAAACTGTTATGGGAGAAAAGGAAGAAATTCCCTGTCATAACAGACCTCGTTCCAAGAAAAGGTGGAAACACCCTTGGGCAAGAAGCTGACTATGGAAAAGGTGGTAACACTCCGCAGTTCAGGATAGTTGATTCATCAACAGAACCTTTTCAGCAAGAAATTTGAAGCCATCTCCCTTGGTGCACTGTCTCTGCAATATCAGTCTGTCTGCCCTTCTAACAGACAACCTTTCTTACAAATCATTGAAGTATGAGATTGGTAGGCTGCCTCCCTGGGTACGCCTCGTCTTCAATATCCTGATGACAACAACAGCCGACACGATCTTCATCACCAACCCCTTGAGTTATGTGAGCTTTCATCCTAACAGGATGGAGACGTATGGATTGCCCTCTATATTTATCAGTGAGCATGAGACAGAGGGTGGGGTGAGTGACCAGTCTTTCCCTTCCAATCAAATGAGAGGTGAGATGTGTGAACAGAGTGTTGCATGCACAGGATGGGCCTCTCAATGCACAATGCACGATTTGTTCATGTGCACTGCACCATAAGGCTCCCTAGCCTTCCTTTTTGCACTGTATGCCGGCACAGGGCAGGATGCACTGTTGCACCATCAAAAGCGCACAAGGCATACAACCTCTGCACAAGTGACAACGAGGATTACATCAATGGGTTTCAGGAATGGGCTGCCCTCAGGTGGGCTGAGTGTGATGGATATTTCTTCAATCAATTATGGAGAGGTGAGGATTGAGGAATGTTACAACAATTGGAGTCAGTGTTTTCCTCTACACCCACGGGATGGGTCTCTGCCATCAGCACAGGACATGTCACTATGTTTTGTACAGTGTACTACAATGCTCCATGGCCTTTCTCCTTGCACCTATGCCAGATGGGTTGGACGCACTGATACACCATTAATTGTGCACCCTGGCATACTCTCTCTGCACCATTCCTTTTTCGATTCCTAAACTGGGTGTGAGATCTGGGTTCCATCATTATTTCCTCGAGTGATATTAGTAATGGGGCGAGTGACTATTCTTTCATTCCATTTGAGTGATCGCGAGTTGCGTGCAATATCCCTCGTCATCAACGAATTTCCTGCGATTCCTTCTATGATGGGCAGATCGGTCGATGTATGCTCACGTAGTGAATCCCAGAAGGTCCCCAAGAACAATGAACTCTACCTTTTTGCACAAAAAAACAATGTAAAAAGCATGAACGACAAGAGCAAGAGACCAATTGGGTTCAATCTCCCCCCATGCCTTGTGTGAGCGCTTCACAAAGCATGTATTTTTATGTATATTTCCATCTTTATGCTCAATAATAGCCCAATTTACAAAAATATGACAACCTTTTAGCTTTTGAGTTTGCTTTTACAAAAATAGGAAATAAAGCTAATGGACGGTGCCCATAGAGTCTGGCACGCCCAATCTCAATGTCCAAATAGAAATAACATATCCGTGCGCATAGGCACATACAAAATAATAATCAATAATCAATGCCTCAATAGACATAACAAAATATAGGCGTGGCGCCTATCAAAATATAATCCATAGGTCGAATACTCGCTAGACTCCAATGCTTTCCTACGCCACTGCTGCTATCTCTACACATAACCTGAAGCATTCACAATCGTTAGTAAAATAATACAATTAAACCGACAAAAGTGAATACCTAGCAGTCTTCAGCTACATAAATAAATCAATTGGTTAGAAATAAATCCTAACATTAATTTATTACGAGTGTGCACTCTAAACTCATAAACGTTTATTAATTTAATATGCATTTTGCGGAATCACCCGCTATGGAATTACCCATGTACACACTAAATTAATGAAACTCCCGAAAAGGACAGGCGTCCCCATCAACTTCTCGCACAAAGAATCCACTTTGTGTATGAGCCCCGGTCATTAAAGTTTACGGAATCCACCGTAAAACCTCACAGAATCCACAGTGAAATATGCCTCCTGGCATCATTCCACCAGCTACCTCCCTGGGTGCTACCGCGTGATCCCTGCCACAAAGGATGTGTGCTGTGAAGACACCTAGGTACCTCCTGCAGCCGACAACGATACAAGACGCAACCTCGATAGTCGATATTCCTCCTCGGCAATATGGGCCAAGTTCTTCTAACCCTACACCTTCTGTTTCTCAATGACGATCATGTCTTAAGTGTGGGGACATTCGTGGTGGGTCTGATTTGTGGTACTAGGTCCTTGATGTTCGATTTACCCTTCTTGTTAAGGTTTTAAGTGTGGGGACGCGTCCCTGTGCGTCTATGTTGCATACCCCCATGCATATACCATGTTATGATCATGCATCTATGCCATGACTTCATTTTATGCTCTGATGGGGTCACTTCCCCACTCATCCATTATATTTCACCGTGCCCGGGGCTGTTCCTTGATCGTTTGTCTTTATCCTTTGTTTTCGATTTTTCCATGTGAATGCACCCTACATTTACTAAGACTCACATCCAACCTTACAACCCTGTTCGTCCCTTTGAACTGCCCATTTTTCCTTTTTACCAACCCCTGTTCCGATAGATGGTTCTAATGTTATTAATTTTTGAAGCAATTCCCGTAAATTGGACGGTTTTCCATGTGAACGTATCTCTATTGCTTCCAAATACTAATCTAATATGCCAAACCTGCCCTACCCATTTTCCCTGAAATTTTTCCTTTTTACTCCCTATCCTTTCAATGCACAGTTGATCCATTATTAATTTGTGCGGGTTTTCAGGCCCTTTTCGTGCCTATTTTCCACATTTTTCCATGTGAACATGCTCTATTTTCATCAAAATTCCAGTTTAATTTGACAATCATGTCATGCTAGCTTTTCCCCCACTTTTTTCTTTTTCCTCCCCCTCTTCCAACCGCTGGATTTTTAGTTATTAATTTTTATGAGTGTTTTCGGGTGTGTTTTTTGTGTTTTTCCCATATGAACCCCTCCCAATTTCCCCCAAACTGAGTTTTAATGTACCAGCCCTGTGAATCCCTTTCTCCCAGACATTTTTCATGTTTATCGCACTTCATTCCGGTAATTAATTCTTCTCATATTAATTTCTAAGTCCATTTTCGGGTCCCTTTTTTGGGTTTTTCCCATGTGAACGCATCCTATCTTAATTAGAACTGTGTTTTGCCATGATAAATTGTTAGCCACATTATTCTCTAGATTTGTCCTTCTTTCCACACTTCATTCTGACGAGCGGATTTTTCAATATTAACAAACGTATGTGTTTTCAAGTCTATTTTTTGTGTTTTTTCCATGTGAACATCCTGATTTTGCCCCGAAACCCATGTTGCATTTTTCACTCATCTTCCCCTCGTCTCCCAGCACATTTTTCCTTTTCACGATTTTTCGATCCAACGTGCGATTTGAGTTTTATTAATTTTTCTTCCTTTTTGCCATGTGGTCGCATTTCTCATGTCGCGCGTGAATGCGTCTGTTTTTGGTTTTGCGTGCCTCAGGATGCCCCCGTGACCTCGGTGCCTCACGTGTCGATGTCCCTGCCCTGTCTGATCCTGCCGATGCAAATTTTTTTACCCCCGCCCTAGGCTTGCGCACAAGACGTGGGTGTGCTCCTTTTTACCCATCATAACAATTTTTTGTTACTTTTTTAAAGAAAACAATAACAAACATTTTTAAAAAAAAAACAAATATTTAAACAAACAAAAAAATAACAAATATTATTTTAAAATATAAAAAAACAAAAACAAAAACAAATAAATAAATAGGAAAAAAAAAGATTTTTAAAAACCCAAAAATTGACCAAGAAAAACAAAAAAAAATCGAACTTTATTTAATTAATAAAAATAACACCCGAAAAAACAAAAAAACAAACAAACAACCGTCTTACCTGTGTTCACGCTCACGTGTCGTTCCTTCCTCCTCCTCCTCGTTTTCCCTCTCGTGCGCCCGCGTGCCATTCCTCCCTTGTTCTCCCTCCGCCCACGGCCTCCCTCTACCTCACCTTCCCTCTCCCTCAACCTCCCTCCGCCCGTGGCCTTTCACTGCCTAGCCCCGCCCCTACCGCCTTCTGCCACACCCTCGCCTCCCTCCACCTCACCCTCTTCCACCACACACTCGCCTCACCTCCTCCTTCCACCCGCCTCGCCACGTCCACCTCCTCCTTCCCCCTTCTTCGATCCTCCTCGCCGCATCCACCTCCTCCCCCCACCCTCCTCCCCGCCCACCACCTCTTTGGGCCCTCCATCCTTCTTGCCCACCATATTGATCCCCCCCCTCCAGAATTCCCCCCCCCCCCCCCCCCTCCCACTAGAATTAGCCCCCCCTCCAGCTTTGGCCCCCCACCACATTTGGCCCCCTAACCCTAGTTACTTTAACCCATCCCCCTAACCCCGATTACCCTAACCCACCCCTTAACCCCAGTTATCCCTACCCAAGTCCCCTTTCCCACCCCTTCCCACTTCTCCCCCTCATAGCCCCTTTTCCCACCACCACCACCTGCAGCAAACCCGCCGCCCCCAATTTCTAACAGGCAACAACCACACTCTCCAACCACACTCTCCAACCACCCCCTACATGCCAGCCTCCTTGCTGCCGATGGTCTCGGTGTGCACGGGTGTATGGGTGTGGGTAGCGGGCTTTCACGCGCAAGGACACGCCTCCGACTTGTCTGTGCGGTGGTGTGTTGCAATGAGTCGTTCACACGCAGTCATCCTCCGTTGTTCACACGCAACTCAGGTACCGACTCTTATTTTCCAAAACCCGAAAAACACATTAAAAACACATAAAAATAAACATAAAACTTCAAAAAACTTCAAAAACTCATTAAAATGTATTAAAAATCCAAATCAATTTCAAAAAAAAACTTAAAATTTTTCCAACATTTTTGAAATCATTTGCACTATTTTCTAAAGTGGAAATTCAAGAAAATAAATTGTAAAAATTTCAAAACTTCCAAATTCCTTCGAAAATTCATGCAAAATGAGTAAAATTCATTAAAATTTAGTAAAATTTCAAAAATATTTCCAAAAAATTTTTAGAAAATTTCACAAATCCTCTTGCCCCTTTTGCCAAAAATTTCTCAATTGAAAATGCTTCCATAAATGGTTAAAGTATTATTTAAAGCCAAAATCCTAAATTTAATCCCTCATCTCATGAAAATTTATTTTAAATTCCAAAAATCAACTGAAAAATCATGGATAAATTCAAACACATTGTTGACACTTGTTGGATTGTTGAAATTCCACCATTACACTTCACTACATATTCATGTGTCCTATATCCTGTTTTAATTATTTTTTTTTAAAAAAGAAAAAACGACAAGAAAAAAAACACACAATATACAAAATACAAACACACCTAAATTACAATTTTTTTTAAAGAGAAAGAAAAATGTAATAATACAAAAAATAATAATACAAAAAAAACTAAGGTCCTTTATTTTTTCCAGTCAATGGTTTTTGCTTTTTTAACCGGCTTCCTTGCATTTGAGACTACTTAGTGCACCTTCAGTCTCTTACATACACACCCCTACCAGGTATCTATTTTTTTAGCTTTATTCATTTTGGTCATCCCTTAACCACAAATAATTGTTAAAATGAACTTTATTCACCCACTTTTCCACGCGCGCTCGCGCTAAACACACATTTTTCTAATAATTGAAAATCAACCCACCGTTCACTTTGCATACGCTACGTGCGCTTCAGAGACACCTTAATTTTTAAAAAAATGAACCAGTCGTCACAAAAAAAGCACGCGCTAGCAAAAAAGTGCTCCACCTCACCATTAATTTTTAATTAATGAATTTGCATTTAGAGACCCCAATCTGGGTATTAAAGTCCGGGTTTCGTTTAAGCACCGCTTCACCCTAATAAACTGTAATTAAAATTTTAAGAAGGAACCGTCGTTTTCTTATTAAGGTTTATAACCTAATAAAATTTCAACCATTGTTAATAATTTATTAAAATGAACCCTTCATTAAAACCATTTTCCCTCACTACACTTTTTCTCCCGTTTAATAAACACGCTTCGTGGGATGGGCATGTAAAGTCCTTTAAGCTGAAATTGTTGGTCAAAGTTATGGTTAGGTCTTGATTAGGTTTTTATGGTATTATGGTTTGCTTGTCTGATATGATTATGGGTGTGGTTTGTAGTTTTTTTTTCTTTTTTGCCTGATACGGGGTTTTGGATACCTTCTTGTTGCATCGCATGAAGTTTTCGATCGCATATGTGTAGAGGTCATGCCGAATTTTTTCTAGGATGTGGGTTGTTTAGGGTGGTCAATTGGTTAGTTACGTATGTGTGTGTACTTCTTTTGATCTATTTCTTTTTTATCGCTATTTGATTGTTTTGCAGGTATTCTTTGTGATTGTCTGTGTTTATGGTGTGTGTGTGTTTTCCATCTGAATGGCGCCTCACGCTCCTCCTCCTATCCAGTATGTCCCGTTTATCAATAGGGATTATCCTTCCCTATTGGCTTTTGAGCCTATAGCGAAAGCAGGCCTTACAATTTTCGTGGCTGCTTCACTCCCATTGATTCCAGATGATCCATTCCTGTGTGATGAGTTTCTTGCATCATACAGTAAGAAATCGAGCCTGGTTCGTGGTGCTTCCATGGTATTGACACCCAGAGAGTTAGGGAAGGCTTTGTCTCTTCCCTACAAAGGAGAACCCTTTGTTATAGCCAGACAATTATTCTCCAATGATGAGATTCTCAAGTTGTTACAGAAGCAGACCAAAGAGGTTCTGGATGTCAAGAAGGTGATCAGGAGTGTCTTTTTCCATGATCATTGATCCTCTTTGGAAGTTAGTCTGCCAATTTCTCCAAGACAGGTTTATGCATTCCAAAACACCATCCCACTATTTATCGAAGGAACTCTTCACAGCTTCTAGGATGGTGTTAAAAGAGATTTCTATTGACTGGAGTACTTACCTGCTTACGAAGATGGACCAACATTTTATCAAAGTGATCAGAGGGAATGTCACAAATGTCACTTATGGTTCCTATTTATATGCTTTCTTGACATATTCTGACCTTAAGAAGGGTGTGCTACCACCTCCTCCATCTGATTCAATTCCTCCCCCTCCACCTTCAGAGGATTCAAAACCTATTGACATAGAGGATCTTGATTCCCCTCCTTCATTCGTCATTCAGTGGAAGCGCTTGAAGTGTGTACCAGAGAAAACTCCCTCAGTCATTCCTTCAGTAACAAATCCTGCTACCTCTGGAAGTGACCTCCCTGCCTACCTCACACAATTTATTCAGGGCACATCAAGAGGGTTCTTTGGAAATATCAGTCCCTTCACTGAACAATTTAGTGCTAGAAGATGCCATTCCATTCCTTTGTAATGACATCCATAGTTCTATTGAACTCTCAGTGATGACAGCTTGTGTTCAATAGTTATATGCTTCTTTTTATGAAAAATTGATGCAATCCAAAGACCAGTTGCATAAGGCAACCACAGAGTTAGCCTCTACTAAAGACACGCTTGCCGATCTGTTTAAGCAGATGGAGCAACAAACCCAAATGATTGAGATCCAGAGAGAAGAAATATCTTCTTTGAAAACTCAGTTAGCAGAAGCTCAATTAGAGGTCACTAAAGTCCCGAAGGAGAAAGAGAGAATGTCCAAAGAAGCTAAAGAGTTTCAGACTCTTTTAGATGCAAAACTATCAGCTTTGCAGACTGCTCATAATATATTGGAATCACAAGCTTCCCAAATGAAGCAATTGCAAGACCAACTGACACAGTCACGGTCCATTCCTCCAAGCCCCAATGTTCCTATGATTCCTTCTATCTCTCAGTAGGAGTTGGCAATTCTCCAGAGACAGGCCACATTGTGTCCGTTGTTTCAAGATAAAGTGGAAAGATTGCAGTCCAGGATGGATTTGTTATGGTCTACATTTGAGCACTTTCACGAGTATGTTCCTTCGGACCATTTCTTTTTTGTCAACTATCAGTTGCAGAAGTTGGACTTCTATATGAAGCTTTCAACGATGGATCTCCCTCTTCTAGAGGATGGTTGGAGTGGAGCTTGGTCTTCTGATTTTCTAACAGAAGTTGTCCGTATGGTTTTTGAAGATTCTGTGACGACGGATGCCATGTTGTTGTCTTACATGTATCTACGAGGTGATCTATTGATTTCACACGATGTAGATCTGGCTTGGTATGTGGGGGATGTGGTCTTACAAGCTGTCTTATATGTCAACCATTTGGAGTTGAGAATAGATTACATGTTCCAGTGTTATTCTTCCAGAGGATGGTTGGAGTGGAGCTTGGTCTTCTGATTTGCTAGCAGAAGTTGTCCATATGGTTTTTGAAGATTCTGTGACGACGGATGCCATGTTGCTGTCTTACATGTATCTACGAGGTGATCTGTTGATTTCAAACGATGTAGATCTGGCTTGGTATGTGGGGGATGTGGTCTTACAAGCTATCTTATATGTCAACCATTTGGAGTTGAGAATAGATTACATGTTCTAGTGTTATTCTTCTAAACTAGCTACTTGCCCTGACACTTCATGGCATTCAATGATTGATTCTGTGGTCTTGAACCAACGTCAAAAAACAGCTTCTACTTATGTGCAAAGTACTAACCAACTAAGGGTGAATCTCCTAGCTTATCTTTCCAAGAACCATCCATTTGATTCATCCTTCTTTGATGCCTATCATAGACGATCTATTTTAGGTCCCTCTGTTCCTAACCTATTATACTATCAACAAATGTCCCATCGCTATGATACTTATCTTTCCCTTTATCAATCCAACTCAGCAGCTATCTTACCTCTCCTTTTCCAACCTCAAGGTTTTCCTCAAATTCCTATATTTACGTATTGTTCTTTCATCGAAGATCGAGTCTTTTCCCCTTCTCCACCATGCTCTTCTCTATCTATCCATATACCTTCTACTTTTCCTGCTTATCAATTGACACCTTTCCTAACTAATTCGCTTAAATTTTCAGCCACTCCTTCTTTAGCTTATTCCTCATTTTATGATTTTGCCCACCCATCTCTTCATCCTCTTTTACTAATTCCACTTCCATCTCTTGCCACTTTTATTTCTCAACCTCCTCAGTTGGTTCATGGGTACGAATGATTAGCAGATTCTAAGAAGAAGAGGATGAAGCTCAACTGATTCTCTCATGGGACCACAGATTAATTGGCCATTAATTTCAGGGGACTGGACCATTGCTAGTCAAGCATACCAGAATTACCTCCATTTTTCTCACCAATATTCACAATCTCTAGATCCTTCAATGAGATTGACAACTCATTTTGCTTGGTATCTAGCATATATGCATACGCATTCCCATAACGATTAAAAGGCCATTCCAAAGCTTTGTATGAATGTCAATGTGAACATTCATTCCCAATAGTTGGATGTCCTATATTTTCATGCCCTATGTCTACCTAGCAGATACCTTGTTTTGCTAGAAAGGATGTGATGCCTTCAGTTCTTTCAAAATCCTCCAAAGACATAAGTGGATGAGCCCTTCTCCATGGATCGTTTTCAAAATCATCAAGCCTTCAAAAGGGATCACCTTCATTGATGCCTTTGCAATGTATTTTGGATTATTCTTAATGATATATATCTCTTTTTGGAGGTGTCATTCAGATGGTTGTGTTTGTGTGTGTTGTAATAATCTTATGTGATAAGTTCGTGCTGGTTGAATAATTTGTTCGAGAGCTCTTTTCAACTATTGATGGTAATGGTGGATGGCACGCCTATGATGGAAAGCTGAAGAAGAACCTCTTATATCCTTTACAAATTTGTTATGACTTTCAATTGATTATCAGATGAGTTAATAAATAACGAAGTTTTCCTTTAGAAGTACTTTTCTAGAGATACATGTGATAAGTTGGGGTCATGGTTTGGCGAGATTGTTGAAGACACTGAAGAAGATTAAATTGAGCTCTTTAGTGAACTTAGATTCTTCTTTTCCTTAGATCATGAGGACGCTTCCTTTCTAAGTGTGGGGATATGTTGAGAGTGGAAAAAGACTGAATTTTTGACTGATTTTTATTGTTTTTGAGGTCTAAATGATTGATTTTTGATGGATTTAGAGTGATGTATGGTTGTTAATGGAAGTGTTTGAGAGTTTTTTGGATGATATTGATTATTTTTTGGAAGCTCATGATGATTTTTAGTGGAGATATGAAGCTCTGTGAGGTTCTGATAGGTTCTGTTGAGGTTCTGATTGGTTTTGATACCTTCTGTATAGCTTCTGTTTTGTTCTGATTTTCTTCTGTATGAAGCATGGATTGATGATTGATGAAGGTTGAAATCCTTTGAAAGCTTATTGAATAGTTTTTGATAGTTTGGAATGGTTTTAGTATGAGTTATGAGGATTTGATGTTCTCTGATGACCTTCTGTAACCCTCTGTAAACCTTTTGTAGAGCCTCTATCTCTGTTCTGTATACTGTTCAGTTCCTGTTCTGTACTATTCTGTAGATCTTATGTAAGTGTTATGTAGAATGTATGTGTGAATTTGGGAAAGTTCTCTAACTTTTGGAAAGGATGAATCTAAGTGAAGACTGAAGAGAAGACTAGAGTGACAGTGACAATAGTGAGCTATGAAGAGACACTGTAGTGGCTCTGTTGCCTCTTCACATCAGACATACCTCTTGGGAGGTGTATCCACAACCTAAGAAGGATTATTGAGAGTCATTATTGAGTATTGTAGTGAGGAGATGATGTACTATTGAGAGAAAGAGAGAGAGAGAGAGAGAGAGAGAGAGAGAGAGAGAGAGCCAAAGATAGCCAATTCTATAAAAACAGTGTAACTGTATATGAGAGATTGAGAGAGAAAACTATGAAGACTTTGAAGATGAATATTATGTGATTGATTTCCATTCAAAAATGGTGTATTCTTTTATGTTCATTGTTATATTGAAGGATTTTATGAATATGTTGAAGATTATGGTTGATTCTATCAAATCCGTGGGAGATATCTACTATGATGCTGCGTGAAGAAGTGATGTTTTCTTTGTTTTGGTCATCCAAAGAATGAAATAAAATCTTGTTGATGTTACAAGATAGATTTTCTTGCAGTAGAATTTCCTTTTCCTTGGTGTTCCTCTTGGGGCTCCAAGATGCACAACAATAATGATCTTTTTTAACATAAGAAGTGGAGTAGAAATTTGTATCAACATCATCTCCTTCAACAACCATATCTTGTTCATCCTCATACCTGGCTCTCAATAACATATTTGCAACTAGATTATCTTTGCTTGCAATATGGAGAAACTCCGGGTTCAAGGAATTTACGTAAGCAATTAATTGCTACATAGCAATATCCAAAGCTGAGCAACTAGTGATCATCCCAATGTAAGGTAGAAAATCTATATCGACAACCACTAATGCACCAATAAAGTATTATTTCTCTAACTTCAATGCAATGAATACTCTCCATAATTCCCTCTTAACCTATGGATAATTTCATTGTCAAGGACTTAAGACTTTGGCTCCAAATTGCACAACATATTTGTTCCTCTCTTCAACATCTTGTCCAATAGCCCACCCAATTCCTTTTGGACTAGTATCCGCAGTAACAATGATAGGTCTTCCACACTCATAATTTACTTTTCTTAGTGTGGGTGTAGATAACAACAAACATTTCAATTTACTCAATGCCTTTGTATGCGATTCATGCCAATGAAACTTTTGATCTTTCAACAATTGATAGAGTGGATTTGCTACATGTGCAAAGTGTGGAATCCAAATAAGATAGAAAACACATGCACCCAAGAATCGTCTCACCTCAGTTATGGAAATATAAGTCTCCATTTTGGATGTTTTCGACCTTTACTGAGAAGGCCTTCAACCATAAGGCCCACACATATGTTCCATAATCAAACTTTTTTGACTCCAAAAAATAACTTTGGCCTAGAAAGAGTAAGATTTACCTCTTCTAACCTTGATAAGATCTTCTCACAAATCAGAAATTGTAAAGAAGCTAATTCCCACAGGAAGCCATTAAATTGAAAATACAAGAAATAGATTGTTTAACCAAGAAACCATAGCCAAGGTGGCTAGGCCTAAAATGACATTACCAATATTGGCTGAGAATCAAATGATGAGAGGCTATAGCATGGTATGCACCCCCAGCTATGGTGGCCAAGATTCTTCACCCTCTTAGATGGTGGAAGGTTGAGAGCTCAAACATGTAATGTTGTAAAATGGCAAAAAGATTCTAGGCTAGTTACAACTTAGCCTTTTATACTTAACCCTAGTAGGCTAAATATTGGCTAAGGCATTTAGGCACTTTTACTCTATAATAGAAATATGATCTGCAACAAACTTATGATACCCCCTCAAATCCACTATCTCATCCTTGACCCCTTCTTTTCACCCTTTTATAGGCACATCATCAAGAAAAGGCATAGTAACCTGTGGTATGAAGTTACAAAGGACTTTTTTTATTCCATTCATCATAGGTGCAACCGAGTTGGTTCCTCCTTGAGGTAAGGTATACATTCTTACTAAGCCCAAATGTGTCCTCGTAATTATTAAATCCCTACTATCCACATCCAATCGAAATTGATATGCAATTGGTGAGCAAAGTGACTATCAGGATTGATCAATTTCGATTGGATGTGGATACTAGGGATTTAATAATTATGAGGACACATTTGGGTTTAGTAAGAATGTGTGCCTTACCTCAAGGAGCAACCAACTTGGTTGCACATATGATGAATGTAATAAACAAAGTCCTTTGTAACTTCATACCACATGTTACTATGCCTTTTCTTGATGATGTGCCTAAAAAAGGGTGAAAAGAAGGGGTCAAGGATGAGATAGTGGATTTGAGGGGGTATCGCAAGTTTGTTGCAGAAAATATAATTTTGTTATAGAGTAAAAGTGTTTGAATGCCTAAGCCAATATTTAGCCTACTAGGGTTAAGTATAAAAGGCTAAGTTGTAACTAGCCTAGGATCTTTTTGCCATTTTACAACATTACATGTTGGAGGTCTCAACCTTCCGCCATCTAAGAGGGCAAATACTCTTGGCCGCCATAGCTTGGGGTGCATACCATGCTATAGCCTCTCATCATTTGACTCTCATCCAACATTGGTAATATCATTTCAGGCCTAGCCACATTGGCTATGGTTTCTTGGTTAAATAGTCTATTTCTTATATTTTTAGTTTAATGACTTCATGTGGAAATTAGCTTCTTTACATTAGTATTAGAGCACATCTTTGATCCAATGGGAAGGTCATTTTCATGGTGAATCTGGTTACCGTTTAGGCATAGAGTAACTAGAGGACAAAAATTAGTCACATGAGTTGACTCAGTTAAAACCGTGACTAGTTAAGGTCTTTGTAAGTCATGACTAAATTTGATAGTTTTGAAGAATGTCTAAACAAATAATGGCAGACACATGGTCATTTTGGTGGTTCGTGGTCAATTTGGGACCATTTTGAAGGATATAGACTTAAATGAAGCCTAAATAGGGTTTAGAAGTGTTAAACCGTGGTTACTTTTTGGAGCAAGCTTCTCTTTCCTCTTTCCAAGCTTCTTGCGAAAAACTACCAGATCTCTTCTCATTTCTCTCTACCATGATCATTTCTCTTTAAATCACATATTGGAGATGATTCTTTATATCCTCAACAACCTGTGGACTACCCTATTGCTCAATCTTCATCAAAATAATGATCATGTGGAGCAGGAAGAGGTTAGGATAGTTTGCACCATCTTTCGGCCCTGCTCTCCCTAGGAAAAATTAGCAATCTCCTTCATCATTGAAGCTTCTCCCTCATTTTAATGATTAATGGAAGCCTTGACATGAAGTGCTTGTCTTCTGATACTTGATCTTTCACTCTCCTTCATCCTTGAAGCTTCCTTCACAACCCTAGCTATAGTTGAAAATGGACAGCATGAAGATTTCAACAATTTCTTCAAGTTTTGAGTCAATATTGGTGTATTTTAGCTTCAAGAAGTGGAAAGCAAGCATCTACAACCAAAATTGGGCTAACATTGAAGCTTCCAAGCAAGATTGAAGCATTTTCCTTATCTTAGATTGGGGAAAACAGGGCAGCCATCAATCTTCATCAAATTTTACTTCCTTGAGGCTTCAATTCATGGGGTTTTTGTTGTCTACAACCCTGAGAAGGTTTAATTGAAGGTATTCCATAAAGATTGGGCTTACATTGAAGAACTTCTTCAAGATTGAAGGTATTTTCAGCCTCTTGAACATGACAATGTTTGAAAATTTGTGGAATCCTTAATTCTAACAAGAATCTACACTCTTCAAAGCTCAAAGGATCTTCTTCAACAAGACATTGTAGACTTCTATCAAGTCATTGGATTCTCTTGAAACATTGGAGAAATCTTATTAATTGGGAGTTAAATTTACATGGGAGCAATCATATTGGACAAAGCTTTCTTGAAGCTAGTCTTGTAATCTTCAATCTTGGTCTATTGATGGTGGTTTATGCCGAATATTGATTGGTTGGATTCATCTACTACTCTTCATTAATATTAAAGAGATAATTCTATTGCTTTCATCTTAATCTCTCTTTTGATCCAATTGTTAAACCAGCCCTATTTTTCATAAGAGAGATTGAGTGTAATAGAACTTCTTAATTCCCATTGCACAGCATGTAGAATTCAGCCTAGGATTGATTATGATTGCTTGATGAATTTCTTTCTTGCCCATTCAAATGTTGATGTTGAATTGATTACATAAATGGTACTCACTACATACTTAACTTGGGTTTTTGTTGAATGATTAAAAATTGATGCTATAGGACTGAAATAATGATGAAAATGGTAAGTGGGAATATTGTAAAATCACTAAGTCACTATAAAAGGCTACCCTATCCATAGCCCTTTCAATTCACTCATTTCCCAATACCCACTTGCATTTCATTGAAAATTTTAAAGGCCTTTTCAGTCAATGCATAGCATCCTTGTTTGATTAGTCATTAGAATGTACTTGCCATGTTGATTCTTGTGAGGAAAAGAGGATATTGGGCAAGTTGAGAAGAAAAAAGAGAGGTAACCCTCCCTTCTTATTATGACCCTGAAGAGGTGCACAACTCGGCTTGAGGTGGAACTTTGCACACCCCTCTTGTCTTGGAGCCCATGCAATTTTCAAATTTATATATAGGTACATTCCCCATTGTCAAAGTTTGATACTAGTACATCAGTGATTAGCCCTATTGACGGTACCATAGGTGGTTGAAGGTTCCATTGGAACAATATTGGAAGAGGTGCATGGCATCTCCTATTTTTCGAATGCCTACAGGTGGTGGATAGATTTTTTAAAGGTTTTACAGTAGGTACCTACCAATCTATAGGTTATCCTTGAGCCCTACAGGTGTCCCATAACCCTCTTCTAGTTGCTACAGTGGTTTACAAGGGTTTCTTCCACTCAGGGTATTCCTACAGGGTCAAGCATGGTACTAGGTGGTGGACATGGTGGTGCAGGAAACTTCTTAGACCAAAAACTTCAATTACAAAAAATTTTGTCCTAATCCAAATTTAGAAATTGATAGATACATTTTAATAGAGGATCCTAAACTTTGATTTCAAGCAAAAAATTTTACGATATGATATCGGGAGCTCAAGTTATTGTTGTTTTTCTGACACTAGGTATAGTGAGATAACAACACCCAGATAGCATAGAGGGGGACACTGTTTGACATTGTTCCACCCAAAGTATCAAGCCCAAGTCCATATCTTTTGAAATATGGTATATCCCCATATAATAAGCTTTCCATAGAGCTATTAAGCATTGGGATTGGTGCTATATTCTAAGAGAAACATGGGATTAATTGTCAAACTATCTACTATTACAGCATTATCTCCTAATGGCCAGGAATAAGAAAAAAGACCCCATTATTGAAGCATCGAATGATGATGTCAAGGACTTTCAAGAGGATCAAAATTACACAAATGAAGCTCATAATTTTGAATAAATAGATGAATATTTAAGCATTGGGATTTCATATAGCACACACAAAGTACGATGACATACATGAAGTGCATGCAATAAATGATTACCTTTTATTATCAAAAGAGTTGGGACATGTCAATGAAGGCCTTTCTAAGGATTTAAATACTTTTAATGAAGGCTTAACATATATAAATCTTTTTTTTTTGCAAGGGATAACATAAGTAAACAAGAGAATCTCTGATCTACAGTAGCAAAGCAACAAATTTTTATTTCAAGAACTCATCTCAACCATAAAGGAAATTGGGAGCAAGCAACAAAGGGAACCTCAAACTATTGAAGATCCACATGCAATCCCCTTTGTTAGTAATCCTTGCCATCCAAACAAAGAGAGTTCTCAGCTAGCTATGTACACTTTTGAAAGGGGAGAACAATCTAGAGTGAGGGGCAACCATCACCCTTCACAAATACATGGCATTCATATCCCAAGGCCTCTGTTTAGCAGCCCAAAAGATAGTTATAGACATGAAGGGGAACAAGACAACAATCGATGGAATAATGATTATCATGGATGTGACCCCTTCTACAAGACTTTTTATCATCATCCCTCAAATGTACAAAAAGGAAATGCAATCAACAATCAAGTTTATGAAGGTGGAAGGTATGATGAGCGAAGATCAGCCCATGAAGGTGGAAGGTATGATGAGCGAAGATCAGCCCATGACATCCCAAACCAAGAGCATGATCCAAATGGTCAACCCTCATCTCATGGTTTTGGGCCATCTACTTTTAGGCAAAACTCATGGAACAAAGATTCATGGAGGCAACATTCTTATGGGAAGCCATCTTACAATGAAAAAGAATATAAGGAAAATATCAATATCACTAATTTCAAAGGAGATAATGCTTCACCTTTAGAATGGGAGTGGATTAATAAGCTTGAATTGTACTTCACCCTTTATCCTAGAAGCAAAGAAGCCAATATTTATTTTGCGACTCTTCATTTTGAAGGTTGTGCACATACTTGGTAGCCTTACATGCACAAGATCAGGCAAAACTTTCTCGCTTGGGAGGAGTTCAAGCAAGACATGATTGATATTTTTATTTCTCCTTTGGAAGAAAGGCTCCAAAGAAGATGGTATGTATGTGCTCAAAGAGGAGTGTCCATTAGAGACTATTCCAACACCTACTTGAATCTCTCCATGTATGTTTAAGGCATTTCAGATTTTGCTAAGCTAAATAAATACATTTTTGGTATTGACCTTGCCTTGTCATCGGAGGTAGGAGATCACCAACCAAAAACATTACATGAGGCCATACAATTGGTTGAAAGATACTACTTGAAGTACAAGAGAGTCACTTTGTTCACCAGTTGCATATCTTGTATAAACCATCCTAATATTTTTATTTAACAACTCAATCAACTTTGGTAAGTGAGCCTTAGGAACACGAATAGGTCTCAAGTTCCAAGGCACATGAGGCACAATGAAAATAACCATTGGAGCAACACCACTAGGATCCACACATCCAATTTTATGCGGCTGAAAAGCAAAGGCCTTACCATGTTTTGATAGCATCTCTTGGAAGCACTTTTTCTCCTTTGGTATAAGAAATTCCTTACATCCAATCTTCAATTCCTTTAAAAGTCTCTCGTGTATATGTATGCCCAATTCTTTGTGGATCTCATAGGTTTGGTTGTTGAGAGGCCAGATTCATCTTCTCTTTGCTATTAGAAGGTAGAGGTTGAGCAACAAGTTTTATCTTTTTAACAATAGTTTTGTACTTGGTCTCCACATGTGCTTCTAGTACTTCACTTGTTTTGGAACATATGTCTTCTTTAAAGCCTTCAATCACTTTGTACATGTCCACTGAACATACTTTGACAAATTTATTACCTTCCTTTATATTTGAATTCAACTATGGCTGCAAGCTCTCCAATGGTATCAACAAAAGAGACTTCTTCAAAAACTCCTAAAATCCCTTCATCGTCTTCAATCACACCACTTTCCTTCAAGCTCTTTTTAACATTACCAACGTGTTGTTTTTCCTTCCTTTGCAAGTCTTGAAACTTTCTAAAAGATATGGAACCTTCTACTATTAGGCCTATGAACCTTGTAGAAAAAGCTTTCTTACCTTCTAAATTAGGCAAGAACCTTTTTCTTTGTGTACCATCATAGTCCCGCTTTACGATGGTACATGTAGAAAATCCATCATATCTTGATGCTCTTTGAACTCCTTGCTAATCTCTTTGGTAAAGGATGATCATGAAGGCTTTCTCGATTCCTCTCATGATCCACATATACAATCAAGAGCTAAATAGAACGCTACCCATCACAACTTCTTATTTTAGCATGAGCAGTTTTGAGAACAACAAATGATGCATGATATAGCGGCTTGCCCATACGTGGCTTTATATGAGAGATATGACAAAGATGTACGCTCTAGAAGCTCTAGGAAGAGATGTCCAAAATCCCATAAGCATAGAGAAGAAAAGCAGTACTATCCAAAAAGCTTTAAAGCCATGTACTTGATGCTCATTTCAATGTAATGGTACAATCACTTTGAGTCACTCTCAAGATTGTGTTTATGAGTCCAAGCTAATCTATCTTGGAACCTAATTTACTTGAGTGACAATTTCTTATTTTAATCATGTATCATGTGTTTGATTTGCATCCACCATAGCTCATCTAGTTCTAGGTCCATGATTCTCAACATGGTATCAGAGCCATGGCTGATGGTGTGATTTCTTCTTTGCAAGCTCTACAATTTTCCCCTCCTTCATTTTTCTCCTTGTACAAGTCCACTTTCATTCCAATCTCTAAAGCCATCCAATATCAAGTGTGTGCTTGAGGTGAAGAAGCTGAAGGAAGGGGGTGCTACTCAAGGCAATCAAGAAGCTTGGATTGGTCTTCACCTTGAAGGGAAGCAATAGGTTGGTTGCTACCTTGGGTGGTGGAGTGGTAGAATAAGAGCTCAAAGATCCAAGCTAACATCGAGTTTTTCAACTTGAACAACAGTCCTTGGGAAAGCATCCTGAATAAATCCTTTCTTACAATATGATTTTTTCATAACCTCATCCATTATACCCACCACCAACACTTGTCAAGATTGGAGAAGCACAATAGAGAAAGAGAAAGCTAGAGAACAAGGACCATGAACAACAATAGGACTAGGGACAATGACCTACTGAGGAAATTCAAGCTCTCAAGCATCCCCCCTACTCCTCATGGTGTGCCTCAGATCACTATCTGCTTCAACATTGATGCCAATGGCATTCCCAATGTCTTTGCCGAGGATAAGATGACATGGTAGAAGAATAAGATCATGATCACCAATGACAAGGGGTGGCTGAGTAAGGAGGAGATCGAGAAGATGGTGCAGGACGTAGAGAAGTACAAGTCAGAGGACAAGGAGCACAAAAAGAAGGTGGAGTCGAAGAACTCGCTAGAGAACTATGCATACAACATGCAGAACACCATCTGAGACGAGAAGATAGCTGACAAGATGGATGCCACAAACAAGAATAAGATCGAGGATGTGGTGGAGTAGGCCATCCGACCACAACTAGCTGGTTGAGGTGGATGAATTCAATGACAAGATGAGGGAACTTGAGGTGGTGCATTCACATGAAGCATTTGAACTGATTCAGAAACATTTAACCCTTTTCTTGGGAGGGAGAGAGCCTGATACACTGGATCAGACTACTATGGCTCAGATTAGCAAGCTACGAATGGGACAAGTATATGTAGCATCAGTAATTGATGGATATTATCTGAGAAGAGTGGATAAAAGGTTTCAATTGGAGAAGTCTATGAAGGTTCTTCCAACTGGCTTGGTTGAAGTTGAGCATATAGAGCACAAAGATGGTCAAAAGTATGATTTGGCAGCTAATGTTGCACTTGCTATTGAAGATTTAGCTTTAAGAGACGTCAAAGCAATGTACTTGTGTATAGAAAAGTGAGTGGAAGAGAAAAAATTGAAGTGTCACCTTGCAAGAGCTTAGTAGGTTCTTGGATACCCCAAGTCAGGACTGATGCCTTGTCACTATGCTCAGTTCCCTCCTTTTTACATGCCCTCGAGTATGGAAACTTGAAGGAAAAATATTATCAAATGAAAATATATAATGACCAAGCTATAGGAGTCATTTCCTAGTATGAGTTCTTGGTCTAGTTGTCCTAAGTTGGATTCGTAGTTCATGCCACCATTGAGGATGATTTCTTTGATGGTTCTTTTTAGCCAGTCTGTGTTGGAGTAGTTAGTTAGCAACTCGCTCTAGATTTCTATCAAATTATGTTGGGCCTATCCCTTGAGAATTTTATATGCTTCCCATAGTGGATGTAACAAACCCTACTGAAATGTAAAGTTTCAAGCTTGACTTGACTAAGGTTGCCAAAGAGCTAGTCTCCTGGTTCAAGTCCACATGTAGGGGGGGCAAAATTCCACCAGGTGTAGGAACTCATCATTTGAGGGGGGGGTGTTGAGAATAGAAAGTGATATTTGATGTAGAGGCTTGCCCATAAGTGGCTTTGTATGAGAGATATGACAAAGATGTATGCTCTAGAAGCTCTAGGAAGAGATGTCCAAAATCCCATAAGCATATAGAAGAAAAGTGGTACTATCCAAAAAGCTATAAATGCATTTACTTGAAATTCATTTCAATGTAATGGTACAATCACTTTGAGTCACTCAAGATTGTGTTTATGAGTCCAAGCTAGTCTATCTTGGAACCTAATTCACTTGAGTTACAATTTCTCATTTTAATCATGTATCATGTGTTTGATTTGCATCCACCATAGCTCATCTAGTTCTAGGTCCATGATTCTCAACAAGTAGAACCATCATCCATCACCTTAGTCTCCATACAGAGTGCGATAACATATGTTTGCCCAAGAATCAAAGGGTAAGAAGATATATCATGCACAAAGAAATTATGCTCATCTCGAACATCTCCAATAGTCACTTTTACATTAGGACAAGCCCTATACAAATCCCCTAATGATTTGTTTGCACCTCGAATTCTCCATCCATGATCCATATCAATCGGCAACCTTCCTTTGGAGTAGAGACTCTTTGACATAAGATTAATTTCTTAATCATGATCTATACGTGCAACACATGGCTCATCAAGATCACAGACCTTAACTAGAATCTTTGTTGTAGCCTTGACCTAATGATTCCTTGAACAAATGCTCCTATGAAAGACTAAAATAGTAGTCGACACTTCCTCTTTTGTAGTCTTCTCAAAATACCATTAACAGATGAGTTCATTTTTCTTTAGGCCATCCCTTGTTGCCAGAATTGTCTTTGAATTCCATATCGCCAAATATGAATTCATCACATAACAAGTGTTATTGTAAGAAGTAGTGTTACTACTCTATCTAACTGTTGAGATATCGAGCTCCACTCGTGATACGCCAGGGTGAGCATTGTGTATTTATGTCACCGACTTGTCAGTTTGCAGACGCGATTGGTACACCGCCCATGAGTAATAGCTACATGACAGCTATCCTTATCTACTCTAGTTCGTGGCTCAATTAGTATGCCACCTTAGTTAGTTGAGTTTGGTTTGAGACCCATTTATAGGGTTCTTCTATTTCTTTGTAAGAGAGTTTTTTTGGCTTACACAACTAAGAAGAGGAAAACTATTTTCAACCTCCAGCTCTATGTGTATTCCCCCATTGTGCAAGCAAGAAAGCTACAAGTGAGACTCCTTCCTTCTCTCCCACAATCTTGACATGGTATCAGAGCCTTGTTCGTGGTAAGGAGCTCAAGAAAGCAAGCCAAGCTCGCGGTGTTCTGGTAAGAGAAGCAGTGTTGCTTTCATTTTCTGTTTTGGGAGCAGATCTCTGCAGGTAGCACAGCCGGAAATTGCAAGAGTGCAGTGTCTCAGGTTGAGACGCCCTTCACGGTGAAGCAAGAGGGCAATATATGCTGCGAGAGAATGCTTTAGCCCTCGGTGACCCTGTTTTTTTTATTTGAGGCCATTTCGGGGCCTGTTTTGGGGGCGGAAGTTTTCTGCACGCACTCAGGAAAAGGCCCAGTTTTATGCTGTGCGACCACTGTTCTACAGGTCGGTGAAAAGTTACCACAGAAATTGCATCGTATGCTTATGTGCAGAGACATTGGGAGTTACAGAATCATCCTTGGTTCCTGTTTATGCAAAATCGTCACTAGGAAGTGACTGTGTGGTCAAATACCACTTTCGCCAGTTTTGCAGATTTGCCCTTGTGAGGGTGAAGCTGTGTTTTTTGCAGTGACAGAATTTTTTGCAGTGTTCTGTAATGGCGTCTGATTCTCTTTCACAGATTGTCACTGAAAAGCTTGACAAGAACAACTTCCAAGCATGGAAGTTTAGAATGACAAATTTCCTTATGGGAAAAGGATATTGGGAATTTGTTGCAGGAAATGAAGAAGAACCAGTTCTTCCTGATGTTCCCAATCAACAGCAAATGCAGGCATTTAACGCATGGCATGAGAGAGCGAGGAAAGTTATGTACTGGCTGTCTATCAGCATTTCAAACTCTATGATTGTGCATATTCAAGATGCAAGTACGCCAAAGGAGGCATGGGATACTTTGTCAAAAATGTATAGCACAAATACGCAAGCCAGGAAAATGCAGCTCAAGCAAGAGTTGCACAATGTGCAAAGAGAAAGTATGAGCATCAATGACTACCACATGAAGGTGAAGAAAATTGCAGATGCACTTGCTTCCATTGGGTCGCCAGCGGAAGATGATGATTTAGTCTCAGTGACCTTGAATGGTCTAGGAAAGGATTATGCACAGTTCTGAACATCCATTTCCATCCGTGAAAGATTTCCTGATTTTGAGGAGTTGATTGCTCTTCTAATTTCTGAGGAGCAGAGAAATGGTGGTGCATCTTCTTTAGGAGGAACTTCAAAAGAAGCTGTCTTCTACTCAAATGCTGGAAGAGGTAGAGGCAGAGGTAGAGGAGGCCGATTTGGAGGCCGTGGTAGAAATTAGAATATGCAGCAAACTCAAGAAAACCAGTCCTATGGAGGAGGACGTGGTAACTCTAGAGGCAGGGGGAGCCAAAGAGGTCGTGGTGGATGGCAAAGAGGCCAAAATGCAAACAGCAATGTTGAATGCTACTACTGTGGTAAAATGGGTCATATGGCTAAAGACTGCTATAAAAAGCAGAATGACATCATGAATGGAAAATTGCAACAAGGGAATTATGCATCTTCTAGTAGACAGGGTGATGACAGAAATGAGCACTTGTTTATGGTGCAGCACATGAACAATTCTGTGACAAGTGCAGGCATTTAACGCATGGCATGAGAGAGCGAGGAAAGTTATGTACTGGCTGTCTATCAGCATTTCAAACTCTATGATTGTGCATATTCAAGATGCAAGTACGCCAAAGGAGGCATGGGATACTTTGTCAAAAATGTATAGCACAAATACGCAAGCCAGGAAAATGCAGCTCAAGCAAGAGTTGCACAATGTGCAAAGAGAAAGTATGAGCATCAATGACTACCACATGAAGGTGAAGAAAATTGCAGATGCACTTGCTTCCATTGGGTCGCCAGCGGAAGATGATGATTTAGTCTCAGTGACCTTGAATGGTCTAGGAAAGGATTATGCACAGTTCTGAACATCCATTTCCATCCGTGAAAGATTTCCTGATTTTGAGGAGTTGATTGCTCTTCTAATTTCTGAGGAGCAGAGAAATGGTGGTGCATCTTCTTTAGGAGGAACTTCAAAAGAAGCTGTCTTCTACTCAAATGCTGGAAGAGGTAGAGGCAGAGGTAGAGGAGGCCGATTTGGAGGCCGTGGTAGAAATTAGAATATGCAGCAAACTCAAGAAAACCAGTCCTATGGAGGAGGACGTGGTAACTCTAGAGGCAGGGGGAGCCAAAGAGGTCGTGGTGGATGGCAAAGAGGCCAAAATGCAAACAGCAATGTTGAATGCTACTACTGTGGTAAAATGGGTCATATGGCTAAAGACTGCTATAAAAAGCAGAATGACATCATGAATGGAAAATTGCAACAAGGGAATTATGCATCTTCTAGTAGACAGGGTGATGACAGAAATGAGCACTTGTTTATGGTGCAGCACATGAACAATTCTGTGACAAGTGCAGAAGAAAGCAACGATGTATGGTATGTTGACTCAGGTGCATCAAACCACATGACAGGTCATGCAGAATGGATGGAGGATGCAAGGAAAATGGAAAAACTAGGATTTGTGGAGACTGGTGATGTTATTGCACATCCTATTGTGCAGATTGGAAAAATTCCCTTGTCTATGCAGGATGGGAAAAAGAAATACCTGTCAGATGTATTTCATGTTCCGAATATCACCAAGAATCTAGTTTCTGTTGGTCAAATGGTTGAGCAGGCCTTGCAGGTCAGATTTAATCCTCATGGATGCTTTGTTGAGGATATGAAAAATAAAGGTCGCTTGATAGCAAAAGGAAAGAAGAAGGGCAGAATGTTTACGTTGGATGCAGACATGCCTGAATTGACTGCAGCAATGTTTGCACATGGGACCGGTGTAGTTGCAGATATTGATATCTGGCATAAACGCATTGGTCATGTTAATGTACAGCGACTTAAATCAATGCAGGCCCAAATTATTGTTGCAGGTTTGCCTAAATTCAAGGTTGCAGAAATGCATAAGGTTGTCAAGATTGTGGGAGAGAAGGAAGGAGTCTCACTTGTAGCTTTCTTGCTTGCACAATGGGGGAATACACACAAGGGTGGAGGCTGAAAACAGTTTTCCTCTTCTTAGTTGGATAAGCCAAAAGAACTCTTGTACAAAGAAATAGAAGAACCCTATATATGGGTCTCAAACCAAACTCAACTAACTAAGGTGGCATACTAACTGAGCCACGAACTAGAGTAGATAAGGATAGCTGTCATGTAGCTATTACTCATGGGCGGTGTACTAACCGCGTCTGCAAAGTCGGTGACATAAATACACAACGGTCACCCTGGCGTATCACGAGTGGAAATCGATATCTCAACACTCCCCCTCGAGCTCAATCCCAATTCTTGCACACCAAGCAGGTCTCTGAACTTGCGCAGCTTCTCTGCGCCCAATGCCTTCGTGAATATGTCAGCTACCTGATCCTCTGTGCTGACATAAACTAGATCAATAAGACCTAGTAAAACCCTCTCCCGCACATAGTGATAATGCACCTCAATGTGCTTTGTTCTAGCATGATAGACTGGGTTATTTGCCAAGTGTATACTACTCATGTTGTCACAATAAATGACAACTGGCCCATCTGTAGACTGATGCATATCATAAAGTAGCTTATGCAACCAAGCTACCTCACATGCAACCATTGCTGCACCCCTGTACTCAGCCTCTGTGCTCGACAAGGCAACTGTAGGCTGTTTCTTGCTGCTCCAAGTGACTGCAGCACTCCCAAAAGAGAACACATATCCACTGGTAGATCGTCTATCAGAAATACTACCAGCCCAATCAGCATCAGTGTATCCATGCAACTGTATTTGAACCCCAGTCTCATAAAATAGTCCATACTGCAATGTGGACTTCTCATACCTGAGTATGCGTCTAGCCATATCCAAATGTGGTTTCCTTGGAGCCTACATAAACTGACTTACTAATCCAACAGCATAGCTCAAGTCTGGCCTAGTAATAGTCATATAAATCAAACTTCCTACTATGCGTCTGTACATAGTAGGGTCTTCTAGAAGCTCACCTGCATCTATGCTCAGCTTCACATTCTGCTCCAAAGGAACTGAAATAGGCTTACAGCCTGTCATCCCATATTTGGACAGCATGTCCAATCCATACTGCCTCTGCAAGAGCTGTATCCCACTTGGTGATCTAATCACCTCAATGCCCAAGAAATAACGCAGCTCTCCAAAATCCTTCATCTCAAACTTCTGCTTCAATAGCATTTTCACATGAAGGATATCTTCATCACTGTCACCTGTCATAATCAAATCATCAACATAAATGACAAGTAGCATAATACCTTTCTCTGTTTTTCTCACATAAAGTGAGAAATCCGCCTTGGAAATATGAAAGCCAATAGTGACAAGATACTGTCCTATCTTGTCAAACCATGCTCTAGGTGCTTGCTTCAAGCCATACAAGGCTTTCTTCAACCTGCAAACAAACTCAGGATGAACAGCATGCACATAACCTGGTGGCTGCTCCATATAGACCTCTTCTTGCAAATCACCATGCAAGAAGGCATTCTTTACATCCATCTGATGTAAAGACCATCCCTTTGATGCAGCCATAGCAATGACTGCTCTTACGGTTTCCATCCTTGCAACCGGACTGAATGTTTCTTCATAGTCAATGCCATATGTTTGTGCATACCCCTTGACTACTAACCTTGCCTTGTATCTGTTCACAGAACCATCTGCATTGTGCTTCACCTTATAAACCCACTTACAACCAATTGCATTCTTACCTTTAGGCAAAGGTACTAACTCCCATGTAGCATTTGCTTCCAAGGCATCCATTTCTTCATCCATGGCTTTCTCCCATTTTTCTTTTCCCATGGCTTGCTCAAAAGAAGTGGGTTCTGGTTCCTGTATCACTTTGACCATATATGCATAGTGAATGGCTGTAAATCCATCATATTTCAGCCTATCCACAAGATACCTAGCTCTCGTAGACCTGCGCAAAGTAGGTTCACTCCCAGGTGCTCTCAAAACATCCCTGGTCTTCCTTACTCCAGGTGTAACAATAGAAAGAATACCCAACTCATCATCAATGCTCTGTTCTGAGCCACTAGATTCACCATCCACATAAGAGTGACCTGCATTCACATCAAACATGGGCTGATCAACCTTCTCTTTTCCTTTTCGTGATACCTGCATACCACTATCTGCATTACTTTGAGAAGATTCTCCTAATCTCAATCTGCCTGTCCATGGCGAAGAATGTGAACCACTAATAGAGGACGCTCCAGGTCCACTAATATTTTGTGACTGCTGCTGTGAATTCTGTGCAGCATTACCATTTTGTGCATCTACATCATCAATCACATTTACTGGTTTATACCAGCTACTCATCTCATCAAAAACAACATCTCTGCTCACTGTAAACTTACGAGTAGAAGGGTTATAGCATCTATACCCTTTTTGCTGCAGAGAGTAACCAATAAAAATGCACTTCTTAGCTTTTGGATCCAACTTGGATCTCAACTCATCTGGCACATGTACATAGGCAATGCAACCAAAAATTTTCAAATGAGAAATATCTGGTTTCCTACCAGTATACCTCTCCTCTGGAGTCATTCCATGTATTGCTGCAGTGGGAGTCCTGTTCATTATGTAGACTGCTGTAGCAACTGCTTCAGCCCAATAAAAATTTGGCAAGTCTTTTTCATTGAGCATGGCATGAGATACCTCTCCAATATGCCTGTTTTTCCTTTCTGCAATTCCATTTTGTTGTGGGGTATGACTGCATGAATATTGCTGCTTTATGCCATGCTCCTGCAGGAACCTTGCAAACTCATTTGAGAGGTACTCTCCCCCTCCATCTGACCTTAGGCATTTTATTTGCAGACCTGTTTCTTTTTCAACCATAGCTTTAAGGGTTTTGAAATGCCCAAAAACTTCACTTTTCTTTTTCATAAAATACACCCAAACGTTTCTGCTATAGTCATCAATAAAAGTGACAAAATAATGAAAGCCTCTAAGAGATGCAACTTTAGTAGTCCACACATTAGAGTGGATTAATTCCAATGGCTTCTCACTCTCTTGAACATGTCTAGGAAATGGTTCCCTTGCCTGTTTTTCAAACTGACATGCTTCACATACCTTATGCATTTCTGCAACCTTGAATTTGGGCAATCCTGCAACAATATTTTGGGCCTGCATTGATTTAAGTCGCTGTACATTAACATGACCAATGCGTTTATGCCAGATATCAATACCTGTAACTACACCAGTCCCATGTGCAAACATTGCTGCACTCAATTCAGGCATGTCTGCATCCAATGTAAACATTTTGCCCTTCTTCTTTCCTTTTGCTATCAAGCGACCTTTATTTTTCATATCCTCAACAAAGCATCCATGAGGATTAAATGTGACCTGCAAGCCCTGCTCAACCATTTGACCAACAGAAACCAGATTCTTGGTGATATTCGGGAAATGAAATACATCGGATAGGTATTTTGTTTTCCCATCCTGCATAGCCAAAGGAATTTTTCCAATCTGCACAATAGGATGTGCAGTATCATCACCAGTCTCCACAAATCCTGGTTTTTCCATTTTCCTTGCATCCTCCATCCATTCTGCATGACCTGTCATGTGGTTTGATGCACCTGAGTCAACATACCATACATCGTTCCTTTCTTCTGCACTTGTCACAGAATTGTTCATGTGCTGCACCATAAACAGATGCTCATTTTTGTCATCACCCTGTCTACTAGAAGATGCATAATTCCCTTGTTGCAGTTTTCCATTCATGATGTCATTCTGCTTTTTATAGCAATCTTTAGCCATATGACCCATTTTACCACAGTAGTAGCATTCAACATTACTGTTTGCATTTTGGCCTCTTTGCCATCCACCACGACCTCTTTGGCTCCCCCTGCCTCTAGAGTTACCACGTCCTCCTCCATAGGACTGATTTTCTTGAGTTTGCTGCATATTCTGATTTCTACCACGGCCTCCTCTACCTCTGCCTCTACCTCTTCCAGCATTTGAGTAGAAGACAGCTTCTTTTGAAGTTCCTCCTAAAGAAGATGCACCACCATTTCTTTGCTCCTCAGAAATTAGAAGAGCAATCAACTCCTCAAAATCAGGAAATCTTTCACGGACGGAAATGGATGTTCGAAACTGTGCATAGTCCTTTCCTAAACCATTCAAGGTCACTGAGACTAGATCCTCATCTTCCACTGGCGACCCAATGGAAGCAAGTGCATCTGCAATCTTCTTCACCTTCATGTGGTAGTCATTGATGCTCATACTTTCTCTTTGCCCATTGTGCAACTCTTGCTTGAGCTGCATTTTCCTGGCTTGCGTATTTGTGCTATACATTTTTAACAAAGTATCCCATGCCTCCTTTGGCGTACTTGCATCCTGAATATGCACAATCATAGAGTTTGAAATGCTGATAGACAGCCAATACATAACTTTCCTGGCTCTCTCATGCCATGCTTTGAATGCCTGCATTTGCTGTTGATTGGGAACATCAGGAAGAACTAGTTCTTCTTCATTTCCTGCAACAAATTCCCAATATCCTTTTCCCATAAGGAAATTCGTCATTCTAAACTTCCATGCCTGGAAGTTGTTCTTTTCAAGCTTTTCAGTGACAATCTGTGAAAGAGAATCAGACGCCATTATAGAATATTGCAAAAAATTATGTCACTGCAAAAAACACAGCTTCACCCTCACAAGGGCAAATCTGCAAAACTGGCGAAAGTGGTATTTGACCACACAGTCACTTCCTAGTGATGATTTTGCATAAACAGGAACCAAGGATGATTCTGAAACTCCCAATGTCTCTATGCACAAGCATACGATGCAATTTCTACAGTAACTTTTCACTGACCTGTAGAACAGTGGTCGCACAGCATAAAATAGGGTCTTTTCCTGAGTGCGTGCAGAAAACTTTCGCCTCCAAAACAGGCCCCGAAATGGCCTCAAATCAAAAAAACAGGCCCCGAAATGGCAGCATATACTGCCCTCTTGCTTCACCGCGAAAGTCGTCTCAACCTGAGACAATGCACTCTTGCAATTTCCGACTGTGCTACCTGCAGAGATCTGCTCCCAAAACAGAAAATGAAAGCAACACTGCTCCTCTTACCAGAACACCGCGAGCTTGGCTTGCTTTCTTGAGCTCCTTACCACGAACAAGGCTCTGATACCATGTCAAGATTGTGGGAGAGAAGGAAGGAGTCTCACTTGTAGCTTTCTTGCTTGCACAATGGGGGAATACACACAAGGGTGGAGGCTGAAAACAGTTTTCTTCTTCTTAGTTGTATAAGCCAAAAGAACTCTTGTACAAAGAAATAGAAGAACCCTATATATGGGTCTCAAACCAAACTCAACTAACTAAGGTGGCATACTAACTGAGCCACGAACTAGAGTAGATAAGGATAGCTATCATGTAGCTATTATTCATGGGCAGTGTACCAACCGCGTCTGCAACTGACAAGTCAGTGACATAAATACACAACGGTCACCCTGGTGTATCACGAGTGGAGCTCAATATCTCAACAAAGGTATGTGAAGCCTGTCAGTTTGGAAAACAGGCAAGGAAACCATTTCCTAGAAATGTTCAAGAGAGTAAGAAGTCATTGGAATTAATCCACTCTGATGTGTGGACTACTAAAGCTGCATCTCTTGGAGGCTGTCATTATTTTGTCAGTTTTATTGATGACTATAGCAGAAAAGTTTGGGTGTATTTTATGAAAAAGAAAAGTGAAGTTTTTGGGCATTTCAAAAGTCTTAAAGCTATGGTTGAAAAAGAAACATGCCTTCAAATAAAATGCCTAAGGTCAGATGGAGGGGGAGAGTACCTCTCAAATGAGTTTGCAAGGTTCCTGCAGGAGCATGGCATAAAGCAGCAATATTCATGCAGTCATACCCCACAACAAAATGGAGTTGCAGAAAGGAAAAACGGGCATATTGGACAGGTATCTCGTGCCATGCTCAACGAAAAAGACTTGCCAGATTTTTATTGGGCTGAAGCAGTTACTACGGCAATCTATATAATGAACAGGACTCCCACTGCAGCAATACATGGGATGACTCCAGAGGAGAGGTATACTGGTAGGAAACCAGAAATATTTCTCATTTGAAAATTTTTGGTTGCATTGCCTATGTACATGTGCCAGATGAGTTGAGATCCAAGTTGGATCCAAAAGCTGAGAAGTGCATCTTTATTGATTACTTTCTGCAGCAGCAAAAAGGGTATAGATGCTATAACCCTTCTACTCGTAAGTTTACAGTGAGCAGAGATGTTGTTTTTTATGAGATGAGTAGCTGGTATAAACCAGTAAATGTGATTGATGATGTAGATGCACAAAATGGTAATGCTGCACAGAATTCACAGCAGTAGTCACAAAATATTAGTGGACCTGGAGCGTCCTCTAGCAGTGGTTCACATTCCTCGCCATGGATAGGCAGATTGAGATCAGGAGAATCTTCTCAAAGCAATGCAGATAATGGTATTCAGGTATCACGAAAAGGAAAAGAGAAGGTAGATCAGCCCATGTTTGATGTGAATGCAGGTCACTCTTATGTGGATGGTGAATCCAGTGGCTCAGAACAGAGCATTGATGATGAGTTGGGTATTCCTTCTATTGTTACACCTGGAATAAGGAAGACCATGGATGTTTTGAGAGCACTTGGGAATGAACCTACGTTGCGTAGGTCTACTAGAGCTAGGTATCCTGTGGATAGGCTGAAATATGATGGATTTACAGCCATTCACTATACATATATGGTCAAAGTGATACATGAACTAGAACCCACTTCTTTTGAGCAAGCCATGGGAAAAGAAAAATGGGAAAAAGCCATGGATGAAGAAATGGATGCCTTGGAAGCAAATGCTACATGGGAATTGGTACCTTTGCCTAAAGGTAAAAATGCAATTGGCTGTAAGTGGGTTTATAAGGTGAAGCACAATGTAGATGGTTCTGTGAATAGATACAAGGCAAGATTAGTAGTCAAGGGGTATGCACAAACATATGGCATTGATTATGAAGAAACATTAAGTCTGGTTGCAAGGATGGCAACCGTAAGAGCAGTCATTGCTATGGCTGCATCAAAGGAATGGTATTTACATCAGATGGATGTAAAGAATGCCTTCTTGCATGGTGATTTGCAAGAAGAGGTCTATATGGAGCAGCCACCAGGTTATGTGCATGCTGTTCATCCTGAGTTTGTTTGCAGGTTGAAAAAAGCCTTGTATGGCTTGAAGCAAGCACCTAGAGCATGGTCTGACAAGATAGGACAGTATCTTGTCACTATGGCTTTCAGATTTCCAAGGCAGATTTCTCACTTTATGTGAGAAAAACAGAGAAAGGTATTATGCTACTTGTCATTTATGTTGATGATTTGATTATGACAGGTGACAGTGATGAAGATATCCTTCATGTGAAAATGCTATTGAAGCAGAAGTTTGAGATGAAGGATTTGGGAGAGCTACGTTATTTCTTGGGCATTGAGGTGATTAGATCACCAAGTGGGATACAACTCTTGCAGAGGCAGTATGGATTGGACATGCTGTCCAAATATGGGATGACAGGCTATAAGCCTATTTCAGTTCCTTTGGAGCAGAATGTGAAGCTGAGCGCAGATGCAGGTGAGCTTCTAGAAGACCCTACTATGTACAGACGCATAGTAGGAAGTTTGATTTATATGACTATTACCAGGCCAGATTTGAGCTATGCTGTTGGATTGGTAAGTCAGTTTATGCAGGCTCCAAGGAAACCACATTTGGATGCGGCTAGACACATACTCAAGTATGTGAAGTCCACATTGCAGTATGGACTATTTTATGAGACTGGGGTTCAAATACAGTTGCATGGATACACTGATGCTGATTGGGCTGGTAGTATTTCTGATAGACGATCTACCAGTGGATATGTATTCTCTTTTGGGAGTGCTGCAGTCACTTGGAGCAGCAAGAAACAGCCTACAGTTGCCTTGTCGAGCACAGAGGCTGAGTACAGGGGTGCAGCAATGGTTGCATGTGAGGTAGCTTGGTTGCATAAGCTACTTTATGATATGCATCAGTCTACAGATGGGCCAGTTGTCATTTATTGTGACAACATGAGTAGTATACACTTGGCAAATAACCCAGTCTATCATGCTAGAACAAAGCACATTGAGGTGCATTATCACTATGTGCGGGAGAGGGTTTTACTAGGTCTTATTGATCTAGTTTATGTCAGCACAGAGGATCAGGTAGCTGACATATTCACGAAGGCATTGGGCGCAGAGAAGCTGCGCAAGTTCAGAGACCTGCTTGGTGTGCAAGAATTGGGATTGAGCTCGAGGGGGAGTGTTGAGATATCGATTTCCACTCGTGATACGCCAGGGTGACCGTTGTGTATTTATGTCACCGACTTTGCAGACGCGGTTAGTACACCACCCATGAGTAATAGCTACATGACAGCTATCCTTATCTACTCTAGTTCGTGGCTTAGTTAGTATGCCACCTTAGTTAGTTGAGTTTGGTTTGAGACCCATATATAGGGTTCTTCTATTTCTTTGTAAGAGAGTTTTTTTGGCTTACACAACTAAGAAGAGGAAAACTGTTTTCAGCCTCCACCTCTGTGTGTATTCCCCCATTGTGCAAGCAAGAAAGCTACAAGTGAGACTCCTTCCTTCTCTCCTACTTAGACCTCATATGTCATACAATTCAAGACTGTGCTCATACATGGATCCTCATTAGGGGGACCTTACAACTTAGAGCACTATGGATCATTGGTGGCACCTTCTTACGAGGGTGGGGCATTGAGCATATCTAATAATAGGTAAATGCATACCTAGATGTGGACTTCCTATTGCCTACATATCTTGCATAATCTGAGCCAGTGTAATCCATGACTCCTATATTTTGGCTACCATAGCCAATGCATATATATGCAATGCCTTTAAGGTGTCTCATGATACCCTTCATGGTGTCCTCACTTCCAAGTACAGCCATATAATGTGCCACAACTCCCACTACTAATACTATGTCAAGACAAATGGCTATCATGGCATACATCAAACTTCCCACTCCAAATATATATGGAGCCTTGGCCATCTCGGTCTTCTTATCATCTGACTATAGACAATTAGCTTGACTAACCTTTACAAGAGAAGGTAAAGGACAACCAATAGGCTTACCATCTTGCATATGGAATTGCTCAAGCACTCTATGTATGTACTCCTTTTGGGACAAGTAGGGAAGTCCCTTAAAGCGATTGCACATAAAGCACATATCGAGTATGTGTGAGGCTTTCCCCATGTCCTTTATCTCAAAGCTCTTCTTGAGCCTAATATTTAAGGCATCTAGTTCATCATAAGCACTCCCAACTATAAGCATATCATTAAAAAAAGCACAAGATAATAAGGCTATCATCATGGGTCCTCTTTGTGTATAGACATGGTATGAAAATACCCATGTGAATGCATGAAATCATCAAACTTATGGTACTACTCCCTAGATGCCTATTTAAGCCCATAAAGAATCTTCTAAAATTTTCACACTAATTGTTTCATGCCTCTTTTCATAAATCTCTTAGATTACTACATATAAATGTCCTTGCGTAGGTCCCCATGTAGAAAATATGTCTTAATATCCATTTGATAAAGATCCACGTCCAACTAAACAACCAAGGCCAAGACCAAGCATAGGATAGTCATCTTGACCATATGAGAGAAGATATCATCAAACTCAACTCCTATTTCTTGCTTAAAGCCCTTAGCAATTAATCTAGCCTTATATGATGGCTTTGGGTGACTAGGGGTACTCTTCAACTTGTATACCCACTTTGTATGGCAATGCATACTTTCCATGGGATAAGAGAAACAAGTACCATGTACAATTCTTTTGCAATGAATTAGGCTCAAACTATATAGCCCTCTCCCAAGAATGAGAATTAGCTCTACGCATAGCCTCCTCATAGGTAAGTGGCTTAGCATATTCTATCACCATGACATAATCCATAGAGGACATAATGATCAAGAGGATGGAAAGCTCTAGTAGAGAGTGTGAAAGCTAGTTATGGGACCCGTATGGCCAATCTCTCTATCCAGCATTATGATCCTATACAATAGCTAGATCTTGGGCCACTACATCATCAAGAATTGCAACAAGCTATCCCATTGGAACTGGTTATACTATAACAGGAGGCTCCTCTTGAATAATCACTCTACATATCTCAATCAACTGATCTCATTTCATATGCATCTCCTCCTCATGCAAAAAACTATCATGGCAATCAATAACCTTTTAAGCATGTTGATCCCGAAGATGATAGCCCATCTCACCTACATTGCCATAACAAAAAAAGATGCATTTGATGAACTTTGGATCTAACTTATTGCACTTATCTTTGGGAATGTGGTAGAAAGCCTCACATCCAAAGACTTGCAAGTGTTCATATGAGGGAGGTTTAGAAAGCCATACCTCCTTTGCAACTCTACCACCAAGATAAGTGTATAGGGATCTATTAATGGGCTGCACGATAGTAGTAACTACCTCAGCCTAAAAGTGCTACGATAAGCCTACCTAACTAAGCATACTACTGAATAGTCTTGTTTATGTGCTTTGTAATACCATTCTGGGGGGTATGGGGCAATCAATTGATGCTAAATATCTCTCTCATCACATAGCTTAATACTAAAGACAAGATTGCCATGGATGATCTTTCATGAAGAATCACCAAAAGATACATGGTACTATCATCATATAACTATCCAATTGAAATAAGCCTTTTTTTCAAAGCTTAGACATGACGAATATCATAAAGCACAAAAGGAGCACCGGTACCAAAATGCACTTTAATATCACCTATACTGATGATATCCAATGCAATGTCATCTCCTAGTCTAGTAGAACGCATAAATATACGGTAGCTATGAAACCAATGGCAATGCAAGGTAACATGGAATGATGCTCCTAAATCAACGAGCCAATATTACTACTACTGAGAGTAAGTGGACGGGTACATTGGTCAACTAAGTAGCATCAAGAGATGAAGCTGTAAGAATGTAGTCATCATAACTATACTCCAATGCATTTATCTCCTCTGTATTCACATTGAACTTAGGTACAATCTTGCTGGACTTTGCATTTTCCTGTACTTTTCCCTTTCCTTTCTCAGTACACCTACAATTGTGTATTTTATGGCACTATGGCCTAACATAATCCTATTGCCCACAATAATGATATGTCAAAGAGGACTTATGACTGTGAGACTTACTTACTATGAGATTGTCCGCAAGACCAAGATTTCCTTGGGCTATGAGTCTCTACCATGATTATTATTACCGTTTCTGCCTCTAACAACAAGTGCATGAGAAGTGTGAGTTGTATCAATATTCTTTATGTTTACTTCTACAAGAAAAGCACTCTCTATATTATTGTATTTATAATCATCCTTAGGAGGATTAGCACTTATAGTAGTACAAAATGTATCCCATGGCTCTTGTAGTGTGACAAGCAAGAACTTGATGTTATCCTCAAACTTGATATCATGCAAGACAAGCTAGTTGAAAATAGAGTGAAACTCATTCAAATTAGTAGACATAGGGGTGCCCTCCTTCATGTAAATATCCATAAGCTTCTTCAACCAATACAATTGAGATGCAAAACTCTGCTTTTCATAAGATCAATGATCTTGTTCCATAAATAATATGCATTGGCCTCAATAGAGATAACACTAAAACACACCTACTTATCTTCTTCTTGAAGGTTTATACTTGCTATAAACTTTAGATCTAAGAGAAGGAGGCTTCAGTTGACTAAAACAATAGGAAAAATGGAGTGGAGAGGAGCTTGAAGAGTACTTGGCTATGGCAGATTAGGGTTTTTAGAACAGGGGTTTGATTCTTTGGTTGGGGTAGCTTGTACAATGGATCTTTTGAGAAACCCGTCGTATGGACAGTAAACGGCACAATTCTGAACAGTGAGCTTGAATTTTGACAATGTTGGGCTCTGCAGTGTCCAATGTCATGTGATGCAAAGTAGTGACCTAAGTCAAGAAACAAATCCCTAGAAGAAAGCAAGTTGAGATATGCTCTGATTTGAGAGATTCAGAAGTTCAAAGACAGGTAGGTGCTATTTTGGCTATGGCTGCCACAAGGTCAAGTGGAGATGAAAGTGAGAAATGGAACCATGAGTTGGATTTGAGCTAACCTAAGGTTAAGAGAGGGACTGAGAGAGCAGAGAAGGGAGTTATGCCATGCTCAATTGAGCTCTAATACCATGTGAAAAGCATGGATCTAGAGCATGGCAGGAGCTATGGTGGATGGAATATGAAGGCTAGATTCATGTTGACATAGACAATGAGTAGATAATTGTTACACAAGTGAATTAGGTTCCAAGATGGAAGCTTGGACTCATAAACACAATCTGGTGTAATGGACTGACAATGACAATAACACCAACTGAAAGAGGAAAGCATCCTGATATTGCATTACTCATTGTGAAAGCACAATGCTTTATAGTAGTTGGGTTGCTCCACTCTCCTTACTGTGCATATGGGATTTAGAACATCTCTTCTTGGAGCATACATCATTGGTCATTTCTCAACAGATCTAACACGAATCACACCGCCTACTACAATGCTAACTGAGTGTGCTAAGCTCAAAGCTCACTTGTAGATACTCAAGGGCTCTTGGGGAAGCTCCTTGAAAATCTTGGAGCAAGTCAAGAGATGGAAGAACTCAATGCATACCTCGAATGAGTGGAGCAATGGTGGCTGCCATGAAAATAAGGAATTAAGCTTCTTCACAAGATAAAGTAAATGGTCAATAATGCTCCTCAAATGCCTACTCTAATACCAATTGAAAGATGAAGCGGAAATGGAAGCACGAGCAGAAGCAAGAAGGGAGCAAGTGCTATGGAGGTTCAAGCGAGAAGAGAGAGACCAATGTGTGGGAACTCCAATAGTCACAATGTGTGACTTGTCTTCCCTTATTCTATTGCCACTAAAAGAATAAAGAATAAAGTGACAATGATGAGCACCCACCACCTATAGTGTACCAAAGTGTGGGTATTGTATACAAATATAGGTGGCTAGGCACAAGTGGCCTTTAACCCCCAACAATCAAATGACTAGGTTTAGAGCTAAATGTTGACTTTCTTAAGCTCCACATCTTAGATCCTAGCATGGTATTGTTTAGGGGGCCACTCTGAGACTATGCCTTATGAATAGAGGGATTGATGTTTAACTCCCCCTTGTTTCTTACTCTCATTGAACCAAGTGAGGTGCTTTCCCACTTTGATTTCTAATTGATCACATAAGTGGTTTTCTTAACTTGATACTAGAATGTTCTTAGTGAATGTACTTGAACTAGACCTTTGAAGAAGAAGTAGTACACAAATTTTGGACCCTAGCTATATCCTCAATAATAGTCAATTATATTATCTAACTGATATTATTGGGATATAATCTTTGTAATTACTATAGCAATAAAGTTGCAAGTATAATGAATCACTTTTGAGAGTGTATCCTTGGTTTTAACAGAGATGAGGACATATCGAATTTATTTCAAGGGAAAGTGGATATACTGCACCCACCTTGGTACTTTAGATGTTATGTAGCATTTAGTGACAAAACTAATCGAGAATATTGCATGTTTTATTACACATCAATAAGCTTCAAGAGTAATAATGTCTGGGAGTGTTGAAGACCTTGCTTATTGACTTTTTTGAGAGACTATTAAGAATTCTTGATAAGAATACATAGAGATTGATTTTTTTTTTAATCTTTAAAATATAAGGTGAAGCAGTAGAATCTTAGAGTTTTCCACCATGATCACCACGATTCAAAAAGATCCAAATTTAAGTTCTCAATCAAAAGTTATGGCCGTTTTAAGTTCTATCCTATGTGTAGGAATTTTTGCATGTGAGCTACATATGAATGCAAAAGGGCTGTATTTTTGCTTTTTTGGACTCTTAAGTTCATATGGATAGTCTAAGAATTGAGTTAAATATCTCAAAAAGCACTCAAATTAGTTTTCTTCTATTTACCTTCAATCTCTCAAAAAATCAAACTTAATTTAGCTTTCTTCAAGATTAAGACACAACCCCTTCCTCTTATTGAAGTATTTTGATCCTTCGAGACAAGAGTTCAAAACTTCTAGCCTTGTCAGTGGATAGTAGTTGAATCAAAACTAGTATGTGTATGATCAACTTGCTAGGGTTATTGACCCTAAGCATATTGGGATCATGCTACATAAGTCTTATGTCCAAAATCTAGAACTTTTTACTGAATTGAATTGCTTAATCATGGCCATTTATGTATCTAGAATGCCTCCCAAGGTGAAAATCATTCGACCTCAACTCAACTTATGTATTACTTCTATCTTATCTAAGCTCTATAAAATAAATAAATTGGATTATTGGACTCGATTTAAATGATTTTAAGGCCAAATTTGGTTTAAGTCAAATGCATACGATTGATTTTCCCCCTTATATAGATGCACGATAAGGTATATTTTATGTGATTGGTCTTTGAGATTACTTATCCAATTGCTTGTCATTTAGTTACATTAGAGTTTAGAGAGGACATTATGACTATCTTAGAAAAGTCATGCCTTTGGACTTGCCTAAGCTAATAGAGAGGTTTAAATTGGAGCCAACTTGGGAAAGGGTTGCCTTTGGACTTGCCTAAGCTTATAAAGAGGTCTAAATTGGAGCCCAACTTGGGAAAGGCTTGATCCTTACTTTTAATGGATGTGAGTCTATTGGAGGAGGTGGAAACTCACCTTAAATGATCAAAGTAGATCAATGAAATTAAACTAATTGGATTCTATAAATACGATACTCTTCAAAAAAATAAAACAAACTATACGGACAAAATTTTTATAAGACATGGGTATATATGACTAGTATACCAAGATTATTCACCCGATAGAATTGGTTTCATTGAATGAGCACAATCCAAGAATTATGAACTTCCCAAGTATCTTGATCTTCTAATTGTTCTTGATTTTTGAAAATTAAGGCTAGTCTACATACCTTTTTAATGAAGGAACTTAACAAATACATTGTTAAATCATTTTACTTATCTATGAGAATAAAATTGGATATTTATTGTTTTTCACATTATTACAAATTTCTTGCACCAAATAGGCTAAGTTACTTAAAGAAATCCTAACAAAAAGTATAAATCTAGTTACTAGGATACACCTTAGGGGTTGCTAGCCCCATTAAACTATAGGAAAAAAAAGTTCCTCTTAAAGCAAGTTAAACCTTTTGAGTTCAATAAAGAGGGAAAGGATTTGATGTTAGACCTTGAGATTTGGATTCGGTCCATGGAGGACTAGTTTATTGCCATAGGGATGAGTGTCACAAACCAAGCAATGATTGCCAAGCTTAAGCTAATTTATGACACACGCCTTGGGTGGAAACAATGGTGTAGAAATATTGATGCTTCTAAAGCTACAATTACATGGGAAGAGATCAAGAATGTTGTATGCAAAATATACTCTACCACATACAAGTCAATCAAGATGAATGAGTTCTTTAATTAGAAGCAGTAGAACCTATCTTTGGAAGCATATTACGCATGCTTTGTAACCTTGATGAAGTATGCTCTAGTAATGGATATAGAAGACCAAGTGGCAAGATTTTGCCAAGGTCTTAAACATCCCTTGGGGGCAAAACCATTATCAATGTGACCCAATGACTTGCAAAATGATCTCATATGAACCAACTATTCTTGGGGAGACACTAGGGAAGACTGTGATATTCTAAAAGACCAAGAAAAGAGATGTCAAAAGTACAATGAGTTGGAAAATATTCAAAAGAGATGTTGTAATCATCGATGCTTCCAACATGATAAGCTAGGGTCAAGAAGATGATGAATTACCAAGGAAGTGGAGTCTCTTAAGTTAAGTACACACTCAAATTATATTTCTTCTATTTCTTTAAAAATAACATTGAATTTAGCTTACAACGTGATACGCTAGGGTCAATATAATGATGAATTACCAAGGAAGTGGAGTCTCTTAAGTACGCACTCAAATTATATTTCTTCTATTTATGTTTAATACCTTTAAAAATAACATTCAATTTTTCTTCCTTCAAGCATAAGGCAAGCCCCCTCTTTGTCTATTTATATATAAATAGCCCATGGGGGTAGCCTCAAAAGGAGACACCACTCTACAGTGCACGTGAATCTCAAAAAGGACAAACACAATCTCTTCAAATTTCCCTCTTTTCTACAATCACACCTGAGCCTTGTTTCTAACATCTCCTACCAAATTGGGGGGTCATGTTTTAATAGCCCTATCTAGTGTTTATGAAAGTTATTCAATCGACTAGGTCCACCCAACCATAACCTTCTTGAGGATCTCATCTCTCTCAAGGTCCCTCTCAATATGACTAACATTCTTTCATCAAATAAGATACATACATGTCGTCATTGCAATCCTTCCATTTGGGCCTCCATGAAATTTAGGCCAAAGATAGCCTTAAACACCTTCAAGATATGGCAAAAGACATTTAGGTTGAAGTATATATAGCTTTGAAGATCTCCATTTAGTGTGTAGTTGCAAGGAAATTTAGTGGCTAACAACAATAACTAAAGTGCCCAAGGAGATTGACAATGTTCTCTCTTGGATCTTTCAATGAATTCCATAATTGGATATAATTTCCAAACATGTAGGTGGAAAGAATCACTATGTGGAAGGAGTCAAAGAGTTCAATGTCAATTGGCACTTAGGCAATGATCTTAAGACACTCAAGTGTATGTTCTATTATGACACCAAGGCATTAGCATCGCCACGTTGTTCATTTTCCATGAAATCAAACAGTTGTTTTAAGGCATTAAATAATGTCACATGGAATGGAGGAGTACAGGCCTATAGTAAAAAGGTGCCACCAAATAAGTCATGTCATTTGGATATTGGAAAGTAGTACTTCCAATTGACATTGATAATGTCCATTTTTGCACTTTTCATAACCTCATACGCATATTTGAAAAGCTATTAAAGTTATATGTAAATTTTGTATAGACAATGAAGCCTCCCTCCAAAAATGAAGCGAGTATTTAGAAAGTCGAGAAATTATTAAATTTATTAGGTGTACACGGAGGAAAGGTTAAGATTCAAAAGGACCAAAAAACATTAGGCCTAACTTATAACATAGCCCAAAAAATATCAATGAATGGAACAAAGGAGAAGAGATTTCTAAGCAACATGATTGGTAAACCATCAAAATTAAAGTGCAAGTTGTGGAAAGATTTGTGCAAATGCACCATAGATTCGGAAAGAGATCTTGATCTTAGGAATATTGATACCAAAGTTTGATATTCTTTTGATAAGTTGGTGTATATAATGCTAAAACTATCAACAAATCATTCCACTCCTCAAGCCATTCTGTAAATGATTTTACAAAGTTAGTTGTCAACGTATAGGGAGAAACCATCATCACCAACTATGTGGTACTTTTTTAACTTTTTATTTGTATAATTTGGCATTCCAAGTCTAATTTCAATGGCCCATACTTTTTCAACACATATTATATGCTCATGGATCATATTTTTGGGGGAAGTATGCACCTTTAAAAATATGGAGCATCCAAGGTATAAAGAAGTCTCATTACTAGGCTCATGGTGCATACTTCAAGAATACTTGCCATCAAAATGGTCATGTCAAGAGTAGCTATCTTGTAGAAGTTTTCAATTGGAAGCCCCAATCTTAGTCTCAACAAGTGTCAAACCAATGAGGCATGATGAGGTCCAACGGGATGGGTCCTAGGGCAAAAGCTAAAGAGGATAAACAATTATCACTTAGAAGCCCTCAAGGAAATATGAAAGTACTAATAGAGAACAAAACTATTGATCACGAAAGCATCCTTTGCATGTATAGTGAAGGAAATCCTTGGGTCTTACAAAGATCAATTTTGCATATAGGGACTAGCTCTCAAGGTCTAAGAAGTCTCAGAAACTTGCCTTGTTGGCCTTTTTGAGGATGCACATTTATGTGCAATTCATACCGAGTGAGTCACTATTATGTAGAGAGTCATGCAACTAGCTAGAAGGCAAAGGGGAGAAGAATTAGATATGCCAAGTGCTTAGAATTTTTGTATATGGCAGTTGCAACATAATGGGCTTTGTATATATTGTACTTGTGTATGATTGTATGATTATTAGTTTTCATTTGGTATATTAAAGTGAAAAATTAATGGAATTTGCTATGGTGAACTAGAGCAAGCACTCGCTTTATTGAAGGCACTCAATGTATTCTCATCTAATCTCAGCAAATATTATGGATTTTTTAATAATTTACTTACTCTCCCCCCCGATTGGTTGACAACAGAGTGTATATCTATTAAAATAATTAAATGGTGTCAAAAAAATATTTAAGTCAAAAAAATATTTTGGGGAGTGCTTGGATAGCTTGGAAATACTCAAAAATACCAAAAATGGCAAAAAGGGGTGTAAGAGCCCTCTCTAGGCAAGCCATTCCACCATGGTCTGTGAATTGGAAATGCCATCTTACCAATTCATGCACTATGGTGCCTAGAGGGCTCTTAGAACTTTTCTCTTTTTCTTGGCATTTCTAAGCTATCCAAGTACTCCCAATGACATATTTTTTAACTTTAATTTTGTAATTTATTTTTTCTTCATCAATCCACTAATATCGTTTCCATGACTGACACATAACTTTGTTCATAAAAAACTTTAATATTACACTCATCTCAAACACACAAAAAAAAGTAAAAAATTTTACGACATAGAGAGATTGCACCTGAAATGTATTTATATTAATAAATATATTACAAGGGTATTTTTTCCAATTCTAATACAATCTCTTGGCACTGATACAAAATCTATTTCATCTTCAAGTGCTTGATAATCACTTATTGGACTTGGGTGCTTACCCCTATGGTCCTTCCAATAACCATAGCTTCCAATACCCTCCCATGTAAGTATATGCCAAAGACATGCTTTACTAGCTCCTTTTCTATAAGAATAATGTCATGTGCTTTTGAAGTGATGATGCAAGCACATGAGACCTTCGATAGAGCCTTCAAAATTGAAAGAGGTGTCCTTCCTGAAAGCTCCCTGACTCTTTTGGTGACTTGCAAAATCATTGATATCAAGGATAGTCTATATTGATAAGAAGTTAGCACAAAATAGCGTACAAAGTAAGACAAGTTTAAGGCAGATGATTGTTACACTTACTTCTTGCTCGACATCGGCAACAATCTCTAAGGGTTTACACTAGTCAAGGGGAGGACTTATTACTTTTTATCCTACAAGGGCACTTGACCTACCACCAATGATGCTTACACTCCTTCGAACTCTTGATCATGGTTGCCAACTATAGCCTACTCTACCTAGTCAATGGTATCCCCAAAAGCCATGAGAGTACCCTATGCATCCTCAAGTTGTGTAGATTGCTATATTCCATAGGTAGGTTCTTTGACGCAGGGGGGAATTCATTGATAATTGACAACATCGACAATAGCTCACCTCCCCCACTCCAAAAAATTTCTCCACACTGTGGAAGAAAATAATTTCATTATTTTTTATGAAGATGTCATTCATGTTGTCAATACAACAGTTTTCATTTATAGTCATTCGTGAAGATGTCATTCATGTTGTCAATACAATAGTTTTCATTGATCATCAAAGTTAGTTTTTCCTCCCCTCCACCTGTGCCATTCCCCAAGGTAGTGTCCACAACCACTATAGCTTTGTCAACCATAAGGTCTAGACCTTTTTGTTCATATAGGAACTCATCTTCTTCTTTTTCCTCATCAATGGGAAAGGGTTTTGAATCAATGATACCTTTCAATTATCCCCCCACCTACTCTTCAAGATTCACTTAGGTTGCATTAATACACATATCAGTTTCATATTATATAGAAAATATGAAACTATTATAAGATAGCATGACCAAATATGGAATATAATACAAGACATGTTAGCAAATACATGGATTACCTTATTAAATTAAGAAAAATATTAGTGGAAAACTTCTTTGATATGAAAATATATTACATTATTTCATATGCAACATTTTTTTCCTATAAAAACAAGGATTTAACACTATAGATTTCAAGTCTCAATGGTCTTTGCTACTTTGTTGAGGGGCTATTGAGAGAAAGGTAAAGAGAACTGTAAAATTTTCAAACACTTGAGATAAAGAAAGCTTCACCTTGCAATGGTTTCAAAACTTAAGTTGAAAACTAAGTATGAACTATTAAATTTGCAAAAACTTATTCAAATACTAATTTAAATCATTAAAATAAAGAATATATATTTAAATTTGTAAAAATAATTTAAATAATACATTATTAATTTAAAATTTTATAATATAATGCTATTTTAAAATTTTAAAATATTATAAAATAATTTCCATAATTATAGTTTAAAAACAAAAGAAAATAGAGATAACTTTGCTTGATGAATTCATTCTTTGAGAGAATGTGTTTAGGGATAGGAAAAGAGAATAATAACAACTTTAATTGATGAATGTATTCTTCAAATAGGCATGTTTAGTAATAGAAAAAAGTGTGGAAATGGGTAAAAGTTTCAAATTTAGGGGAAACATCTTAACTTTGAAAAAACAGTATATACTTGAAGAATAGATTGAAGTACATAGACTTACTTATTAACTTAAAAGATTACTAGTTTAAATTATCAGTTGTTTACTAACTTAAAAGGTAGAAACACTACACTTATTAAACTTTGTTATGATGTTTACCATAAACATATTTATTTAGTTTAGAAATATAGTTTCAATTCTGATTTAATGTAGAATACAACTTGACATACAATTTATATAGCTTGAATTTTGGTCTAATGCACAATTGCAATGCAAGTATCTCATATATGTGACTGGATGATGCGAAGTTCACATTCAATTTCAAACTATTGGGTTGTAGAATATGTGATTGTAATGAAAATACTTTGTACATGATGCACAATCCAACACATTCAATCATTTCCAAATGATTCAATTCCAAAGTATATGATTGCAATGATATTGACTCTTACATGACTCAACACAAAGCATGCAATTGAAAGTAAAATTGAAATGTAACATAATTGAGACAATGCCACATTGTGTACTAAAAAGGGTTCTATTTGGTATTTACAACTTGGAAATGCTTTTTTATACCCAAAAGATGTACATTTACCACTTAGAAATATTATCTCATACAAAAATGCTTCACTCATTTCTATGGGATGAACTAGCCTCATTGACATTTGTGGGGAATGCCTCAATATCTACACTTTTGTAAGAATTTGGGAAGAAATTTATGTTTTTGAATGTTTTCAATATATTTGGAAAATAAGGACATGTCAAACTAATATATTTATAAAGATGTAAGAGACTTGTAAATTATTTACTATTTTGTATTAATTAAAATAGTCTCTACATCTCCTCAACTTCTTCAGACTTTCATAGCTTCTCCCACATCTTTTCTCTCATTCTAATTTTTCTCTCTTCTTTTCTCTCTCCTTTGTACTCCTCTCTCTCCTCCCTATTTACCTTCATGCCAAGTAGTATGAAAGCCTTGGTCTTTGGTTCCATTTAGTCACAGTCTAACAAGCTTTTCCCATTTAGACAGTCAATCCAAGGTTACACAAGTACATGTGGTATGGATCTTAAAGGAGAGTGGTGCAAATACCAATGGTCCTTCAAGTGAAGAAGACAACTTAGTTAAAGGCTATTCCAAGACACGGAGGCAAAGTTGGGGACAAGATAGACAAATTAGCAAGTCATTATCAATATAGAGACCATTTTTGGAAGATATTTTGGTAAGAAGAGGTCTCAAGAGCTAGTTATGGTTTAAACTCTAGTTGATTTTTGGAAAAGGCTTTCTCTCTCTTCTTTCTTGCAAGCTTTTTTTTCAAGCTTCCATGGTGGCCATGCCTTCAATCTCTCTCCTAATTAGTCGAAGCATTTTCTTCCCTTCAAACCTTGGGGAAATCATTCATTTTAGCCTCTCAAGCATGGTCATAATCATTGCCAAGCACTGTGGCAACCAAGAGCAATAGGTGTAGGCTTGAAATTTACTCCGAAATTTGTGCTCATTGATAAGTAGCAACACATGCATTTTCAGCATTCAATATCTTATCCATGCTTCAAACACTTGATAATCATCAAGTTCCTTTGGTATTCCAACAATTTCTCGTGGGCAACTTTGTCCATTGGCATTCATCAAAGTGGTTGACAAACCAGGTGGCATCTTTAAATAGCATGGACCACCATAACTGTGACCACCATGTGTCTCTTATAACATAGCCTCTATCTCATGTTCACAGATGTATCTTCTAAGAAAACCATATTGTCCCAAACAATACAATTGACTAGTGATCCTTTGGTATGGTCGAGTTTTACTTAAGAGGCATGTGAGTCATGCTTTTTTGGTTGATTGTTCTAGTAGACCCTTTTCAAGGACATGAACAATGTTGGTTGTCCATTGAGGCATCAAATCACCCTTAAAAAGCTAAGCTTCTTAAGATGAATGTGGAACAAGTGACAATTCAGGAGTCGATCATCAACAACTCCAATGGCCTTTTCACCACTAGTCACTCATGACAAGTGATCTACAATGAAGTCTCGTTTCCCCTTACGTACAATCAATGACAAGTCATATTCTAGTAATAAGAGGAGCTAAGAAGCAATATGTCCGCGATAGCATATGATTCACAAGACAAAGCAACACTTGATGGTCCACAAAGAAGGTAATGGAAAAACTTCTTGATAGTGTAAATCATTACTACACCTGTGTTCTATGGTTGAATAATTTATTTCAATCTCATTGAGTTGCCAAGTAGTGAAACTCATAAGAAAATCCATGTTATGTTCACCGAGCTGGCATAACACTACTCTAATCGCAATCTTGGAAGTGTCAATGTGCACATGGAATGTAATTGTCTAGTCCAAGGATCTTGAAATTTATGTAGCCATTAGAGGCTATTTTAATGCTTTGTAGGAGGCTTGGCATTCCTCAATCTATGCCTAGATGACTAGTAACTTACAGAATGATTGAGCAATTGCTGCATAATTTAGCAAAAGTGATGGCAATACCTAGTATGGCCAAGAAAACACTATACTCCCTTTGGCTTAGTGGGTGGAGAGAGATTCATTATAACCCTGATCTTGGCCATGTCAGTTGCAATTCTATTTTTGGATACAACATGGCCCAAATCGATGCCATGCTTTACCCAAAATTAGCATTTTAGAGGATTCAAGGACAAGTGATACTGTCATCATATCTTGAAGACAAGTCAGTTTCTCAAGGTATTCCTCCCACCTAGAATGGATACATAGGTCATCTATGAACACCTCAAGCCAGTTCCTAAGTGTGTCCTTAAGAATACTACACATAAGTCTTTGGAAAGTTGTTGGTTCATTAGTATGCCCAAACAACATGACGATGCATGCAAAGACTCCCCACTTAGTAGCAAAAGCAACATTTTGTTTGTCATCCAAGTAGACTTGTGCTTAATTATACTATGAAAATCTGTCTAAGAAGATGTAAGGTTCCTTTCCTACCACTCACTTAATCATATGATTTATATAGGGCAAGGGATAACGATCTCTCAAACTTGCAACATTTAGTTTCTTGTAATTAATGTATACTTGAAATTTGCCATCCTTCTCAAGTACCACAACAATTGGTGATACCCAACCATTATGCTCAATTAGATGAATCATTCTTTTTGTAGTTTCTCAATCTCTTCCTTGACATGATGAACATAGCAAGGATTCATGGGGTAGGGTTTTTGCTTTATGGGTGTGGCATCAAGCCAGAGTAGAATTATGTGTGTAAGGACTTGTAGTGATATATCCTTAAGGTTATAGTTCCATATAAATGTGTCTCAATATTCCTTTAGCAAATTTACAAGCCATGCTTCATTCTTTTCACTAAGGTCTTTTGCAATATATATTGGCTTAGGGGATTCCCCTTGCTTGGTGCTATTCTTCTTCTTGACATTTGTTGGTCCCTCCATGGGTTCATTGGATGTGCCATCAGGTTTAGCCCCAAGCAATATGACTACTCAATTGCTTTTCTTAAACTTTATGAAGCAAGATAATAGAGCACGATGATTCTTTTGACTTCGAGATTTAGACTCAATACTACATGCATCATGTTTTAAGTGGTTTTTCCTTAGATGGATTGGAATTTTGGTTTTGGACTTTATAGATTGAGAGGGTTGGAGAATTTTAGGGTCAAAATCACGATCTTTTTCCATATTGGAGTCAAAGCTTGTCATAATGTCATTCTGGACATTGTCTTGGTCATTTGTGGCTTAGAATACCTCTGGGTCAAGACATAGATCATCAATATGATGCCTAGTTTGTTGGTGATCAAGAAAATTGAGATACTCAAGCCAATCCAATTCAGACATAACTCCAACAAGTCCAGCATCAATGAGTAGACTCTAAAATTGCGAGGAAATTGGGTCCAACACATTTTTGCTCAGTGGTGTGGCCATTAGTGTCACAATCCACTAAATCTAAATCAAAATATTCATCATCCTAAATTGATAGATAGTCCACACAGTCAAGCATCTCCTCAACATCTATGCCTTGCTTTTGTATAAGCAAGATGAAGAGGTTATCATGGAAATTGAACAAGACTTGGTGCAAACTTGTCCATTACCACATGGGGTTGTTCAAGAGTTCTTCAAAGATACTTAGATTGATATCTATTTGTTTCTAGAAACATGGTCTCCACTAGCTTAGGATTTTACACAACTCAAGCATGTCTATTAGGGTTAGATAGCCCTAGAATGTTGTCGGTGTTGAGTTAGGGGCCATCATGAAGAGAGGCATTGAAGTGGAAGGTTTGAGGATAAGAGTTGTGGTGTCCATTGCATCTTTTTGACTCATACACTCATGGGAAGTTTGATACTCCAACTCCTCGGTGAATGCAGTTCGAGGGCTGTAAGAATATGCATCTAATTTTACTCGTTCTCAGGGAAGGGAATATATCTTGCCAATGGTCGGGTGGTTGGAGGGTCATTAGTTTCACCTTTTAATAGTGTCGAGATAGCATCTAGGCAACAAAGGTTGCTTTCCATGATTCCATTTCAATGCATACTACCTTCTTCCGATTGCCTAAGAAGGCTAGACTATTACCCCAGTCTTCAACAAGATATTCATTGCACATCTAAGGTTGACCGAGTAGTAAGTCGTAGTCAACTCCTTGTATAATAACAAAGTTAACCTTAAACATCACTCTTGAGATTATGACTAGCCAATCTCTTAGCACTCCAATGGTCAAACTTTGAATCCATAAGCTACAGTCATGTTAAAGTGCACATGTTTAATATGTGGATTGTGTTTTAGGAGATAGAAGTTTAGGGACCTTGAGGTCAATCCTTCAAGTTGAGTCCTTGATGTTTTGTTGCAAAGTAGGCTTGGATTATGTTGTAGTTAATTATGCTCACACTAACTTCTGTATCTACTATGCATCTATCTCCAAAGATTTCTACATGAAGCACTGTATGTCACTTAACTCCTTTCTAGAATGTGATAACCCTTAAAGCACTCAAGGTTGGAGGTGTACTAAGGCCAAATTTTGGAATGGGGTGAGATCAACTAGGATTCATGTCTTCTACCAACATTTTTAATCCTTGATAGATTATTAGGCTACTAGTTTGAATAGTGAAGGCCAAGGCTTTTGACACTAGCCGATTTACAGTGTAAAGGCCAAGGTGTATGACTTTGTGAGCGGTCAAATTGCCTCCTACCTATTAATGTGGTAGCAATGGCCAAATTGTCAATGGTCTTGTTGCCAAGGTGGGTGAATAGAAGCCAATCAGCTATAAGTCACTAGGCTTGGCCCTTTGCCTTAGCCTTGGGGCTTCTCATGTGATGTGGTAAGGTAGAGGATGAAAAAGGAGAGAGATCTAGCAAGAGCCTTGCTTTGGAATTATAAGTAAGCGCTTTTAAAATCCCATAGGACACAAAATAGAGACCAAACAATTTTTTTTGGCTATTTATTTGCGATTAAGGTCATCTCCTAGGGTTCTTCCAATTTTCCTATCCAATACTACTTTGCATTTTCATCTGAGAATCTATATCCTAGTCTATCTCACACCAGTTTCAAAACCACTCCTAATCTGTTTCGAAGTCCGTGCTCTAAAAATAGTTTCAGAGTAGTGGTTCTATTCTGATGCATGATAAAGAGAACGTATGCCATCATGGATGATTTCATCGTATCTTGATAACGAAACCAAAATTGTCGAAGCTTTCGTAAGCTCGATCGCAATACTTTATGAAATACTTATTGTTTTAAGCACTTCATCTAATTCGATAATAGCCACCTCTCACATAGCCCATACATCTCTCGCACTCCTCAATCTATCCATTCTTCTTCACATAGCTGATACATCTCTCGCACTCCTTGATCTATCCATTCTTCTCCTAAACCAAATGAAAGCAAGAATGAACAAATCAATGAGTGTAAAGTGAACTCACCGACCTACTTTTTTCTTGACATCATGAAGCAAAGCTCGATGGTGGCTCCACAATTTGTGTGATGGTTCTTGATTTTCCTTCTTTACTCCATAGCTTCTAGTCTGATTCACAAGCACTTGATCCATGAGAGGAAATACGAAGAAGAAGAGAGACAGCCTAACCTCTCCTTCAATCTGCCTCTCATCCAAGAAAGGAAAGAAGAAAAGAGCACATGAAATAAAGAAGCGAGACATCCTAACCTCTCCTTCAATCTGCCTCTCATCCAAGAAAGGAAAGAAGAAAAAGAGCACGTGAAAAAAAGAAGCTTCAGCTCTCAAATTCCTCACTCTCACACTCACTTTCCCTCACTATCAAGATGGAGCATAAGTAGATAGATTAGAAGCATGAAAAATAAGTATGCTCTCAAGTTTGCATAACATAAGAATGAGCTTATCCATTCACTTTCTAACTTTCATACATGGGGTTTTGGGTTTAGGCTTCTACTCAAGTTGGGCATCGGTTTCTCCTATTTGGCTCTTGGCCGGTCTTTCTCAATTTATACACATACATTTAGATTACACAAACCATCATGGAAGTGAATGAAAGCCGGTGCTTGCACCCTTGAATTGTGTGTCTCTCCTCCCAATATAAAATATTATAACTTGCATGGGCGCTATGCTTGACTTTCAAAATAATATTATAATTAATTGTATGACTATGGAGATTGATTGAAGATTATTGGATACCTTGCGCATTTTATTTGATTTGCACTTCTTTCTACCTTTGTTGCATGTGGTCGCCTTTATTCGTCAGTTTGCTCTACCGTTTTGTTGCATTTTCATTTTATGGTTAATAAAAGTAAAGAATAAGCAAATGAAGGTTCAAATCTTCTCAAAAGATGGGGGAATGATACCTTGCTTCATAATTATAAGGTAATAAAAAGACTTGTGCTAGCTCTTTAATGTGTTGCTTGTATAGAATGTTTATATATTTTCTTGTATTAATGTTATACTTTTATGAAGTTATAAGTTAATTCTTAACCAAAAAATTTAGTCAAACATGAAAGCTACCACATCTTAGAGTTTGACTAAGCAATAAAGAATAAAACATTATACGATACTTTTCATCATTACAACATTTGAGGTTATATGGTTGCAAATTTCTAACTACATTTAATTAGCTTAAAAAACTTATGAGCAATTAAAATTGATTAAAATATTCTGAAAAATCATATAGTTTTTTAAACATAGAGATTAAAATGTAAAACCATATAGAATGGTATAATCGTACTACTGTCATGAGTAAATAGATATGCTTATGCTAAACAACTTTTGTTGAATAACAATTTCTTATGTCAACGAGACGGTCTTGTTCAGAAGGAAGTTCCTCACACGGCCGGACGGGTGTGAGCCTGACAGGCCACAAGTTCAAACCCTGCGCCGCTTATCTACTGCAGCATTTTTAGAAAATGACAAGTGGCCACTGGCTTTACAAAAAATTGCCAACGCGTGAGAAGGTAGCGATCTCTCTCTCTCTCTCTCTCTCTCTCTCGCTCTCTCTGCGTGTATCTTACGCCGTTCGGACTGCCTTAGTACACGCTCGATCCTCATGGCTGTGCTCGGTGGAAAGCGCGAGGTTCCCCTCTCAGAGAATAGTCCACAACTCGAGGATGTCGCCAAGTTTGCAGTCGATCAGCAGAACTCTCGCCAGGTTTGTGCCTCTTTATGACATGTTCCTGTCAAAATAGATGAGAATGGCTTCGTCAGTGTTCTGACAAACTGTTTGTGCGTTTAATTCGTCCATGGTATCTCCTGTGGCATCTGCTGTTTCCTGGATGCATAATGACAGCTTATATTTGCAGAGTGTCTCACAAATCTGAAAGTATAGTTGGATCTACTTACCCTGTTTTCTATACCTGATGGCACATGTAATGACATAGATCGCCATTTAGTGGCCTTAAAGGTATAATTGGGAAGTGTACAATGCAGAAGTTTTAAGATCCGAGGAATAGAGAAGTCATTAGGGGAGTTTACTGCCCATAAATCGGCTTTCCAGGTAACTTTTAAAGCTGGAGGATAATCACTCCACAAATGGAGCGTATAAAGCTCTTAAAGTCACAGTCACGGGAGAAATAACTCCACAAATGGGAAATATATAAAGCTGTTTAAGGCTGACTCACGTGAGAAGTTGTAATAAACAGGCAGTAGATTAAACAATAAGTGTGGTCCATCAACCTGTATAGGAGCTGACAGTACGCTTTGGTACATGTGATTTTGGTTATGTACATACAGTTGCCCTTGGCTCACATATTTATGCTGGTTGAGATCAGCTATAGGTTGCCCATAATACCTGTGCATCTACCTTAATTAGCTTTCCAACAAGCACAATTTGAGTAGCTTAGAGAAAATATAGACCGTCTAGCATCATTGGGGATTTGTAAGGGGTAGTGGGATGCAGTAGGCTTTTGAGTGCACTCTAGAGGCTAAAGTATAGTGCTGTTCTTTCATATGTTTGCTTGATGTTTGCACTTCTTTCATATGGTTACATTTCTTATGTATTAAAGACAAATGTGTGCAGTACTTGACATGCAGTTTATGTGTAGGCAGTTAGTTATTGTTAGTGAGAATCGTAGCTCTTAATATATGCCAAACAAGGAGCTAATGTGTATTTCTTTGGTAGAAGTTCAGGTGGTTGTAAAATAAAATCGAAGTTGAAATTAGTATAATCAATGGAATTGGCTTACAATTTTGGAATTTGATATTGTTTGCTTGTCTACCATACTAGATCAAGAACTAGTTAGTCATGTTCTTTGTCTCAACCATTCTAGGAAGATTTCTTTGCAGTAGACTTTTTAGGACATGATAAAAGGCTACATCATGTGTTATCAAGTGGCCAAAGATGTCTTCTATTTTGGGATTTGGAATCTGGAGGGAGGACTTGCTTTTGTTGGAGGTAGAGCTGACCAATGCAGCATTATTTGGTTAGAGTCTCTTATTGTCAAAAATTTATATGATACTTATATTAGGGATTTAGAGTAAAGCTGACCAATGAAGGATTATTTGGGTAGAGTTTCTTTTTGTCAAAAATGTATTTTTCACTTATATCGGGGATTTGGAATCTTGAGTTGTCTTTTTAGCATTGTTGGAGGACTTGATTTTATTGGAGGTATAGCTGACTAGTGAAGGATTATTTAATTAGAATCTCTTGTTTTACCATGTTAATTGAGAGATTTAAGGGGAAGGTGGCTATGTCTTTCTTGTGAGGGGGAACCAACCTTGCCAAAGAGCTGTCCCTCATCTTAATTGAGAGGCTGGAGGGAGAGATGTTTCTCTCTTTCCTATGAGATGTGCATGTTGGAAGAGCAATAGACAAAAATTGAATAAGACAATGCACATATTGCACATATTGATAGAAATCTAATACGATAAATAAGAGGACAACAATTGCGGGCCCATACTCTCCTCAAGCTCCCTCTCTTCACACCATGAATCAACAAAGTACAAATTAATGCACGAGGCAATATCCTCTCCTTTTATAGGCGAGAAAGGTGGAACGTCACGTGTTACTTGTGAATTAGGGTTTAGGCACCCATCAACTTGAGAAACTACTACTTTGAATATCCTCTCTTAGAGCATAGGTGAACAACCAAGGAATAAGAATACCCAAGATGCACCATGGATACTCCAATGCGATTGAGACTTAATGTGTCTTAGTAAAAAAACACTCTAAAAAAGAAGTCCAATGCAATAATATTGTGCATCTTTGTAGCAATACATCATGTTACACATTCCATCATGGACTTGGCACTAGACACAAGAGTCCAATGTTTGGACTCTTGGAGTTGCTAGAACATGAGAGCTTGATGATGCATATCAAATCTACCAAATATTTGTCTCATCCAGAAGCCTCTTTGATGAAGTGGTACTAGATCTCTATGTGCTTCGTCCGGGCATGGAAGATGAGATTCTGTGCCAAGGCAATGCAACTCTCATTGTCGCACCACAAAATAGTTGGATGAGTCCAGGGGCAGCCAAGCTCCTTCAATAAACGTCAAAGCCACACAGTCTCACATGTGGTAGAAGACGTGGCCCGATACTTTGCCTTAGTTGAAGATAGGGCTACCATGGGTTGCTTCTTGCTACTCCAAGAGATAGCACCAGCACCCAAGGTAAAACAATAACCTGTAGTAGACTGCCTTTGGTTCACATCGCCAGCCCAATTCGAATCACTCCAACCTGCAAGAACAAGATTAGAAGCATCTGTACCTGTTGGATAGGAAATTGTGAGGTTGGAGGTCCCTCTTAGAAACCGAAGTATTCTTTGAGCAGCCTGCCAATGCACTTGCTAAGGTGTACTCATGAACCCAACCAAGAGACCTATAGCAAAACACAGATCAATCCGTGTGTTGAGGAGCCAAATCAATGATCCAATCAATTGCCAGTAGCGGGTAGCATCGGCCAAAGGAGAATTTGCGTGTGAAGTGGCCTTCCAGTTCGGATCCATAGGAGTAGAAATGGACCGACAATCCTCCATCTCGAAAGTCACTAAGAGCTCCTGTACATATCTTTGTTGAGAGATGAAAATCCCCCTTTAAGTTTGATAAATTTCGTGGTCCAAAAAGAAATGGAGAAGTCCTAAATCGGTCATCTTGAATTTCTGATGTAGGGTTGCCTTTGTCTCTTCGACCTTCTGGGCATGATCACCTGTAACAATCAAGTCATCAACATACAAAACAAACAACACATGACCACCCTCAGAAGTGTGCACATAAAGCTGTGGATTGGCCCTTGAGCACCGATATTCCAACTTTGCCTAGAGAAAGGAGTCAATCTTCTTGTTTCAAGCACGCGGAGCATGCTTCAGGCCATACAAGGCCGCCTTCAACTTATAAACCTTCCCATTTGAGGAAGCAAAGCCAGGAGGCTACTCTACATAGATCTTATTCTTCAAATCATCGTTCAGGAAGGCCGACTTCACATCCAACTAAAAGATGGGCCATCTTCTATGACCAGCCAAGGCAAGAACAACACGGATAGTCACCATACGAGCAATAGGAGCAAAAGTATCATGGAAATCAACACTTGGGCGCTGTGCAAAACCTTTAGCAACAAGACGAGCCTTGTGCTTGTCCAAAGAACCATCACTATGGTACTTGGTCTTGAAGACCCATTTGACACCAATCACCTTTTTATGAGAGGGACGAGGCACAAGGTACCAAGTGCCATTCCGCTCAATAGTCTCCAACTCGGCTTCCATTGTTTTCCGCCAATGATTAGTATGTAAAGCTTCATTCATTGATGTAGGCTCTCTATCTTGCAGAACACGGGACATCAAATAGTAGTTAGAGCAAACAAGCTCCATAGTATGTGCTTGATGCCGGTGTGATCTCTATGGTCCATCGTGCGATTGCCACTCCTCAAGGACCCCCTCGATCCTTGAAACTTGGAGCGTGTCACGGGCCCAACGAGGAGAAGGCTGGATCTCGCCTTGGCGCTCTCCATCTACTGAAGTTTTTGGAAGGTCTAGTGTCAACGAAGGACCAATCGGTGAATCTGGTGGCTGGGAAGTAGGCTCCTCATCCGAAGAAGAGTTCGCAAGAGGTAGAGGCTCGAGAGGAACAGTTGCTGGGGCCTAATTATCACCGAGATCTCCAAGAACAAGGTGGTCCTCACTCCCCTCTAGGGTTGGAACCTCCACGAATTGAACGTCACGGTTCGTGCAGACATCCCGCCTAATAGGATCATACAATCGGTAGCCTTGAGATTGCGAGCTATAGCCCACAAATACCTGTCTTTTGAAAGCCCTTTCAAATTTGTCACGCGCTGTCTTTGGGATGTGAACATAAGCATCACACCCAAAAACCCTGAAGTAAGAAACATTGAGCTTTGATCCGAAGTATGCTTCAGAAGGAGTTATACCAACAACAACAAAAGTAGGGGAATGATTAAGGATGTGAACTGCAATAGCCACAGCCTCAGCCCATAGACATTGAGGTGTCTGACGATGCTCCATCATGGTACGTGCCATCTCGATCACATTGTGATTCTTCCGCTCCAAGATGCCATTCTCGTGAGGGGTGTTTGTATTGGCAAACTCCTGGTGAATACCACAATCTGCACAAAACTGAGCAAACTCAATAGAAACAAATTCTTCACCCTTATCCAATTGTAAGGTCTTCAGCTTCCGCCCCGATTAGTTCTCAAAAAGCAACCAATTCTTAAAGTTGGAGAAAGCCTCTGACTTCAGCTTCAAGAAATAGGCCCATGTCATCCTGCTGTAATCATCTACAATGAGCATGATATACAAGCTTCCTTGAAGGGATTCCGTTCTCATCGGTCCACAAAGATTGGTAGAAACAGGCTCCAAGGGTGCTAAAGACCGCCTCGAAGCCGTGCTGGGAATAACATCACAAGTCTGCTTCCCATGGATGAAGGATGTACAAGGATGCTGACTCATCACAATGTCCGGTAAACCTCGAACAAACTAGTCCTTAGACGCCTTCCGAAGGTAATCATAATCGAGGTGACCAAACCGAGCATGCCAAAGCTCGGATTGAGTTTGAGAGGTAAGAAGAAGTGAAGTTAAGGCAGAAGAAGACCGCAACTTGTAGACTCCATTTTCCTTATAACTTGAAGAAAGAATCTGTCTCGATCCTCGATCAAGAATTCAAAAAGAATCCACATCAAATTTTAACCGTGAGGCCGAGGGCACAAATCTTGTGCACTGATAGAAGATGATACCCCAAAGCCGGCACATAAAGTACCTGAGATGCATGGGCACTACCATGTCCATCTGGAATAAGATGCATATTGCCCCGTCCTTGAATAGAAATAGACGAACTATTGCCAATAGGAATCTGTCCATGCGAAGGCTGGAAATGAGTAACACCTGCGGAAGGAGTCATGTGCCTAGAGGCACCACTGTTAACAATCCACTCCTAAGTGAATGGGGCCGTCAACGCAGCATCAGAAGTTGGCAGGGTTGAATCCTCAACCACTAATGGAAGGACTGGTGACCTAGGATGGACCCATCTAAAGAGGAGTTTTCAGCACGACACAAGGCTGTGTTTTCAACGTTTAAGTGCGAGCAGGTGGGTTGTGCATCAGAATTAGGCTGAGGCAAGCGTGGGCGTGCAAGAAAAGATAAGATTTGCTGAAGCTGCTGCTGTCTTTGCTGTTAGAGAAGAAAGAAGGCTGTATTTTGGGCCTTCAAGTGTAGATTTTACCTTTTCATTGCCTCTAGTGGGTGAAGGAGCGGGACTAGCGAACCACAGCCCTAGCAGGCTGTATTTTCACAGTCAGAGGAGGTTGCTTTATGTATTTTGTGTAGGCATTGTAGGTGAAGATGTCGTCTGAGGCCGAGATAGAGTTTCAGGCGATCATGGACCGGAAGGTGCCCGTCCTACTGGCTCTTCCTTCAGATCAAAAGCTCGATGGTGAGAACTACCGCATTTGGCGGGTCATGATGCTTGCCATATTGGAGTCCTATGATTTAATGGAGCTTGTTATGGAGGCTATCAATCGTCCTTCTTTGCGAGACGAGTCCAGACTCTTCCAGTGAGAAGGCGGAGTTGGCAAAGGCTCAAGCACATTGGGATAAACTCAATGCTCACATTCGCTCGTTTTTATTTCTCTCATGTACTACAGTTGTTATCTCTCATATAGAGCATTTGACGATGGCTAGGGAGATATGGTTGGAGTTGGATCAGATGTATAATCAGATGACCATAATGAAGCGAGTTTCTTTGGAAGTGCAAATGAGGACTACAAGTTTCAATAAGTCATCATCCATGCGGGAGCATATTAACAAGCTAAGGCAACTCCAGATGCAGGTTCGATAACTCTCCTTTCACAGTTACCGTCTCACTTCAGTGGTTTTTATTCCGCCTTGATTGCTTCAGAGTGGGGTTGAGACTCTTCGTTGGGAAGAGTTGGTTCCTATGGTCTTGGACCAAGAGGAGCAATTGAAAGGAACCAATGCTTTGAAATGTGAGGCTTTGGTTGGTTAATCCTCTCAGAAGAAGGGGAAGGACCAAAAGAAGAAGAAGGAAGAAAAATCTAAGAAGGACAAAGACAAGGAGTCTACTTGTCACATTTGTGGCAAAACAGGTCACTGGAAGAAGGATGGCCCTGACAAGGAGAAGAAGGAGAAGGAGAAGAAGGAGAAATCCTGAAAGGATTCTGGAGTGGTGGCTGCTCCCTCATTAGCCGATTTCCTCCATTTGGTAGTGAAAGAGAGTGAAACACAGAAAATCTGCAGTGAAGAATGCTGTATAAGGATGCAGAATTATACACGGGTGTAGAATATCTGTGTATGTCTCCACCTTGAGGATCTTGATCTCCATCAGCCTGGAGAGCAATCTCCATAGTTTGCAAGCTTAAATCTATGAGACACAATTGCCTCAGACTGCTGAAAACACAGCCTATTTATAGGCTGAAAATAGTGCCTAAAAATGATCAGGTCGGCTGCATTAAATGCAGCCAACTGATGCAGTCTGACTGCTGCCACCTGGCAGCCTGCCACGTGGCACCTGCCTGCATGGCACTGCCTGCCAGTCCAGGGAATGACTCTAACAAATAGTCCTCTTCCACTGCTATGTGGTAGCCACATTGAAAGGAATGGCACACCAAATGAGTGTGTGAGCTTTCTAGTTGTATCTGCCATGTTTGCTTTTGAAGCCTTGCATCAATACTTATGCCTAGCAATGAGCCCCCTTTGTCCTCTAGGGGATGATGGTAATGAAGTCCTTTTTGTGCTAGGACTCCACACAAATGTATGTACACTTCTTTTTGACGTCCCCTATGTTTGGCTAGCATCTACTACACTAGCTTGAGCTCCATTTGTTAGCAGATTAGTTAGCTCATGAGTGACTCAGTGCATTTCTTGTGCATATTCTATGCCCTATTTTGGGATGGCCAACCTCATCACATTCTTTATAGGCTGGTTGCTCCCTCCTTTTGTCACTTATGCATACACCATTATATGCAAGTTTTGTTGAAGAGGGAGCGGGTGCTAGTATTGGTGCCTGCAGCCAGTTTACTCATTGGTATTTTGTACCATCTCTTATCTTGGTATATGGATTTCATTTCCTGAGCATCTATCTTTTGAGTTCTTTTGCAATGTTCCTTCTTCAGAGTGTTTCTCCTCTCTCTTGTGTTTGTGCAGTCTATTACAGCAAATTCCATTGCAGCACGCTATTCTAACATGGTATTAGATGTCTGGTTTAGGTGTGCTGGTGCTCTTCTCTGCTCTCTATCCAGTCCAGGGCTTTCTTTGTCCTCTCAACATGTTGTGAAGCCTCCTTGACCATCTCCTACAGTAGGTGATGTCTCTTTTATGCTGTTCGTGGACATTCCAGCCTTGGGCAGCATATTTCCTACTTGCACGGGTAGTTGGTCATTCATATCTTTAATATAATGTGCCATCATTTTATTGATCAGTTGACTTGTTTTTTGAGGCATTCTATGCAGTCGGATGATAGAGTTTAGTCCCCCTATTTAGGGGTTGGTTGTCTTCTCTCATCATAGCGCTCAGAGATTGTTCTCCTTCACATGCTGTTGCAGTCATTATTACCAGCTGTCATCCTCTCTCATCTTCCTCCATCATATTTCGTCTTTTGCCTCTAACTCTAGCACTGTTAGTGATGTGCTCAGGCTTTTGTGCAGGGGCTGTTTGTACTCAGCCTTCTTCATTCAGATCAGTCTTGATGCCTTTATCATTACTTGTTCAGATCAGTCTTGATACCTTTATCATTACTCGTTCTTCTTCTCTCATTCTCTCATCTCTCTTCTCCCTTCTTTGCTTCTATTGCTCACTGCCAGTCATCTACATGATCTCCTACTCCAATCAGTGCAACCATGGTTGCTGCTACATAGAGCGATGTGTCTTCTGCATCTCTTCTAATGTGACACCATGCAATCCTATTTTGTCTTTTTGCATTTTGTTATTAGTCCAGACTCCTTCAAAGGCTAGAGCAATCCAGCACCCTTTCTGAAAAGCACTTGTGAGCACCACAACAATCAATGACACCACCACGAGAGATGTCAAAACAATGAATCTCTCAATCACAAGAGCATTGAATGGTGATTAATAATGTGAAATGAGATAGGAAATTACTTGCACATTACATCAATCAGAGAGAGCAGTAGTGGGAGCATTAAGGCCTTCAAGAAATTCCAAGACAAAACATCTCGTATGACAACCACAAAAACAACCAAATGAAGATCAGTCACAATTATCTCAATATGAACAAACACATGCCTACTCTTAAAAACACACATTCAATCAACCGACATAATGCAAATTGAAATAGTGGAAGCTTTGCATATCTGCAATACACTCATAGATAGTAAACTACAATTAGAACTACAAGAAGGCATGTAGAGTTGTTGGAAGCATTTGTAATTAAGCTTAAGGCTTGCAATTGGATGAGTGTTGCACAGAAATGCATTGCGCTTCGTATAAGTACGAAACATATCTGTGAGAAGTGGATGCAATGATGGAAATGTGGAAAACTGTTGTAATAGATTGTTGAACACAAGAGACAAAGGAAAGAGAAACACTATAAAAGAAAAGAACATAACACAAAGAACGTAGAAGCAAAGAGATTCTCAGGAAATGGAATCCATATACCAAGATATGAGGTAGTACAGAACCAATGTGAGTCGCGGGCTGTGAAGGCATTGGCACTTGTTGCTCTCCCTCCACTAGAACCTGTTAGATGATGAATATATGATGATTGTGGAGGAGTGCTTGGAATAAATAGGCAAAAATAATGCTATAAATGGTAGCAAGTCTGCTAGCATAAAATGCTAAAATAGCCATCATAAAATGCTAAATAAAATGCCTAAATAATCTAGAAATTAGATAGGTGCCCTCGCCCTCTGAATAACATACAGAGACTCAACCATAAATTGACATATTTGCTAACACCCTCTCTTAGATCATGGGTGATTTGATACAATACAATGTACAATGATAATGTCCCATCATAGTATATACAACAAGGACCACAAAAGTAGAACCATGGATACCCAAGTAGTGGGTGTGCAAGCCACCACCAAAGTGCCTTGTAGGGAACCTGATGTTGATGTCGATTGTACTAGTGCCTGAAAATAGAGAAGAATCATAGTAGCTCTCAATATTAGTTGAGAATGTCTCGCAGTAGCATACAAGACTAGCCTATCCAAAATGGCTTTGAACATATGTGACCATGGATTACTTGCCTTTGGCTAGATTGCCAAAGTGTCCCCTCATGCGAGCTCAAACTAGGAGCCGAACCCACTCTCTATCAAAGAATCAGCTCATCATGAACTTGGATGTCAATTCGAGCTCTAGGATTTGAACCTGCTAGAGTTCGGACGATGTGTCAGGAAAACCCCTCTTGGGAACTTGTGCACATGTATACCTATATAGATGAGGTTCACCAATCCCATCTCACCACCCTCTCAATCTCCCTTTGTTGCACTAAGAGAGTTGTGAGGGATGACCATATCATTTGTACTAGTCACTTGGAAGGGAGGCCCCTATAGCCATCATTAGGGCCACATAGTTGGAGCCTAAACCTAGACCTGGAGATGAGGAAGAGTTGTCACCGTCTGCTCCTGCTCTTGCTGTAAAGTTGCTAATGTCTTGCAGTCCTTTCGGAGATGTCCCTTCTTGCCACAATAATAGCATTGAGACTTTTTCTTCTTTCGCTGTATGGCTTCTCTCTTTGAAATTGGAACATTTGAAGCACCAAGAGATAGCATCCTCACAAAAACTTGAAGCTAAAGACAACAAATCTCCAACATAACACTTGCAAATGAGTAAATAATGTTTGCATGGTGACCATTAGGAGGAGATGGCGGAGGAGTGATGAGGAGGGAGATATAGAGAAGATAAAGAAAACAAGGGATTTGTAAGGAGAAAAGTATGGCAAAAATGTAGACATTAGGAGAAGATGGTGGAGTGATGAGGAGGGAGATATAGAGAAGATAAAGAAAACAAGGGATTTGTAAGGAGAAAAGTATGCCAAAAATGTAGGCTCACAAGGATTGCATGAGTTCAAAGTAGTAAAGAATACACATAGAGAAAAGAGCAACAATAACTAGAGTGTAGTGATGAGAACAGGACAACCGGAGGTACATGAACCCTCTCTAAAGCTGAGCAGTGTATCACAAAAGGAAAATACGGACATGCATAGCCAAAAAACAGCCTGAAACCTGTCACCAGCCCTGCACAGAAGAAAAAGATCAAAACTCAGATGCTGATCAGTAAAATGCAGAAAGCAGACACCAAAATGTTGTTGTGGAAGAGGCAAGAATAGGTCTCCAGCCTTGAAACAGGCCCAGAAAACAGTAAATGCAAATGGCAGACTGCAAAACGTTGAGATAATAGCAGAAGAACAGGCCGAAAATTAGCAGAGGAAGGTCACCCAGGCTGTAAATCAGTCACAGCAGTCAGAAACAGGTCCAATCAGCAAATGAAAAGTCAAAACTCAGACCTGAAACTGTATAAAATAGCAGTAGGAACAATGATCCTGCAATTTGATACCATGTCAGAAGTGGATGCAGTGATAGAAGTGTGGAAAACTGCTGTAATAGACTGCTGAACAGAAGAGACAAAGGAAAGAGAAACATTGCAAAAGAAAGGAACACAACATGAAGAACTCAGAAGCAAAGAGATGCTCAGGAAATGGAATCCATATACCAAGATATGAGACAGTATAGAACCAATGTGAGTCACCGGCTGTGAAAGCATTGGCACTTGCCCCTCTCCCTCCACCAGAACCTGTTAGATGATAAATATATGATGACTGTGGAGGAGTGCCTGGAATAAATGGGCAAAAATAATGCCATGAATGGCAGCAGGTCAGTCAACATAAATTGCTAAAATAGCTATCATAAAATGCTAGATAAAATGCCTAAGTAATCTAGGAAATAGATTGGTGCCATAGCTCTCTGAATCACATGCATAGACTCAACCATGAACTGACATATTTGCTAACAATATCATACTCACAAAGCATGTTTTTTGTGACCTGTATAAAACATTTAAAAACTTAATTTTTCACCTTTACTTTGGAACTCTTACTTGTCATAGCTTGCTTGTAGAGCTAGGCACATTTTGGATTTGGAAATAGTTACCTGTCATTCAATGTTTCATGGATGATGGCAGCTAACTTGATTGTGAATCACTATTCATTGATTAGTCATGATTGATGGATGGTACTCTTATGATTCGTAAACCTTACAAGTTACTGCCCAACATCTTTGGAATGTAATTTAGAGATCAATGTTTTGCAAGTCAAGCTGAAATGCGTTTTCGAAGGTCTCACCGAAACTGAAACTTGTTTCTTACTGTTTCCAAAGTTTTATGAAGCTGTCCATAAGTATGAAACCTCCTGTTTCTGAAACTCTTGGCTGCACAGAATTGGACTGGTTGCTGGATAAAGACTGTGGTAGGAAAGTAATGAGGCCTCACTTTGACAAGATCAGGTGAAGCTGCAAGAGGATGCTTGCCAGGTTGAAACCTCGGACAATTGGTTGGACACTCTTGGAATCTGGGACCGAATCTGTCTATGGATCTGGTTCTCCTGCTTGAAGACAGGAGTCAACATCTCCTTGCCTTTGAAAACTCCAGTGGCTTCTGAAGACAATGACTATACCATTTATATTATTTTGTGGAAACCCATTGAACAATATGCATAGTTTTATGGTAGGCATTCTATTTGATGGACTGCATTAATTCCTAATCATATAATGATGCTTCAATTCATAAGGTGCACCAAAAAGGAAGTCTAGATTGGCTAAAGGTGCTAAGTGTGTAGGCCATCTTGGCCTATAGTTGCCTCCTATTTCTAGATCTCACATGATGCAAATTATCTTGGTGTCTTGGGAAGGTCAATTATCACAGTGCCCAATGTACCGATGAACACTAGCTGATTTGTACATTCCATGGTCCTTGGAGTAGGTGGGGTGGAAAAAGCTGGAATGGGGCACTTGTGTTTGGAGTTAGACTGCCAGTGGCTATGGTCATCTGAAACACTGTCTTACCTTTACAAGCATCAAGCTCATTGGGAGTTGATAGACAAGAATTGAAAAACAAGATATCTCCCTGCTTACTTTTCTTTTGATTTTGCTTTTGTCAGTGTTGTAGGGACCCAGCACGTTTGATGCAATAGACTGGGGGTTGAAGTTCCTTCAGAAGTCAATGATATTATTGCTGCACTCATCAACCCTCTTTTTCACAACTAAGCATGATTACATAGTATAACTTGCAAGTGAGACTTGTAAGGCAGACAAATCAGCCACTTTAGGCATAAGACCATTTTGATTGTTTATCTTGTGGACCCATGTGTGTACTGACTCCTGAGATACCATCATAGGCTCCTGAGAAGATTAGGAACTTTTGAAGCTTCATAAGCTTATTGTGCTTCTTGGTCGTCAATGTGCTAGTAAGCATCTGTAAGGGGTTTTCAGTAAAACCATGCTGGTCAAAGGGATATGCTTTTGTGTGTGGGTTATTACAGGGTCGGGAGTCCAAGATTCCTTCTGTGCACCTATGGTTTGATGGGTTAGGAAGGAAGGGAGGAGGGCAGGGAGCTTTTACAAGTACTGAGAGATCTATTGTTTTGAGCACCCGAGCAGACTAGACTGAGACTTCTACTGTATAACAAGCTCAACAACGTTGAATTTTTAGTGCTGTTAGAGATGATTTTCATAATGCACATAGTTGAAAAGATTGATCATTGTGATGCTACTTTTCCTGACAACAGATATTAAATCTATTGCTTGTTTTGCAGAATTCCCACTTTTCTTTTGTTCGGCTTGTCTCAGCACAGAAACAAGTGGTTTCAGGAATCCTATATCACCTAGTTCTAGAGGTTGAATCAGGAGGCCTTAAAAAATTATACAAAGCTAAAGTGTTAGAGAAAGCATGGCAGAACTTCAAATCTTTGGAAAGCTTTGAACCTCATGCAACAGGTATGTACTTCTGTTGCTTTATAAGCTGGTTTCCTGATATATGCGCATGCCTTAACCTCTCTTCTGAATTATGCTGAAATTTTCTGTCTGTGTTAACTACTCCGGAAAATTTATTAGAGACTTAGATATTATGATGTTTATGTTGTTGGATGGTGCAGGTGCCTAAGTTTGATATATAGACTCTCAGAAGACTGGCTATTATCTCTGTAGCTAAGTAAACGCTGAGATATTCGTCAGGGTTGTTGAGAGTTACTTTCAATAAGGCATTCCTCATTTCTCACTCACAGATACATTGGAGGATCTAAAGTTATGTATAATTCTCAACTACATAATCCTATTCTCACTGATGACTACATTGGGAGAAACTACAATTGTATACATGTACCTAATGTTTCAGTGTTCAAGCTGTGTTAGATGTTTATTAGTATGCTTCATGTGGATTAAAATGACTGTTTTATTTAAAAGTTAGCATCCAAGCTTAAGGATAACCAATCAGTTTCTTAGACACACACCAATAGGTGTGCGCGTATACACCGTGTGTGTCTGCAAAATCCTCATTGTTTTCTCATGCTTTTTGATTGTATACATACGTAAAATAACATGATGTACAGAACAAAATCATTATAACAGCAATGAATATCACACAAACAAGACAATCAAAGACACTAGAGGTATGTCAACTAGGCAACTAGGTAGTAAGTGCTAGTAGTAGGTACTACACAGTAGAGGTTGAAAAGTCAAAATAATATCTAGAAGTAGCACAGTTGTAGGTTGTAGCTTGTGGACATTAGTGATCATTCATTGGTCTCACATCGTTATTATTCTCAAAAGAAATGTGTTCCTCTCCTTACTTCTCATTGTCCTCCTCATCCTCTATCATGTTAAGGCTAAGATAACTTTGGCTGCGGAACATCATGTGTGCTTGCCTCCATACATGATTAAGGCTAAATATGACACTATTGCCCTCTTTCTCCTCTCGTCTCTCACGCCGCTTTCAATGTAAACAATTTGTCATTAATCTTCTCTTTGCTGAGCACTTTACAATTTAATCTCCATCTTTTCATAGCCTTATTTCTTGATCTTCAATAAGGTGAAAGTTAGCTTGAATGTATACAAGTTGCTATGTACAGTTTGGAACCAACTTATTTGTCCCCTTTGTTTGATAAAAGAACGTCTTGCTTGCATGTGTTGAGATGTCTTCGATTCATTTTTACACTACATATTTTCGTCTAATATCAAGATGCCCTTAAGTTTGTACTCATTTGCATCAATTGCTTCTTAGAAAACAAAGCCACTAATGGGATGTATCCATGGTACTGATGATGGGTTTGTCTTGCATGATCATCCATCACAATTAATATCACAACTATATTGCTTTCAAGCAAATTGTGGTTGATGCATTTAATCTCATTCACAAGGTTCTCTATATGCATGCTACCATACCAAGGAAATATGAACTTTTCACCTTTTAGAAAAGAATATCTTTTGTATACAAAGCAGCAAGCCATACTACTTGTCTCTTTACATGCTTGTAGCTCCCAGGCTATTGCTAAATCATTTTGTGACTTTGTGATTGATATTTTCTTCCTTTTTACTCACATGCCTCTTGAGAGCTAGTAGTCTAGTAGGATGTTATTTGATGCATTTACATTGTCGTTGATTCGAGAAGCATCTTCCATATTTGAGACAAATGCATCTATGTTCGTCATGATGTTTTGTTCTCCAACATCCACACATGTACTATAATATACATCCTTGGTACTTTAACTTATTGCATTGTATTTTTTCATACCAAGACCAGTCAAATCTAAAATGTGTTCTATGCTTTGCAAGCCATGATCTGGAGTGTATTTACAATACACTTGCATTTGCATATATTCTATCCTTTTTCAACTAGTTTAGCAATGATTCTATCATTTTTCAACTAGTTTAGCAATGATCATATGGTTTCATTTTGCTTTGATTGTTTTTTTTCAATTTTTAGAGTTTGACATAAAGTTAGCATATTCGACATAATCAATGTTGGATGCAAAAGAATCGAGAATTTTCTTGTAAGAGCTTGTCTTTTACCCATCACTAAGACCACAAAATAATTCTTGACTCTTGGTTGTGTAATGAGAGAGAGAGAGAGAGAGAGAGAGAGAGAGAGAGAGAGAGAGAGAGAGAGAGAGAGAGAGAGAGAGAGAGAGAGAGAGAGAGAGAGAGAGAGAGAGAGAGAGAGAAGAATATGGGAGATTCATGGTAATATCTTTTTAGGTTCCCCAAAGGCATATATGATAAAGAGAGGCATCAAGATTTCAGTGGCTCTTTAGGATGCTATTGGCACAAAAGAAAATCCACTTTTGGGTACCATCGGCACCAAAAAGAAAATGTTGGAAGTTATCAAATGTAGTGAATAAATCATGACCTTAAACTACTCAATGCTTAGGTTTTTTGAACTCCTCTATTATACCCTTCTTTCTAGCAACCTTCATCTTATCATGCATTAAGTTGTATTGGTATAGGTTCATTTGTGAACTACATTTTGATTCTTTGGATACATTGTGATTGCTTTAAAACTTTGATATCATCTTGTATGTTTTTAAAATTCAAGTTTGCTAAATTTTTTCTCCTATGGTGATTTTCGATGGTGTAATTAAATCAAACCTTTTTCTTTTAAAATTGGCCTTAGTTTGATCTCCAAAACATGACTTTAGACATCCTTGGGGGTCTTCATCATTTACTTTTCGTTATGTTTCTTCATGTTGTTTGTTAAGAGGACTTCCTAAATACTCATGGGGCGTAGTTTTCTTTTGTAATGTAGGTTTATTGCTACTAAAATGAGTGTTTTTCGTACCTTGCTTATTCGCCTCTTTCCTTGTTTTAATTTCATTCAATACCTCCTCTTGCACTTTTGTTGATGTTTTCTTGACTTCATCCTCAATCTTCTAATTAGCTATAGCCACCTATGTTTTCAACTTTTTGTCTAGCTTTGCCAAGGGTGATGATATTTTGTGCTTTCAAGTTGCAAACTCATGTATGTAGATATTTGTTCCATGGGCTTGGCTTTCAATGTGGCTTGGATGTATGTCTAATACAATTGGGAAAGTCTTTAGGTACACCTCATCATTAGTCAATAGCCTAGGTCTTACACACTCTATGTTGCCATTGCACCCTATAAGGAGAGGCGATGAAGGAAAGTAGTACCACTCAAGGCCTATACATATGAACAAGCCATGTGAAAGGCTATTGGGGGATAAGAGTGTGAAAAGAGAAGAAAGAATTGGGGGGGGGGGGGGGGGGGGGTGTATACAATTGTTATTGAAGAACAAAAAAACATAGAGACTTGAGAGTTAGGAATTGTATGAAGAGACTTTTGTGGAAAACATCAAAATCTAGAATGCCTGAAGGGTTGTAAGCATCTAATCTTCAAGGGTAGGTTATCATTCTCCGCAAATACCAATGTTTTCAAATGTTTGATAGAAATTTCGAATGCATTTGGAAACAACTATGCTCTAGCTTGCCAATGACTTGAAAACCAAGTTGGTTTACACCAATAGTGTGTATGTGCGTGTACTTTTTTGGGTTGAGTTTGAATACTAGGGATCGATCAATCTTTATTTGCCTCACTTGTATGGGGGTCTTGACACCTTAATAAAAATCTCACATTAGAAAACTATGCTCTACATCACTTAAATCAACAACTACAATACACTTACATAGTTATATGTATATGGTATTTATATGTCTCAAGCATTTTATAGTTCTTGATTTAATAAGATGATCATCAAGTCTTACTCCATCCATGTTCCTCGCACCGACCAATGGAACTTTTGCTTAATGAGACTACATGTTGTTTTGGCATGGCAAATGAGGTTTTCTAAGAAGGCTCCATGTCTTAGTCTACACCAATTCATCACCTTGGGTATTTGCCAAGCTTCCTTCTAAATTCAAAAGATTTCATGCCTCAATCTACACTATTTGACTCCCTCTTGAATTTCCTATGCTTCAAAAAAAAGGATTGAAAATTTAAGCTAAATTTATCTATCCATTATTGTGTTCATGAAACATGTGCATGCATATCAACATGCATATTCTACTTTTTATGTTACTTTCTATCAAACATAGAGCTCAAGTGCTAAGAGATAGAAAATCATGCTTAAGTAGAGAGAACCTAATATCTTTTGCAAGGAATTTCACACATTTTCTACTAGTACCTTCTACCAATTAGTGGTTGGGGGCTAGACACAAGGAAAATATAGAAAAACTTGTTTTACAAGGGAGGAGGTAAGCCTTTTTGTGGAACACGCACACGCACATGCACACGCACACACACATGCACACACATGCATACTTATGTCTCCAAAAAGCCTAAATGGCCTATCAAACAAGGAACGAGTACATTTGACTATGTTGTCTTGACTTGAACACAATAATGAAAATGAAAACAACTAAATATGCTTATGCTTACAATCATGAGGGCTATAAGCGTAGGCTAGTATCATGTACACAATGGTTTACTAATAATCCTCTAGTTGACTTGAAGGATCATAAACTAATGAATAGAAATAGTTTACTCTCCTCAAGGTGAAGATATCTATCATGGGATAATCAAACATGCAAGTTTTTTGAAAGGAGGTACTAGTCTCTCCACTACCAAGTGATGATGGCTTAGATTTGTTAAATGTAAGGATATCAAGAATGGTGGCCAAGTGGATGTGGGAAACATATGGACCATACCACAATCATGGTATGATCCTTACCACAATCTTGGTACGAGGTTGCCATGTATGGTTACATACTACAATTGTGGTACCATATCTGTGCCACCTTAGCTATCACAATCAAGGTCCTAGGATTGCCAAGCAAGATGATGACATGGAAAAAATAGCCACTTCAGCTACATGATTGAGGTCCTAGGCTACCAAATGAGAGGATGACTTGGATTGATTTGATGCCCCCTCATACATGTATAAGTACCATGATAGAGGCACCCATGTTGATGTAGATATGATGATTGTGGCATCAATGCATGGTCACTACATATATCCAACCACATCATGGTACTACAATCAATACTAGGATCATGCTCTTTTCTACTTGAGACTGGCAAAGCCAACCATGATCATGCTTTTTTGGAGTTGAGACTAGACTTTTTTGAGGAGACATACTCTGTGCATGGTGCTTTGAAGTGTGATTGAGGTAAGAGGTGACATGCAAGCGACATATGTTCTTTGTAACAATTAGGAAAAAAAGATCTTGATGAAATGATAGGATATGCTATCCATGCCATTTTTTCCTTATGTTTTTGGATTTTGTTGGTAGGTTAGGGCCTTTGCATAATCATCATCATCACAATTATTTACCTCAAAATTCTGGATATGCATGTGTGTGAAAGACGGTGTAGCCTTCTTGAACTCTTTTTGGTTGAGAAATACACTAACGATTCATAATAAAATAGCTCTAAAAATTGGATTCTATGGCATTGCCCTTGAACACCCCCTCGCGGTGGAGATCTTATAGTGATATTATTATAGGAAGGAGACCGAAGAAGGATGTGATGAAAATGTTATCAACGTCCACTACCTAATAACATAAGGGGTTTGGGTTCCTTGCAACCCCAAGTGGTTGAAATCCTCATATATATGGAGCCATCCTTAGGACTAGGGTTCCTCCCTAGACCCAAAAGTTATAGATCTTATTGAATTGGTTTAATATTAAGGATTGGCTAAATGTCATGACCTTAGGGACTAGGGTTCCTTGTAGTCCCAACTGGTTGAGATCCTTAATTGTGACCTTAGGGATAATCCCAAAATGTTGAGATACTTATATGTGGAAGCACATCCTTAGTGACTAGAGTTCATTGCATTCTTCTTAATTCTAAGAATTGGTTAAATGTTGTGATGTTAGGGACTAGGATTTCTTGTAACCCCAAGCATTTGAGATCCTTATATGTGCAACCTCATCCATACGGAATAGGTTTTCTCATATCTTTATTAATGCCAAGGATTGAATAAATTTCTTGACCTTATCTATCATACCAATTAATCTCATGACAAAACTTTCCATTTAGGGATCCCTATATTTTACAAGGTTTAAGAAAGTAACATTGTGTAATTAGCCTTAATCTTTTAAAGTTCCACTTTCCAACTAAATTCTTCTAATTTCCAAAAGTTTGATTAACATTTACCACCCTCCTAGATGAGTATAAGTCTCATGGCACTCATGTCAAAGGTAGCACATTGTAGCTTGCACTGAAGAAGCCCTAATAGAGGAGGTATGAATGCTATTGATGAAGAACTATTTCTAATGATGAATTGAACCCTATTGAAGCTAAATATGATTGGTACACTAGCAGCGGATGATAATTGAAGAAGTTGTGGCTCAAGGGTCAAAAGATCATGGCTACCTAGGAATAATTGGTAGTATAATGGAAGAAGAAAAAAATTACAACATGGAATAAGGGGCCATTGATGTGGAGAGGTGTTTAGTGGGTTCTTCCAAAAAGACCCACAAGCCAACTTGTGCTCTCCCTAAGGGGTGTGTCTCATTTATGTAATGATTAGTGTTTGAAAGTATAACTAGGAGATGGATCAACATCCAAGTAAGTCGGAAGTGTTATCCCACACTTGAAGATCCCCGGTAAGTGTCAAGTTTTACTATGTGGTGTAGGTCTTAGGGTGATAGGTCAGCCAAGTAGGTTGTGTTGTTGGGGTGAGGACTAGGGGTTTAGAAATGGAGCTGATGGATTAAAACCACTGGATGCACAACAACTTAAGGACCATTAGATGCAGTGAATGTGCTGAGTGTTTATCTACGATGAAATCTTTGCTTTTAGTTTTTCATCATTTTATTTTATTTTTATTTTTTTGTTTTCTTTTCTTTTGTCCCTTTTTTGGGGTTACAAATAGATCTCAAGACTCTTGAAAGGACAAAGCATCCTGTAGAGGCATTCTTTCTGAAGAAGATATTCTTTGATGGCCCCACAGAGCTAGAATGAAGACTACATAAATAAGGGATGTGCGAACATGGAAAATCTATTAGTTACCATGCCTTCTAACAAGGTTGTGCGATATGAGGGATTTGAGGTACAGGAGTAACAACAGGTATACCATGCTTTATTATCATGTTTGAGAATTGGGTAGTATCACTTTGGTTACCCCAACCACTTCTTTTTGAGGTAATTGCTTCTAGTTCCCTAGGCATTGCGAGATTTGTGGAAGGTCTCTAGATCTAATTGGTTGAGCCATTTCTATGTGATGCTATCTTGTATGTTGATGAGAAACTATATAGTTTGCAAGGGAAGGTATCTCCTAAATGTTTTCTCTTTATCAACCTTGAAAGTAAGGGTCGTTTAGATGTCTAGTCAATGTCTCTCTTGATACTTTCACATGATTTCTTTAGGATTTCCTTCTTATTCACATGGCCCGATTTCTAGTGGTAGTGGGTGGTTTGTTAATTTTTGAGTTTGTGTCCTTAAGGTCCTAATAAATTTTTCATTAGCCTCCCTTTGCTATTGGGTATTTCAATTGGTTTCTTAGGCATCTTGTTTGTCCACTACCCCTTTGTTAGAGCTTTTGCAAGCTCGACTATCAGACTTGATGAAATGCTTATTGTTTCAAGCACTTCATTTGATTCAACAATGGTTTCCTCTTATGTAGCCAATACATGTCTTGCACTCATCGATCTATCCATTCTTCTATATAACCATATGAAAGCAAGAACGCATAAATCGATGAGGGTGTAGTGAATTCACCACTTACTTTTTCCTCAATGCCATAAAGCAAAAGCTCCATGGTGGCTCCACTATTCATGTGGTGGTATTTGATTTTCCTTCTTTGCTTCATATATCTTGATCTGATCCACAAGTACCCAACCCACAAGAGGAAATTTGAAGAAGAAGCTTCACCTCTCAAGTCCCTCACTCTTACACTCTCACTCTCCCTCACTCTCAAGATGAAGCACAAGTAGATATATTAGAAGCAAGAAGAAACATGCTCTTAAGTTATCACACCATAAGAATGTATCTATTCACTTCTAGCTTTTATACATGGGGATTTGAGTTTGGGCTTCCACTTAATATGGATGCCCATCTCTCTAATTTGGATCTTGGATGGCCTTTTTTAATTTATTCACATGCATTTATCTTGCACTGACCATCACAAAATTAAATGAAAGATAGTGCCTTGGATGGTCTTTTTTAATTTATTCACATGCATTTATCTTGCACTGACCATCACTAAAGTAAATGAAAGATAGTGCTCATAGCATCGCAGAGTTGCGGGTCTTTCTTCTCAATAGATAATATTACAACTTGCATGCACTACGCTCAGCTATCAAAATGGTATTACAATTAATTATATGACTATACACATTGATTGATAATTGTTGCATGTCTTGTGTCTTTTTCTTGATTTACACTACACTTTGCTTTTGCTGCCTTTGTCTACCTCTACCAATTAGCTTTACCATTTTGCCACCTTTCTGTTTTATGGTTAATCTTATCCACCTCCTGGTTGAGTGCCAATCCCATAGCATTCTTTGTCAAAGGTAGCATGCTTCAACTTTTCTCAGAGATGAGAAATGTTGGGAATAATTGTGGGGTCATTGGGAGGATAGTGGTTGTCATTGTGTTGAGATGTCAAGCTCAACAAGAGTAGACAATCAAGTACCTGGATGACCATTTTTGCATTCATATCATTGACATGGTTTGTACCTACATTGGCATATCATTCCAATGATATTTTACAATTGTAGTCCACCTATCTGAGCTATGGGATATCTATCTAGTTATATTTTTAGTTAGTGTGTTTACACTATGGACCACTTGTATATTATGTATGTTGTACTCTCTCATTATTCTTAGTAGATTGATATAATGGAGAAGAAGAAGAAGAAGAGTGACCTAGGATATACAGCTTCCTATCTTGTATGCATTCTTTGTGTGTTTTGTCTCAAGGTCCCTCTCTCTCTCTCTCTCTCTCTCTCTCTCTCTCTCCCCACCCCCTCCCATCTTTTCACATTCAAGCTCAATTTGGTTGTTGAAATTACTAGGAGCTCAAATTTAAAATGAAATGGAATGGTTGAAGTTGGTCACCATGGATGTTGTTAGCTCGAGGTAGAAATTGTAAGTCACCAAATTTACTTTTACTTGTAAAAGAAAGCCTCTCTTGTGCTTTCCTTAGGGAAGTGTTAGTTTATTTTCGGTGCACAAGGTGTAGGGATGGATTGAGAGATGGGCCAAAATTGAGGTAAAAGCTAGAGTGTTGTCCCATACTTGAGGACCCAATCCGTGTATAGGTTATGGTACAATTACTACATGAGTGCATGTGCTTATATGGGCTATTATATAGTTAGAAGATATCATGATGGCTTTTGTTTGTCAATTCTCAAAATTGAGGTAAAAGCTAGAGTGTTGTCCCATACTTGAGGACCCAGTCCGTGTATAGGTTATGGTACAATTACTACATGAATGCATGTGCTTAATGGGCTATTATATAGTTAGAAGATATCATGATGGCTTTTGTTTGTCAATTCTCACAATGAAGTAGGGCACTAGTTATTGGGTAGTTGATGGGAAATATTGTCATTGTTGAGGGATAAAAGAGTCAATGGGATATCTTGAGAAGAACCTTGAAGTGCTATGTGGCCCATGAAGCTCACATTCATGTGTATGATGATGGAGGTTCTTTACAATTTACAATAAATAGAGACTATAGTGCTAAGTAGGAACACAACATTGAATGATGCCCAGTTGACTTGTTGATTGTTGTGCTTTCTATATTATTGCTGCAATGGTGAGATATTGGAACAACTTATGCAAGTGACTTAGGGAGACATTCTAACCATAGGTAAGCCAAGGCTATCCTATGTATGTCATGCCCTTGATTGAAAGGTAGAGCTCGAGTGGAAGCACACAAGTAGAAGCAAGAGCTATGGTAGATGGAGCAAGAGAACAAGAGAGAGAGAGTGAGATATATTGTATGTGGGAACTCCAATAGTCATAATGTGTAACCGGCCTTCCCTGATACAATAGTCATTGAAAGAATAAAGAATAATGTGATAGTAATGGGTGCTAGCCACCTGCAATATACAGGTGTAGGATCATGGTGTATGAAGTAAATACAGGGTGGTGTAGGCAACATGTGCATTCCAACAACCTTACACTCACTCAAAGGTGAATGTGCCTTAGTGAGGAGAGAACAAGAAAAAAGTGACAAAGTAAAAATATACATAAAGTACAATAGGATGATGAATAAAGGTAATCTCATCCTACTCCTATCATTTTCCTAGAGGAATGAAAAATGTTTTATTGAAAGACTTTTAGTGAGTAGATCTACCAGATTCTCCTGAGTTGAGATCTTGACAAGCTTAATAGATTTGTCCTCTACCAACTCCCTAATGAAGTGATAGTGAACCTCAATGTGCTTTGTCTTCACATGAAATATTGGATTCTTGGCCAACTAAATAGCACTCATAAAATCCAAATGCAATGTGTGGATCTAACAATTTTAAGTGGCTGTGGAAGATATGAATTCAAATTACTTCAAAAAATTGAATCTCGTACTGGTTGTAGATTTTTCATCATGTTTTTTAGTGCCGGATCGAAGCAAGACAAGTTCTTCGCAATTTAGGACTTTAAGAGGGACGCACAAAATTTTTTGAATGTGAATTCGGGTGAGACGAAGGAGGAATTGAAGTTGCACTAGGACGATCAAAATTTGACCAAGATATGAAGTGACATGGGCCTTTAGGGGCCCAAAGGCCCCAATTTTTTTGTGTGTAAGCGATAAGTTGTATTAGTAAAGGTAAAAAAGAGGGGTATTACATCATTGGACTAAAGCATGAGTCAGTCCTTTGACTTATCAAACGAGCTTTTTACATACAATTTCATTCTTTGGCTTTGTTTTCCATTACATTAAGAGTATTGAGAGTAGGTTTTTCAAACATGGCTAAGAACTAGCTTCCCTCCTGTGCTCCATCTTCCTTCTTCTTTCTTCATGGATAAGGAACTTTCTCATCTCCCTTCCCAAGCGTTCATATAGATCATCTTTTTTCTTCTTACAAGTAGATGGATGTTTGGTGCTGTCTTTGGCCAATTGCTTTTCTTTCTTCTTAGCTTGCAATAGAAATTCTTTTTTAAAGCCGTACATTGGGTCCACCATTACATTTTTTAAAACCTTTTTATTTCTACATAACCAAATCTACCACAGTACTAAGCTACGTATCCAATTTCATATTACAAGATGCCGTCCATAGATTTCACCAAGAATCAATTCTTTCCATGTGATAGTCGAGGGGTGATAGGGAGAGATCATCCATTGAAGCAAGTTGAGGGTATTCCTATTGTCTTGGTAAGAATAAAACAAATGGGTGATAGTCTCTTCCTCATGGTGACAGCGAGGACATGAGCCTAATCCTATCCCTATTTTTTTTGCTCTTGAACAAGTCCAGATGTCTTTCAGTCGTATCAGCCATAGTAGGCATGATTGCTTTGGCTGAATGCTTGGTAGCCAGATCATGGTAAACCTATATATCCACTGATGTTGGTTCTAGTTTAGGTGTCATATTTCGTTTAGCTTATTAACAATCCTAGTGGGTGACTCCTTTTTCTCTTGGATAGGTAGTAATTGCTTATCATTTAGCCAACAAATGCCTATGCAATTGAACTCCTTATTCATCTAAATTTTTCGACATAAATGAGATCCCTAGCAATTTCTCCTTTGTTGGAGGAGAGTATGTTCATCCCTTGAAATATGAATTTGAATATCTAAAGCATCCAGATCCTTCCACCCTCCTAGATTATAGTCCCACAGTTCATCCCATTTCCTAATGCCCTTTTTGAAATCTTGTGAGCAAGAGGAAGTCTGTCCTCCTCCTCAATTATACCATGGAATATATTGAACCAAATTGAGTCAGAGGCACTCTAGGGGAGTGTAAAGTTACTGTTTGAAGAAATTTCAACTTGATCTTTGAGGGAGAGCCATGCACACTAGATACTCCTCATCACATCTGAGCATTCTTTGATGTGCACTTTGACTTGGCTAAATGCTACTATAATAGGGTCCAGCTCCTTCCACCTTGAATAAATGATTAGTGAGAATTTTGTGCAGCTATGCATGATTAGCATAGCCTAGTTTCGTGTTCATGATGAAGGAATGCCCTAGGGATCCACTTTGCAGCCATCCTGGTGGTTATCTTGTCCAGATTTGGGAGTCCTAGACCTCCCAACTCCTTAGGGAGGATGCACTCATCCTATGCCACTTTCAATATTTTGAATTGTTCATTGTTGCATGACCATAAGAAATTTTTGGTTAGTGACTCTAGTTGTTTCAGCTCAGCTTTGGAAGGCTTCCAGCAGGCTAAAAAGTATATTGTTGAAGATATTAGAATATGTTTTAACACCACCATTTGATCAACAAATGAACGCTGTAGTCCATTCAAGTACTCCAGCTTCTTGTTGATTTTGTTTAGCACCCATTCCTAGCGCTGCTTCAGGGATACCCAAAATCCCATGGGAATTCCAAGGAGACTAAATACCTTTCCTTCTTCCAATTCCTTGCAACCTGCATCCAAAAGCCACAGTGGAGGAGGATCAATAAGTGTCTTAATACCTATTTTATTGGGATTCACAACTAACCTTGAGGCAATACAAAACTCTTGAATGCATCTCCAAAAAGCTTCTAGGGATGATGGGTCATTATTAACTCCTTGGTTGTAGCTAGTGATCCATCTTTCTTTTTTAACATAGGCACAAAGTCCCTTTCTTTCTTCTTTATTGTGTTAAACATTTCTTTGGTGGGATTGTCAATTTTTCTAGCCCACCATGTTCTATGATAAAGTTGGATTGCGTATGACTCCTCCTCTAGCTTCCTTAAGCTTCTTTTGACTTCTAAAATTTAGTGTTGTGCAACTATTCTCCCTAGGTCTACTTCTTTTTCTAGTTCAACTAGCATGGCATATTTTGGAGTTCCTCTCTAGCTTCCTACTATCTAATTTCTTCCTTTTGACAACCTTAAGGAGTGATTGAGTTTCCTTTATAGTCTTAGTCCATGCTTTTGTTGGGCACCTACAATTTGTGAAGGTGGCCTCCCATATTTTATTAATCTGATCCTTAATCTCTCTATCCATAAACAGAGTTGGATGGGTGTGGAACCACCCGACCTTGATTACTTTAGTGTTAGTGGAAAAAGTAGGATAGGATAGCGATAAGAAAGAACCAAATCTTTGCTTACCTTGAAATTAATGTTGGCATAAGTTGAGAGCAGAACTAATGAGAGATAGGTTATGTCCAACCTTGCCTTCCTTAGGGTATTACTTTTTTGATTGTTTGCCTATGTATATCTTGTTGAGATATCGAGCTCCACTCTTGATATGCTAGGGTGATCGTTGTGCATTTATGTCACCGACTTGTTAGTTGCAGATGCGGTTGGTACACCCCCCATGAATAATAGCTAGATGACAGCTATCCTTATCTACTCTAGTTCGTGGTTCAGTTAGTATGCCACCTTAGTTAGTTGAGTTTGGTTTGAGACCCATATATAGGGCTCTTCTATTTCTTTGTACGAGTGTTTCTTTTGGCTTACACAACTAAGAAGAGGAAAACTATTTTCAGCCTCCACCCTTGTGTGTATTCCCCCATTGTGCAAGCAAGAAAGCTACAAGTGAGACTCCTTCCTTCTCTCCCACAATCTTGACATAGTATCAGAGCCTTGTTCGTGGCAAGGAGCTCAAGAAAGCAAACCAAGTTCGCGGTGTTCTGGTAAGAGGACCAGTGTTGCTTTCATTTTTCTGTTTTGGGAGCAAGTCTCTGCAGGTAGCACAGCCGGAAAGTGCAAGAGTGCATTGTCTCAGATTGAGACACCCTTCACGGTGTAGCAAGAGGGAAGTATATGCTACGGGAAAGGGCTTTAGCCTTTGGTTGCTCTGTTTTTTTGATTTGAGGCCATTTCGGGGCCTGTTTTGAAGGCGGAAGTTTTCTGCACGCACTCAGGAAAAGGCCCTGTTTTATGCTGTGCGACCACTGTTCTACAGGTCGGTCAAAAGTTACCGTAGAAATTGCATCGTATGCCTATGCGCAGAGACATTGGGAGTTACAGAATCATCCTTGTTGCCTGTTGATGCAAAATCGTCACTAGGAAGTGACTGTGTGGTCAAATACCACTTGCGTCAGTTTTGCAGATTTGCCCTTGTGAGGCTGAAGCTGTGTTTTTTGCAGTGACAGAATTCTTTGCAGTGTTCTGTAATGGCGTCTGATTCTCTTTCACAGATTGTCACTGAAAAGCTTGAGAAGAACAACTTCCAAGCGTGGAAGTTTAGAATGACGAATTTCCTTATGGGAAAATGATATTGGGAATTTGTTGCAGGAAATGAAGAAGAACCAGTTCTTCCTGATGTTCCCAATCAACAGCAAATGCAGGCATTTAAAGGATGGCATGAGAGAGCTAGAAAAGTTATATACTGGCTGTCTATCAGTATTTCGGACTCTATGATTGTGCATATTTAGGATGCAAGTATGCCAAAGGAGGCATGGGATACTTTGTCAAAAATGTATAGCACAAATACGCAAGCCAGGAAAATGCAGCTCAAGCAAGAGTTGCACAATGTGCAAACAGAAAGTATGAGCATCAATGACTACCATATGAAGGTGAAGAAGATTGTAGATGCACTTGCTTCCATTGGGTCGCCAGTGGAAGATGATGATTTAGTTTCCGTGACCCTGAATGGTCTAGGAAAGGATTATGCACAGTTCCGAACATCCATTTCCATCCGTGAAAGATTTCCTGATTTTGAAGAGTTGATTGCTCTTCTAATTTCTGAGGAGCAGAGAAATGGTAATGCATCTTCTTCAGGAGGAACTTCAAAAGAAACCGTCTTCTACTCAAATGCTGGAAGAGGTAGAGGCAGAGGTAGAGGAGGCCGATCTGGAGGCCGTGGTAGAAATCAGAATATGCAGCAAACTCAAGAAAACCAGTCCTATGGAGGAGGACGTGGTAACTCTAGAGGCAGAGGGAGCCAAAGAGGTCGTGGTATATGGCAAAGAGGCCAAAATGCAAACAGTAATGTTGAATGCTACTACTGTGGTAAAATGGGTCATATGGCTAAAGACTGCTATAAAAAGCAGAATGACATCATGAATGGAAAATTGCAACAAGGGAATTATGCATCTTCTAGTAGACAGGGTGATGATAGAAATGAGCATTTGTTTATGGTGCAGCACATGAACAATTCTATGACAAGTGCAGAAGAAAGCAATGAAGTGTGGTATGCTGACTCAGGTGCATCAAACCACATGACAGGTCATGCAGAATGGATGCGGAATGCAAGGAAAATGGAAAAACCAGGATTTGTGGAGACTGGTGATGATACTGCGCATGCTATTGTGCAGATTGGAAAAATTCCTTTGTCTATGCAGGATGGGAAAAAAAAATACCTGTCAGACGTATTTCATGTCCCGAATATCACCAAGAATCTGGTTTCTATTGGTCAAATGGTTGAGCAGGGCTTGCAGGTCAGATTTAATCCTCATGGATGCTTTGTTGAGGATATGAAAAATAAAGGTCGCTTGATAGCAAAAGGAAAGAAGAAGGGCAGAATGTTTACGTTGGATGCAGACATGTCTGAATTGAGTGCAGCAATGTTTGCACATGGGACCAGTGTAGTTGCAGATATTGATATTTGGCATAAACGCATTGGTCATGTTAACGTACAATGACTTAAATCAATGCAGGCTCAAAATATTGTTGCAGGATTGCCTAAATTCAAGGTTGTAGAAATGCATAAGGTATATGAAGCCTGTCAATTTGGAAAATAGGCAAGGAAACCATTTCCTAGACATGTTCAAGAGAGTAAGAAGCCATTGGAATTAATCCACTCTGATGTGTGGACTACTAAAGCTGCATCTATTGGAGGCTGTCATTATTTTGTCACTTTTATTGATGATTATAGCAGAAAAAATTGGGTGTATTTTATGAAAAAGAAAAGTGAAGTTTTTGGGCATTTCAAAACTCTTAAAGCTATGGTTGAAAAAGAAACAGGCCTGCAAATAAAATGCCTAAGGTTAGATGGAGGGGGAGAGTACCTCTCAAATGAGTTTGCAAGGTTCTTGCAGGAGCATGGCATAAAGCAGCAATATTCATGTAGTCATACCCCACAGCAACATGGAATTGCAGAAATAAAAAATAGGCATATTGGAGAGGTATCTCGTGCCATGCTCAATGAAAAAGACCTACCAGATTTTTACTGGGCTGAGGCAGTTGCTACAGCAGTCTACATAATGAACAGGACTCCCACTGCAGCAATACATGGCATGAATCCAGAGGAGAGGTATACTGGTAGGAAACCAGATATTTCTCAATTGAAAATTTTTGGTTGCATTGCCTATGTTCATGTGCCAGATGAGTTGAGATCCAAGTTGGATCCAAAAGCTGAGAAGTGCATCTTTATTGGTTACTCTCTGTAGAGCAGAAATGATATAGATGCTATAACCCTTATACTCGTAAGTTTACAGTGAGTAGAGATGTTGTTTTTGATGAGATGAGTAGCTGGTATAAACCAGTAAATGTGATTGATAATGTAGATGCACAAAATAGTAATGCTGCACAGAATTCACAGCAGCAGTCACAATATATTAGTGGACCTGGAGTGTCCTCTAGTAGTGGTTCACATTCTTCGCCATGGACAGGCAGATTGAGATCAGGAGAATCTTCTCAAAGCAATGCAGATAGTGGTATGCAGGTATCACGAAAAGGAAAGGAGAAGGTAGATCAGCCCATGTTTGATGTGAATGCAGGTCACTCTTATGTGGATGGTGAATCCAGTGGCTCAGAACAAAGCATTGATGATGAGTTGGGTATTCCTTCTATTGTTACACCTGGAGTAAGGAAGACAAGGGATGTTTTGAGAGCACCTGGAAGTGAGCCTACTTTGCGCAGGTCTACTAGAGCTAGGTATCCTGTGGATAGGCTGAAATATGATAGATTTACAGCCATTAATTATGCCTATATAGTCAAAGTGATACAAGAACTAGAACCCACTTCTTTTGAGCAAGCCATGGGAAAAGAAAAATGGGAGAAAGCCATGGATGAAGAAATGGATGCTTTGGAAGCAAATACTACATGGGAATTGGTACATTTTCCTAAAGATAAGAATGCAATTGGTTGTAAGTGGGTTATAAGGTGAAGCACAATGAAGATGGTTTCGTGAATAGATACAATGCAAGATTAGTAGTCAAGGGGTATGCACAAACATATGGAATTGATTATGAAGAAACATTCAATCCGGTTGCAAGGATGGCAACCGTAAGAGCACTCATTGCTATGGCTGCATCAAAGGGATGGTCTTTACATCAGATGGATGTAAAGAATGCCTTCTTGCATGGTGATTTGCAAGAAGAGGTCTATATGGAGAAGCCACCAGGTTATGTGCATACTGTTCATCCTGAGTTTATTTGCAGGTTGAAGAAAGCCTTGTATGGCTTGAAACAAGCACCTAGAGCATGGTCTGACAAGATAGGACAGTATCTTGTCACTATTGGCTTTCAGATTTCCAAGGCAAATTTCTCACTTTATGTGAGAAAAACAGAGAAAGGTATTATGCTACTTGTCATTTACGTTGATGATTTGATTATCACAGGTGATAGTGATGAAGATATCCTTCATGTGAAAATGCTATTGAAGCAGAAGTTTGAGATGAAGGATTTGGGAGAGATGCGTTATTTCTTGGGCATTGAGGTGATTAGATCACCAAGTGGGATATGGCTCTTGCAGAGGCAATATGGATTGGACATGCTGTCCAAATATGGGATGACAGGTTGTAAGCCTATTTTAGTTCCTTTGGAGCAGAATGTGAAGCTGAGCGCAGATGCAGGTGAGCTTCTGGAAGACCCTACTATGTATAGATGCATAGTAGGAAGTTTGATTTATATGACTATTACCAGGCCAGATTTGAGCTATGCTATTGGATTGGTAAGTCAGGTTATGCAGGCTCCAAGGAAACCGCATTTGGATGCAGCTAGACGCATACTCAAGTATGTGAAGTCCACATTGCAATATGGACTCTTTTATGAGACTGGGGTTCAGATACAGCTGCATGGATACACTGATGCTAATTGGGCTGGTAGTATTTTTGATAGACGATCTACCAGTGGATATGCGTTCTCTTTTGGGAGTGCTGCAGTCACTTGGAGCAATAAGAAACAACCTATAGTTGCCTTGTTGAGCACAGAGGTTGAGTACAGGGGTGTAGCAATGGCTGCATGTGAGGTAGCTTGGTTGCATAAGCTACTTTATGATATGCATTAGTCTACAGATGGGCCAGTTATCATTTATTGTGACAACATGAGTAGTATACACTTGGCAAATAACCCAGTCTATCATGCTAGAACAAAGCACATTGAGGTGCATTATCACTATGTGCGAGAGAGTTTTACTAGGTCTTATTGATCTAGTTTATGTTGGCACAGAGGATCAGGTAGCTGATATATTTACGAAGGCATTGGGCGCAGAGAAGCTACGCAAGTTTAGAGACCTGCTTGGTGTGCAGGAATTGGGATTGAGCTCGAGGGGGAGTGTTGAGATATCGAGCTGCACTCGTGATATGCCAGGGTGACCGTTGTGCATTTATGTCACCGACTTGTTAGTTGCAGATGCGGTTGGTACACCACCCATGAATAATAGCTAGATGACAGCTATCCTTATCTACTCTAATTCGTGGTTCAGTTAGTATACCACCTTAGTTAGTTGAGTTTGGTTCGAGACCCATATATAGGGTTCTTCTATTTCTTTGTATGAGTGTCCTTTTTGGCTTACACAACTAAGAAGAGGAAAACTGTTTTCATCCTCCACCCTTGTGTGTATTCCCCCATTGTGCATGCAAGAAAGCTACAAGTGAGACTCCTTCCTTCTCTCCCACAATCTTGACATATCCTGTGTTGCAGTTAACATCTATTAGCCCATGAAAGGATGTCAACTTCATTGAGGCATCCTTTTCTTGTCCCTTTATGACATGTCCTTTTTGTTGATACTTGTCTACAAGATCTTCAACCATGTTAAAATATACAACCATAATTATAGTGCAGTGAACTTGAGTTAGAGAATTCCATAACATAGTTTTTTCTACTGAGGAGCATGGAGCATAAACTGAGACAATAGCTATCTCCTCAATTGACTTAAAGTGAGCAAACAATCTATTATATCGGAGTCTATTGAAATTTTATTCACCAAATTTGCTAAATTTTGATTGAAACCAATGGCTATTCCTCCACTCCTTAGATTGTGTTTTGTATCACTCCAAGTAAAGTGGGGGAGGATTTTCTTAAGGTTATTGTTAACAATATCTAATAATATTTGCTCTTCCAGGATCGATAAGTCGTTTACAGTCGAGGGAGACAATTTTAAGTGAGTCAAATGACATGGCAATTATTTTTTGTTTTTATTTTTCTTTGTCCCTTGGCTATTCTTACCAAAAGGGTTATTCATACTCTGTCCTACTTTCAAGATCCTTCTTTTATTCGCCTTGGAATTGTCAGAGTTGATCTTTTGAGGACTCATGGAAAACTCTGGATGCAAAAACTGGTTTGCATCCTCCTTGTTTCCCTCAACATCCTCAATAATCATGTCATCTATTTTGACATTTAGATTAGGGACAAATTCTTTTTTTTGAGAAATCTCAACTACTTCACCTTCATCATTTGTATCATTAGATGTTTCCCCCTCCTTTGTTGTCCCTTCAGTAGTTTTGAGGCCTGCAGAGTTATTAGGACCTATGATAAAAGAGGGAAATATCTGTTGCTATTAGTGCTAACTTTTTTTGTTCCACTAGTTCCTCCTTGATTAGCATTAGTTGATTTTTTTACCTTTTTTTGTTGACTGAAAACCATGCTCTAGGGCTTGTTTCTCTTCTCGGGGGGTCCGCTAGGGTTTATTGTATGGTACCATGTGAGTGTAAGGGAGGGGGGTTATTTAAGGGAAGGAAGGTACATTTTATAAGGTAAGGTCCCATAAATAGGGGGTATTTTCATATATTTCTTGCACATAGGTGATGTGTCCTTATTACTACTAGTGAATCCCCCGTGTTTCTCTTCCTGTTTAACAGACTCTTTGGGATTAATTTATGAACAATCTCTAATAAAGTGGCCAACCTTAAGACACTTGAAACATGCATTAGTTGATCTGTGTTGACTAGTTTCAATGTCTTGATGACATTGCTTCGCTCCTCATTGGGTTGCAAAATCCACTCCAACAGCAAACTGAGCTCCTTAGGAGAGAAATCTTTCATTCATGTGCCATTGCCTAATGCTTCAATTTGTAGCGTTCTAGATGTCTTGTCTAAGAGAGTTACTCAGAAGTTTGGTGTTGTAGAGAGGATTGAAAGAGGTCTTCAGAGACTCTGCAATCCCTTGCCCTTCCTGGTTGAAGACCACCCCTATGTCCAGCTCATCAATCCCGCACGGAATGTTCCAAATTGTGGCACATGCCAAGGGATTCTTGCACTCATGAGATGTTGTGGGGGCACATACATTTCTCTATCCCTTCCCTTGAGGGGGAGAGAGTTTCTCTGATTAGTTTTCTCAATCGTGATGAAGTTGTGATGTGACTGTAATAGTTTTCCATTTTTAGACTCTCAATTCAAATGGGAAACTTTCTTGTTGGAGCCTCCCATTCCGTTCACCAAGCATCCCCTTCCCACTTAGGGCCGTTGGATATGAGTTCTCATTCCTGCTAACCGGGTGGAATGGAATGGAGATTGTGTCCGGTTTACATAGATTAATGTTGGTGGAGTCTTGTTCTCTCGCTCTGATCAAGGCCCCAAATTCTCACATGAAGGGGGGAGGCATAAAAAAAAAACAGTGTTAGAAAATAGCGCCCCCCCCCCCCCCCCCCCCCCCCCCCAGCATGACAATTTGGGAGGAGGGGTTGGAGGCAAAGAACAAGCCATTGCTCTGATCACACTAGCATATTTCTTCAAATTTTTGCTCCCTATCGCCGCTCTTTGCTCGAACAATGACTGCCCAAATGTAGAGATGCAGATTTAGTCTAGAGATGCAGATTTAGTCTTTCTCTCTCCTCTCTCTCTTTCCTCCAAGAGATCATTCATGCGGGTGAATGAAAGAGAAGAACGAGATCAAGAATGCTTGTTTGGTCGACATGTATTGGATTGTTGCAAGATGCTGAGAACTAATGTTCTATGTTGTGTAGAGATCGATGGCAGGTCCGATGGCCATCCACACATTCAAATTTTGTAACACGAAACACGAATTTAATAGTATGCCTATTTTATGAAGAAAATTTGCTTGCTTTTGATAGTTTATGGTCCAAATAAGGTGCATATGGCATGAAAATTTGTATGAAACTTGTTCGACGTGCCTTTGGGGGTTGTGAGTGATAATATGTAGGACTTGGAATTAAATGTGGTCTTTATTAATAATTAAATGCTCAAAATGCGATATTTAAGTGAAAAAATAAGGATTTTTTTCTATTTTTTTCGAGTGAAAAAATCATGTTATTATAAAATGAAATGAAAGATAATGATGATTCTTAGTAATCATAATCAGGTTGAATTAGAAAATTAGAAAATGAAAATAGTTTATTAATCAATAAATAGAGAAAAATTAAGAAAAGTAAAAAAAAATATATTTTATGCGCAAAAAATTTATATAAAATTATAAATATTTTTGTGGATGTATAATGGGTCTAAGGAATGATATTTAGCCTTAGCTTAGCCCTATTTTCATGTTATAGTGTGATTTATTACTTTTCAAACAAGAAAATGACATGAAACATTCTCTACACCTACCACCGCAAGCATAACACTAAACAATAGGGAGGAGGAGGGGTCGTGAGTGCTGAATATAGACTAAAATCTAATTTTTATGATGCAATTTATATATAGGACGTATTTATGTTAAAAGTTGAAGGGTGCAGTAGCACGAGTATGCTTGGTGCTGTGCCTATATGCATATGTAACGTTGCAAGTATGCTAGTGGGATAAAATCATGAAAAGAATTGGTTGTGCACATCCACGATGATGATTTGATTAAATACATTGTTTGTGCACTTGTGGGAATTCACCTTTGCACTGCATTCCATATATGTGATATCAAATGAGTATCAGATCTTCTAGATTGCATAGCACTTGGTTTCATAAATGTTGATCTACATTGAGGGGGTGAGGAGTCCCAAGATGTAAGGTTAGTCATTCATTTCCTTTGGGGCACTCATTCAATGAGGATACAAACTATTTCTTAGAACGATCGATGATAAGAGAAGATCATGTGTCGTAAGTGTTATATGTTTGGACAATGCATCATCTTGGGGCTAATCCTCGAGGTGTAAGAGAGACACAGTGGGCCACGATAGTCAGCCACCACCAAAGAGTGCCTTGTGTATGTGATACAATCTATTGGGGTACTCCTTGTGAGGAGTTGGGAAGGGATCTATTGGACTATGATGATACAAACACGTGTTTAAGTTAGATTAGTGTGGTTAGTAGTCTCTAGACGCTCCAGCTGTGAGGCCATGGGGATGTTTAGGTGAGTTTAGGAGGTTTGGCTAGAGCCCTAGAGCTAGTGTTGGGCCCATTTTTGGTCCCAATAGTAGGTTGTGCATTTGACAAAAGCCGCTATAGTAAGTGGCAACATTCAAATCTTGGTCGATAGGGAGTAGTTGATTAGTGTATACCAAAAGGTAGTGAAATAGACCCAAAGGACCATCAAGCTAAGCTTTAGAAGCAAGAAAGAGCTAGACAACATACATAAATTATTAGGAGGTATTCTCCTCAATGGAGTAGCTTAATATCCCTACAAGGATATGGTCTTAACAACCCCAGTTCTATGAGTAGTTCTATAGGAGGAGGAGGAAGCCCTAGCAGCTCGATATCCCTACAAGGATATGGTCTTAATAACCCCAGTTCTATGAGTAGTTCTATAGGAGGAGGAGGAAGCCCTAGTACTTCCCCTCTCCTAGTCCATCATCCCATTTTGAGTGGGGTAATAGTTCCAATAGTTTAGAGACCCTTAGCGAATTCAATCTCATCATCATGGCGCAACCCATTGTAATCCCTGTATGGATGCTGGATTTGCTAGCCTTAGGATTCCCTTTATCCATTTTTAATGGGTTAGTAGAGGAAGATACGGAGCTTTATATTAATGAGTTCCAAAAGTTAATATTCAAGTGTCGAATCCAAGATGAAGGACATCTAGTGATGTTATTTAATATGACTCTGAAAGAAAGAGCTATAGTATGGTGTCATAGCCTAGCAACTGGAACCATAACTACAATTGATCTATTTTTTGTGGCATTTCGAAGAGAGTTTGCCCTTGAAAGAGGCGGGCAATATTGGCTATGTATTCTTAATGTAACACATTAAGAACCTCATGAGAATGTTTAAGGGTATGCCAAGAAACTGAAAGAAGTGTTTCATAAATTGCAAACTTATATTCCCATTCTAGCTACAATACTTTTGGCATGGGCTGAGACTTTAATATCCAGGTGTAGCTGAGCAATGTTTCTCTTGCTGACATTAATACGGCTATTACACGAGTAGAGGAGGTAGAGTCACCATTACAAGCGGCCTATGCCTCTAGGGGTAAACCTAAATTTGAGTCTAAGGCTTGGAAATAATTTGGCATTGATCGGTGGAAGTCAGGGAATGCTTATGACCAATTTGAATGGGAGAGGAAGCATAGTGCAGAGTGTGCCCATGTTACCAAATCCCTCTAATAATATGACTATGCCAACAGCTAGTTAGATCACTCCACTAAATAATGGAAGACAAATGAGAAACCCTAATGTGATTCCAATTAATTACTAGTAGTAGCTGATCCCTGATCAGCTGGTTAGACCGATTGAATGGCAAGTACATGATCACAACTATGAGTCCAGTGCATCCAATGTTCTTGGCAAAGTTAAGGACATGATGAAGCATTATATTAATATGAGATAATGGAATAGTATAGACAAATAGTCGTACATGTCAATTTCCTCAAGAAGCAACAGAACTTGATAGGAAGTCGACGCCCTGAAGAGGGTGGTCCATCAAGATTCACTTGTAAGTGGTGTAGCGGTTAGCACTTTCCAATATGTGGGAAGTTTGACCATTTAGCTAGTACTTGCAGGAGTAAGATTAACTCTCTTCAATAACAAGGAAGCAAGCATCCAAGTCTAATAAACCATCAAGCACAAGGGAACAATCTTCATCAAGATGAAGGGCCAAAACAAATATTGCAAAGAGGAAAAGCTACCATGGAGGAGCTACCTAGTGGTAGTGGTGTTAGCCTTATTGAAGCTATGCGTGTTAACGCCATTGAGACTTCCAATTTGCAAGCCATTACAAGAGGAAAAAATATTAAAGAAGATGATAGGGATAACACAAAATGTGTTGAGACAGAGACTCTAAACAAGATGATAAGGGGACGCAAGTCTGTTGAATGCTGAAATGACTTGATTTTTTTGGATGATTTTTGTTATTTTTGAGGGCTAAATGGTTGATTTTTGATGAAATTTGAATGATGTTTAGTAGTTTTGGAAGTGTTTGTGAGAGTGTTTTGGATGAGGTTGATTATGTTTTGTAAGCTCATGATGTTTTTCAGTAGAGATATGAGGCTTTGTGATGTTTTGATAGATTATGTTGAGGTTCTGATAGCTTCCGTTTAGCTTCTGTTTTGTTGTATTTTTCTTTTGTATGAAGCATGGAGTAATGATTGATGAAGTTTGAGATTGTTTGAAATCTCATTAAATGGTTTTTAATAGTTTGGAATGATTTTAGTATGAGTTATGTGGTTTTGATGTTTTCTGTTGACCTTTTGTAACCCTCTGTTGAGCTTCTGTAGAGCCTTTGTTTTCTGTTCTGTATGCCTTTGTAAGTGTTTTGTAGAATGTATGTGAGACATTGGGAAATTTTTCTAGCATAAAAAAGAGGTGAATGTAAGTTCAAAAGATCTCAAGGAAGTGGAAGAAGCAGCTGCTGAAGACTCAAGGGAAGACTGGAGTGAAGTGATAGTGATGAGCTATGAAGAGTCATTGTAGTGGCTTTGGTGACCTTTCATATCAGGCACACCTGTTGTAAGATGTATCCACGACCAAAGAAGGGTTATTATGAGTGATTATTGAGTATTTTAGTAAGGAGATGATGTACTATTGATTGGGGGGAGAGAGAGAGAGTCATAATAGCCAATTCTATGCCAAACAATGTGTCTACCTATGAGAGATTGTGAGAGAAAGCTATGGAATCTTTGAAGATGAATCATATGTGATATATTTTCATTAAAAATGGAGTATTATTTTTCATTTTTTATGTCTACTAAAGAATTCTATGAAGAATATGAAGAGAATGATGGATTTTTTTATAGTTAAAGCCGTGGAAAAATTGTTTCTATGAAGTTGGGTGAAGATTTCTTGTTCTTCTTGGTGTTGTTTTCTTTGTTGAGATCATATAAACGATGAAAAAAATGGTTGTTGATGTTACAAGATAGATTTTCTTATAGTAAAAACCCTATTCTCTTGGTGTTCCTTTTGGGGCTCCATGTTTTTGGTGCGCAGCCGGGGAACACTACCATCAAGTATCAAAAGAGACTAAAAATGAAGGGAATGGCATTGCCAAGAAGAGAAGAATTCAATGGATGCTTGCAAAGTTCCTTCAACCACTAAATAATTAGAGATTTTTATTTCCAAAGCCACTTTCCACAAGAAATTTATCCCATAATGGTGGAGACATATTACCATTATGATACAGGCTCTATGTGGTGGACTATTTCCTCTCCCTCTTGCAGCAACAAAGATGCGTATCTTGGTGGCAAATTGTTTGGGAACAAACTGAAGTGTAGAAAAAGAGAAAGAATGATCCTCCATGGGAGATTTGGAATTCATTGAGAAGTTTCCAGACATCATCAAGTGGGAGATCGTGAAGAAGCTTCAGGAGTCATGATTAGTGGAGGTTCACGAAAACAAGAAAGAAAAGAGTTGGCAATTGTTCGTGGATGCTCAACAATAGGACATGTGGGATGCATGGTGCACTGACAATCTCTCATTTGTCCAATTAGCAACCCATTGGAAGTTTGTGGATAGAGTATTCTTCACAACATACACTATTGAAACCATCAGAAGCTGGCATTACTATGATGATGACACAACAATGATCCTCAGAAAAATGAGTTTTGATACCTTCAGAACGGAATACCTTCCTCTCTATAGCGGTTTGAAAGTTGAATTCAAAGACGTAGAAAAGCAGAAAGTAGAAGATGTTGGCCAGAGAGTCCTCCAGAGAGAGACTGAAGCCCCCTCTGATTTTGTATAGACCAACTGGGTGGAGCTAACCCCCTGATGAATGACACAATCAAGAGGCAAGCACTACAACGAGTCCAGAGGTACGTGAGAAGAGAGAAGGCAAAAATCAAGGCCAAGAACGAGCTTATAGTAGAACCCTCCTTTGATGCCTTAAAAGCACTCTCTAGAGAAGTCCCTATGGCGACTCAAGGTCCCCTTCCTAGTCAAATCCGTCCTGGAAATATTGATGACAAGCCAGCAAATATAGTCCCATTTCCCATTTTGAAGGGAGAGTACAATGAAGATCTTGATCTTCATGTAGTAAAGTTTATGGTAGCATGTGTGGCTAACAATGCCAGAACCCTTGAGCATTGGTTAGTAATATTCCCCGCTACTTTCAAAAGCACGACATTTCAGTGGTATGAGAGACAAGCAACAATAATTTTTGGCACATGGGACGACCTGAAGTTGGCTTTCCTCACTAAATTTAGGCGTAAAGGTTTTGAAGAGCGGATGTGAGAGGAGTTCATTCATGAACTTAAGTCAGTCCTCTCTAGAGAAAGAGTAGAAGCTTGTCTCATGAATGGGAATCCATACTGAAGAGATGGACCAACCATCATTTGGATGAAGGCATACATAAGGGAGTTTTCCTCATAGGCCTACAACCAGAATTTCACAAGTTCATGGAATTGAGAAGACCAGTCAATTTGCAAGCTGCAGTGGAAGGTGCAAGACTATATGAAAAGGATGAAGCAAGGTTGTCAATGACCTCAGGAAGAGGAGTCTTACCTCCTCCCATGCCAGGAATGGTATACCCACCAAATGCAATCCTAGGGATAGTTCCCTACCCCTACTCTCAGATGCAAACAATGCCGCAATACAGTGCATCTAATCCATAGTGGTGGCCATAGACGACAGTGCCTCAAATGATGGCTCAACCACAACAACAGGCCTCAAAAATTTCCTCTAATGGTGACTCAACAACAGTGGAACCCTACCAACTAGAATTAACAACCCCAAGTCTCAATAGGAGCCCTAAATCAGAACCAAAATAGAGGACCCTCTAGATCAACCTAACCAGTGTATGTAGTAACCACAAGAGCTTCCCAAAACCCTACTATAAGTACTCTAGGAGGAGGTGAAAATCTAAAGGGCTACCTATCCAAATTAGTCGCAAGTATCAAGAAAGAGCTTATGGATATGATTACAGAACAACTACAGACACTGAAGGTGAATACCACCAATATATCCACTCCTGCAGGAGATGGGAGGGATATGATGTGTTCTAATACATGGTGTGGAAAGTGCCATCAAGCGGGACATTTAGTCACTAAATGTACCCAAAAGCCAACCATTCCTGGAGCCTTCTTTTCTTACTATTTGAGGAAGAACCATACAGAGGATATTTGCTCTTTGAAAGGGATGCACGAAAGAAGAAAGAAATATGAAGACACAAGATTCAACTTGTTGGAATCCAAAATGACAACACATGACATTGGACCAAAGCCCAAGGAGTTCGGTCCTAATTTTGGTCCAAGGAGGTTTCTCTCTTAGAGTTATAGAGGATGATAGCCAGAGATCAGAGGTGGAGTGTTACAAATGTGGAGAAAAGGGTCATATCTCACTGAACTGTCCAAACCCTAGAAGATCTATGGACTACAAGCCCTTATGCAATTGATGGAAGGGAGAAGGCCACACTGCAAAGATTGTCCAAGTCTAGCTCTTGTGAAAGCTATTCCTGATACCCAACAGAAGACCCAAGAACCTGCTTCCAATTTTGTGGAATTGGAAGTGGCCGCAATAACACATGCAAAGAAAGGGGAAACCGTAGTTTCAAAAGAGAATGTTCCTTTTCCCAAGACTATGAAGTTTAACCTTCCCAAGGAGAAACATAATAGTGCAGTATAGAACAATGTGGTACAGAGAACTACATAGCCACAGAGAGCCACAAAGACAATTGCAGAGGCATGATGAGAGGTCCGGGAGATAGAGGATGCTAAAGTACCTCCTCATGGAGAAGAAGTGCAGATGTTGCCGCTCTTAGAAGAAAAAGGGAAGATAAAAGTGGATGTGGCCCCATTCCCCAGCCAATTGGAAAAGCCTGTGGATCTTATCAAATAATATGATTTGGTCAAATACCTAGACACTTTTAAACCAAACTTAACATTTTGACAGTTGCTAATGTTGTCTCCTAGCTGTCGAAAGAAATTCAAAAGCATACTAACAAGAAGAAGAGGGCTAATAATTGCTTCCTCTGTAGCAACCAAGTCCAATAGAGCCTCAAAACCCGTGAAGGAAGTAGATGTGGCTAACGCCTTCTTCGATCTGGAAACCCTCGAGATTGGCATATGGATTGAAGGATGCTTTATAGCAGACACATTGATTGATGGAGGCTCATCAATAAATATAATGATGGATGTGATAATGAAGGATCTAGGCTTGCAAGGAATGCAGCCTACACACTGGCTTATGAGATTGGAGTAGACCAAAGTAGAATCAAGCCTTTGGGAATTCTCCCAATACATAAAGACAACCCTCACAATATGAAGAGACTATTGGCTGACATATATGGTAGTCAAACCAAAATCCTATAGGACCTCATACCCTCTACTGTTGGGAAGACCTTGGATTTTTGATGCAAGAGCAAGGACAGATTGGTTCAAAGGAACCCTAACCCTAAGCAGAGGACCCAAAAAAGTGGTGTTGAAATTGTATGGATCACGAAAAGACAATGTATCTATATCCATCAAAGTCATAACAGACTCCTCTAATGAAGTAACACATGGTACATCAAGAAACAAAGAGACCGTCAAACAGATATTTCCCAAGAAAATAGAGGCACAATCTTTTACAATGGGCACTGTAAGCCAACTACTAAAGGAAGCAAAGTCCTTATCCATGGGAGACTACCTCTTGCATGAACCTGAATTGACTTCTAGAATCACCTTTGATAGTGAGATAGAAGCATGGATGTACTGTGATCCCTGTTACACGGCAGTTGTAGAGACAGTCGTGCAGAGACATAGACAGAAGTAGAGGACATAATAGTGAGCTTTTTCAACTCTTATAAAGCCTCTACATAGGCAGAAACAAAATCTGAAGAGGACGAAAATGATAATGCAGAAGAAGATTATGAAAGCGATCTTGAAGAATCTATCCTCCTTGCGGAGGGGAGAGATAAGGAAGAAGTTCCTAAAGCCTCAGAAGCAGAAGATCCCTTTCTCTTCGACATAATGATTATGGTACCCTTTGGACAATTAATGAGTCACATCATAAGCAAACCCTTTATAAGAAAGGGATTAAGAAGAATAGGATTTCCTTCAGCAGTGGCTCTTGTCAACCAAAGTTACCATTCCGAAGAGAAGATGATGACGATGTGCCTTAGCAACATCCCCTAGCCCTGCAATTTAAATAGAACGTAGAAGGTTCTTGTATGTGATGTTCTTGGATGCATCCTTAGAAGACGAATCCTTGAGCCAAGAAGTCACTCATCCCCAACCCAAACCCAAAATTGCAATGATACCCTTTTCGCTTCCCAAAGAGTGAGCTAAGTCTCCATTAAAAGAGGACATCAGTTCCAGTGAATTATCAACAGAGGAGGAGACCACTCCCTTGAAGGAGTCGGATTTCTACCCATAAGAAGTTTGGGGACATTCATTTGCGAAGTGGAAAGTGAAAAGCAATTGACGTTCTTGGATGCTGACAGTACTGAGTGTCACCTGAAGGTAGGTCTAAATCTTCCCAAAGAAAAACTACTAGTCCTGCGAGACCTACTAAAGGAGAACTTAGATGTGTTTGCATGGTTGTACAAAGATATGAAGGGGGTTGATCCCACAGTATGCCAACATCATATCGATTTAGAGCCAGATGCCAAACTCATGAGGCAAAGACAGAGGTGCATGAATCCAAATTGTTCTGCCCTAGTGAAGGCCGAATTACTAAAGATCCTTGAAGTTGAGTTTATTTATCTAGTGGCTAACAGTGAATGGGTTTCGCCCATTGTGGTAGTACCCAAGAAGAACGAAAAACGGTGAATATGTGTGGACTTCTGAAAGCTAAATTCCAAGACAAAGAAGGATCATTTTCCTATCCCTTTCACTGACCAACCATTGGACACAGTGGCAGGCCATGATCTCTATTCCCTCTTGGATGGATTCAACGTATACAACCAAGTCCAAATTGCAAAAGAGGATTAATCCAAAACAATCTTCAGAGCAGAATGAAAAATCTATGCTTACAGAGTGATGCTGTTTGGGCTCTGTAATGCTTCTACTACTTTCCAATGAGTGATGATGGTTGCCTTTTGAGAACCATCTACATGATTTCATTGAGGTGTACCTCGATGGCTTTTGTGTCTATAGCCTAATCCGTGAGCATTGGGGACACTTAGAGCAGTGTTTTGACATATGTTAAGAATATGGAATTTCTCTCAACCCTGACAAATGTATCTTTGGCATCTCATCAGGGGTTCTTCTAGGTCACATTGTCTCTCCACTAGGGATAGCAACAAATCCTGCCAAGATTGAGAAGATTGTCACCTTCACAGCCCCAACCAACCTTAAACAATTGAGGGGATTCCTTGGCCATATGGGCTATTATAGAAGATTCATTGTGCACTTTGTGACAAAGGCAACCCATTTGCATAAACTCCTAAGAAAAGATATAGAGTTTACATGGACCACTAATTGTGATGAGGCATTCAACACCCCTGAAGTAGTGTTTGATTGAAGCACCCATCCTATAGCCTCCTGATCGAACAAAGGAGTTCCATGTGAACACTAATGCATCAATTGAAGGCCTAGGTGCAGTCTTATGCCAAAAGGGCCCCTCTAAGTTAGATCAACCTATCTATTATGCAAGCTAGAAAGTAATCGATAGAGAGTGAAACTACACAGTGATGGAGCTTGAGGGCCTAGTAATGGTGTTTGCCTTGGAGAAATTTTAACACTATCTACTGTCAAGGCACTTGAAATTTGATAAATTGAAGTGGAGGGAGTTCGAGAGATGGAGCAAATCAGAGGTCAGGAGCTCCATGTTATCTTCTCCTCCACTATTCTTCTTCCATTCTCAGAGGAGTCAACTACAACAAGTGGTATCCTCCAAAGATAGATATCCCCAACTTAAGGACATATGCTTCTATTCAAGTACATACATCCATAGGCTATGGCTTAGGATATGTTGTATTTATCAACACTCCCCCTCAAGTTCAGAATGAGCTTGCACACATAAGACTCCAAGTGCACTCTTGAAGTACTCAAACTTATCTTTACCTAATGCTTTGGTAAAGATATCAGCAACTTGGTCATTTATTTTCACATAGACCAAGTCAATCTCTCCATCAATGACTTTTTCTCTAATGAAATGATAGTGCACTTCTATGTGTTTTGTCCTTGCATGGTAGACTGGGTTCTTTGCCAACATAATGCTGCTAACATTGTCACAATACATAATGACTCCACCATCAATCTCTATATCCATGTCATATAAGATCAATCTCGGCCATGTCTGCTCACATGATGCCAATGCAATGCCTCTATACTCTACTTCAGTGCTTGATAGAGCAAATTTAGGTTGCTTCTTACTGCTCCAACTTACCATGGCTGATCCAAATGAATATGCATAACCACTAGTAGATCTTCTATCCATAGAGCTACCTGCCCACTCTGCATCTGAGTATCCAAACAATATAGGCTTGATTCCTTTTTCATAAAACAAACCAAATCCAGCTGTCTTCTTCACATACCTAAGAACTCTTCTCACTACATCCAAATGTGATTTGCATGGTTTCTGCATAAATTGACTTATCAATCCAATAGCATAACTCAAGTCTGGTCTTGTAATGGTCGAGTAGATAAGACTACCAACCATCTTTCTGAACATAGTGACATCCTCAACATAAGATCCATCATCCATCAACTTAACATTTTGATCCAATGGTGTATCAACTAGTTTGCATCCTGTCATGCCATATTTTTCCAACATCTCCAATACATATTGCCTTTGTATCAGCCATATACCATGAGGTGTGTCAATAACCTCAATACTCAAGAAGTATATCAACAAACCAAGGTCCTTTATATCAAACTCTTTATGTAACCCATGCTTGACTTTAGTAATCTCCTTCTCAAGGGTACCTATAATAATGAGATCATCAACATAGATGACAACAACAACCATACCATCTTCTGTATGCCTCACATAAAGTGAATAATCAACTTTTCTTTGCTGAAATCCCATACTGCATAAGAATTTGCTGATTCTAGCACACCATGCTCTTGGTGCCTGCTTTAGTCCATATAAAGCCTTCTTCAACCTGCATACATAATGCGGGTATTTTGGATCCACATAGACATCTGGCTGATCCATGTACACTTCCTCTTCTATGTTGCCATTCAAAAATGCATTTTTCACATCCATTTGATAAAGCTTCTAACCATAGAAGCCAAAGAAATTACCGATCTCACTGTCATCATTTTAGCTATTGGACTGAATGTTTCTTCATAGTCCAAACCATAAGTTTGTGCATATCCTTTTGCAACTAGCCTTGCTTTATACCTCTCAAGAGAACCATCTGACTTACATTTGACCTTATAAACCCATTTACATCCAATGGATTTATTGCCATGAGGTAATTTCACCAAATCCCAAGTCTTGTTTTTCCTTAGTGCATCCATCTCTTCATCCATTGTTTGTCTCCACTCTTTGCTCTCTACTGCTTCTTCAAAGCAAGTAGGCTCCACATGTTGTACATAAGAAACCATGTATGCATAATGCATCTTCATGAACCCAATATAAGTCAATCTATCAACTGGATACCTTACCCTTTATGACCTTCTCAATTGAGGTGCACTACCATGTGTCTCATCTGATCTAGCATGTGGTGGAACATACTTTCCTGCACTTCTAGGGCTAGGTGTTTTAACATGCGAAATGCCATGCTCATCATCTATAGATTCATCTTCTGAAATTTCAGCCATAGGTCTCTTTCCTTTTGCAACTTCTGCACTCCTTTGTGCATTTCTCAATCTACCACTCCATGGACTGTAACTACCATTGCTTTCCACATTCTCTTGAGGTCCTGAAGCATCTTCCACATGATGCTGATTTTCACCCTTGTTGTTTGCTGAAATTTTCCTTCCATAGCCATCATCATCATTGCTTTCATAGGAATCAACATCCACTGCAATTTTGGGCTTGTACCATGATTCATATTCACTGAATCTAACATCCTTGCTTATGTATACTTCCTTACACATTAGATCATAGCATTTGTATCCCTTCTTCTCATCAGGATATCCAAGGAAAATGCATTTTACAGCCTTTGGTTCCATCTTCTTTCTCAAATCATCTGGAACATGAACATAACAAACACATCCAAAGACTCTAAGGTATGCAACAGTGGGTGTCATGCCATACATTCTCTCATATGGTGACATATTATGAGTCAAGGCTGTAGGTGTTCTATTCATAATGTGAACTGCAGTATGCACTGCTTCTGCCCAATATGACAATTGCATGTTCATCTGGTTCATCGTTGTCCTTGCAACCTCTACAATAATCTGATTCTTCCTTTCAGCCACACCATTTTGCTGAGGTGTGTACCTGCATGTCAATTGCCTTTTGATACCATGATCTCTCAAGAAGTCACAAAACTCATATGACATGTACTCTCCACCATTATCTGACCTCAAACATTTTATGTAGCATCCAAACTACTTTTCAGCCCATAGATTTAAATTTCAAGAACTTTTCAAATGCTTCACTTTTATGCTGCATAAAGTACACCCAAGTCATTCTGCTAAAATCATCAATGAAAGTGATATAGAATCTACATCTTTCGCTCATGGAAACATTCTGACATGGGCCCCAAATATCTGAGTGTATTATTTCCAAAGGATAGTTGCTTATTCTCCCCCTCTTTGGAAATGGAAATCTGGGTTGCTTGCCAAATTGACAAGCCTCACATACATGATCAAAATCCACATGTCCAAAATCCGGTAGACCATGGACTATCTATCTCGATTGCATTTGCTTCAAACTTTGCAAATTGACATGATCAATCCTTCTATACCATAATTCCACTTCCTTATCTTGCCCATGTCCTCTCTCAACATACATAGAGTTTTGAATCATTGGAGTACCTGCATCCAAAGTAAATAATCTCCCTTTCTTTCTACCATGAGCAATTACCCTGCCAGTCATTCCATTATGGAACTTCTCAATGAAACATCCAAACTTATTGAATCTTACCCGCAATCCTTGCCAACTGATGCTAAGTTCTTGGTTATTATGGGCACATAAAGTACATCACCAAGCTTGTTCTCAATCCCATCTTTAGTAACAAGTGGCACACTACCAATATGAGTAATTTTATGTAAAGTATCATCACTAGTGGCAACATATTCCTCATTCTACATTTTCTCCTTGCTATCAAACCACTCAGCATGATGAGTCATGTGGCTTGTAGCTCTTGAATCTAAAAACCAGTCATTCTCACGAAGAGGGTGAGTCATGCTTCCAAGCACATGCTCCATAGCAAATAGGTGACCTCTAGGTGATCCACCTCTAGGTCCATAACCTGTACCACCATAACTGCCTACATAGTGGCCATATTGGGTCCTTCCACGACCCCTAGACATGGCATTCTGTTTTTGATAACAATCCCTCTCAAAGTGACCAAATTGCCTATAATAATGACAATTGCCACCTCTTCGTGAAGGACTAGACCGTCCTCTACCTCTAGGGAAAGATCTCCCCCTGCCTCTATGCATGAAGTCACCACGACCAAAGTTACCTCTTCCACGAGAAAAACCATAATTACTACCACCAAGCGAAGAACCTCTAGCTCTAGATGAGCTACCATGACCTCTCTGGTGATAGAAAACACTGTCTCCACCTGCATTTTTGCCACTACTAGATGCATTCAAACCCAACTTGATTTCCAATAAGCTCCTCAAAGTTAGGCATAGAGCCTCCTCTAACTAAATAGAGGTATCCAAAGATTTGAAAGCTGGTCCAAGTCCATTTAGTGTCACTGACACTAAATCATCATCATCAACAGGTGCATTAATGGATGCAAGGTCTTCTGCAATTTGCTTGATTTCTGCCACATAGTCACTGATACTGCGATTGCCTCTCCATGCACCATGTAGTCTCTACTTGAGTTGTATCTTATGAGCCTTTGTACATGTTCCATACATTTTTTCAATGATTTTCCATGCCTCCTTACAAGTACTTGCCTTTTTGATATGAGGAATCAATGTTTCTGAAATACATATGGAGATCCAATGTAAAACCTTCCTGTTCTTCCCTGTCCAATCCTTGTACACTTTCTTTTGCTCTTCAGTTGGATGTTTAGGATCTTTTGGACATTCATCATCACCTGTTATGAGGCCCCATAGACCTCTACCCACATCAAAAAATTCTCCATCCTGTAATACCAAACACTATAATTGTCTTTGGTCAATTTGTCTCCCACAATCTGAGTGATCTGTGCCATGTCAGACATTATGGTTGCTGCAAATTCAAAAAAAAAAAGCAATACAAAATTTCCACAAATGATATTCAGTAGTATGCCCCAATCCGGAACATCAATGGTCCAATCCAAGACCAAAAAGCATAAAAAATAGTCAAAAAGTGCATGTAAAAATAGCTTCTAGCAATATGATTGTCATACATGTGTCCAAAATATGTCATATACATCCATCCATGATGCCAACATGTCATACATTCAGTTCCCAACAAGAAACATCCAATTCGGATCCCAAACGATGTCCGTATGACCCAAAATGCATCAAAACATGGGTCTAAAATTGACCATCTTCCTGCAAATTTTCTGCAGTTTTTTTGCGCCAAGCTGGAAGTACATATCAAGCTGAAGCTATAAAAATTTTCCCAAATTTTTTTGAGCAAAAATCGGCCTCCAAATAACTAGTTCAACTCTACAAGATAGTAATGCAGTACAACTTTCCCTTGAGCAAAACAGAACCCTGTACAATGCTGCTAACACCCAAGAACATTGAAGGCCCTTCCATAGTCTCGTTGCTGAGGTCTACTACAAGTTTACTTCAGTACCTCTTAAAAGACATGTGCTCTTTTTTTTTTTGAAACTCCCTCGCACTACTCCAGGATTTCCTTTGCTCCAATAAAGTAATACAACTCTGTGCTCACATGCACTTGCCCCATGCATGAGCAATCCTAGGTCAATAGCATGTAATCAATTTCACACTGGCCAATCAGCACCAACCAGCACCCTGACGAATCAGTTCAATCTGCATATGAGCATCCTGGATCTCCTACCGTGTGACCGCCAACATCATAAATGCAGCTATCCAACATCTCAATTGACAGAAACAATTCAGAATAACAAACAATTGCATGATAGCAGATCAGTCTCCATTATTGCTAGATCAGTCTCCACAACTACTTAAATAGTCTTTCCCTAACTAAAGAAAGCTGTGCAGGTCTGCAACAGCTTCATGATTGTCGAGAGTCTAGAGTGTTACTGCCAGATTAGTAAAGAGCATCGAAATAGTCAACACATCAGATCCCTTTGCCTCTTGCCTCTGTGGCCATGGCTTTTGTTGCCAGGTGTTTTCGGGTATGGCGCTCCACCCTGGCTGGTCTATGTAGAGAATGGCTCGCTTCTTTATCTAGCCTTTTCAGTAGTAGCGGAGTTCATTTCATGTCTTCGGGGCCTTCAACGAAGCTCTTTGTTGGAGGGCTTTCATTCGGAACAGACGACAGTACCTTGAGTGATGCCTTTTCAAGCTTTGGAGATGTAATTGAAACGAAAATTGTAATGGACAAAGAGACAGGAAGGTCCAAGGGTTTGGATTTGTCGTCTTTAAATTAGCAGAGCAAGCCCAGAGTGCTATGGAAACTATGAACGGAAGAGACATGAATGGAAGAACATTGCGAGTGAATTTTGCAATTGAAAAACCGTTTCCTGAATGCAGATTCGAAGGAGGAGGTGGAGGCTATGGTGGGAGTGTTCCGCTTAGCCCTTTCTACTTCTGGCCATGGTTGTCACTAAGGAGATTCAGATAATCAGCTCTGATACCAAATGATAAACTGAAGTGGAGGGAGTCTGAGAGATGGAGCAAATTAGAGGTCAAGAGCTCCATGTTATTTTCTCGTCCATTATTCTTCTTCCATTCTCAGAGTTAACTACAACAAGTGGTATCCTCCAAAGATAGATACCCCCAACTTAAGGATACTTTACATATGCTTCTATTCAAGTACATACATCCATAGGGTATGGCTTAGGATATGTCGTATTTATCAACAAAATTCTACGTGGATCATGAAGCCCTGTCCTTCTGATGAACAAGGTCGATGTAAAGGAAAGAATGATGAGATGGATCCTTCTATTTTAAGAGTTTGACTTTGAAGTGGTTACCAAACCCAGTCTCTCTCATGTTTTGGATGATCCTTTGTTGTGAATCCCTCAAAGCGATGATGAAAAATAGCAAGATGATCAAGACGAACCTTTCTGATGCTTCCTTATTTCTAATTGAAATAGTTACTCCATGATACACAGACATAGCCAACCTCCTAGCAATGCAATAGTATCCCCCTGGTATCTTGAGTCATGAGAAGAAGAAGCTTCTGTTGGAATCAGCTCCCTATACCCTATTAAGTGGTACTCTGTACAAGAAAGGTAAGGATGAAGTCTTGCAAAGATATGTTTCAAGATAAGGGATTGGAATTGTTCTTAAACCATGCCATGATGAGCCCTGTGGTGGACACTTCACGGGAGGAGGGACATCCAAAAAAGGACTTACTTGCAGGATATTGGTGGCCAACCCTCCACAAGGATGCCTATGATACCTACAAATGGTGTGATGCTTGTCCTCGAATGAGAAAGCCTACCAAATCTAGTGCCATGGCCCTGCAACCAATCCTTTCCCTAAAGTCATTTGAGAAGTGGAAAATCGATTTCATGGGCCCCATTGATCCGCCAACTAGAAGGAAGCAGAATAGATGCATCTTCGTTTGTACAGATTACATAATCAAGTGGTGTGAAGCTAAAGCTCTGAAGTAGAGAGATGGTAATAGCATGGCCTTGTTCATGTATTAGAACATCATCACCCATTTTGGCGGTCCCCTAGAGCTTGTTACTGATTGAGGTACTTACTTCCTTAACAAGATCATGGAGGAGTTGACAAAATTGTACAAGATTCGTCATCGTACGTCCACACCCTATTACCCCAGAACCTGTCAAGATTGTGGGAGAGAAGGAAGGAGTCTCACTTGAAGCTTTCTTGCTTGCACAATGGGGGAATACACACAAGGGTGGAGGCTGAAAACAGTTTTCCTCTTCTTAGTTGTGTAAGCCAAAAAGAACTCTAGTACAAAGAAAAAGAAGAACCCTAGATATGGGTCTCAAACCAAACTCAACTAACTAAGGTGGCATACTAACTGAGCCACGAACTAGAGTAGATAAGGATAGCTATCATGTAGCTATTATTCAAGGGCGGTGTACCAACCGCATCTGCAACTGACACGTCGGTGACATAAATACACAACGGTCACCCTGGCGTATCACGAGTGGAGCTCGATATCTCAACACTCCCCCTCGAGCTCAATCCCAATTCCTGCACACCAAGCAGGTCTCTGAACTTGCGCAGCTTCTCTGCACCCAATGCCTTCGTGAATATGTCAGCTACATGATCCTCTGTGCTGACATAAACTAGATCAATAAGACCTAGTAAAACCTTCTCTCGCACATAGTGATAATGCACCTCAATGTGCTTTGTTCTAGCATGATAGACTAGGTTATTTGCCAAGTGTATACTACTCATGTTGTCACAATAAATGACAACTGGCCCATCTGTAGACTGATGCATATCATAAAGTAGCTTATGCAACCAAGCTACCTCACATGCAGCCATTGCTGCACCCCTGTACTCAGCCTCTGTGCTCAACAAGGCAACTGTAGGCTGTTTCTTGCTGCTCCAAGTGACTGCAGCACTCCCAAAAGAGAACACATATCCACTGGTAGATCGTCTATCAGAAATACTACCAGCCCAATCAGCATCAGTGTATCCATGCAACTGTATCTGAACCCCAGTCTCATAAAATAGTCCATACTGCAATGTGGACTTCACATACCTGAGTATGCGTCTAGCCGCATCCAAATGTGGTTTCCTTGGAGCCTGCATAAACTGACTTACCAATCCAATAGCATGGCTCAAATCTGGCCTGGTAATAGTCATATAAATCAAACTTCCTACTATGCGTCTGTACATAGTAGGGTCTTCTAGAAGCTCACCTGCATCTGTGCTCAGCTTCACATTCTGCTCCAAAGGAACTGAAATAGGCTTACAGCCTGTCATCCCATATTTGGACAGCATGTCCAATCCATACTGCCTCTGCAAGAGCTGTATCCCACTTGGTGATCTAATCACCTCAATGCCCAAGAAATAACGCAGCTCTCCCAAATCCTTCATCTCAAACTTCTGCTTCAATAGCATTTTCACATGAAGGATATCTTCATCACTGTCACTTGTCATAATCAAATCATCAACATAAATGACAAGTAGCATAATACCTTTCTTTGTTTTTCTCACATAAAGTGAGAAATCTGCCTTGGAAATTTGAAAGCCAATAGTGACAAGATACTGTCCTATCTTGTTAGACCATGCTCTAGGTGCTTGCTTCAAGCCATACAAGGCTTTCTTCAACCTGCAAACAAACTCAGGATGAACAGCATGCACACAACCTGGTGGTTGCTCCATATAGACCTCTTCTTGCAAATCACCATGCAAGAAGGCATTCTTTACATCCATCTGATGTAAAGACCATCCCTTTGATGCAGCCATAGCAATGACTGCTCTTACGGTTGCCATCCTTGCAACCGGACTGAATGTTTCTTCATAGTCAATGCCATATGTTTGTGCATATCCCTTGACTACTAATCTTGCCTTGTATCTGTTCACAGAACCATCTGCATTGTGCTTCACCTTATAAACCCACTTACAGCCAATTGCATTTTTACCTTTAGGCAAAGGTACCAATTCCCATGTAGCATTTGCTTCCAAGGCATCCATTTCTTCATCCATGGCTTTCTCCCATTTTTCTTTTCCCATGGCTTGCTCAAAAGAAGTGGGTTCTGGTTCCTGTATCACTTTGACCATATATGCATAGTGAATGGCTGTAAATCCATCATATTTCAGCCTATCCACAGGATACGTAGCTCTCATAGACCTGCGCAAAGTAGGTTCACTCCCAGGTGCTCTCAAAACATCCCTGGTCTTCCTTACTCCAGGTGTAACAATAGAAGGAATACCCAACTCATCATCAATGCTCTGTTCTGAGCCACTGGATTCACCATCCACATAAGAGTGACATGCATTCACATCAAACATGGGCTGATCAACCTTCTCTTTTCCTTTTCGTGATACCTACATACCACTATCTGCATAACTTTGAGAAGATTCTCTTGATCTCAATCTGCCTGTCCATGGCGAAGAATGTGAACCACTGCTAGAGGACGCTCCAGGTCCACTAATATTTTGTGACTGCTGCTGTGAATTCTGTGTAGCATTACCATTTTGTGCATCTACATCATCAATCACATTTACTGGTTTATACCAGCTACTCATCTCATCAAAAACAACATCTCTGCTCACTGTAAACTTACGAGTAGAAGGGTTATAGCATCTATACCCTTTTTGCTGCAGAGAGTAACCAATAAAGATGCACTTCTCAGCTTTTGGATCCAACTTGGATCTCAACTCATCTGGCACATGTACATAGGCAATGCAACCAAAAATTTTCAAATGAGAAATATCTGGTTTCCTACCAGTATACCTCTCCTCTGGAGTCATTCCATGTATTGCTGCAGTGGGAGTCCTATTCATTATGTAGACTGCTGTAGCAACTGCTTCAGCCCAATAAAAATCTGGCAAGTCTTTTTCATTGAGCATGGCACGAGATACCTCTCCAATATGCATGTTTTTCCTTTCTGCAATTCCATTTTGTTGTGGGGTATGACTGCATGAATATTGCTGCTTTATGCCATGCTCCTGTAGGAACCTTGCAAACTCATTTGAGAGGTACTCTCCCCCTCCATTTGACCTTAGGCATTTTATCTGTAGGGCTGTTTCTTTTTCAACCATAGCTTTAAGAGTTTGAAATGCCCAAAAACTTCACTTTTCTTTTTCATAAAATACACCCAAACTTTTTTGCTATAGTCATCAATAAAAGTGACAAAATAATGACAGCCTCCAAGAGATGCAGCTTTAGTAGTCCACACATCAGAGTGGATTAATTCCAATGGCTTCTCACTCTCTTGAACATGTCTAGGAAATGGTTTCCTTGCCTATTTTCCAAACTGACAGGCTTCACATACCTTATGCATTTCTGCAACCTTGAATTTAGGCAAACCTGCAACAATATTTTGGGCCTGCATTGATTTAAGTCGCTGTACATTAACATGACCAATGCGTTTATGCCAGATATCAATATCTGCAACTACACCGGTCCCATGTGCAAACATTGCTGCACTCAATTCAGACATGTCTGCATCCAATGTAAACATTCTGCCCTTCTTCTTTCCTTTTGGTATCAAGCGACCTTTATTTTTCATATCCTCAACAAAGCATCCATGAGGATTAAATCTGACCTGCAAGCCCTGTTCAACCATTTGACCAACAGAAACCAGATTCTTCGTGATATTCGGGACATGAAATACATCGGACATGTATTTCTTTTTCCCATCCTGCATAGACAAAGGAATTTTTCCAATCTGCACAATAGGATGTGTAGTATCATCACCAGTCTCCACAAATCCTGGTTTTTCCATTTTCCTTGCATCCTCCATCCATTCTGCATGACCTGTCATGTGGTTTGATGCACCTGAGTCAACATACCATACATCATTGCTTTCTTCTGCACTTGTCACAGAATTGTTCATGTGCTGCACCATGAACAAATGCTCATTTCTATCATCACCCTGTCTACTAGAAGTTGCATAATTCCCTTGTTGCAGTTTTCCATTCATAATGTCATTCTGCTTTTTATAGCAGTCTTTAGCTATATGACCCATTTTACCACAGTAGTAGCATTCAACATTACTGTTTGCATTTTGACCTCTTTGCCATCCACCACGACCTCTTTGGCTCCCCCTGCCTCTAGAGTTACCAGGTCCTCCTCCATAGGACTGGTTTTCTTGAGTTTGCTGCATATTTTGATTTCTACCACGGCCTCCAAATCGGCCTTCTCTACCTCTGCCTCTACCTCTTCCAGCATTTGAGTAGAAGACAGCTTCTTTTGAAGTTTCTCCTGAAGAAGATGCACCACCATTTCTCTGCTCCTCAGAAATTAGAAGAGCAATCAACTCCTCAAAATCAGGAAATCTTTTACGAACTGAAATGGATGTCCGAAACTGTGCATAATCCTTTCCTAGACCATTCAAGGTCACAGAAACTAAATCATCATCTTCCACTGGCGACCCAATGGAAGCAAGTGCATCTGCAATCTTCTTCACCTTCATGTGGTAATCGTTGATGCTCATATTTTCTCTTTGCACATTGTGCAACTCTTGCTTGAGCTGCATTTTCCTGGCTTGCGTATTTGTGCTATACATTTTTGACAAAGTATCCCATGCCTCCTTTGGCGTACTTGCATCCTAAATATGCACAATCATAGAGTCTGAAATGCTGATAGACAGCCAATACATAACTTTCCTGGCTCTCTCATGCCATGCTTTAAATGCCTGCATTTGCTGTTGATTGGGAACATCAGGAAGAACTGGTTCTTCTTCATTTCCTGCAACAAATTCCCAATATCCTTTTCCCATAAGGAAATTCGTCATTCTAAACTTCCATGCCTGGGAGTTGTTCTTGTCAAGCTTTTCAGTGACAATCTGTGAAAGAGAATCAGACGCCATTACAGAATACTGCAAAAAATTCTGTCACTGCAAAAAACACAGCTTCACCCTCACAAGGGCAAATGTGCAAAACTGGCGAAAGTGGTATTTGACCACACAGTCACTTCCTAGTGACGATTTTGCACAAACAAGAACCAAGGATGATTCTGAAACTCCCAAAGTCTCTGCGCACAAGCATACGATGCAATTTCTACAGTAACTTTTCACCGACCTGTAGAACAGTGGCTGCACAGCATAAAACTGAGCCTTTTCCTGAGTGCATGCAGAAAACTTCCGCCTCCAAAATAGGCCCTGAAATGGCCTCAAATAAAAAAAAAACAAGGTCGCCAAGGGCTAAAGCCCTTACCCGCAATATATACTGCCCTCTTGCTTCACCGCGAAGGGCGTCTCAACCTGAGACAATGCACTCTTGCAATTTCCGGCTGTGCTACCTGCAGAGATCTGCTCCCAAAACAGAAAATGAACGGAACACTGCTCCTCTTACCAGAACACCGCGAGCTTGGCTTGCTTTCTTGAGCTCCTTACCACGAACAAGGCTCTGATACCATGTCAAGATTGTGGGAGAGAAGGAAGGAGTCTCACTTGAAGCTTTCTTGCTTGCACAATGGGGGAATAGACACAAGGATGGAGGCTGAAAACAGTTTTCCTATTCTTAGTTGTGTAAGCCAAAAAGAACTCTAGTACAAAGAAAAAGAAGAACCCTAGATATGGGTCTCAAACCAAACTCAACTAACTAAGGTGGCATACTAACTGAGCCACGAACTAGAGTAGATAAGGATAGCTATCATGTAGCTATTATTCAGGGGCGGTGTACCAACCGCATCTGCAACTGACACGTCGATGACATAAATACACAACGGTCACCCTGGCGTATCACGAGTGGAGCTCGATATCTCAACAGAGCCAACGACTAAGTCGAAGTTAGCAATTGCATCCTCTGCTCGATTCTGAAAAAAACGATAGCCGCACATCATTGTGATTGGGATGATTGACTGATATAGGCCCTCTGGGCATACAGAACCTCCCATAAGATTGCTACAGGACAAACCCTTTTCTAGTTGGTGTATGGAACAGAAGTCGTTTTTCTTGTTGAACTTGAGCTACCCTCTCTATGCGTGGCCATTAAAGAATGCTTGGGAGATGACGAGTCCCTGTAACATTGTCTCTTGCATCTAGAATGTCTCGATGAGAATTGCAGAATAACCCTATAGTGCATGGAAGCCATGCAAGCTCACAGAAAGGCCTATCATGATAGCTTCATCAAGTCGAAGGAGTGCAAGAAAGGCGACTTAGTCTTAGCCTATGATACTTGATTTAAGTTTCTAGGAAAGCTTCAACAACGTTGGATGGGCCCTTATAAGGTACTTGCCGTCAATTCTAATGGCTCGGTCCAAGCCCAGACAATTGATACTTTGGATGATCCCTTCTTGATTAATGGCTATTGCCTCAAGAAGTATTACCCTCCCTAGGGATCCTGACAATCACTATCTAATAGGTTCCGCATTCCTTGTATGATGGTCAATACCCATTTACCTAATGCTCCTGATAACCCTCTTGCTGATCTTGATGATATGGGTTCATTCTGATAGTCCCTCGCAGCCACCTTCCCCTCCTCCTTAGCTTCCTTTTCATCTGATGTAGTAGAGGTGGCAAGAATGGTTTTGATACATGGCATTCTTGCCATTCTACTCTTAAAAAACAATTAAAAAAAACAAAATAAAAAATATATTTATCATGGGAGAAAAGGACTTTAGTCCTTGTTATGCCGACCTATTCTTCGAGAAAAGGTGGAAACACCCTCAAGAGTAGGGAAAAGAAAAGAAAAGAAAAGAAAAGAAAAACATGAAAAAAAAACTATTACGAGAGAAAAGAAAGCAAATTGCTGTCATAACATGCCTTATTCCAAGAAAAAGTGGCGCACACCCTTGGTCGGGAAGTTGGATATGGAAAAGGTGGTAACACCCCACAATCCAAGATCACTGAATCTCTAGCTGAACTCTTACAGAAGAAGTTTTCGATCCACCTTCCTTGGTGTGTTGAATCCTATAACCTCATCAGTGCTTTTGATTCCTACAATAGACTAAGTTTCCAACATGCGATCCAAGCACCGAACTTGTTGGCTACCTCCCTAGATATGCCTCTTCATCAACCAATCCATGTTGACAACATCAACGAGATGAAGTTGATCCTCATCTCGACAAACCTAGAGCATTGTGAGATTTCATCCTAATCGGATGGGGATGTGAGGGTGGACTGCCCTCTGTATTCATCAATAGAGTGTGAGACAGAGGGTGGGGTGAGTGACCAATCCTTACCCTTTATATCCAACTGAGAGGTGAGATGTGTGAATGGAGCGTTGCACGCGCAGGATGGGTCTCTTAATGCACAAAGCACAAAATTGTTCTTGTGCATGATACTATAACGCTCCCTAGCCTTTCTTCTTGCATCATATGCTAGCACAGGGCGGGATGCACAGTTGCACCATCAATTGTGCACAAGGCATACACCCTCTGTACACGTGACACTGAGGATAACATCAATGGGTTTTAGGAATGGGTTGTCCTCCTGTATCTATCAACAGAGCGTAAGAAAGAGGGGGGGTTGAGTGTGACTGTTGTTTCCTCAAACAATTATTGAGAGATGCGGATTGAGGGACTTTATGACACTTGACGTCAGGTACATTTTTGTTTCCCTATGCATATATGGGATAGGTCTCTACCATCACCACATTACATGTCACCCTATTTTGTACACTACATTACAAGGCTCCTTGGCCTTCCTCCTTGTATCTATACCAAACCGAGGGGGGGGGGGGAGATGCACTAATGCACCATCAACTATGCACATTGGCATACTCCCTTTGAACCATCACTCTTGTCAATTTCTAAACCGGGTGTGAGACTAGGTTTCCATCATTATTCAAATCGAGCAATGTCTGTTGTGGGGCGAGTGACCGTTCTTTTATTCCAATTTGAGTGACTGTGTGCGGAGTGCAATATCCTTCACCATTGATGATTTTCCACGATTCCCTCAGCAACTCTGCCTCCCCCCTGGGTGCTATTGCATGGTCCCTGCTATGCTGAATGTGTGTTGTGAAAGACACTTTGGTACCTCCTGCAGCCGACTGCGACACAATATGTGACATTGCCAATCAACTTCAATTCTTGGCAACATGGGCCAAGTTTTTCTAATCCTTCACCTTCTATTTTTCAGTGACAGTCATGTTTTAAGTGTGGGGATGTTCGCAGTTGCGGTCTAATGTGTGGTCTTAGGTCCTTGTTGCTCAGTTCACCCTTCCCAGTAAGGTCTTAAGTGCGGGGACACATCCATGTGCTTCTATGTTGCATACCCTTTAACATCTAGCCTGTTTTGCTCCTACATGTATGCCATGTCCTGTTTTTACTCTAATGGGGTCCTTTCCCCATCCACCCATCTCTCTTTACCCCCTTCATGCAGTCGTTTCTTTTATGTTTCCCTTTTTCCTTGTTTTGACTTTTTTTCATGCGCACGCATCCTTAGTTCACCAAAACCCCATCCAACTTGATAGCCCTATTCGTCCCTTCGACTTGGCTACTTTTCCTTTTTATAGCCCCCCTATTCTGAGTCGTGGATCTTGAGTTATTATTTTTGAAGAATTTTCTACCCATTTCATGTGTTTCCATATGAACGTTCCTTTTTCGCATCAAAATTGCAATCTGATGAGCCAACCTTGCCCTAAACCTTCTCATGGACATTTTTACTTTTATTTCCTATCATTCCAATGTACAGTTTGTCCATTATTAAATTTTCAGTCAATTTGGGTATTTTTGTGTGCATTTTTGACTATTTTTCTATGTGAACTTACCTTATTCACCTCTGAATTTAATTTTGATTGTATAGCCATGTTAAGCTTGATCCCCTGTATGATTTTTCTTTTTTTCCTGTCCTGTTCTGACCTATCGATTTTATTTTATTAATGTGTTTTGTATGTTCTTTCTTCTTCTTTTTTCCATGTGAATGCCCCCTAACGCCCTCGAAACTATCTTTTGACCGGACCCATTTCCCTCTCTTCCCTTGACATTTTTCTTTTTCGTTTCCCTCTGACTCGATGCACGGATTTCTCCGTATTAAATTTTGACTCCATTTTTAATTGTGTTTTTATTGTTTTTTCCATGTGAACGCGCCTTCCCATCCCCAGCACCGCATTCGACCTTTCCCATCTTGTCTGCCCTATTCCTGAGGAATTTTTTGTGCTCAGTTCATCGCGTTTTAACCATCAAATCTTTTTTTATTACTTTTTTTTTCCACATGACCGGGTCATATCTTTGTCAGAATGGCATTGTGATGTGACCTGCCTGTTTGGCATGTAGTTTCGTACATTTTTCCTTTTTTCGCACTTCATTTCGACGGATAGATTTTTTGAAATTAACTTTTGTCCATTTTGTGCCCCAAAGTTGCATGGGTTTGTGCACGAACGCCCTCGTTTCCATCTTTCGATGCGCGTAACATGTTCGTTCCATCGTCAGCCATCCCTATGCCTGCCTGCATCCGCTCCACATTCTCCACAGGGGGGATATTTCTCTTTTTCTTTTTATTTCTTCTTCTTCTTAACTTTTATTTATTATTATTTTTATTAAAAAATAACCCCCTCTCGCGTCCCCTCACCCCCTCTTCCTCTTCCCTCTTCTCTCTCCCGTTCTTTCTTTCTCTCTCTCTCTCTCTCTCTCTCTCTCTCTTTCTTCCTCTCTTCTCGACTCCTCTCTTTCTCTCTCCCCTCCCTCCTTCCTCACTCCCACCTGTACCTCCTACCCCTCCTCCTCCTCCTCCCCCTTCCCAGTTGCCGGCGCTGCCATTACACCCCTTGCCACCGCTGAATACTCTTGCCGCCCCGCTGCCTCCTCTCTGGCCATTGCGCTTCTTGTTCGCCACCCACAGGGCCAGACCACCCCCTGTCGTTGAACCTCTTGCTCGTCGGCTCTGCGACAGGCCCTCGCCATTGAACCTCTTGCCTGTTGGTGCTGTGACCTGCCCACTAGGTCTCCTCCCCCCCGACGGCTGGGTCTCCTTCTCCCCCGCTCGTAGGGCCAGGCCCCCTTGTCGCCTGCTGCTTACACCCCCTCCACCCCCTGCTAACACCCCTTTCCCTCCACCCCCTGCTAAACCCCGCTTTCCCATCCCCTACTAACCCCCCTTTCCCACCCCCTTTACTAAACCCCTTTCCCATCCGCAGAAACCCCTTTCCCCCATTAACCCCCTTGCAGGTCCCCCTTCCCACGGGCCTTGCGACCCCCCCAACCCCCATAGGCCCTTTTTCGTAATGGAACCACACCACCACGGATGACACCGGCTCGCACCACACAACAACACCCTACCCCACCAGGCCAATCACGTGTTGGTGTAGGTCTTGGATTTTCTGCGTGCTGGAAGTGCCCATTCATGCACGAGGACATGTCTTGTTTCATCGTGTCACAGAGTTTCTGTTCATGTGCAACTGTGCTGTTGGGTACCTTACTGTCTTGATTTTGATTATTTTATTCCCATAAATTAGAAAACTCGTAAATTCATTCAAAAAATTGGTAAAATGTGTAAAAATAATAAAAATTTCATTAAAAAGCTAAAAAATGACCATAAAAACAAAAAAAATCCAAAAATTTCTTGAAATTTAAATACAATTTCCTTCACGTTTTCGACCATTCCAAACATATAAAAAATAAAAAAACTAAAAAATATAAAATAAATGAGAAAATGTCTAAAAAAATAGCTCAAAAATCTTGAAATTGTTTTGAAAAATTGGTATAATTTCCAGTAGTTGATAATGCCATTAAAAAAAAGAAAAACATAAAAAATCTCATTAAATCATAAAATTTCATGAAAATTCCATAAAATCCTTAAAAAAGTACTAATGATTAGCAAAAAATCCTAAGAAATTTCCATAAATTCTTGCTTGTTGGCCTTCGTTGTGATTGCGTTCAGTCAGTGCTTGGATCACATCAATGGATGAGTGCGTAAAAGTTTTAGTTGCATACATATCCCTACCATGTATTTTCTTTCTATTTCTTTTATTTTTGGTTTCTCCAAAATCACGATTAATTACTAAAAGAAACTTTAATCCACACATGTTTTCATGCGCATCTGCACTAAAGACACATATTTCTAAATTAAAAATAAATCTAATGTTCACTTAGCATGCATTTTATGCACTACAGACACATCTGAGTTTATTTAAAAATGAATCTGCCATCACAAGTGCACACACTAAACAAAAAGTGCTAAATACACACTTAATTTTTAATCAATGAATTTGCATTTAGAGACCTCTAGTTTAGTACGTTCCATTGGTGTGTACTATATTCGAATGGCGCCTCATACTCCTCTAGTTCAGTATGTTCCATTGGTGTCTCATGATTATTCTTTATTACTGGATTTAGATCTTATCAGCAAAGCAAGCTTAGCCAAGTTTGTAGCACTTTCATTGCCACTTATCCCGGAGGATACTAATACTTGTGATATGTTTCTCACCTCTTATAGTAAGAGTTCTGGCCTTGTAAGAGGAACAATTATCCAATTGACGTCGAAAAGCTTGGGCAAGGCTTTGTCTTTACCCTATCTTGAGGAGACTCTTTCCCTACTATTGCTCGACAATTATTCTCGAACAAGGATATTCATAAGTTGTTGCAGAAGCAAATACAAGATGTGTTGGACCCCAAGAATTTTCTTACTACCTTTGGCATCAGTGTCTCCATGATCTCTAATACTGTGTGGAAGCAACTATGCCATTTTCTTCAAGACAGGTTTATGCCCTTGTTAAGACACCCTCTAATTACCTTTCAAAGGAATTGTTTATAGCTTCCAAAATGGTGTTGAAAGGCATAACTATTGATTGGAGTTCCTGCCTTTTGTCAAAGATGGATCAACACTTTGTCAGAGCCATAAGGAGTAATGTAACTAATGTTACATTTGGTTCCTACCTTTTTGTCTTCTTGGTATATGCTGGCCCTCCAAAGGAAGTTCCTACCTTGATAGTTGATCCACTAGAAGCTCCTCCTCCTATACTGAATGCATTGATGTTGTCATTGACGATCTTGATCCTATCCCTCCTGTGGTAGTTCAGAGTAAATGCCTTAAACGAGTGGTTGAATCAACCCCACTTCCTCCTTCAGTCTTCATTCCTATTCAATCTAGTAGTCAACTACTATCTTTCCTCACAATGCTGAATCTTTTCAGAGCACATCATGATGGTACTCTGGAAATTTCCATTCCTTTTGTACAACGCTTGGTTGTTGGAGATGCAATTCCCTTTCTATGTCAAGACATTCAAAGTTCTATTGATCTCTCGGTAATTTCCTGTATCCAACAGCTCTATTTTTCTTGCTATTTGACGAAGTTCAAAAGACCAAAGAAGAGATGAAAAAAGCAAATGATGAGCTAGCTTCAGCTCATGAATGCTTTTCTGATCTTTGTACTCATATGGAGTAGTAGACTAAGATCATTTATGTTCAAAAAATAGAAATTTCTAGTTTGCACACTCAGTTGGCTGACACTAAAACCCAAGTGGTTAATGTGACTGAGGATAGGGATAGATTGTTGAAGGAATCTCAAGAGCTTCAAGCTTTGATAGCTACCCAAACCAAGAAGCTTAAATTAGCAAATACCACCTTAGAACATAGCAACATCCAAATTCAACAACTTAACGATCAGTTGGTTCAGTCATGTTCTTCTTCACAGAGTCCTAATGTACATCTAGTTTCTTCTTTGTCCCCTACAGACTTGGCAGTTCTTCAATGACAAGCCACATTATGCCCTTTGTTCCACGCTAAAGTGGAAAGGCTTCAATCCAGGATGCACTTATTATGGTCTTCATTTGAGTAGTTCCAGGAGTATGTTCCTTCAGATCACTCATTTTTTGTGCACTATCAGCTACAGAAGTTGGCCTTGTATATTAAGCTCTCAACGATGGACCTACCTCTTCCAGAGGATGGATGGAGTGAAGCCTAGTATTCTGAATTATTGACTGAAGTAGTGCGAATGGTCTTTAAAGACTCTATGAATTTGGATACAATGCTAATGTCTTATAGGTATTTGAGAGGTGATCTGTTGATTCTAGACGATGGAGATCTAGCTTGGTATGTTGGGGATGTGGTCTGACAAGCTTCCTTGTACGTAAAAAATTTGGAGTTGCTAATAGATGAGATGTTTCAGTGTTATTCCTCCAAAGTGGCTACTTGCCATGACACTTCATGGCATACAATGATTGATTCTGTGCTCCTAAACCAAAGATAGAATAAAGCCTCTATTCATGTGCAGAACATTAACCAACAGAGGGTGGATCTTTTAGCATATCTTGTCAAACAACATCCATTTGATTCATCTTTCTTTGATGCTTACCATCGATGATCTGCTTTAGGTCCATCCGTTCCTAGCTTATCTTATTATCAACAAATGGCCCATAGATATGATACTTATTTTTCCATTCATAAATCCAAGTCAATAGTCATTTTACCTCTCCTTTTTCAACCTCAAGGTGCCCCTCAAATTTCAATTATTACTTATTGTTCTTTCATTGAAGATCGAGTAATTTTTCCTTCCCCATCTTGTCCTTCCCCATCCATACATATTCCGTCCACTTTTCCTGCTTTTCAATTAACGCATTTCTTAATCGATTCACCTAAATTCTCAATTAATCCTTCTTTAGCTCATTTCTCGTTTTATGATTTTTCCTACCCATCTCTTCATCCTCTTTTACCCATTCCTCTTCCATCTCATACCACTTCTATTTCTCAGCCCCCTTAGTTGTTGGTTAGTGGATATGCAGGGTTTGATCAAAAGATTTCTAGAAGAAGAGGATAGAGCTCAACTGATTCTCTTACTGGATCGCATATTAATTGGCCATTAATTCTAGGGGAGTGGATGACTACTAGTCAAGCGTATTAGAATTATCTCCATTTTGCTCAACAATATTCACAATCTACAAATCCTTTTGTGAGATTAGCAGCTCACTTTGCTTGGTATCTAGAATATATGCATAGGCATTCACATAATGATCCAAGGGCCATTCCAAAGTTATGCATGAATGTCAATGTACACATTGATTCCCAATAACTAGATGTAATGTTTTTTCATGCCCTTTGTCTACCTACCAGATACCTTGTCTTGCTAGTAAGGATGTGTTGCCTTCAATTTTGCCAGAAGCCTCCAAAAACTTGTGTAGATGAATCCTTATCCACGGATCATTTTTGTAATCATCAAGCCTTCAACATGGATCATCTTCACTGATACCTCTAGATGTATCTTTCATGATTTATAATGGTATATCCCTCTTTTGGAGGTGCCATTCAGATGGGTGTGTTGTATTTGTGTTGTGTTAATTTCTATATATGATGGGTTCATGGTGGTTGAATATTGGATTTGTTCAAGACATATATATTTTCAGAGATTTGCAATGATGGTGATGGTGGATGGAGAGCTTAAGAAGCTGTTGAGAAATCAAATGATGTATGCTTAGAAGAGGCTTTGTATAAGAGAGATGACAAAAGTTGTATGCTCTAGAATGCTCTAGGAAGAGATGTCCAAAATCCCATAAGCACAGAGAGGAAAAGTGGTACTACCCAAAAGCTATATGAGCATGTACTTGACACTCATTTCAAAAAAATGGAACTATCAGTTTGAGTTACTCAAGACTGTCTTTATGAGTCCAAGCTAATCTATCTTGGAACCTAATTCACTTGAGTTACAATATCTTATTTTGGTAATGTATCGTGTTTTTGATTTGCGTCCACCATAGCTAACTAGCTCTAGATCCATGTTTCTTAACATGGTATCGGAGCCATGGCTAAGCTAGATAGCGAGTGGGCATAGCTTCGTAACATTCCCTTCTTCCTTGCATAGTCTAAACCCTTTTCATCTCGTTCTTCTCCTTGTACACGTCTATCTCTATTTCAAAATTTTCAAGCCAACATCCAGTGTTGTGTATGAAGTAAAGAAGCTCAAGAAAGAAGAAGTTGTCATTTGGAAGAAGAAGAAGAGGGGCCTGCTTAAGGCCAAGCTGAGGGATTGCTTTCAATTACAAGCAAGAAATTTGCTTTGAAGAAAAAGGAAAGGGTGTGTTTTTTGGTTTGACAGAGAAGAGAAAGAAGAAGAAGGTGTCGAGTTTCAGTTGTAGAGCCTCATCATCTTCAGTTGCATCCTATTCTGACGAATCCTCCTTGTAATAGAGTGCAGACTAGTCCACACCGCTCTTTGCCTTCTTCAAGGTTATCACTAGCTTGTTTGGGTTTACAACAACACGAGACATGTCTAGCAAGATCTCTTTATTAAGCTTCCAAATGGCATATCTAAAGCTCTGTCCGCGAGTGGCATGTAGTAGAGCGCACTGTTGGTTCGATTGGGGAGCCTGCTGAAGCTTGAAAAGGAAGCCCTAATCACAATCGGCATCAACATATTGAAAGATGCCATTAGAGCTATCGCGAGCCACAGAGAAGCGACGCCTGCAATTCATCGTTTGTTCTTAACCTTATCCTAAGGTTCACAAAATCAAAAAGGCCTTTTTTTTCTTAACCCTCTTTCACACCTATTCACACCCTCTCTATCGAACCTCTTTTCACACTAAACTATTTTGGACTGAAATTTATTTACATTGAAAAAGGCCTATTGTTCTAGTCATAATCTTGATCTCAAAAGTGAGTTTATGCTTCAGTGATTAAAATCCTTATAAATCTCTAGTTTATTGTAAAAGGATAGACACTGCCCGAGAGTTCTCGTGGTAAGACCTCCTACTAAGATGACTGAAGTGGAACATATAGCAAAAGTTAATGGTGAAGGCTTCCATGCCTGGAAGGAGAAGACCATGTATCATCTTATGCGGAAAAACTTAAGGGACTTTTTTGAAGATGATGGAGATAACAAGAAGGAAGATGATGAAGATGGGTTCGTTGAAGAAGACCAGTTCAAAACCAAAGAATGGAAGAAGATGAATAACAAGGCACTAGGCATCATTGCCTAGGGACTAAGTGATGTTGTACTACATCATATATCTGGGATTAGAAATGCTAGAACCGTTTGGGAGGAACTTGATAGAATGTTTGGTACCCAAGCAAAGAACTCAAAGGTAAAGCTACTCATGCAATTTTATAAACTAGATATCAAAGAAAGTGCTTCTATGACCATGCACATTAGCAAGTTCAAGAGCCTATAAACCCAGCTTGCAACTCTTAAGAAGAATATTGATGAAGATGAAGCAATAGCCGTACTACTTGCAAGTGTAAACAAGGATCCACATGAAAACCTTGTGTCTACTCTAAGTAATGTTCCAAGTCTCTCACTCAAAGATATTGAGCACTCACTGCTTGATGGAGAAAGCAAATTTAAAAGCAAAGATGTAAAAGAGACCAGCTCAAGGAAAAACCTCTTATACACTAGAGGAGCTACTGGACCCAAGGGAAGAGGTCGAGGATTCCACACCGACAACAGGAGTTGGATGACATGTCATTATTGTGGTAAAACTGGCCATATTGTTAGTGAATGCTTCCACAAGAAAAGAGCACAACAGATGCAGAATAACCACCACCAAATCAATTTATGAATGAAGAAGAAGAAAAAGATACTTCCACTACCATCAACAACTATGACAAACTGTTTTAAGGAATTTGTTCCCATAGTGGATAATGTAAAAACCCTACCAAAAATGTAAAGTTTCAAGCCTTAACTTGATTAGGCTGCTAGAGAGCTAGTTTCTCGGGCCATGTCATCATGAAGGGGGGGCAAAAGCCAGCAAGGATAGAGACTCATCATTTGAGGGGGGGGGTGTTGAGAAATCAAATGATGTATGCCTAGAAGAGGCTTTGTATAAGAGGAATGAAAAAAGTTGTATGCTCCAGAATGTTCTAGGAAGAGATGTCGAAAATCCCATAAGCATAGAGTGGAAAAGTGGTACTACCCAAAAGCTATATAAGCATGTACTTGACACTCATTTCAAAAAAATGGAACTATCAATTTGAGTTACTCAAGACTGTCTTTATGAGTCCAAGCTAATCTATCTTAGAACCTAATTCACTTGAGTTACAATCTCTTATTTTGATAATTTATCGTGTGTTTGATTTGCATCCACCATAGCTAACTAGCTCTAGATCCATGTTTCTTAACAGAAGAAAAGATACAGAATCTCTTATATCCTTTACAAATTTATTATGATTTGCTGTTGTTTATAAGATATGTTAATGGATAAAGGGTTTTCCTTTCGTTGTATTCTTTATTAGATATATGCTATAATTTGTGATCATGGTTGGGTGGTTTATTGAAGATGCTCAAGAAGATCAAGTTGAGCTCTTTGATGAACTTGTATTCCCTTTTTCCTATGTCGCGAGGACGCTCCCTTATTAAGTGTGGGGATATGTTGAATGCTGAAATGACTTGATTTTTTGGATGATTTTTGTTGTTTTTGAGGGTTGAATGGTTGATTTTTGATGAATTTTGAATTATATTTAATAGTTTTGTAAGTGTTTGAGAGTGTTTTGGATGAGGTTGATTATGTTTTGGAAGCTCATGATGTTTTTCAATAGAGATATGAGGCTATGTGATGTTTTGATAGGTTTTTTTGAGGTTTTGATAGCTTCTATTTTGTTCTATTTTTCTTGTGTATGAAGCATGGAGTAATGATTGATGAAGGTTAAGGTTGTTTGAAAGCTCATTAAATGGTTTTTGATAGTTTGGAATGATTTTAGTATGAGTTATGTGGTTCTGATGTTTTCTGTTGACCTTTTGTAACCCTTTGTTGAGCATCTGTAGAGCCTCTATTCTGTTTTGTTTTGTATGCCTTTGTATATAAGTGTTCTATAGAATTTATGTGAGACTTTGGAAAAGTTTTCTAGCCTTGAAAAGAGGTGAATGTAAATTCAAAATAGCTCAATGAAGTGGAAGAAGTAGATGCTGAAGATTCAGGGAAAGACAAGAGTGAAGTGATAGTGATGAGCTATGAAGAGTCATTGTAGTGGATATGGCGACCTTTCATATCAAACACACCTCTTGAAAGAGGTATCCACGAACAAAGAAGGGTTATTATGAGTGATTATTGAGTATTGTAGTAAGGATATGATGTACTATTGATTAGAGAGAGAGAGAAAGAAAGAAAGAAAGAAAGTTATATTAATGTCTTCTAAAGACCAAAACTAGCCTATGAGACAAACTGTGATACAACTGATGAGGTCCAGCTATCCAAAATAAAAGTGTTGAATGAAAAGCTAAAAACTGGAAACTGAAAATATGGTGTTGTGAGTGTGATAAGTATCGTGTATGTGTATGTTCATATGTAGCTCTGGTACTCCAGATAATGGCTACAAAAGGGGAACAAATGTCGGCTGTGATAAAGTGGTGCAATGTGTATATGTAATAGATGCAGGGAGATATACTATCCTGGGATGTAGTAGCAGTCGTCGAAGTCGCTAATAGCAGGTGATCCCTCCTGGATGCAGGATGTGGTACATCGGCAGTGGAGAAAGAGCAAACTGGAGATCTGAGATCCAATGTGTCGAGTGTCGTCGGATCTCAGTCTACTGTCGATGTAGATCAAGAATCCTCCGGATCTCCTGTCGGTGTGGCTATGGGGTCCGAAACCCACGGATCCTCATGCGGCGTCGGGTATGCTGGTCCTCAGCCTGCTGTAGTGTGAGCTCGGAGGTCTGGCTGGAGGCTGGTACAGTAGCTCTCACTCTGTCTATCTGAAAGAATTGTGTAATAGTCGTCTGGGTGGGCCCCTCTCTGACTGGGACCCGCTGTGTGCTCTGCTCTCTGATGTGCCATGCCTCTCCCGAAAAACAGCCAAATGATCTCTGATCCATATCAGTCATACATCCCTGAAGTGAGCTGCTCAATGTGTATCTAAATCTCAACTCTGAGTATGCCGGGCATCTGAGAACAAAATGCTCCTCACTCTCCACCTCTGATCTGCAAAGGGGGCATATCCTCTCCTCCTGTGGGATGCCACTGGCTATGCCACTCTTAATCATAAGCTGATGTGATGATACCTTGAGCTGTCCAATAAGAACTCTCAATCGATGTGGCATATAGATCTGCATATATATCGGAATCTCTATGAATCCCTGCTCTGATATGCTCAAGAGCTGTGTATGATAATGTGCCATCTTCGATGGTAGTGGCTGTGCAGGGCTGACCCATGTCCTTTGTATATAAATATGCCATATCTCCTGTCTGATGACTCTGTTCCTCTCAGAGAGAGAGAGGGTGTAAGTGGGAGCCTGAGTATCATATAGAAGAGGTGGGAGTCTATCAATGTCCAGCCCATGTCTATCAAACCAAGCTCTAGTCTGTGCATACCATGATGTGGTATCCCCTGCTCGAGCCATCTCTTGAGATGCCATATATGCTCTGTATGCAATGCGATCTCTATCCATATCCTGAAATCTGTGTAGGAAGCAGACTGTCTGAAATAATGCCTCGGCTAGCATGGGCGGTGTGGCAAGCTCTGCTCACACAATGTCATGTGGGACTGAGGCCTTGCTGCGAATCAATTTAGATATTATGATCACCTGAGGTCTCTCCATCAATGTCCATACATAATCGGCAAGGCCTGGCCCCCATATAGTTGCTCCATACATCAGTGCAGGAGTGACTAGAGTATCAAAGAGCCACCCCTTGGTGCGGGGCTCCTGGAAATGTGCCTGATGACACTGTCGCTCCATAAGAGCCAATGCTGAGTATCCTCTAGTGAGGCGGTCACGAGCTGCCTATGTCATCGAGAAAATCCCTGAAGCTGCTGTAAAGGTGACTCCCAAATATACATATGATCCAGTGACCTCAATACTCCCTCCTGCTGCCATGAAAATACTCTGTCTACGTATCTGAGCTGATGTATGGAATATAAGAACCTTGGTTTTACCAAGGTTCACTGTCATGCCTCTCTGTATGCAAAAATCATCCAATGCTAATAAATGCTGCTGTAATCCCTGAGCTGAATCTGAGACCAACACAATGTCATCTGCATATAGTAAGATATGAACTGTGGCTCCACTGAGATCTATACCTCCACTGGCTCGCTGTTGAATAAACTCTGCTATCTCATCAATGTATAGCCCAAATAGAGTCGGTGAGAGTGGGCATCCTTGTTTCACACCAATGATGCTCACAAGGGGATCTGATATACCTCCCGGACATCTGACTCTGCCAGTAACCCGCTCATATAGTGCATAAATACCCCACATCATGTCATCGTCCACCCCTAGATCAAGTAGGCGTCTGAAAAGCCTCTCTCTCGGAACCATGTCAAAGGCTTTGCGGAAATCCACAAAGCAACAATACAATCTCTATTTCTTCACTCGTGTCTGGTCGATCAGACAACGGAGAGTGAAGATGTGGTCTATGGTAGAAAATGCCCGTCTGAACCCTGCCTGTCCGGGTGTGCGCATGCACTCTCTCTCTACCAGCGTGCTGAGCTCCTCCTCCATCACCGTGCCATAAAGTTTGGCCAAAACTGGCCCAATCATGATGGTCCTATATGTGTTAGGATCCATAGGATCCCCTGACTTGTGGATAGGTACAATGGTGTGCTCTGTCCACGAGTCAGGGAACCCCTCAGACAATGCACGGTTGAAGAGGTGAGCAATGAGTGGAGCCAATGTGTCTCTTCCATATATAATATGCTCTGCCTGAAGATCAAACTGGTCTCAAGCGCGGCCATGCTGTAACCGTGAGATAGCATGTTTCACCATACTAGTGGTGAAAAAGGATGAAATACCCGGTCTCGGTGTACATGGTGTGGGTATCAGCGACGGCTGTGCAGGTACATGATATAAACTCTGTGCGAGAGAGAGAGAGAGAGAGAGAGAGAGAGAGAGAGAGAGAGAGAGAGAGAGAGAGAGAGAGAGAGAGAGAGAGAGAGAGAGAGAGAGAGAGAGAGAGAGAGAGAGAGAGAGAGAGAGAGAGAGAAAGTTATATTAACGTCTTCTAAAGACCAAAACTGGCCTATGAGACAAACTGTGATACAACTGATGAGGTCCAGCTATCCAAAATAAAAGTGCTGAATGAAAAGCTAAAAACTAGAAACTGAAAATACGGTGCTGTGAGTGTGATGTGTCGTGTATTTGTATGTGCGTATGTAGCTCTGGTACTCTAGATAATGGCTACAAAAGGGGAACAAATGTCGGCTGTGATAGGGGAACAACTGTCGGCTGTGATAAAGTGGTGTGATGTGTATATGTAATAGATGCAGGGAGATATACTATCATGGGATGCAGTAGCAGTCGTCGAAGTCGCTAATAGCAGGTGATCCCTCCTGGATGCAGGATGTGGTACATCGGCGGTGGAGAAAGAGCAAACTGGAGATCTGAGATCCAATGTGTCGAGTGTCGTCGGATCTCAGTCTGCTGTCGATGTAGATCAAGAATCCTCCGGATCTCCTGTCGGTGTGGCTGTGGGGTCCGAAACCCACGGATCCTCGTGCGGTGTCGGATACGGTGGTCCTCAGCCTGCTGTAGTGTGAGCCCGGAGGTCTGGCTAGAGGCTAGTACAGTAGCTCTCACTCTATCTGTCTGAAAGAACTGTGTAATAGTCGTCTGGGTGGGCCCCTCTCTGACTGGGACCTGCTGTGTGCTCTGCTCTCTGATATGCCATGCCTCTCCCAGAAAACGGCCAAATGATCTCTGATCCATATCAGTCATACATCCCTGAAGTGAGCTGCTCAATGTGTATCTAAATCTCAACTCTGAGTATGCCAGGCATCTGAGAACAAAATGCTCCTCACTCTCCACCTCTGATCTGCAAAGGGGGCATATCCTCTCCTCCCGCGGGATGCCACTGGCTCTGCCACTCTCAATCATAAGCTGATGTGATGATACCCTGAGCTGTCCAATAAGAACTCTCAATCGATGTGGCATATAGATCAGCATATATCTCGGAATCTCTATGAATCCCTGCTCTGATATCCTCAAGAACTGTGTATAATAATGTGCCATCTTCGATGGCTGTGGCTGTGCAGGGCTAACCCATGTCCTCTGTATATAAATATGCCATATCTCCTGTCTGATGACTCTGTTCCTCTCAGAGAGAGAGAGGGTGTAAGTGGGAGCCTGAGTATCATATAGAAGAGGTGGGAGTCTATCAATGTCCAGCCCATGTCTGTCAAGCCAAGCTCTAGTGAGTGAGAGAGAGAGAGAGAGAGAGAGAGAGAGAGAGAGAGAGAGCCAATTCTATGCTAAACAATGTGTCTACTTATGAGAGATTTTGCGAGAAAGCTATGGAATCTTTGAAGATGAATCATATGTGATATCTTTCCATTCAAAGTGGAGTATTGTTTTGTGTTTATGATTTCTATTAAATATTTCTATGAAGAATATGAAGAGAATGATGGATTTTATTATAGTTAAAGTCGTGGGAGAATTGTTTCTATGAAGTTACATGAAGATTTCTTGTTCCTTGTATTGTTTTCTTTGTTGAGACCATATAAAATATGAAAAATATGGTCGTTTATGTTACAAGATAGATTTTCTTGCAATAAAAACCCTATTTCCTTGGTGTTTCTTTTGGGGCTCCAAAGTCCTTAACCGTGATGTGGAAGTTGGTCCATCAAAAGTGGTTATAGCTAATGCTATACATTGTAGTAGCTACTGAAAATATAAATAAGACCTCACTTCTTTTGGGTGCTTTCAAGACTAGCACTTTCACTTGTTCTTTCTTTACATCCTCAATGGATACTCAACATGGGTCACTCCAAACAAACCGACAGTTGAAGGATAGTAGATTCATCAATGGCAATGTTCTCTCTTCCAGTGCATTAATAAATCTTTGATAGTATCCCACCACTGATGATAGAAAGCTATGTACTTTTTTAAGAGTATGTGGCACATTCATAGCAATAATAATATTTATCTTTTTAGGATTAGTCACAATACCAGCTGAGCTAACCACATGGCCTAATAACAATCCATAGGGCACTCCAAAGACACACTTTCTTGGATTAAGAGCACTGTAAAACTTCCTACAATGCTCAAAATATTTTCTTAAAAATAACTAGTTATCTCTACCTTGTGGTGGCTGCCTCTAGATCATCACTAAAGAATTTCAACTCATCTAGGAAAATATCAACCAAAGTCTTATCAGTTGTACATTGCCAAGAACCTGGTGCATTGCATAACCCAAATGCCACAACATGATATGCAAAGGTACCAAATACATTGATAAATGCCATTTTCAACTTGTCGTCCTTTGTAATAGCCATTTGGTTATATCCAACAAAGTAATCCATAAATGTATAGATATCCCTACCCATTGATCTAGAATCCTGTCAATAAATGATAGTGCATAGTAGTCTTTGACTGTCTGTTTATCGAGCTTCCTAAAATATACACAAAGCCGAACTTGATTATTATTATTATTTTAAATAACTATAGGCGAACACCACTCTATGTGTTGTACAGGAAATATTAGGCTAGCCTTACATAAATTTTGCAACTCCTCAAATAGTTCGTCCCTTAGCTCAAAAGGCACATGCCTCACTTTTTGTCGCAAAGAGGGTGGCTACCTTCTTTCAAGGGAATGGTATACACAACTAAACTGGGAGGAATACCTCTTAACTCATCATAGCTCTAGGTGAAGATGTCATAGAATTCTTGGATCAAGGAGACATAGTTCTTCCTTTCTTCCAAATTGAGCATAGACCCTAATTTAATCAACCGTGGATTATCCAACGTACCAAGGTCTAGCTCAATCACGTCTATGTCTCTTATTCTATCTTGAGCTTCTATCGGCTCATTTAGAGTCACTTGGTAGACATTCTCTATAGTGGACCCCTCTTTTGATTTGTCACTTAATGAAGAACCATTACCAGACGAATCCTCTAATGCATCTAATTTTGACGAAGATAAAATACTCTCTCACTTTGAGGAGATTTAGGAGATATGCATCCATTATCACATGTCAGGCACCTCTACCAAAAATCAAACGACTAGTGGGTATATCAACTTGATAATTGGATTGCAAGATCCATGGTCTTCCTAACAATACTTGCCAGCTTGCTTGCCCTGCAAACCTAATAACCCTAAAGTCCACAATTGCATTCCACATTAGCAATAGTCAGGTGGACGTTAGTAATGCAACCTTCAAGTTTTCTTAAATTGTCATCAGCCATTCGGAGAATTGTGGAGGCATCCTTTTGGATTTCCAGGCCTAATCTTTCCATCAATTCTAAACTCATAATGTTGACGGAAGATCCCCTCTCCATAATGGCATGTCCCAGTAATATGCTATCAACGTATGTTACTACCATTGGGCAATGCTTTTTAGCATGTTCAAACCAATAATTTCCCACTCGAGCTATTTCTAAGGGCTTAATGGTATACCTAATACAAAGAATCCGAACTCTTTACACGCTCCTGGAGATAACTTGATCAATTGCAAGAGATTCATATTAGGCTTTGCCTCGCAAAGAGAACTTGCTAAATCAAATTTATGATAATTAGCAATGGTTCTCTTATCCCACCATACTATTCTTTCTCTTGCTTGTTGATGTAATGTCCTCATTACTGAGTTTATTCTAATGTGCATATACATTCCAAAGAAAAATTGATTCATGTCGCAAATTTATTTTTAAAAGAAAAAGAAAAATACTAGTTCTAATTATGAAACTGACTCTCATTATGAAGATAATTAATGAGGCATTATATGCCAGTTCCTGGAATAAAGACTTGGAAGTTTGTAGTATATAACAACAAAAAAAGAACTAGCCTAGTGGATAGTCACTTGGTAGTTAAGCGCACTTGGGTGACGACACTGCTGGGATGGGTGACCTGCCGGGAAGATTTTCCTACAAGCTAGTGGGAGCTTCTTGTGCGTAGCACCCAACGGTGCCAACGAAGCCTTTGTAGCCTGTTTCCAAGTAAGCCAAGGCCAAGATGCCAAGGTCTATGCCTTGGTCGCCGCCTTAGTTGCCACTTGGAGTGACGCCCGGCCACGCGGCGCGCAATGTGTCCTCGCCCATATGTTCGTCAATTTTTATCTTCATGCTGTAGAAGTGGAGCCCCTCCCTGACATCATCAATGACATTGTCAAAAACACTAAAAGAAAGCATTCTCTCTTTGTCATCGATGATATAATCCAAGAACACAAAAAAAGGCAAGTGTCCTCTCTTCTATTCCCCCCTCTCCCCCTCCCCCCCCTTGCAAAATTATAAATTGAGGGCTTGGGGATGACCAAAAGAGCGACAACGAGCAATCTTGACGAGGACGAGATGTTGATCGAGAAGGAGGATACTCTATTGCACGAGACGAAGAGACATCATTCCGTTCAACCCAAGGAAGGGGATAATACGCTGAAGGACTCTTATCCTCTTCTACCCCGATGCGAGAAGAGAAGACACTGAAGAACTCTATCCTATTCTATCATATCTCTACTCTCGTCTCTATTCCGTCATGACCCCAAAGAAAAATAATTCAAAAGTGGAAATCACAAATGACCCTACTAATGTGGAAGCATCAGTTGGAGTTACGAGCATGAGAGCCACTAATGGAGTCACGAGCGTGGATGACAACCCTTTATCAACTGCGATACCACATGTTTTTTTTTTCTAAAAAAGTTCAATGCAAATTCAATAGAAATAAGATAAGTCTCTTGAGAAATACTGACTTAAGACTAAGAAACTTGGTTACAAGAATTGGGAAGTTAGAGACCCCAAAATCTAGATACCCCTAGTTAAATTCCAAGGGAAAGATTTCATTATGTAAAACTCAAGTGTCAATTGCTATTAGAATTAAGCATCACTTTGAAGTTACATGATTGATTGAAGTCATAACTGCTTGTAGGCATCAACCTTGTTTGTGATCTTCTAGATTAGATCCTGATTGAATTAAGTATTGGAACAGATAAAAATTGAGGAGTCCTATACCTCGCCCAAGGATAGGTACTGAATTCCCATACCAAGAGGGGATGCTTTTTTAAATCACCGTGGAAGCATGGACCGACTCCGATGGTGAGAGGTCTCCCAACAAGGATCGTATTAAGTAGTAAGTGGATAGGGTTTCAAGGGGGATCTGGCTAGTAAATCCCTTTTTATACCTAGGAACTACTTGGTCCCATGTATGGCCCGAGTTCTACTCGGGACACCTATAAATGCTAGCTATAGGTGGATTTGATATTAGTGACATGCAGATACACCCGATGAGGCAGCACACAAAATTGTAAATTTTTTTCTTTTCTCTTGTATGGGTAGGAGAACACACATTATGGAATATAATCAATGAATTTGTTTTATTCTGATTGTATGCCCGTGAGTAAATTACATAAACGAACAATTGTGCATAAAGGGATTTTAATTAATGAAGATGTTTTTATATGTTTCACATAATGTGGTAGGTAATTAGATAACTAAGAACTTCCATAGAGGGAAACAGGTGGATAATTTTCCTGACAAATCCAGTCCTATGGCAAGGTGGTCTCGGTTAGCCGAGAGGTTTCCCCAAAAACAAACGATAGGAAGAAACTCTAGGAAGGGCCGATTCACTGACTTACCCAGGGTTTGGTCTCAGAACCCGAACTGTAAATTATCCTAGGGAAAAGGTACGGTGGCCTTGCTAGAGCATTGCGAAGGATTTCATAAATCCGTAGTTTGCTACTGGAAAAAAGTGTTGTACTCCATGAACCAAGGGTAATGGCAGTCGCTCCTTCCGGACAAGAAGCCTCTCAAAGGACACCTTCGAATGTGAGCTAGTTGTTGATAGATGACCGTGAGATCAATTAGGAACCTTCAAGTTGGTCCTTCGTGCGTAATGACAGGACGCTTCCACTAAGGGGTAGTTCTAGGGTTAACCAACCAGACAAAAATCCGATCGTTTTGGTTAGAGTATGGATGGCAACGACTAGAAGGTAAACTCTAGGTGACTAGTAAAACGTAATCTATCAAGAAATCAAGGTGGGTACGTCACAAGTGGTATCAGAGCAAAAAGAAATTAGAAACTTGGTAATTGTAGCCTGAGATATGAGTTGTTTTTCCCTTCTCTTATTGATATGTGTTTTTCTCTTACCTGGAGAGACGAAGATTGGGAGCAATTCCTAGTCTTCTGAGTGATGTTTACATCGGCAATGCATTCTACGGATTATGGATGGAGAATGCAAGTGATGCAGATTTTGGATCGCATCTACGATCCTTCTCCACTATATCGGGAAAGACGATGGATGATAAGTGGTGGAATTTGTTATATCGACACAAGCCATCTTGCCTTCCTTTAGAACAATTTGAAGCGGATAAGATTGATGGAAAACCTTAAAGTTGTGAAGATATATTTATTCCATGAAGCCATAGTGAATTCAACTTTATTCACCAGATGCCAGGAGGTTAAACTAAATCAATATATTTACAAGGAAGTGACAAAGGTCATCCCAGCGGACCGAATTGTAGTTGTCGATCGCTCTAAACGTTGCAATTACATCAAAGATGGACTTCCTAATCTTTCTTTAAAATACTGATTTTTAGATACCCATTCTTCAAAGCCCAATTATTACCCAATGGATGTATCCAAATACCATGCCTAGATTGTATTAGGGAAATCTTCTCTTCCAAATAACCAGCCATCCCAAAAATACACCATGCATTTATCCCCTACAGCAAAAGAAATTATTTTGTCTATCCATTGAATATGAAATTGGTTACCATTCTAGCAATTAAGAATTATGAGTCAGTAGATATATCAAAAATCCATGGTTAGATTCCTTAAGTTCATTCGAAAAAACTCTATCATGATATAACCTTATTTGAAAATTCAATATAAAGCATTTCTATCGTTCTGAAATGATTTCTCTTTTGAAAGATACAAGCAAATTGTATGATAACATTCGTAGAGCTAACTAGAGAAAATCTTACGATATCAGAGGTAACTATTCAACCCTTAATGCTGTTGAGATCCAAGAAAAGAAGTTCTTGCTTAAGAAAATCAAACCACCTGAGTTTGATGGCCAAGGCAAAAACATCGAGGTTGAAGCAGAAATATGGGTTGAGTCCATGGATGATTATTTCATTGCTATTGGAATTACCCCAACTAATCAAGCAATGATTGGCAAGTTAACGCTAATATGAGAAGCGTGAATTTGGTGGAAAGAATGGTGCAAAGACTAAGGAATCTCCAAAGCGTCTGTTAGTTGGGAAGTGTGCATTTTTTAAGAAGCAAATCGAGTATTTAGGGTTTATAGTTTCAACAAAGGGAATTTCACTAGATCCAACCAAGGTCAAGAATGTACAAGACCGGCTGCCTCCAACCACTGTAAGTGAAGTTCGTAGATTTTTGGATTAAACAGGATGTATTGGGTCTTTATTAAGAATTATGCCTTGATTGCTGCACCCCTCACCTACCTACTCAAGAAGCAAGTTGCCATTAAATGGACCCAAGTTGAATAGTCTAGCTTTGACAAGCTTAAGCTAAGTTTAGTCGTAACCCCGATCCTCAAACTACCTGATCTTAGCAAAGAATTCGAAGTGGTGACCGATGCAAGATCTCTTGCTTTGGGATGCGTACTCATGCAGAAAGGACATCTAGTAGCATATTTCTCTAAAAACTTGAAGACTCACGAGAGAAATTATGCTACTCATGACTTGGAATTACTTGCAATTATCCACGCTCTTAAGTTAAGGATACATTATCTACTCGGGAAGAAATTATCACTAGTAACTGACTATAAAAGTCTTAAATGGATCTTCACTCAACCAGATCTAAAGATGAGGCAACATTGGTGGATTGAAGTCTTGCAAGAGTATGATTTTGAGATCAAATATAGACTAGGAAAAGAGAATGTAATTGCAGATGCTTTAAGCTGCAAATCATTTCTCAATGCACTTATCTCAGAAGTACCTCTTAGAGCTCAAACACTAACTACAATGATATCAATGCCTAGCAATTCCATCATCAAGCTAGCCAAGAAGAAGGCGAATAAGGATCCCAAATATCAACAAATGCTGAAGGAAATTCAGAATAAAGAACAAAATTCTAAGCTTAAGACAAAGTATCTTAACTTCTCTATTGACGAAGGGCTTGCCTACTTTAGGACAAGATTATGTATTCCTTCAAGTCAAGATCTTAAGAAGAAGATACTGCAGGAAGCTCATGATTCCCCATTTTTAGGACATCTTGGCTATGCCAAAACTCTCAATGCAGTTAGGAAAAGCTATCATTGGGAAAAGCTCAAAAGTGACATACTTAAATACGTAATCAAATGCTTGAGTTGCCAATGAATAAAAGCCAAACGAGTTAAGCTGCTAGGAAAGCTACAACCACTTGATATTCCTAAGATGAAATAGGAATTCATTACAATGGATTTTGTAGTTGGATTACCCTCAGTTCAAGGAGGATACAACTCGATCATGGTAATTGTGGGCATGTTGACTAAGGTTACCCACCTTATTCTGATCAAAACCAGCTACAAAGCCTCAGATATTGCCAGGTTATTTGTCAAAGAAATCTTTAGACTTCATGGACTACCAAAGAGGATTATCAGTGATCATGATTCTCTATTCACTTCATATTTTTGGAAGGGATTATTTGAAGCTCTTGGTACACAACTTTGTTTTAGTACAACTTATCACCCTCAAACTGATGGGTAGGAAGAGCGTGTAAATCAAGTTATTGAAGACATACTTATGACATATTGTTGCAAAGAACCTAGACAGTGGATACAATATCTACCTTTGGTGGAATGTTTTTACAATGCAGCCTATCATCAGAGCATTCAAATGTCTCCATTTCAAGCTCTATATGGACAAGAATGCCTAACCCCGCTAAACTTCTTTGACTCTACCTTGAAGGTTGAAGCTTCTAAGAAGATGCTTGAAGAGATGGACAAAAAGGTTAAAACCATCAAGTAAGATATACAAGCTTCCAAGGATTGGCAGAAATCCTAAGCTAACCTAGGGAGAAAAGAACGAATCTTCCAAGAAGGGGACAAGGTTTTTATCCGTATATGCCCAAAGAGGAGTTCTTTATCCTTGGGAAAATTCAAGAAGCTAAGCCCAAGATACTGTGGACCTTACAAAGCCATAAAGGCTCTTGGACCTAATGCTTATAAGCTGCAACTTCCTGAAACCCTAAAAGTTCATGATGTATTCCATCTAAGTCTCTTGAAGCCCTATGTACCTAATCCTGATCATATTCTTGATGATCGGCAAGTTGTAATGCCAAGCCAAGGTTCACTTGAACTTCAACCTGATAGAATCTTGGATTTAAAAAAAAGAATCCTTAGGAATAGGACCCTTAGAGAATATCTCATCCAGTGGAATGATTATCTTGAAGAGGATGCCACTTGGGTCGATGAGGTAACCCTTATGAAAGAATACCCCCAGTTTGTCTCGAGATAAGGACATCTCGATTTCTCTAAGGAGGGAAGAATGTAATGTCCCCATTACTTAGTTTATTCTAATGTGCATATACATTCCAAAGAAAAATTGATTAATGTTGCACATTTATTTTTAAAAGAAAAATAAAAATACCAGCTCTAATTATGAAATCGGCTCTCATTATGAAGATAATTAATGAGGCATTATATGGTGGTTCCTGGAAGAAAAACTTGGGAGACCCTCCCAATACTAGCTTATTAAAACTATGTTTATAGTATATAATAACAAAAAAAGAACTAGCCTAGTGGATAGTCACTTGGCAATTAAGCGCACTTGGGTGACGACACTGCTAGGATGGGTGACCTCCTGGGAAGATTTTCCTACAAGCTAGTGGGAGCTTCTCGCGCGCAACCAACGGTGCCAATGAAGCATTCGTAGCCCATTGCCAAGTATGCCAAGGCCAAGATGCCAATTTCTATGCGTTGGTCGCCGCTAAGTGATGCCCGGCCACGTGGCGCGTAGTGTGTCGTCACCCACATATTCATCAATTTTTATCATCGCGCTGTAGAAATGAAGCCCCTCCTTGACGTCATTAATGACATCGTAAAAAATGCTAAAAGAAAGCGTTCTCTCTTTGTCATCGATGATATCATCGAAAAACACAAAATAAAAGGCAAGCATCCTCTCTTCTATCCCCCCCTTGCAAAACTATAAATTGAGGGCTTGGGGATGACCAGAAGAGCGACAACGAGCAATCTTGACAATGATGAGACACTGATCGAGAAGGAGGAGACTCTATTCCATGAGACAAAGAGACATCATTTCGTTCAACCCAAGGAAGGGAATATGCTAAAGGGCTCTTATCCTCTTCTACTCTGATCCACGAAGAGAAGACACTGAAGAAATATATCCTATTCTATCATATCTCTACTCTCGTCTCTATTCCGTCATGGCCCCAAAGAAAAAGAAATCAGAAGCAAAAATCACAAATGACCCTACTAACGTGGAAGAAACATTTGGAGTTGTGAGGATGGGAGTCACTAGCAGAGTCACGGGCACGGATGACAACCCTTTACCAACCGTGATACCACATGTTTTTTTTTCTAAAAAAGTTCTATCCAAATTCAATAGAAATAAGATAAGTCTCTTGAGAAATACTGAATTAAGACCAAGAAACTTGGTTACAAGAATTGGGAAGTTAGAGACCCCAAAATCTAGATATCCCTAGTTAAATTCCAAGGGAAAGATTTCATTATGTAAAACTCAAGTGCCGATTGCTAATAGAATCAAGCATCACTTGAAAGTTGCATGATTGATTGAAGTCATAACTGCTTGTAGACATCAATCTTGTTTGTGATATTCTAGATTAGATCCTGATTGAATTAAGTGTTGGAACATATAAAAATTGAGGAGCCCTATACCTCCCCCAAGGATAGGTGCTCAATCCCAATACCAAGAGGGGATTTTTTTTAAAACCATTATAGAAGCATGGACCGTCGGCTTCGATGGCGAGAGGTCTCCCAGTATGGATCGTATTAAGTAGGAGGTGGATAGGGTGCCAGGGGGCCTCTAACTAGTAAATCCCTTTTTGCATCTAGGATCTACTTGGTCCCCTGCATGGCCCGAGTTCTACTTGGGACACCTATAAATGCTAGCTATAGGTGGATTTGATCTTGGTGACATGCAGATGCGCCGAATGAGGCAGCATGCGAAATTGGAATTTTTTTTCTTTTCTCCTGTATGGGAAGGAGAACACACATTATGAAATATAATCAATGAATTTGTTTTGTTCTGATTGTATGTTCATGAGTAAATTACGTAAACGAACAACTATGCATAAAGGGATTTTAATTAATGAAGATGTTTTTATATGTTTCACGTAATGTGGTAGGTAATTAGATAACTAAGAACTTCCATAGAGGGAAGCAGGTGGATGGATTCCCGACGAATCTAGTCCTATGGCAGGGTGGTCTCAGTTCGCCGAGAGGTTTCTCCAACAAACAATAGGAAGAAACTCTAGGAAGGGCCGATTCGTTGACTTACCTAGGGTTTGGTCTCAGAACCCAAACTATAAATTATCTTAGGGGAAAGGTACAACAGCTGTGCCAAAGCATTGCGAAGGATTTCATAAATCCTTGGTCTGCTACTGGAAGAAAGTATTGTACTCCGTGAACCAAGGGTAATGGCGTCACTCCTTCTGAACAAGAAGCCTCTCGAAGGACACCTTCAAATGTAAGCTAGTTGTTGATAGATGACTATTAGATCAATTAGGAACCTTCAAGTCGGTCCTCCGTGGGTAATGACAAGACGCTTCCACTACAGGGTAGACCAGGGTTAACCAAGGCGGATAAAAATCAGATCATTCTGGTTAGAGTACGGATGTCGACGGCTGGAAGGTAAACTCTGGGTGACTACTAAAACATTATCCACTAAGAAATCAAGGCGGATACTTCATAGTTGAACATGTTTTGGCTTCTCTTTCTTAGCTTTTAATTTCTTCTTTGGTGTGGTAGCATCTTATTGGGGTCGGCTTTTCCATTTGCTATTTTAGCCCAGATTTGGGAGAAGTGGCATCATCCAATTGCATTTGCTAGCTGTAAGTTGCGGATATCCATTACCAGTCCTCACAAGCTTCACCATAACACATTTGCTAGGCAGCTATTTCTAGGAGTTTTTGCTGGTTGTGAGGTAGTTAGAGAAGCCTGCCAAAATTTTAAAAAAAGAGAAGAAACAATGTTTATATCTGAAGACTATAGTATATAAAGGTGTGTAAAAAGGGGTTCTAAGCCTTGAACAAAAGAAAAAGAAATTAAACGAAATAAAATTCTACGAGTAGATAATCATCACCTTATGAAGGTCTGATAGGTTCCTGGGGATGAGTCCAACTAGAAAAAATAAATGAGGATGGTTGGAGTGAAAATAAAAGTAAGCAGACGAAAAAGATTTAGTGTCGCCTTGCAAGGGCTCGATAGGTTCTTGGGTACCAAGTTAGGATGGTCGATGCCCTTTTCTCCTTGGGTCACTATGCTCAGTTCCCTCCTTTTTACACACCAGAGTATCAAGTCCTAAAGTCTATTAAAAAGGATGAATCAAGAGTATCTGAAAGTGAAAGACTAGGCTATAGGAGTCCTTGCCTACTAGGAGCTCTTGGTCCGATTGTCCTAAGTTAGGTAGGCGGTTTAGACCACTGCTTACGATGACCTCTTTGATAGTTCTTCTCAACTTCTCTATGTTGAAGCAGTTGGTTAGCGACTAGCTTTGGATCTCTATTAGGTTATACTTGGACTATCCCTTGTGGGTTCCATGCATTGATCTCATCAGGGGTAGAGTGAGAGTTGTGTTTGTGTTTTGTTGTGTATTCTCTTTTGTGGCAGCTTGATACTCTTGATCAATTCTTTATGCATAGATTAGTTTGTGGATTCAACAGGCTGAGTTGCCCTATCCCATGGCCTTCAATGAGAGTGGGATTTAAACACCAAGAAAATGATGGATAAGTGTCGAATGATGCAAATTTATGGAAGTGGAAGACATGGATTTGATAATTTTAAGTGGCTATGGATGACACAAATTCAAATTCCTTCAAAAAATCGACTCTCCCAGTGGCTGTGGATTTTTCATAATTTGTTTGGGTGCTGGATTGAAGCAGGATAAGTTTTCGACAGTTTAGGATTTCAAGACGAACACACAGAATTTTCTAGATGTGAATCTAGGTGTCGGATGCGGAAGGAATTGAAGTTGAACACTAGGAGGGTCAAAATTTGACCAAGATATGAAGATATGTGGGCATTTGGGGGTGCAAAGGCCCCAAATTCTCACATGAAGGGGGGAGGGGACATTAAAAAAAAAAAACATTAGAAAACAGTTGCCCCCCCCATTCCATGATGATTTGGGAGAAGGAGAGGTTAGAGGTAAAGGACAAGCTATTGTTATGATCACACCAATAGATTTCTCCAATTTTTTTCTCTCTATCGCCACTCTCTGCTCAAACAATGGCTGCCCGGATATGTACAATGCAGATTTTGTCTTTCCCTCTCCTCTCTGTCTCTCTTCTCCAAGAGATCATTCATGTGGGTGAAAGAAAGAGAAGAACGGTATAAAGAATGCTTGTCGGGTATGTACAGATTGTTGCAAGATGTTGAGAACCGATATTTTGTGCTATATAGAGATCAATGGTAGGTCCGATGGGCTATCCATGCATTCAATTTATGTAACCTAAAATACACAATTTAATGGTATGTCTATTTTATGAAGAAAATTTGCTCGTTTTTTGACAGTTTATGGTCCAAATGAAGTGCATATGGTATGAAAATTCATATGAACCTTTTTTGACATATCTTTGAGGGCTACGAGTGATAATATGTAAAACTCAATTAAATGTGGTTATTATTAATAGTTAAAAGTTTGAAATATGCGATATTTAAGTAAAAAAAGGGTTTTTTTCATTTTAGGTGAAAAAATCATGTTATTATGGAATGAAATGAAAGATGATGATGATTCTTAGTAATGCTAATCAGGTCGAATCAAAAAATTAGAAAATAATGGTAAATTATTAATCAATAAATAGAGAAAAATAAAAAAATAGAATTTATGCATCAAAATATTACCAAAATTTATAAATATGTTTGTGGATGTATGATAGATCTAAGGCATGAGGCTTAGCCTCAACTTAGCTCCATTTCCATGTTATAGTGTGTGATTTATTGCTTTTCAAACAAGAAAATGACATGAAACATTCTCTACATCTACCACCACAAGTATAATATTAAATGGTATGGAGAAGGAGGGGTCGCAAGGGAGTGTTGAAAATAGATTGAAATTTGATTTTTATGATGCACTTTACATATAAGATACATTTATTTTAAAAGTTGAAGAGCTCATAGTACGAGTATACTTGATGATGTCCGTACGCAACAGTGCAAGTACGCTAGTGGAATAAAATCATGAAAAGAATTGGTTGTGGACACCCACGATGTTGATTTGATTAAATAAATTATTTGTGCACTCGTGGGCATTCACCTTTGCACTATATTCCATATACATGGTATTAAATGAGTATCAACTCTTGGATTGCATAGCACTTGTTTTCATAAATGTTGACCTATGTTGAGGGTGAGGAGTCCCAAGCTCTAGGGTTAGTGATTTGTTTCCTTTGGTGGACTTATTCAGTGAGGATAAAAACTATCTCTTGGAATGATCAATGATAAGACATGTCTATGTGGCGTAAGTTTTATATGTTTGAACGACGCATCTTGGGGCCAATCACTAAGATGTACAAGAGCCGAAGTGGATTGCAGCAATTAGCTAAGGGGTGCCCTATATATGTGATATGATTTGCTGGGGTACTTCCTGTGAGGTTGGAATGGGATTCATTGGACTATGAATGGTATAAACGCGTGTTTAAGTTAGATAAGTGTGGTTAGCCTCAAGATGCTCTTGGCTATAAGGCCATGGGGCTATTTAGGTGAGTTTAGGAGGCTTGGCTTGTAATGTGTCCGCTCGTCCGCTTAAGGGAAATGTCTTAGCAGCCCATCAGGAAGAAAGTATAGAAAGCACCGCCTTGCACTCGCAAGTAATGTCACAGGGTTTGCAATCTAGGTCTTCCTGAGTCTGCCCCAAGCGAAAGTGTCTTGCCGTTCCCACTTAGGATCGACCTGAAGTTAGGGTTTCTTTCCTATCAGCTAGGTCTCTAGGAAGCAACTAGCGTCGAGCTCTTGATGAACCACTTGTGTAGGAACAACGGAGTCCAAGCGGATTCATGCTGCACTTGGTTCATGGAGAATGGAAAACAAGAGGGATGCAAGCTCAAACCTCTCTGCCATAAGGCATAGTCCCATTCCTTCCCCCTAAAACAACTTAAATCGGGGTTCTCACTTTGCTGACGCTAGGTCTACATAGTCTCATTATCTCGTCTTTTGAGAAAAGTTCCCAGCTAACCGGGACCACCCTTCCGTAGGACGGACCTAAGTCACGTCCACTGCACTTTCCTCAGTTTGCTTTAGTTATCTAACTACCTACCACATTACATTTGACATGCAAAGGAAGCTTTCTTAATTAATCAACTTAATCACAGGTTCCTTCATGTAACTTAGGCACTGACACAAAAACAATGTCAAGAAAATTACTTTTTCTCAAGTATCTGTTCTTTATTTATCATAATTTCGGTGTACATCCAATATCATGCCTAAAGGCTATTCCAGCAATCTACAGGATTGCTGCTCCAAGTTCTGCCCGTAGACTAGTACATGGGCCTCGAGATCCCATCTCAAGACGTCGGCCTCTTGTGCGTGGTCCAGAGGCAAGGAATTTACAGCCAAAGCCTCCCCTAGCACCCAAACATCCTCCCACTCCAAGCAGCACCCACGGAGAGACCTCTCAGGGCAGGTTAGGTCCATATACCCGACGTGGCTAACAACCCCCCTTGGATAGGGCCAGGCAGATAGTCGGAGGTAACTGATCTTGCCTCTCCCTCTAGGCTTTTAACCTGAAGCAATAAGTATTTTTCCTTGAATTAGTTCCTTGAGCAAAGGAGATCAAATAATGTACCTAAGTGTACAATCACAAACATTTCGGAGGCCGTTTGTATGACCAACTGCTAAGGTGTGATTCCTTTTTCCCGGATGCTCCCAGCATCTGATCCTAGATCTTTTTCGTGGATGCTCCCAGCATCCGATCCTGGATCATTCGCGTCTTGGCGAGATCCCAATAATCTCAATAAGATCATGCAAGCAAATGTTCTTGGTAAGTTAACTTTATTTTGACTTGCTCTTTCCCTTGGGTTTTACCTTATGGTATCTTAACCCTAACTCAAAGCATTAACTGGTCAACCAAGGCAACAGATATGCCCTATTCGCAACCCAACTAAGGGTCTTTTGTTCTTCCAGTTCTAACCAAGTTTAGTTAACACACTAGGCAATGCAATGTCAAGATTGTGGGAGAGAAGGAAGGAGTCTCGCTTGAAGCTTTCTTGCTTGCACAATGGGGGAAGACACACAAGGGTGGAGGCTGAAAACAGTTTTCCTCTTCTTAGTTGTGTAAGCCAAAAGAACTCAAGTACAAAGAAATAGAAGAACCCTATATATGGGTCTCAAACCAAACTCAACTAACTAAGGTGGCATACTAACTGAGCCACGAACTAGAGTAGATAAGGATAGCTATCATGTAGCTATTATTCATGGCCGGTGTACCAACCGCGTCTGCAACTGACAAGTCGGTGACATAAATATACAACGGTCACCCTGGCGTATCACGAGTGGAGCTCGATATCTCAACACTCCCCCTCGAGCTCAATCCCAATTCCTGCACACCAAGCAGGTCTCTGAACTTGCGCAGCTTCTCTGCGCCCAATGCCTTCGTGAATATGTCAGCTACCTGATCCTCTGTGCTGACATAAACTAGATCAATAAGACCTAGTAAAACCCTCTCTCGCACATAGTGATAATGCACCTCAATGTGCTTTGTTCTAGCATGATAGACTGGGTTATTTGCCAAGTGTATACTACTCATGTTGTCACAATAAATGACAACTGGCCCATCTGTAGACTGATGCATATCATAAAGTAGCTTATGCAACCAAGCTACCTCACATGCAGCCATTGCTGCACCCCTATACTCAGCCTCTGTGCTCGACAAGGCAACTGTAGGCTGTTTCTTGCTGCTCCAAGTGACTGCAGCACTCCCAAAAGAGAATACATATCCACTGGTAGATCGTCTATCAGAAATACTACCAGCCCAATCAGCATCAGTGTATCCATGCAACTGTATCTGAACCCCAGTCTCATAAAATAGTCCATACTGCAATGTGGACTTCACATACCTAAGTATGCGTCTAGCCGCATCCAAATGCGGTTTCCTTGGAGCCTGCATAAACTGACTTACCAATCCAACAGCATAGCTCAAATCTGGCCTGGTAATAGTCATATAAATCAAACTTCCTACTATGCGTCTGTACATAGTAGGGTCTTCTAGAAGCTCACCTGCATCTGTGCTCAGCTTCACATTTTGCTCCAAAGGAACTGAAATAGGCTTACAGCCTGTCATCCCATATTTGGACAGCATGTCCAATCCATACTGCCTCTGCAAGAGCTGTATCCCACTTGGTGATCTAATCACCTCAATGCCCAAGAAATAACGCAGCTCTCCCAAATCCTTCATCTCAAACTTCTGCTTCAATAGCATTTTCACATGAAGGATATCTTCAGCACTGTCACCTGTCATAATCAAATCATCAACATAAATGACAAGCAGCATAATACCTTTCTCTGTTTTTCTCACATAAAGTGAGAAATCTGCCTTGGAAATCTGAAAGCCAATAGTGACAAGATACTGTCCTATCTTGTCAGACCATGCTCTAGGTGCTTGCTTCAAGCCATACAAGGCTTTCTTCAACCTGCAAACAAACTCAAGATGAACAGCATGCACATAACCTGGTGGCTGCTCCATATAGACCTCTTCTTGCAAATCACCATGCAAGAAGGCATTCTTTACATCCATCTGATGTAAAGACCATCCCTTTGATGCAGCCATAGCAATGACTGCTCTTACGGTTGCCATCCTTGCAACCGGACTAAATGTTTCTTCATAGTCAATGCCATATGTTTGTGCATACCCCTTGACTACTAATCTTGCCTTGTATCTGTTCACAGAACCATCAGCATTGTGCTTCACCTTATAAACCCACTTACAGCCAATTGCATTCTTACCTTTAGGCAAAGGTACTAACTCCCATGTAGCATTTGCTTCCAAGGCATCCATTTCTTCATCCATGGCTTTCTCCCATTTTTCTTTTCCCATGGCTTGCTCAAAAGATGTGGGTTCTGGTTCCTGTATCACTTTGACCATATATGCATAGTGAATGGCTGTAAATCCATCATATTTCAGCCTATCCACAGGATACCTAGCTCTTGTAGACCTGCGCAAAGTAGGTTCACTCCCAGGTGCTCTCAAAACATCCCTGGTCTTCCTTACTCCAGGTGTAACAATAGAAGGAATACCCAACTCATCATCAATGCTCTGTTCTGAGCCACTGGATTCACCATCCACATAAGAGTGACCTGCATTCACATCAAACATGGGTTGATCAACCTTCTCTTTTCCTTTTCGTGATACCTGCATACCACTATCTGCATTGCTTTGAGAAGATTCTCTTGATCTCAATCTGCCTGTCCATGGCGAAGAATGTGAACCACTGTTAGAGGACGCTCCAGGTCCACTAATATTTTGTGACTGCTGCTGTGAATTCTGTGTAGCATTACCATTTTGTGCATCTTCATCATCAATCACATTTACTGGTTTATACCAGCTACTCATCTCATCAAAAACAACATCTCTGCTCACTGTAAACTTACGAGTAGAAGGGTTATAGCATCTATACCCTTTTTGCTGCAGAGAGTAACCAATAAAGATGCACTTCTCAGCTTTTGGATCCAACTTGGATCTTAGCTCATCTGGCACATGTACATAGGCAATGCAACCAAAAATTTTCAAATGAGAAATATCTGGTTTCCTACCAGTATACCTCTCCTCTGGAGTCATTCCATGTATTGCTGCAGTGGGAGTCCTGTTCATTATGTAGACTGTTGTAGCAACTGCTTCAGCCCAATAAAAATCTGGCAAGTCTTTTTCATTGAGCATGGCACGAGATACCTCTCCAATATGCCTGTTTTTCCTTTCTGCAATTCCATTTTGTTGTGGGGTATAACTGCATGAATATTGCTGCTTTATGCCATGCTCCTGCAAGAACTTTGCAAACTCATTTGAGAGGTACTCTCCCCCTCCATCTGACCTTAGGCATTTTATCTGCAAGCCTGTTTCTTTTTCAACCATAGCTTTAAGAGTTTTGAAATGCCCAAAAACTTCACTTTTCTTTTTCATAAAATACACCCAAACTTTTCTGCTATAGTCATCAATAAAACTGACAAAATAATGACAGCCTCCAAGAGATGCAGCTTTAGTTGTCCACACATCAGAGTGAATTAATTCCAATGGCTTCTCACTCTCTTGAACATGTCTAGGAAATGGTTTCCTTGCCTGTTTTCCAAACTGACAGGCTTCACATACCTTATGCATTTCTGCAACCTTAAATTTGGGCAATCCTACAACAATATTTTGGGCCTGCATTGATTTAAGTCGCTGTACATTAACATGACCAATGCGTTTATGCCAGATATCAATATCTGCAACTACACCGGTCCCATGTGCAAACATTGCTGCACTCAATTCAGACATGTCTGCATCCAATGTAAACATTCTGCCCTTCTTCTTTCCTTTTGCTATCAAGCGACCTTTATTTTTCATATCCTCAACAAAGCATCCATGAGGATTAAATCTGACCTGCAAGCCCTGTTCAACCATTTGACCAACTGAAACCAGATTCTTGGTGATATTCGGGACATGAAATACATCGGACAGGTATTTCTTTTTCCCACCCTACATAGACAAGGGAATTTTTCCAATCTGCACAATAGGATGTGCAGTATCATCACCAGTCTCCACAAATCCTGGTTTTTCCATTTTCCTTGCATCCTCCATCCATTCTGCATGACCTGTCATGTGGTTTGATGCACCTGAGTCAACATACCATACATCATTGCTTTCTTCTGCACTTGTCATAGAATTGTTCATGTGCTGCATCATGAACAAATGCTCATTTCTGTCATCACCCTGTCTACTAGAAGATGCATAATTCCCTTGTTGCAGTTTTCCATTCATGATGTCATTCTGCTTTTTATAGCAGTCTTTAGCCATATGACCCATTTTACCACAGTAGTAGCATTCAACATTACTGTTTGCATTTTGGCCTCTTTGCCATCCACCACGACCTCTTTGGCTCCCTCTGCCTCTAGAGTTACCACGTCCTCCTCCATAGGACTGGTTTTCTTGAGTTTGCTGCATATTCTGATTTCTGCCACGGCCTCCAAATCGGCCTCCTCTACCTCTGCCTCTACCTCTTCCAGCATTTGAGTAGAAGACAGCTTCTTTTGAAGTTCCTCCTGAAGAAGATGCACCACCATTTCTCTGTTCCTCAGAAATTAGAAGAGCAATCAACTCCTCAAAATCAGGAAATCTTTCGCGAACTGAAATGGATGTCCGAAACTGTGCATAATCCTTTCCTAGACCATTCAAGGTCACGGAAACTAAATCATCATCTTCCACTGGCGACCCAATGGAAGCAAGTGCATCTGCAATCTTCTTCACCTTCATGTGGTAGTCGTTGATGCTCATACTTTCTCTTTGCACATTATGCAACTCTTGCTTGAGCTGCATTTTCCTGGCTTGCGTATTTGTGCTATACATTTTTGACAAAGTATCCCATGCCTCCTTTGGCGTACTTGCATCCTGAATATGCACAATCATAGAGTCTGAAATACTGATAGACAGCCAATACATAACTTTCCTGGCTCTCTCATGCCATGTTTTAAATGCCTGCATTTGTTGTTGATTGGGAACATCAGGAAGAACTGGTTCTTCTTCATTTCCTGCAACAAATTCCTAATATCCTTTTCCCATAAGGAAATTCGTCATTCTAAACTTCCATGCCTGGAAGTTGTTCTTGTCAAGCTTTTCAGTGACAATCTGTGAAAGAGAATCAGACGCCATTACAGAATACTGCAAGAAATTCTGTCACTGCAAAAAACACAGCTTCACCCTCACAAGGGCAAATCTGCAAAACTGGCGAAAGTGGTATTTGACCACACAGTCACTTCCTAGTGACGATTTTGCATAAACAGGAACCAAGGATGATTCTGAAACTCCCAATGTCTCTGCACACAAGCATACGATGCAATTTCTACAGTAACTTTTCACCGACCTGTAGAACAGTGGTCGCACAGCATAAAACTGAGCCTTTTCTTGAGTGCGTGCAGAAAACTTCCGTCTGCAAAACAGGCCCCGAAATGGCCTCAAATCAAAAAAACAAGGTCGCCGAGGGCTAAAGCCCTCGCCCGCAGCATATACTGCCCTCTTGCTTCACCGCGAAGGGCGTCTCAACCTGAGACAATGCACTCCTGCAATTTCCGGCTGTGCTACCTGCAGAGATCTGCTCCCAAAACAGGAAATGAAAGCAACACTGCTCCTCTTACCAGACCACCGCGAGCTTGGCTTGCTTTCTTGAGCTCCTTACCACGAACAAGGCTCTGATACCATGTCAAGATTGTGGGAGAGAAGGAAGGAGTCTCGCTTGAAGCTTTCTTGCTTGCACAATGGGGGAAGACACACAAGGGTGGAGGCTGAAAACAGTTTTCCTCTTCTTAGTTGTGTAAGCCAAAAGAACTCAAGTACAAAGAAATAGAAGAACCCTATATATGGGTCTCAAACCAAACTCAACTAACTAAGGTGGCATACTAACTGAGCCACGAACTAGAGTAGATAAGGATAGCTATCATGTAGCTATTATTCATGGGCGATGTACCAACCGCGTCTGCAACTGACAAGTCGGTGACATAAATATACAACGGTCACCCTGGCGTATCACGAGTGGAGCTCGATATCTCAACATGCAACATTCCTCATCTAGGCCTTTAGGATACAGTTTGGATGTATGCGTCCTTATTCCTAATGCACCGAATCACATGTGACTTGTGTATATGAAAGTCTATATTTCTATCCATCGGTGCAATTGCATCTTACAAACAAAAACTTATCATTTCATGTGTTTCTTTTAATCATGATCACGAAGAATGAATTCTGAATGACTATTCATGCACTGAATTGGTTTAAAAGCTATTATTTTATGTGAAATAATGCAAAAACCTTATCATTCCATGTGTGTAAAGCTATCATTCCATGCATATAAACTTATGCGAACTCTATACTTTACCATTTCATGCATGCAACCTAGCGCTTAGAGTAAACGAAAATCCTAAGACTTGTTCCTGTTCCATGCATGTAGTTAACCCCTTCATTTCTTCCACGAGAAATAATATAGAATTAATTATAAATATTAAAGAACATGGGTTTGATTCATGATCATAGGGGCATTCGTTGCGTTGGTCGCTCCGCTCGCCTCTCCCGCATTACCAGTACCAATGGTAGCTTTGGCACCTATGCTTCCCGTGACTTTCTTTTTGGGAGCCATTTGCCACGCGGAGTTTGGATAGTCCTTAATGGCCTTCAAGATGACAAGCTCGGGTTGGAAAGTTTGTGAGAAGGTGACCTTCGCCGATGATGGGGGGGTCGCTTGGAAGAAATGGCTTCTCGAGCGCACTCCTCAACACGGCCCTCGACACCTCCTCTACTCACCGATTCTCACACACACTCTCTCTCCCTCTCTCTCTCTCTCTTCTTATTCTTTCCCTCTTCTCCTTCTCTCTTCTCTCTTCTTCCTATTTTTCTTCCTTTTCTCTTCTCCTTCTTCCCTCTCCCTCTCTCCTTCTCTTCTTCACTCTCTCTCTTCTTCTCCTTCCCTCTCTCTTCTTCTCCCTTCCTCTCTTCTTCCTCTTCTTCTTCTTTTTTGCTTCTTCTCCTTCCATCTCTCCCTCTCCTTCTCCTTCTCCTTCTTCTTCTCTTCTTCTCCTTCTTCTTCTCACCCCTCTTCTCTCTCTCTCTCTCTCTCTCTCTCTCTCTCTCTCTCTCTCTCTCTCTCTCTCTCTCTCTCTCTCTCTCTCTCTCTCTCTCTCTCTCTCTCTCTCTCCGCTGATCACGAGGGAGGGGGGTTTCTTCCGCATGACAAACGAGAAGGGGAGATTGCTGCCGAAAGCCTCCCAGGGTGGTGCTGTTGTCCATCGCGGAGCTGGGGGGCATACTATGACGGAAGCTCAAGGGGGGGGGGCACAGCTGCTAAACAAACGAGGAGGGGGGGAAGTCTACTGACGGAAGCCCCAGGGGCTGCAGTAGTCCATGCAGAGAGTGACGAAGCATCAGAGGGGGGGGGGGAGAAGTCTGCCATCAACGCAGGGAGGGGGGATGATCCCTGTGTAGCCGAGGGAGGGGGAGGAAGCTCCTTTTATAGGAGGGGGAGGAGGTGGGTGGCATGGCTGCCACCCCTCCCACCTGGGGGCTGCATGCCTTTTTAACATCCACTTCACTGCCTCTCTCTCTCTCTCCCCGACGTGCTATCGGTGGGAAGAGAGAGGGGGATAAAATTTTTTTGCCTTAAAGTTATTAATTTTTTTCATTAAAGGGGGGGGGGGGAGTTCCTATGGAGAGGGAAAGGCACGGGAATGTTACATCCTCTCCCCCTTAGAGGAATCGAGATGTCCTCATCTCGAGAGGATCTGGGGGTATTGTTGGTTGAGAGTATCTTCATCCATCCGGGTGGCATCCTCTTCGGGATAATCTTTCCACTGGATGAGGTATTCTCTCAAGGTCCTTGACCTCAAATGCCTCTCCCTAACATCTAGGATTCTATCAGGCTGTAGCTCAAGGACTCCTTGGCTAGGCATTACAATTTTCTGGTCATCAAGTACATGATTCGGATTAGGTAGATATTTTTTCAATAGGCTAACATGGAATACATTATGAACCTTTAGGGTTGCGGGCAGCTGTAGTTTGTAAGCATTAGGTCCTAGGCACTTAGTGATCTTATAAGGTCCACAATGACTCAGACTTAGCTTCTTGTACTCCCCCAAGGACAGTGAACTCTTTTTAGGGCGTACGCGGATGAAGACCATATCACCTTCAACTAAGGATCTGTCTCGCTGTTTCAAGTCAGCGTAAGCCTTCTGTCTATCTTGGCAGTTTGGATATCTTGTCTTATTGATTTGGTTTGATCATCCATGTCTTCCAGCATCTGCCTTGAAGCTTCTACCCTCAGAGTTGGATCCGAGAAGCTCAAAGGGGTACAAAAATCATGCCCATACAATGCTTGAAAAGGGGTCATCTGAATACTCTGTTGGTAAGAAGCATTGTAGGAAAACTCAACCAGTGGCAAATATTGAATCCACTTTTTGGGTTCGCGACAGCAGTATGCCCTAAGCATATCTTTAATGATTTGATTGACTCATTCTGTTTGACCATCAGTTTGGGGATGGTAAGCCTTATTGAAACAGAGTTGAGTCCCAATACCCTCAAAGATAGCCCTCCATAAGTGTGATGTGAATAGAGAATCATGATCACTAATGATTCTTCTGGGTAATCCATGCAGTTTGAATATTTCCTTGATGAATAATCTTGCGATTTCTGAAGCTTTATAGTTTATTTTGACACGGATGAGATGTGCGACCTTGGTGAGCTTATCTACTATAACCATAATAGAGTTGTATCCTCCTTGAACTTGGGGTAGGCCAACAATGAAGTCCATACTAAAGAATTCCCATTTCATTTGGGGAATGTCAAGTGGTTGTAATTCCCCAGGCATTTTGACATGTTCTGCCTTAATGTGTTGACAAGACAAACATTCGGTGACATATTTGAGAACCTCACCCTTGAGCCTATCCCAATAATAGCTCTTTTTGACTGCATTAAGGGTCTTGGCATAACCAAGATGTCCTGAGAAAGGGGAGTCATGGGCTTCCCAAAGTATCTTCTGCTTGAGAGTATGGCTTGCAGGGATACATAATCTTGTCCTAAAGTAGACAAGTCTACTACTGACAGAGAATTCTTGATACTTCGTCTTTAGCTTCGGGTCTTGATCCTTGATGGGGATCTCTCTTAGCATTTTCTGATAGATTGGGTCATGATATGCTCTCTCTTTTGCTAGCTCAAGAATCGGGTTGTTGGGCATTGATACCTTTGTGGCTAGAGATCTTGTTGTTGATGGATCTTGCAAAATAAGAGAATTTACAAATGCCTTGCGCGACTGAGTGCATCGGCAACCACATTCTCTTTTCTAGGTCTATATTTGATTTCAAAATCATATTCTTCCAGCACTTCGATCCATCGACGTTGCCTCATATTGAGCTCATTCTGAGTGAAAATTCATTTAAGGCTCTTGTGGTCCGTCACCAAGGAAAATTTGTTACCTAGCAAGTAATGTCCCCAAAGTTTGAGAGCATGGATGACAATCAATAGCTCCAGGTCGTGGGTAGCATAATTCCTTTCATGGCTCTTCAATTTCCTTGAAGAATATTCTATGGGATGACCTTCTTGCATAAGTACACATCCTAAGGCAAGTGTGCTAGCATCAGTTACCACTTCAAACTCCTTACTAAGATCAGGAAGTTTCAGGATGGGTGCTGATACTAAGTTTCAGGATGGGTGCTAATACTAAGCTTTGCTTTAGTTTGTCAAAGCTGGTCTATTCGACAGGTGACCATACAATTGCTATTTGCTTCTTTAGTAGATCAGTCAGAGGTGCTGCAATCAGAGCATAATCTTTGATGAAAATCCTGTACCATCCTGTCAACCCAAGAAAACTACGTATTTCTTTGACAGAAGTTGGTGTTGGCCATTCCAGAACGTCTCTGACCTTAGCTGGATCTACTAAAATTCCTTCCGTTGATACAATGAATCCCAAATATTCAATCTGTCGCTTGAAAAATGTGCACTTCCTCTTCTTGGCATAAAGCTTGTGTACTCTCATTGTTTCAAGAACAATTCGAAGCTGGGGTTCATGATCTTTTTCCTGTTTAGAGTAGACTAGGGTATTGTCAAAGAAGACAAGTACAAAGTCATCAAGATAGGGCCTAAAGATATCATGCATTAACCTGTTGAAGATAGCAGGAGCATTCGTTAGCCCGAATGACATCACTAGGAATTCAAAGTGTCCATACCTTGTGCTGAATGCAGTTTTTGGGATATCTTCTTCCTTGATCCTTATCTGATAATATCTAGATGTGAGATCTATCTTGGAGAAGATCTTTGCTCCTTGAAGACGGTCAAGTAATTCATCTATTCTTGGAATGGGGTATTTAATTTTGATGGTTGATTGATTCAACCCTCTGTAGTCAATGCATAGACGAAGCGTTCCATCTTTCTTTTTTTGGAACAGCACTGGAGCTCCCCATGGTGAACTACTAGGACGGATGTAGCCTTGGTCTAACAGTTGCTTGAGTTTCTCTTTCAGTTCAATAGCTTCTGGAATGGACATCTTATATGGCCTCTTTGTGACTGGTGCAGCTTCTGGAGCCAAATTGATTTCGTGGTCGACTTCCCTTTGAGGAAGAAGTTCTGTCAGATCTTTAGGAAATACGTCTGCGTATTCCTTTAACCATGAAGGTTCTTCCCCAGATTCTTGATTCTCATCTAGCTTATTCAGTTTAATCAGATAGATAGGTAGGCCCTTTCTAACACCTTTTATTATCTGTGTTGCTTTTGTTAGCTGTATTTTTGGCTTACCAGCCTCTCCTTGAGTCGTGACTAGTTTCCCTTCAGAATTTCGGAACGAGACTTGGCCCTTTCCATAGTGGATATGGGCATCATTGGGTATTAGCCAATCCATTCGGAGTAAACATTTGTGGACACCCAGGTTCATTATCCTAAATCTCACCGAAGTCGACTTTCCACCCACTAGGAATTTCACCTTAGCAGTTTGCCTAGTACAAGTGACCTCATGACCATTTGCTAATTCCACAAGTAAAGTAAGTGCGTCTATTGTGGCTATCCCTAATCTTTTTGCATAGATCGGTGAAATAAAGGAATGTTTACTGCCACAGTCAATCAGGGTTTTAAAGCTTTTACCTTCATAATCTGATGGAGTTTGAATCACCGAGAATTGGCAATTCGGACCCTTCTTGTGAAGAGCGGCGTGAACCGTTGCCCTCTCAATGTCAGCATCCATGGATGGATCTTCTTCATCGTCCAGCTCCTTGTTGGAAATACTAGAGGTTCTTCCTCTAGCCATAACGGTGGTCCCTTGGCCATGGGCATCTCTATTTTGACCTTGGAATTGCCCTTGGCGATGCCCTCTACTAAGCTTGGGACATTGCCTCTTGAAGTGTTTGGGCTCGGGCTCGTTGCAATGGAAGCAACGTGGGTTGCGGTCATTACTTTGTGTGGGAACAAAGTTTTTGACAGCGTTGGCCCTAGCTTTCTTTCTTTGGCCCTGATTCTGACCCTGCCCTCTCTTGGTCTGGGCCTTAGACATACCCTTATTCTGATCTTTATAAGGCCAAATCCTATTGTTCCTTGGTTTGGTATACATCTCCTGTATTATTGGAGCAGCTCGAATGAGTGCGTCTTGTAGGTCCGTCGGGCGCATTCATTCCAATCGGGTGTTTATGGGTGGATTCAACCTAGCACATAATTTTGACACTTGTTGTGTCATATCCACTCGAGGCGCGTACTTTAGGAGTGAAACAAACTTTGAATAATATGCATCAAGGGATAATCCTAGCTGCTTCAAGTCATAGAATTCATTCATCTTTTGTGTGCGGTAGGCACGTGGCAGATACCTCCCTCGCACAGCTTCCTTAAGCTTATCCCAAGTGACTGTCCCCTCCGAGATTGCTTGGTCTCTACACCACTGTTTCCACCAAAGTCTCGCTTCACCTGTAAGCTTAAGTTTGGCGAGCATAGCTTGGTTAGCAGGTGCAGTTCTTGCTGCCTCAAAATAGTCCTCCATGGACTCAATCCAGATCTCGGCATCAGCTTGAATAGTCCTTCTCTTGCCATCAAACTCGGGTGGCTTAATTTATTTGAGGAGGAACTTCTTCTCTTGAACCATAGCTGTACTTAGTGCAGGAGTCAGACTTGTAACCTGCGCTTGGGGTTGCGTCTAGACAATAAGATTCTTTAAGTTAACATCTTATCAAACATTCCCCATGTTATGTTAATACGACTAGCACAGCTTTTAGCCAAGTGATTTAATCACTTAACACCTTAGCTAACATTTACAATCAAGATAGACAATAGTAAAAAGTTTTATTTATTCATGAGGGCATAACCCTTTGTGTATATTTTATTTTGGAAACGTAGGACAGCTGATTAATACATCAGTGTGGAAAAAATAGGATTGTGTTACAATCGACTACAAGAAAGGAATAATAATATGGAGTGGGGTCATGAATTTTCAAGAAACGATAAGTCATAGGAAGCTTGGGGTATCCGTTCTTCTCATAACGCCCTAACACTTTGATCCTGTCAGCAGGGATCACCGGGGTCTCTTCTTCATAGACATACTTGTTCTGCTTGACTTGCCGACCGCTAACATGCAAAGTTGCATTTGCGTGAGCTTCAACAAAGATGAACAGCTTCACAATCTTTAAATCCTCCATCCACTTGATTCTGTTCAAGTTGGTCTGAAGGTATGCGAGTCGGTGGGCTGCTATGTAGTATATTCCTGATTCTCTTGTCCATCTCCGTTCTACATACAGGGGTGAAGGATTATAGATGCGGTCCATAATATTCATAATGCCTAGCCTTTGAGGATAATTGGAAGCATGCATTGCACTCATGAACATGACCTGGAACACCAAGAACTTGCTCCATGCTTCGTGACTCTGCAACCCAGCATCCCTAAGTGAGTAAAGAAATGATTTCAACAGAAAACACTGCTCTATTCCACTCACCTTCCCTTGACTATCCCCTTATTCCCTTTATTTTCCTCCATTAAGTTCCCTTGTAATCTTGGATCCCGTTGGTTCACTTTGATACCAACTGTAATGTGTCTGCTCGTCCGCCTAAGGGACACGTCTTAACAAGCTATCAAGAAGAGAGTCTAGAAAGTGCCGCCTGGCATTCGCAAGGAATGTCATAGGGTTTGCGATCTAGGTCTTCCCGAGTCTGCCCCAAGCAGAAGTGTTTGGCCATTCCCACTTAGGATCGACCTGAAGTCGGGGTTTCTTTCCTATTAGCAAGGTCTCTAGGAAGCAGCTAGCGTCGAGCTCCTGATGAACCACTTGCGTAGGAACAACAGAGTTGAAGCGAATTCATGCTGCACTTGGTTCATGGAGAATGGAAAACGAGAGGGATCTAACCTCAACCTCTCTGCCATAAGGCATAGTCCCATTCCTTCCCCCTAAAACAACATAAATCGGGGTTCTAACTCTACTGACGCTAGGTCTACATAGTCTCGTTATCTCGTCTTTTGAGAAAAGTTCCCAGCTAGCCGGGACCACCCTTCAGTAGGATGGACCTAAGTCACGTCCACTGCACTTTTCTCAGTTTGCTTTAGTTATCTAACTACCTACCACATTATGTTTGGCATGCAAAAGCACCTTCTGTGATTAATCAAATTAATCACGGGTTCCTTCACATAACTTAGGCACTGACACAAAAACAATGTCAAGCAAATTACTTTTTCTCAAGTATTTGTTCTTTATTTATCATAATTTTGGAGTACATCCAATATCATGCCCGAAGGCTATTCTAGCAATCTACATGATTGCTGCTCCAAGTTTCGCCCATAGACTAGTACACGGGCCTCGAGATCCCATCTCGAGTCACGTCGACCACTTGTGTGGGGTCCAGAGGCAAGGGATTTATAGCCAAAGCCTCCTCTGGCAGCCAAACGTCCTCCCACTCCAAGCAACACCCATGGAGAGACCTCTCGCGACGGGTTAGGTCCATATACTCGGCGTGCCTAACAACCCCCCTTGGATAGGGCTAGGCAGACAGTCGGAGGTAACTAATCCTCCCTCTCCCTCTAGGCTGTTAACCTGAAGTAATAAGTGTTTTTCCTTGAATTAGTTCCTTGAGCAAAGGAGATTAAATAATGTACCTAAGTGTACAATCACAAACATTTCGGAGGCCGTTTGTATGACCAACTGCTAAGGTGTGATTCCTTTTTCCCGGATGCTCCCAGCATCTAATCCTGGATCTTTTTCGCGGATGCTCCTAGCATCCGATCCTGGATCGTTCGCGTCTTGGCGAGATCCCAATAATCTCAACGAGATTATGCAAGCAAATGTTCTTGGTAAGTTAACTTTATTTTGACTTGCTCTTTCCCTTGGGTTTTACCTTATGGTATCTTAATCCTAACTCAAAGCATTAACTGATCAACCAAGGCAACAGATATGCCCTATTCACAACACAACTAAGGGTCTTTTGTTCTTCCAGTTCTAACCAAGTTTAGTTAACACACTAGGCAACGCAAGATTGTTCATCTAGGCCTTCAGGATACAGTCTAGATGCATGCGTCCCTTCCATTTCTCTAGTGTGGTACTATGCAAAGTTTTCCAATCATCCTTACCCATCATGCACATGGTGCGTTTAGTATCTTTGTACATCCTAAATGACCTTCAACCCTCTTCATACGTGGCGATGAATACTTATTCCTAATGCACCGAATCACATGTGACTTGCGTATATGAAAGTCTATATTTCTATCCATCGATGCAATTGCATCTTACAAATGGAAACTTATCATTTCATGTGTTTCTTTTAATCATGATCGCGAAGCATGAATTTTGAATGACTATTCATGCACTGAACTGGTTTAAAAGCTATTATTTTATGTGAAATAATGCAAAAACCTTATCATTCCATGTGTGTAAAGCTATCATTCCATGCATATAAACTTATGTGAACTCCATACTTTACCATTTCATGCATGCAACCTAGTGCTTAGAGTAAACAAAAATCCTAAGACTCATTCCTGTTCCATGCATGTAGATAACCCCTTCATTTCTTCTACGAGAAATAATACAAAATTAATTATAAAGCTTAAAGAACCTAGGTTTGATTCGTGATTGTAGGGGCATTTGTTGCATTGGTCGCTCCACTCGCCTCTCTCGCATTACCAGTACCCATGGTAGCTTTGGCACCTATGCTTCCCGCGACTTTCTTTTTGGGAGCCATTTGTCACGCGGAGTTTGGATAGTCTAACGGCCTTCAAGACGACAGGCTTGGGTAGGAAAGGTCGTGAGGAGGTGACCTTTGCCGATGAGGGGGGTGGCTTGGAAGAAATAGCTTCTCGAGCACGACTCCTCAACACGGCCCTCAACACCTCCTCTACTCACCGATTCTCACGCACTCTCTCTCTCCCTCTCTCTCTCTCTCTCTCTCTTCTTCTTCTTTCCCTCTTCTCCTTCTCTCTTCTCTCCCTCTTCCTCTTCTTTTCTTCTCTCCTTCTCCTACTCTTCTTCTCTCTCTCTCTCCTCTTCCTCTTCTTCTTCCTTTTCTCTTCTCCTTCCCTCTCTCCCTCCTTCTCTTCTTCTTTCTCTCGTTCTTGTCTTCTTCTCCCTCCCTCTCCTTCTCTCCTTCTCTCCTTCTCTCTCTCTCTCTTCTTCCTCTTCTTCTTCCTTTTCTCTTCTCCTTCTTCCCTCTCCTTCTCTCCTTCTCTTCTTCACTCTCTCTCTTCTTCTCCTTCCCTCTCTCTTCTTCTCCCTCCCTCTCTTCTTCCTCTTCTTCTTCTTTTTCCCTTCTTCTTCTTCTTCTTCTTCTTCTTCTTCTTCTCACCCCTCCTCTCTCTCTCTCTCTCTCTCTCTCTCTCTCTCTCTCTCTCTCTCTCTCTCTCCCTCTCTCTCTCTCTCTTAGCTAATCACTGGGTGGGGGGGAGATTGCTGTCGGAAGCCTCCCAGGGTGGCGCTGTTGTCCACCGCGGAGCTGAGGGGCGTAATGACGGAAGCCCAGGGGGGGTTCAATTGCCGAACGAATGAGGAGGGGGGAAGTCTACTGATGACGGAAGCCCTAGGGGCTGTAGTAATCCATGCGGAGGGTGACAAAGCATGGGGGGGAAGAAGTCAGCCATCGATGTAGGGAGGGGGATGATCCATGTGTAGCCGAGGGAGGGGGAGGAAGCTCCTTTTATAGGAGGGGGAGGAGGTGGGTGGCATGGCCACCACCCCTCCCACCTGGGGGCTACATGCCCCCCTTAGCATCCACTTCACTCCCTCTCTCACTCTCTCCCCGACGTGCTATCGGCGGAGAGAGAGAGGGGGATTAAAAAAATTTGCCTTAAAGTTAATAATTTTTTTCATTAAAGGTGGGGGAGTTCCTATGGGGGGGAAAAGGCACGGGAATGTTACATGGCTAGAGCCCTAGAGCTAGTGTCGGCCCATTTTTTGTCTTGACACAGGTGGCTATGGATTTCTACATTGGGATTATACCAACAAGTCATGGCTTCATGGCCAACTCTGTTGCAAATCTGACAAGTCTTTATATCCTCCCAAAGACTCCTAAATCTTTCAATTTCTCAGCTATCTTTTGATCCAATTTACTAATAGATTTCTTTTTAGAAGGAAATTTTGCTTTAGAGGTTTTATGGAAGTATTCCTTACCTTTTGATTTCTTAGTATGCATCTTTTTCTATTTCGTTCTATCTTCATCATCAGAGTCGTTAGACTTTGAATCAGATTTGGAATCTGAACCATCACTTTCATCTTCACACTTCCCTTCATCATCAAAATCACTATCTCCATCACTTTCTGAATCAAACTCTACATGTCTACATTTGAAGGAATTTCCAAGACCAAGTCGTTTTTCCACATGTATAGCTACTTGAATCAAAGCATCTAATGTATGATGTGTTCTAATATCCACATTGGCAATTGCCCCATAAATCTTTCGACTTAGCACTTCAAAAAATAATGAGTTTTCATATCCAAGGATAATATGTTACTCTAATCCAACCTTTTTAATAGGTTTTTAAATTGCTTTGTATAATCTTCTACAAGCATCTTTTTCTGCTTGATTGATTTGATTTTTTCCAATACATCACTTGGGGTTTTATCCCTATGAGACCACAATAAAAAAGTAGTCTTTAACTCATTGTAAGTAAGAAAATGATTCATACCATATACACTAAACCAATCCATAGCTTTGCCTTGTAGGGAGCCAAAATTGAGTTTTCTTTATCTGATCATTGAACATTCCATCATAATCACTTGCAAACCAACAAATTTCAAATTATGCTACATGCCAATCTAGATCATCCTTCTTTTGACCATATAACTTGGTTTGCTTAACTATAGGATTTGGTTGAGCCATGGTATGAGGAAAATGTTTCTTAGGACATGGGGCAGTAATGGGAAAATTGTAATCACCTCCTTGGATAAAAAAGTTGATTAAGAATGGGAATGTCTAGGACAAGCTCTTGAAAGCACAATACATCAGGATTGTTAAAAACACAGATCTAGATCATGGCAGGAGTTATGGAGGATGAAAGATGAAATCAAGACTCATGTTAACATAGACAAAGAGAGACCAACTATTGCACAAGTGAATTAGGTTCCAAGATAGATTAGCTTGGACTCATAAAGACAATCTTGTGTAATGAATTGACACTGACAAGGCACTAAGTGAAAGTACAAAGCATCATGATATTGTATTCATTCCATTGTAAAGTACAATGCTTTATAGAAGTTGAGTTGTTCCACTCTCCTCAATGTGCATATGGGATTCATGTCATCTCTTTGTGGAGCATACATCATTTGTCTATCTCTCAACACCCCCTCAAATGATGAATCCCTACACTTGCTGGCTTTTGCCCCCCCTACATGATAACATGGCTCGGGAGACAAGCACATAGGTAGCCTAGTCAAGTTAAAGCTAGAAACTTTACATCTTTAGCAAGGGTTTTTTAAAAGGCAAATCCATTAAGGGAAACATAGAGATCCACTATGGGAACAAATTCCTTAGAACAATCTGTCAGAGTTGATGGTATTGGAAGCATCTTTTTCTTCTTCTTCATTCACGAATTGGTTCTGGCGGTGATAATTCTGTATCTGATGTGCTCTTTTCTTGTGAAAACATTCATTGGCTATATGGCTAGTCTTACCACAATAATGACATGTCATCTGACTTTTGTTGTCGATGTTGAATCCTCAACCTCTTCCTTTGGGTCTAACACCTCCTTTGGTATATAAGAAATTTTCCGTAGATGATGGATTACCATCTTTTGCATTCTTGTTCTTTTGTTTGTTCCCTTCATCAAGAAGAGAGTGCTCGATATCTTTAAGGGAGAGGCTAGGAACATTACTTAGTGTTGAAAGAAGGTTCTCATATGGTTCATGATTAACACTGACAAGTAGCACTACTATTGTCTCATCCTCATCAATGTTCTTTTTAAGAGTTGCTAGTTGAGTTTTAAGCCTCTTGAACTTATTGATGTGTATAGTCATAGATGAACTATCTTTTACATCCAACTTATACAATTGCATAAGTAATTTTACCTTTGAATTCTTTGCTTGTGTACCAAATATCTTGTTAAGTTCTTCCCATTCCTTCTTTGCATCCCTAATGTGAGAGATGTGGTGTAATACATCATTTGATAGACCTCAGGCAATAATTCTTAGAGCTTTGTTGTTCATCTTCTTCCATGCCTTTGTTTTAGGCTAGTCTTCTGCAGCATCTTCCTCTTTAGCATCTTCTTTCTTGTCATATGCATCATCTTCCTCAAAGAGATTCAAGAGGTCTTTTCTCATGAGATGGTACATAGTTTTCTCCTTCTAGGCATGGAAACCTTCACCATTGAACTTTGCTATCCATTCTAGTTTAGTCATCTTCGAAGGAGGTCTTACAACGAGGACATTCGGGCAGTATCTATCCTTTTACAATGAGATTGAGACTTACAAAGACTTGGATCAAATTTTCAAATCATTATGGACTCAAAATAGGCTTTGAACTAGCTAAAATGAAATCATAAGATGATTTACTCTTGATTAAGCTAAATCCCTAAGTGCCAAAAAGCACTAGTTGAGTATCAATAGATACTATGTCTTGAAGATCTTGATATTTGGCTTGATGTTGCTAGGTAATCTTTGAACTTCCTTGGGCACTTCTAGATCTACAATAGGCTTCAGAGATAATGTCATAGTGATCAAAGTCACTATTGATGATGGGAGTGAGAAAAGACAAGGTTGCCAAGCTTTTTAAGTTTCTGGCTATGGCTTTCACTATTTAGGGTTTCAGATAGCCTTGATTTTTTTGTTGCCACAAGATATAGGTGTAGCCATTGGGGCCAAGAATTGGATGGAGGATATCTTATAGTCTAGACTTTGAATGCCCCATATAGGCAGGATGAATCGCAGCCTCCACAGGTAACACATACAGTACAATCATCATAGGGTGCAATAGAGACAACGAGGTCGAATTCTTGTAATGTTAGGCTTCACAGTGAACAATGTCACACTTTGATGTGATAGGGAGATGTGCTGGGAGTAGTGGAAGAGTTTCCCAAAAGATATCTTGAGCTAAAATCACTTGTATGATGAGATCTAAGTGCTCAATTGAAGGTAGGTGTAGTTTGGGATATGGCTGCCAAGCAAGGCAGTAAGAATAAAGAGTAGGAGATGGGGTTCTAGACTTGTTCTGAGTTAGATTGAGCTTAAGCTAAGCTAGATAAGAGTGAAAAAAAACTCGAGGATTAGTGCCATGCCTGCTGATACCATGTTTAAAACACAAATCTAGAGCATGCCAGGAGTTATAGAGGATGAAAGATGAAGTCAAGACTCATGTTAACATAGACAAAGAGAGACCAACTGTTGCACAAGCGAATTAGGTTCCAAGATAGATTAGCTTGGACTCATAAAGACAATCTTGTGTAATGAACTGACATTGACAAGGCACTAAGTGAAAGTAAAAATAATCATGATATTGTATTCATTCCATTGCCAAGTACAATGCTTTATAGAAGCTGAGTTGTTCCACTTTCCTCACAGTGCATATGGGATTCAGGTCATCTCTTCCTGGAGCATACATCATTTGTCTATCTCTCAATAAGGAGGTGTACTCATAAAAGGATTAATAGATTTCTCCAAACATGAAGCCTCTCTTGACGAACTTTCATCTTGTGCTTGTGCTTGAAAATGCTAATGATGATTACTTTTTCTTGTTGGGGATTCTTGAGCATGCTACAATTCTTCCCATCTACGAGAAGACTGACCTAAGGATCCATCTTGCACTAGAGTGCGTGAGGATGACATATGCTATAAAGGGGAACCAATCCATCATGTAGACATGCCAAGCACACCCCTTGATGGGCTACAACTGCCATAATCGCTAGCACTATCCAGGTGCAACACGGCACTGCATGAGATTGCATAGTGACATAATTTGATTGATTTTGTCCACACTCAGTATGGATCTATCCAATGTGAACAGAATAGGGAAGGATTGCCAAGTGTTTCTAGTCCTTCTACATCACTAACGAAATGCACACCTTGAAACTGTAGCAAATGAGATAACTTTGGAAACATCATGCACTATAGAATCTAAAAAAGAAACATAGCAGAGTCCTCACTTTGAACACATAGGAAATAATAGAGAAGATAGCACAAATTAGAGCACTTTTTTTTTTCATGATCCACCCAATAAAAATGATATGATGCTTGAATAATTGATACTACGCATATACTAATAGACAACATACTTCACAGGACATCTAAAGTACATTTATACAAAAAAAAAACTAAGCTATAGGTCATGCGTGTGTGGCCTAGATTTACCAATGATCAAGAATCCAACTTATTGTGTTTGTTCTTGGGAACATGGTTAAAAACCTCACATCCAAAGGCATACTAATGAGCATATGACAAAGGTTTTCCATACCTCCTCTACAACTTGACAACCAATAGCAGTGCATGGGGATCTTTTTATTAACTACATGACAATAGTAACTACTTGTTTATCCAAGGAGGTGACAAATGTATAATAGTAGTGCAACATTTTGGGACTATAGACTCTCTCCTGAATCATCCTGGTTATGCACTTTGCAATACCATTTTGGGGTGGGGTGTAAGAGGTGGTGAAGTGATGCTTAATACATGCTCATTGCAAAAATGCTCAAATGATTTAGAGACATATTCACCCCCATTATCCAACCTTATGCATTCTGGCCTCTATACCTAGACTAGTTCTCAACAAGAGTAAGCCAATGTTGAAAGATAGTCAATATACTTGATTTCTACTTTATGGAATATGCCCAGACCTTATGCAAATAATTATCAATGAAAGTCATGAAATACTTCATGACACCTAGTGATTTACAGAGCATGGGACCACATTCAAAAGAATGAATGAGAGCCAAAGTCTCACCCCATGCACATAACGCTAGACTTCTTATGAGAACTATGTGTCTGTGTGTGAGCCAAAGTCTCACCCATGCACATAACACTAGACTTCCTATGAGAACTATGTGTCTGTGTGCCATAAAGATAATGATCAAATGAATCAAAACATTTGTAGTCAAGGGGTTGAAGATATTGCAAACTAGAAAGCATTTTCATTCCTCTTAAGGACATGTATCCAAGGCAACAATGGCATAAAGATAGATATGGTATGTCAGCCAAAGCCAAAACATGGTCAATAGACCTAGATACAAGCAAGGGATAGAGTTTTCCAGTCTTGGCACCTTGAGAAAAGACAAGATTCCCATGGGTAATCTTCCATGCAAAAGCAACAAAAGATACATGATATCCTATATTATCCAACTCTCCATAGAGAGTAGGCTTTTGGTCAAAGCTAGAACATGGTATGCATCATGCAAAACAAAAGCGATGCCTAAAGAAAACATCACCAATGCCAATAATATCCAATGCCAAGTCATTGTCTAGTCTCATAAAACTTGTCATGGTGTGACATGAATGAAACCAATCCCTATGTAGGGTAACATGGAAAGAAGCTCTCAAATCAAGTAGCCAATACTAAGAAAAAGTGGACAAGGCATTAGCCAACTAACTAGCATCAAGAGAAGAAGCTGCAAAGATATAATCATCATCAAACTCATGCTTCAAGGCATTTATGTCCTCAATTTTCATGCTGGACTTATTAGAAACAATGTTGCAATCATCAAACTTATCCTGCACTCTGCCCTTGCCCTTATCCTTATGCTTATCATCATGCATCTTATGGCATTGTGGCCTAATATGACTATGCTTCCCATAGTAATGATATTTAAGAGAGGCCTTATAACCATGTGACTTACTGCGAGAGTACTTGCAAGATCGAGACCTCTATGAATCTCTACCATAGTGGTCATTATTGCTCTTACCATCATGTTTCCTCCTAATAGTCAATGAATGCGAAGTATGAGCTGCATCCACATTCTTTCTATTTATCTTCTATGTGAGTAAGGCACTTAATATCCTAGAATTTCAAACTATCCTTAGGCATATTAGCACGCATGGTAGTAAGAAAAGTGTTCTATGACTTAGGAAGCATCACAAGCAAGAACTAGGGAGGGAGATTATCCTTGAACTCAATGCAATGATAAGTCAACTAACTAAAAATAGAATGAAATTCATTAAAATATGCAGACACACTAGTCCCTTCATGCAAAGGTCCATGAGTTGTTTCAACCATTACATCTATGAAGTAGAACTTTTCATGTCCTAAAAATTGTATATATTTTTTCATAATTACCAAGCATTATCTCAAGTGCCACAACATTGAAATAAATATGTTTTGACAATGATAATATAAGAGTGGATTTACATAGCTCATCCAACTCATCCCAAGTATCCTTGCTTTATACTCTTGGTTTTCAAAGGTCTAACTTGCTTCTTTTGAACAAGTGCTTGTCATATCTATGTCTTCTAATAGATGAAATTTGTGTTATCTGTCTTTGCAATATTGGAAATAACATTGTCATTCAAAAAACTAGCCATAATGACAATATACCAATGTAAAATGCAAGAGAATGGGATGATGTAAATGACTGTAAATCAACTCCCAAAATTTAGCTAGAGTAAGGGCAACACAAGGGGGAATACCAAAGTATAAAGATTTCCACCAATTGCAAGCAATAGATTGCCAAGTATAATGTTTACTCTCCAAGACAATTCTAAAAATTGTAATTACAGCAATATTGAAATAAAGACAATAGTACATGTCAATCCAATTGTGCGAAAATAGACAAGAAAGAAAGATCACATTGCCAAGGATATCCGAGTAGCAACCAAGATAATAAAGAATGCAACTAGCACAATGACTAAGCATAGATCACCAATACCAAAGACTATCATGAATTCAAAGGGTCAATAAACCATACATCCCATAAGCATATACATCACTGACAAATTGCTATAAGAGGTAAGGATCAGTGTCCAAAGTATAGGGAATCAAATCATCCCACAACAAGTGGAGGTAACTGTATCTGATGACATACAAGAGAGCATATATATGAATGAAGAGTCCCACTGTCTCAAAGAAGAAAAATCAAGTGTATGAAGAATCCAAAGATCTAATTCCAATAGCAAGTAGCTCCCACTAAAGCAAAATCGAATTCCAAATGAGCAATATAAGCTCAAGTCATCAAGTACATGAGCATATGAAATCCAACATATATACAGGAGCATGAAACTAAAGTCTTCAAACTTGTAATGTCAATGACTAAAGAAAATGAAGCATAAAGCCAAAGCTTCAAAGCATCCAATGTAGCTCAAATCCAAGTAGTAAAGCCATCCATAAACATATCTGGTCCAAGTATCAATGCTAGACATCACCATAGACATGTAGCATACTTGAAATATCATGTAGACACAATATCCATTTAAAGCATGAAGCTCATTATTGTATGCTTGCTATCCAAATTTCTATGATAGCAATAAATCTATGTAAAACTAAGGTAATCAAGCTCTAAACAATCCAAGTATCATCCAAAGCTAAATCATACTATCCAAGCACCAAACACTAAGGCATTAAACATACATAATGAAGCTCAATGTTTGCTATCTAAACAGAATTGTTTTGTTATATATAAAACAAAGAATTGAAAACTACACAAAATCAACGTTATGATACCTAGATTTGTAGCTCTCATTGCACTCTTCATTTCTAACTATAGAACAAATGAATCTAATATCACTTAACATGGTTCGAGAAGATCCTTGACAAGCTGGAGCAAGTTGGAATAGTTGTGGGAGAAGGAAATACTCAATGCATACATCAGGAGGAAGAAACAATGACTACCATGAAAGGTTGAGCTGAAGCTTTGAATCCAGGCTAAAGAAAAGGACGAAGAAGCTCCTTGAATGGTTGGCTCTAATACTAGTTGAAAGGTAGAGCCAAAGTGAAAGCATACAAGTAAAAGCAAGAGCTATGGTGGATGGAGCAATAAAGCAAGAGAGAGAGACAGTGTATGTGGCAACTCCAACAAACAGAATGTGTGAGCAGCCTTTTCTTATTCAATAGTCATTGAAAGAATAAAGAATAAAGTGATAGTGAAATGGGCACCCACCACCTATAGTGTACAAATGTGTGGTCATGATGTGTAAAGTAAAAATAGGGTAGTGTAAGTGCATGTGTCTTTTTCCCCAACATTGATGTGCCTTGAGTTTATGTGGGGGGAATATGAAGCAGTGCTATGTTGCAATATAGGCATGGCAATTCACCTTAAGCAAGGGTATATGAGGGCTAATGGATGTAAATGGACTTAAGGGGTAGAGGAAACCCTAATCCTAGCTAGGCAGAAGCTATATAAATAGCCTATGGGTCACTATCAAGTGTGAGATAGAGTGTACCCCAAGTTGTACCTTGAGCAACTTAGTAAACAAGATTTTGTTCTTGTACTTTGAGCTCCTATTTCCCTCTTGTGCACACTTTTTATTGCTATAACTCTGCTCTTTCACATGGTATCAAAGCCTCCTTTGATCTTTTTAGCTTCCTCAAACCTCAGCCTCACTAAGTGCACAAGAAAATCTTCATTTCTGTCATCTTGGACCTTCAAACTCCATAGCTAGCTTGACCCCTTGACCTTTGAGGACCTAGGGAAGCCAAAGGAGAGCATTTCAGCTCCTGGCTTCAACTAAGAACTTCTTTCCTGCTAACACAAGGTGACCAATCTTGGCACAACAAAGGGCAACATTGGGCAGCATGGAAGACGACATTGAAGAAATAGTCAAAATGTCACAGATATGAAGACGTCGACTTTCAGAGATCAGTGCGGCTTGAAGACACAACAATCCCTCCAACAATCATAGGGCTTACAAAGCCCCCTTTGGTGGGGTATCTCCCTCTAAGAGGCTTTTATTAAATTCTTCTTGTATTGGTTGCAATCAACCACTCGGTGGGTTCTTTTAATCCAAAAAACACTTCACATCTTACATCTCAAGTGGCATGAAACTTGAGATGAGTGCTTGTAAGCACTAAAGCACATTGCTCAATCATTTTGCTGTTGGTATTTACTCAATCGAAGTTTTTCATCAGAAAATTAAAACCATTAAGTGCTCTACTTCATTTTGTAAGGCTATGTGTACAAATATAAACACATAGAACAAACTTGTGTTGCTTGCTATCATGTGTGGTTTCTTTCAAATATCTTGGTCAATGAAATCAGAGAGATGAGTGTCATTGTACTCTCCTTGGAGTCATTAGCAACAAGCATTGAAATCATAGACCAACTCAAGGTTCATCTACCAAACCATACCACAAGGAAGTCTAGTCTAGGTTTACATGGTTGAAGCCTAAAAAGATCATTAAACCTCAGAAGAAGATTGCACATAAGAAAGGACCACCAAAGTCATATTTTGAAGTACTACATATGTATGATTTTCAGCCTTTCTCTTCATTGCAATTTTGAATATCAATTGTTTGTAAGGGTGTCCTAGATTTTCTTCCGCATTCATTGGCAAGTTTGTAAGGGACTAGACACTGCCCTTGTCTTAACAAGTGGTAAGACCTTCCCAATGGCCAAAACATATGCTGATGTTCACCCTCAAATTCATAAATTTGATAGCAAAGATTTCTACCCATGGTAGGTACTTATCAAGTACAAGATGATGGAGAGAGGGTATTGGCCTCTCATTCAAGTCATTAGAGCTATAAACTCTACAAATCTGGTTGATGTAGAGGATGTCCAACGTGCCCAAGCAATCATCATGTTACACTTAGATGAGTCCTTGATTCATCATGTTGATCAACTAAATACTGCTATAGAAAAATGGGATGAGCTTGAAAAGCTCTATGGAGCCACTGGTAAAAATACTAAAATATTCTTTAAAATTGAATTCTTTAGCTTGGAATATAAATCAAGAGAAGACTTGGGAAAATTCATTTCTCACATGAAGGGTCTCATGACACAGCTTGTCTCAGTACAAGCTCTAATCCATGAAGAGGATGCTATTGCTATTCTCCTAAAAGCTGTGAAGAAGGTTTTTCCAACCCTTGTGACTACCCTAACTAATATCCCGAACCCAACTTTGGCAAGCATCATCCAGTCTTGTCTGGATGAAGAGAAGAGAAATCAGTTAGTCCATATCGCTTCTACTAAGTGCTCCTTCTATCACAAAAAATGACATATTGTAAGAAATTGCTGGAAGAAATACCCTAACAAACTGAAGTGCAAAAATTGCGAAAAGACCGGGTATATCACCAGTAAATGTCCCAGTGTTCCACTAGTATTTAAGGAATTGGAGGCCAACTTTGCCTCCCAATCCACAGATGATCAACTCTTTTGAGTCTTTTATGTGTGTGTGTATGGAGAGAGAGAGATCGAGATAGTGAGAGATGGCGAACGTGAGTTCCTGCCTGTGGATGTGCTCCCCCTGACCAACAGTCATGTGTTCCTGCTACATGCGCTACTTCACACCTTTCGCTAGAAACTAGCGTAGGGTTTGTTCTTCCGTGCTCGAGCTTTGCCCTTGACCACCTGTGAACAGCCACTCGATCTGTCATGCAATGGGTTTCCCTGGCCTTGACCAGAGTGGGGTTTCGTTTCGTCTTGCTTGACCCGTTGATTCGTCTCCTGTCCCTGACTTCCACCAACATGAAGTATCACCCTCTCTGGCAAGCTGCCTGGAGGACTCAAGGGCCAACCTTGCACATGTGTGTCTGGGTAAGTCCCATAGAGAGAGAGAGAGTGTGTGTGTGTGTGTAGAGATAGACTGAGATTGAGAGAGAGATGGCAAATGTGAGTTCCTGTCTGCGGATGTGCTCCCCCCTCTACCTATGAATATCCTTATAGCCTGATTTATAAAGGCATCCCAGTTGATTGAGGGGGGGAACTTTCACATGTCTTGTGATGCAAGTTGAAAAGTACACTTGGACACTCCAAGCCATCATATAAGGCCAAATTGGTTGCTAAGGGTTTGAAGCAAAAGTATGGTGTTGACTTTAATGTGAGGAAGGAAATGCACTACAGGGACACTAGCAAAGTGTACAAGTTATAAATCTTATATAGAATTGCAAGAATATTGATTCTTGTAAAATTAGAAACCATGATGATACATCAATGGATGAGATGATGCATTTCCATACCTATACAAAACTATGCAATCCAAGCAACATAAGTCATTCACATATTAGATAATTATCATATACATTGAATTGATAGCACAATGCATAAAAAATTTGTAATAGCAAGTTAAGCATTCTAAAGAGGGAGCCATACTAATCAAAAGGGCACCCATAAGTCTCATCCTCTTGCTTGCTCTCCATACTATCATTCTTGTTGTCACCCTTAGGAGATATGGCCTCTCTATCAAAGACCACTCAATGTTACAAATAGTATCAATGTCACTATTAAATGAGTAGCATGGATGCCAAGAAGCCATGCACGCATGTATCAACAAAGCTATATCATGATCCATCTCCAAAGCTAGTCCTGAAGGAGAACACAATGCATCCAAAAAACTCTAAAAGCATGAAGCCAACATTGACACCAACTCTAAGGTAAGATGCCTCTCCAACCTCCATTGTTCTCTTTGTATCTGGTAACTAATGTTGAAGTATAATTTGAGTAAATTCTACACCATGTCTCTATGCCAATGTCAAGCACTCCATGAGTTGTAGAGAATACCAAAACCCTCAATGTTAAAGCAGGTATAGGAAGAATGCATCCATCTATCACAACACACCAATGGAAGCATATGGAGAAATTACAAATGGAGAAATAAAACATACAACTGAAAATCATCTAAATGGAGACATCATCAACCACCATCACCTTCGTATAAACAATGTCCTCCACTATTAATCTATGCACAATCTCCAAACGCAAGTGGGCTGCATACCTTTCTATTCATGAAAGTGAAGATCCTTGGATGAAAAACATAGAAAATCAAAGTAAATTAGTATAATATAACAACATGATCACCGAGTAAAAACAAAACTTAAGGTAAGCATTCCAAACCACCCAAAATTTCACCAAAGATAGACGCAATATAAGTGACATGCAAGACAAGTGACCCATCTTGAGTCTGTGACAAATATGCTGAAGCAATCCCCCAAGCCCATGGAAAATGTGGTCCTTAGCCACTTTGTTTCATGTTGGAACACCATCTCTACCCATGATGTATCCATAGGAAAATCTAGGAGAATGAAGCCAACAGCCCAAGCCACAATACTTCTCCTCTTCTTATACTCAATCCCAAGCTTATCTCTCTATGCTCGAAAAGAAGCTATGAATCTTGCCAATGTCCTTGTTTCTAATAGAAGACACAAAATCATTGCCCATAGATATCTAATCATAAACCATGAATAAGTAGAGAGCAAGATCACAATTGTGACTTGCATGTGGAGGGGAGGACGATGTGGTGAGATGTATGAGGGTGTATAAATTGGTGCCCTATAGAAGCAAAAGAGAAAAGAATGATTCCAAAAGAAATGTAAAGCATTATAATAGACCAATCATAGGAAATATTTAAAAGTAAACATTTATTGACACTCTTGTGAAGAAAAATCTATTGAGGGCTCAACAAATTCATCATGTACCCTGGCTATCAATAAAAAGTGTAGCACTTCAAATTAGAATTCTTACATTGTAACAAAAAACAAACAAATTCTTTGAGTACCTACTGGTATCTTCATGTTTCCCTTACTATGGTAACTTCTCCTTTCCTTTTGTAACCCATCTCCCCTCTCAGGCTCATCTAGAAGGAAAATAAGATCAAGAATCTTAAAGATATACATACCAAATGTAACTTCAAAAAGTTAAAAGGTCAAAATATGCTTGCCTTGTGCTTGTGAATGAGTACAACCCCCAAGCCTTTTGAACTCATCAAATTTTCTATCCCTCATTTGGCAAGACATTAGGATTTGGCATATCCAATGACCATGGACAAGTCTCGATCTTATACCTAGAAAGTAGGATCCCTTGTTTGTAATGTTAATCCATATCTTGCAAGCCGTCGGTAATTCGACTATCAACTTAAGATCCCTCAAGTGTAGGAAATACTTATCATTGAAACATAAAAGAAAAATGTATTCATAGAAAATAATAGCAATAATTCGCCATATTTTTATACCTATAGAGCAAGCGACAAGATGTTGCATCTAATTGAGGTTGTGTAAGTCCATGATCCTTCTTTCTAGTCTTGTCCTTTGAGCCAATCTTCTTTATAGTTCCAAAGATGTGTTTTTTGTATTTGTAAAAAATTTTCAAGAAGTAATCATGTAGAGAGGGCTTGCATGGAGGACTAGATGATTCCATTTAGTTACTGCAAAAATTTCACCTCATCTTGTAATGTCCTCAATGCATTTTTCTCAATCATACCCAATAACATCTCTTGAGACAACTAGCTATACCCAAACTAACTATAAGAAGAAAATTCAAAGAACACATTCATACAAACTTCAATGTAGATTTATAAATCAAACGACCATGCAAGATCTTACATTATAAATTCAAAATTCGTGCCAAGGAGCACCTCACACAACTCTTGAGCTCTCAAGCATCCTCATCTATGTTATATCTTTTGTCAGTAGTGGAAACCAATGATATTTCTATCAAGTTCAATATTTCAATGCCCACTATTGTCTTAGGGATATCAAATCTCAAGAAGAATAAAGTCTCCCTCCACTCCCTCCGCAGTGGAGAATTTATTATGTTGAGAATTAATGGATGCCAAAAAATCCACTAAGTAAACAAGTGCATGGAGGCTAGAACGTAGCTATTGCACACATAAATACAAAGCTGCACACAAGCAATAAGCTTAGCTTTTGTATATGATCATTGTATTTACACTTCACATCTACCAAAATTTCATGGTGCTAAGCTTTTGTTCCTTAATGGAAATCTACCAAACTTCTAGTCCTTATTGCTAAGAACTTTTTTTTCCTTTCCAATCTTTATTTGCAATTCTTTCTAAAACTCAACTCAAAATTTTTAAATGTTAGTGTTTAAAATAAGAAAAATCGATAAAATAATTGTGCCATGTTCTCCTCATTACCAATGGATATAATGATGGGGACATTTTTGCCTCAAGATTCTTATTTACCTCCAAGGTTGTGGAAACTTGTGATGGTTTCTCTTGCAAGTAAATTTTTATGTAACAGTTATAGATGTTGCCAACATTGACTAATATGTCTTTGAGATTTGTAACTATGATTGCATGCTAATTCAAGCTTCAAGGCAAAAATATTAGAGCTAGTACACAAGTCTAATCCAAAATATATATGAATGATTCAATACTTACTCATTCATGTGCAAAAGGTTGGCAAGCAATGCAAACTCATTAAGCTTGGTGGGATCAATCATGGTGCTTACAACCCTTAAATTCCATGACTGGACATCTTGAAATTTCTTTGCGATAAGTTCCATCCAAGCCACTATGTGATGGTTCCCTTTCCAAATATAAAACATCATGTTTGAAACAAATGCAATATTTCTTTTTCCTCTCAATTCATGCTCAAACTCCCTATCCATGTCTTGCTAAAATGAGCATCTCACTTTGCATAGATCTCATTCGTCATCACTAGCATCTATTGATTGGTCGAAGAGATAACCAAAACAATGAAAGTGCCCTTCTGAAGATTGTAGGTCTCTCCCTCAAGAGAACCATGCACTTTTGGATGTTTCCTTCAATTCACGAGCACTTTCAAATCAGAACAACCTTCATTGATTGCTTGAGAGGCTCCAAGAGACCCTAGTCACATCTTCTTATTGATTGGCATGCTATATGCCTTTAGATGTTGGATGACTCCAAGGTGCCCTTAGATGTTGGATTGGCATGCCTTCAAATGTTGGATTTTGATGATAGCTTCCACCCATTTTGGTATAGAAAAACATGTGATTAGCATTCTGTATGCCTTCAAATGTTGGATCATTTGTACCTCTAGATGTGATCTTGTTCCACATTTTAGTGAGTTCTTCCACCCATTTTGGTGATAGAATAGCACATGATTGGCATACTATGCATATTTAGATGTTGGATGACTTGTGCCTTTTGATGTAAACTTGCTCCACATTTTGACAACTATGAATGAGCAACCAGAGCATGAGGAACCATAGTATGATGACCACATGGAGCCAATGACAAAGCGCCAACACACCACATTTTGAACCATCAATATGAGCAAGTAGAGCAGAACGAACTACAATATGACTAACCGTAATGAGCCAAAGTGCTAGGACATCCATAGTATGATGAACCAGTATGACAAATATTAGATGACCAATATGAAGACCTAAAGCCAAAGCACTTGTGCATCAACGTGTTACACAAGGAGCAACTTCATGATTGGGATGGGAAGTGCCAACACTTTTGTTCACTCTAGGATGGGAAGCGTTGGCGCTTGCACTACAATCACCACACAATCGATTGTATTCAAAGAGGAGAGAGAGATAGGGAAAACACCATATCCATGAGCCTTCAGGCTCTCAAGCTCATTCCTTCATTTCCACACACAAAACTGAAAAGCACACACTCTACAAGATAAAGTGACCTAGTGTAAATGTAGACTAGACAGACTAACTCTAGTCAGATCACTAACTGACTACTAACCCGACTTATTTAATGTAGTCACATGTAGACAGTTGTACACACTAGCTGTCATAGATGTCAGTCATAGATGAAGACACACTGATGGTGAGCTTGATTTCTAACACTCCCCCTCAAGCTCAAAATCAAAACTCAAATCATCTGCATCACTCCAAGTAGCTGTCTAAAGTGAATGAACTTATCTTTACCAAGTGATTTGGTAAAGATGTCTGCTACCTGGTCTTCAGTCTTCACATGCTACAAGTCAATCTGATCTGCTAAAACCATTTCCCTGATGAAATGGTAGTGAACCTCAATGTGTTTTGATCTTGCATGATAAATAGGATTTCTTGCTAACATAACACTGCTCAAATTGTCACAGTATAGCTTGACTTTGCTGTCCAAGTGTACTCCCAAGTCATTCAGCAACTTCTGTAACCACTTAGCTTCACAGGCCGCTAAGGCCGCACCACGATACTCTGCTTCCATACTAGACAGTGCAACAGTAGGTTGTTTCTTACTCTGCCAACTGATCATGCTACTTCCCAATCCAAATGCATAGCCGCTATTTGACCTCCTGTCATACATGCAACCAGCCCAGTCGGCATCAGTGTACCCCATCAAGTCAAGGGGTTTCCCATATGTATAAAATAGCCCATGATCTATGGTACTCTTTACATATCTCAGAATTCTTCTGACTACATCCAAGTGTGGTTTGCAAGGCTTCTGCATGAACTGACTGATCAGCCCCACAGCATAACTCAAGTCAGGTCTAGTGATCCTGAGATAGATCAAGCTCCCTACCATCTGTCTATACATAGTAACATTCTCAATCTCTGTCCCAACATCAATCTACAGCTTGACATTCTGCTCCAAAGGCATATCCATAGGCTTGCAATCAGCCATACCATATTTCTGTAACATGTCATGAGCATACTGCTTCTGTAGCAGCCATATGCCTTGAGGTGTAGAGACAACCTCAATCCCCAAAAAATATTTCAGCTCTCCAAGATCCTTGACCTTAAACTCAGCCTATAAACATGTCTTTATTTCTGCAATCCCATTTTCATAATCTCCTGTAATGATTAAGTCATCAACATAGACAACTAGGAAAACATAGCCACTATCTGTCTTCTTCACAAACAGACTATGATCAACATCTCCCAATCAGAAACCATGTTGCTGTAAATAACTGCTGATGCGAGCATTCCATGCTCTGGGTGCCTGTTTCAACCCATATAATGCCTAATTCAGCTGACATACATGTGTTGGAAATTCTAGATGTACATAGCCTTCAGGCTGTTCCATGTAAACCTCTTCCTATAATTCTCCATTGAGAAATGCATTCTTTACATCCATCTGCCATAGTTTCCAGTCTCTAGCTGCTGCTAAAGCAATCACAGTTCTAACTGTAGCCATCTTTGCTACAGGGCTGAAAGTCTCCTCATAATCAAGACCATACTACTGCGCATACCCTTTTGCAACCAGCCTGGCCTTATATCTTTCCAATGATCCATTTGATTTACATTTTACCTTATACACCCACTTGCATCCAATAGGTGTTTTGCCCTCAGGCAACTGTACCAAATCCCATGTACCATTTTCAGCCAAAGCTGAATATTCCTCATCCATAGCAGCACGCCAATTCTTATCTGCAACTGCTTCATCAAACTTACTTGGTTCTCTAAAACCTGTTACTTTCATCATATAAGCATAATGACGGGCTGAATATCCAGTGTAAGTATACCTGTCAACAGGTCATTTGACCCTCTCTGATCTCCTGAGCTGTGGCTCACTGTGAGCTTGTCTCTCATGAGATGGCACATAACGGCTCTGCCTAGCACTTGGCGTCATAACAGACGGAATCCCCAATTCATTGTCTAAGCTGTCACTGCTAGATGAATCATAACCTGCAGTGAGTGGACCTATTACATCTTCAAACACCTTTTCTTTTCCCTTATATGTTCTCCCCCTCACTGACATATCCGTGTCAGTGGATGCAGTAGTGCGACTCCGTAACCATCCTGTCCAAGGACTCACTGTAGATGATACATCACTTGTCTGACCACTCATGGAAGTACTCTCTGCAGCAGTATTTTCAGCATGACTCATACTGGGTGAGCCATTAGTAGGCACTGCCATAGGATTCCCATAGCAGGATGCTAACTCATCAAATACCACATCTCTGCTTATGAGTGTCTCATGCATAGAAGGTACATAACACTTATAAGCTTTCCGTTCCTATGCATATCCTATAAACACACTTTTCACTGCCTTAGGATCCAATTTCTTCCTCTTCTCATCTGGTATATGCACATATGCAATGCTACCAAATACCTTTAAGTGTGAAATATCAAGTTTATGACCATATAGCCGTTCATACGGAGTGACATCATGAATCCCTACTGTAGGGGTTCGATTCAGCACATATACAACAGTCACCACTGCTTCAGCCCAATAACCATTTGGCAGACATTTTTCATTCAGCATAGCTCTAGCTGACTCCATCAAAACCCTGTTTTTCCTCTCTGCAACACCGTTTTGCTGCTGTGTATAACTGCATGTGAGCTATCTTCTGATCCCATGTTTAGCAAGATACCTGTCAAAGTAGTTTGAGACATATTCACCTCCTCCATCTGATCTCAAGCATGATATGTAACAGCCCAATTCATTTTCAGCATGTTTCTTGAAGTCTTTGAATACATAAAACACATCATCCTTATGCTTCAAGATATAAAGACAAGTGTACCTGCTGAAATCATCAATAAATGAGACATAATATCATGCACCGCCAAAAGAAGCATTATGTGAAGGACCCCAGACATCAGAGTGCACCAATTGTAAAGGCCTAATGCTGTTTTTTACATGTCTCATGAAAGGAAACCGTGCCTGCTTCCCAAACTGACATGCAGGGCATACATGACCAATATCATTATACTTGAATTTAGGTAATCCAAGTACTACTTTCTGCTGTATAGATTTCAGCTTTTGTGCATTGACATGTCCAATCCGCTTGTGCCAAATCTCTATATCCCGAATGGCACTCTCATCATGAGCAAACATGGCTGCCTTGAGTCCCGGAATGGTGGCATCCAATGTAAACATCCTGCCATCCCGTCTACCCTTGGCAATTAACTTGCAGCCATTTCCATACTCCTCAATGAAACACCCATCTTTGTTGAACCTCACTTGCAAATTCTGTTTTGCCATTTGACCCACAGACAACAGATTCTTTGTTATGGTTGGTACATGTAATACATCATGCAAGCCTTTCTTCTTGCCATCAGGCATCATAAGAGGAACAATCCCTTTATGCTTTATGTCATGTTGGGTGTCATCCCCGGTACATACATGACCATGTGTACCTACAACCATCTCATCAAACCACTCTCCATGCGGGGTCATGTGGTTTGACGCTCCAGAGTCAATGTACCATCTGTCATCTCTATCATGTCTCGATGCATTTTTAGATACATGCTGCATGGCAAAGAGTCTATCAACTGGCTCATCATGAGCACCACTGGAAGATGCATAGTGCCCATGCTGTCTGCCCTTTGCCTTCATATCTCCCTGCTTCTTATAACAATCCTTTGCAATATGCCCATACCGGCCACAATAATGGCAGTGCTTGCCCCTGTTGGACTGATTAGACGACTGCCATGAACCAGATCCACCACCTCTACCTGGGGGTGATCTCCCCCTGCCTCTAAACCCACTAGATCCATGCTGGCCTTGTGTATTTGCACCATGCCAATTACTCTGCTGCTGCTGCTGTCCATAAGTATTACGAATGTCACCACGACCTCGAAATGAATCACGACCTCTAGATCCTCTGCCACGCTGGCTAGAGTATAACACAGTGTCTCTACTCTGAGATGCACTGGAACCTATATTCAAACCAAGTTTGACTTCCTCATGCAGCAAAAAAGCAACTAGCTCTTCCCAGCTAGGGGGCTCTTCTCTGACAGAAATGGAAGTGTCAAAAGCTTTGTACTCTTTGCCTAAGCCATTCAAAGCAACAACAATCATATCATCTTCTGATACACTTGAGCCAATAGTAGCAAGTTGATTAGCTATGGTCTTAATCTCCGTGGTATACGTCTGGATGCTCTTGCCATTCCTAGACATGTTGTTGAACTGCTGTTTCAACTGGATCTTTCTTGCATGTGTCATGGTTCCATAATTTTTCATCAGTATGTCCCAAGCATCCTTCGAAGTCTCACATCCAGTGATTTGAAGTACCATAGCATCAAATATACATAAGGAAAACCAATGCAGCACCTTGCATGCTCTTTCATTCCATAGCCTGTAGCCTCTTTTCTGTTCATTTATTGGATTGTGTGCAGGCAACTCACGAGCAACTTCATCTCCTGTACATAAATCCCAATAACCTCTGCCAACCAGAAAGTTTTTCATTCTGAATTTCCATAATGTAAAGTTCTTATTATCCAACTTCTCTCCAACTATCTGAGTGATATTGTCAGTCCCATGTGCATTAGCCATGATGCAATAGACTGTCTATCAAGTGCCTGACTCCCTGCAGTCCAATGAGTATGACTGACTAAGTTCAGTTCGTAATAGTTTATGACAGTTTTCTACACTAAATTGCAAAAAAAAACTAGGGTATTTCAGCCCACTGACACCCCAAAACAACCCACAAACAAGTGGTCTCAACTGTAGATATAACTGTCAATACATAAGCTATGTGTTTGCTTCAGCTTAAGCTTCTATAACCTCACTGCCAGGGTACATACATGCAGTCTGAAAACTGTAAACTGTGAGTAACCAGTAGCAATTTCAAATTCAAAACTGAGTGGTAATCATGTCATACATGTTCCAAAATCTCCCAGGTAGCTGCTAGTACATTTGGCAGTCAAGACATGAGCATAGAGGCACAGAACAGTGCATAACCAACACATACAAGTGTCAACAAATTCAGTTGCAGGTTGCAGTCAACCAGAATTCAGCATATCAAGCTCCAAGCAGCTCCAAAATGTCTTTCGACGATGTCATACATTTACTTTGTAGTGCCAAGTTCAATACATGAGCATCTGAGTAGGCATAGACAACCTGTCTTCATTGACCAATGGCATAAACCTCATGAGCTGTTTGTAATTAATCAAGATAGTGTAACTGCATTTACTTCTTCAGAATTCAGTTTTCAATGATGCTCATTGCTTGCTTCAATCCTCCATACATTTAGCATGTATAGGCCAATTCATATAGATGATGGAACCCCCAAGGTGACCTGTATTGCTTCAGTAATGCACAATACTTGTCATTGAATGTGTATGACAATTTTCAGCCTGTCAATGATTTTCAGATCTGAGTATTCTGAGCAAGAGATCTCAGCTCCAAGACATTTGATCCAATGTATACATGCTTTGACACATTCTTGTGATCCAAAGATGCCTTCTGAGTGTAGTACAAGGCTCATGTGTGTCAGTAATGACTGAATGCATGTTGTCCATTCATGTTTACAGCAGTTCAAAACTGATTATAGGTCTGTGTCTGTTACTCCAGCTCATAACAGAGCTCCCACACAAGCATTTACTTCTTTTACACTTCAGATACCTTCAATAGTGAGCATACATGCTCTATGAATCTTGTCTAGGTGCCCCACTGAAGATTGACAGGTTGCTGTCCACCCAGATCAACAGGCGTAGATCACGTAGAATTCCAAGCCTTGTTGTCAACTGGTCCTCCTCATCTTGAGGCTCAATGACCACTTGCAGATGCTCAAAGATGCCCACCAAAGCTCCCAGAAAGGCCTCAACCACTGTGATAAAGCATGGAGTCCAAGATGAGCAAATGCATACCTTGACAGAATAATGGCAGCCTGTTCTTTTTTTCAAAAGGCCTTGTTCTTCAGCTTCTTCAAGTCTTCTTGACTCCCTCCTGCTCCAGAGAGCTCAACCTGGCAATGCTCTGATACCATGTTCAAAGAGGAGAGAGAGATAGGGAAAACACCATATCCATGAGCCTTCAGGCTCTCAAGCTCATTCCTTCATTTCCACACACTAAACTGAAAAGCACACACTCTACAAGATAAAGTGACCTAGTGTAAATGTAGACTAGATAGACTAACTCTAGTCAGATCACTAACTGACTACTAACCCAACTTATTTAATGTAGTCACATGTAGACAGCTATACACACTAGCTGTCATAGATGTCGGTCATAGATGAAGACACACTGACGGTGAGCTTGATTTCTAACAGATCAAACCTCCATGATCATGATCATTGAGATGCATCAATATGATGATCCCTACACAATGGATCAAAGGGACTTGGGGGGATAAAAGACACTTATTGTGATGTTCAGAGCATTGGTGCACTCCTCTGATGACATGGCTAGAGATCTTAGCACCTTCACTTTCTCACATTTAGTCACACACACAAACACACACACACAATACCCACACTTAGCCCCTATCCACACACACACACACACACACACATCATCATCATCATCCAATGATTCTTTCTCTACTACAACCCCGAGGGGTCCACTAGGGTTTACCGTATGGTACCACGTGAGTGTAAGGGAGGGGGGTTACTTAAAGGAAGGAATGTACATTTTATAAGGTAAGGTCCCATAAATAGGGGGTAGATAAGGGGTATTTTCATATATTTCTTGCACGTAGGTGACGTCTCCTTATTACTACTAGTGAATCCCCCGTGAGTACAACTATGGATCCATTGTCACCTATAAAAAATTTGTAATATTTTCCCCTCGATTGCCCATGTAGGAACCACCATCCCCCTTATTAATATGATTAATTAAAAAAATTTTAAATCCCCCCGTCATCATCAATAGGTGGCGAGGGGGGAGAGAAGGGAAAGAGAAAGAAGATGATGATTGATGATGGTGGGAGAAGAAGTCGACGAGAATGCAGACGAGGACGTAGACGAAGCGAAAGTGGAGGAGGAAGATGATGATGACATCGTGTTGATGGAGGGGGAGGCCACGTGACCAAGCACTCCCCCTTGGGTGTATCGACCCTATCGCGGCCACTTGGAGGGGCCAAAGAGCCCCGCCCTCATGCAAATGACACCACCTCTCCACCTTCACTCCACATCCCCCCCTCCCTCCCCCCAATAATAACTCTCCCCCCCTCCCCCCATAATAAACCTCCCAAACCCTTATATAAACCCCCCAACACAATATTAATGAGTTTGGGAATCTACCAATTCCCATTTTTTGAATACTAAAAACGTGGAACCTGGATGACATGCCCATAAGTTTCTCAAAACCATATGATGTGACCTATCATTGGAAAGCACTTGAAAAATGGAATCTATTGAGCTATAGAGTGTTGATTTGGAGTTATAGTGTTCAAGTTATGGAAAATCCAAATATTTGATCACATGTCCCAAACTTATGGGAAATTCCCATATTTCCCAATATGGTGTTCCCTCGAAAGGCAGCGATATGCCACCTCTTGCCCATCCTTGCTATCGGCCCATAGGGGAGAGAGAGAGAGAGAGAGAGAGAGAGAGAGAGAGAGAGAGAGAGAGAGAGAGAGAGAGAGAGAGAGAGAGAGAGAGAGAGAGAGCGAGAGAGAGAGAGAAGGAAGAGAGGTGAAGAAGAAGAATAAGAATAAGAATAAGAAGAGGGAGAGAGAGAGAGAGAAAGAAGAAGAAGAGGGAAAGAGAGAGAGAGGGGGGGAGACAGACTCTTTCCCTTCCCCTCCAAAGAGGGTGGCCACATGCATTTTCTCTTTTCCTTTTCCTCGAGTTCATCCCCTAACCCACAAGCCTATTACTCCTCTTCTCGAGCAAGTGGCTACCGAAGTCTTGCGCAAATTACATCTAAGGGAGACAAAGATTGAGAATGGCCCCCAAGCAAAAAATCTTACATGTAGATGGCAATCCCTCAACGAGCAACGGAGCCTCAAGGCGAGGACATCATTGCCAATCCAACTACGGTACTAGTCGTAAGTGATGTATTTCCAAATCGATGGATGCTTGCTTGATTTCCACATGAGATACGCTAGGGTCATACTTTGTTGCACGAGAATAGGACACTGAAAATGATAAATTTTCCCCCAAGTATTCGAAGATGGAGTTTGCAAAGTACATGTATCAAGAGAAGTATATTGCTTCTCATTGTTATACGTTAAAATCCATGCATAGCATAAGTAGCATATAAGATTCTAAAGTACCAAGCATCATTAAGTCTTCAATTAATCTGTACCTAGGACAATATTGTTTAAGGTTCACAAATGCACATGGACGGTACATGCATGGGGGGAGATTATGTAAAACTTACATCAAGATACGTGATTCCTTACCTTAGGAGAGAGGAAGATAAGAACTAGTTAAAACGTTGCATAGTAAGGGAAAGGCTAAATGTAAATGTCAACTAGAGAAGAGGCATGTATGCTCTTGCTAGAACAATTATCTCACATTGAGATGATAGGACTTATGACTTGTACAATGTTTGAAACCTTAACATATGACTTAGTTGAAAGAAGAGTGTGTTAATTAAATTTTACTTAGAATCGCTCCTAATCCCAAGGGGGAGAGCAAATACGCAATGGAAAGGTTATTGCGACTATTCCTACAATGTTTGGAAAAGGATACCATTGTTTTAGTTGGTTGATCAAACAAATTTCCTAAATGCTTTTGCATTAAACTGATTGTTGGCTTGTGGTTTGGATGATTATTCCAAGTGCTTGTGATTGATGCTAAATGCATGGAAGGGGTCTATGATGACAAATTACCATGGGAATAAAGGAATGTTTTCTTGGCCAATGATATTAATAGGGATGAATGCCTTGTTCGTGCTTGATTCCTAAATGGATTAATTAAGGAAGGATATTTTGCACAAGTGGATCATCTCCAAGATCGCACCGTGGATTACCCCAAGAGGGCACTACTCGATTCACGGGCGAAAGATCGAGTGGTGAAAAGGCCAACCATGGAAATTGTGGTTTACTTCTAGGTCACTTGGGGTCAGGTGGAGCTCTGGACACCCCTTGCCTAGTCTAGAATGGAGTTGAAGACTGCCATGAGCCCAACGTCTTTGGTGTTGGAAGATCTTATTCTAGATAAAGGATGGAAATTATGGTGCCATGTGATTTGGACAGGGAACTTTTGTCGGATAGAAGGAATACATAATTTCTCCTGTATGAATAGGAGACAAAGATAAACATGAAGATAAGTTAAGGAATTGAACTTGTTTGTCAAAGGATTGCTTGCCATGTATTCATGTTGTACCATAAATTACGGGAACGAACCTTGTTCCTTAAAAGGCTTAATTAATGAAGTTGATTTTAAATGTCATTGATGGGACCTAAAATAGGCCAACGTTGGCTATGGCACTAGTTAAACCTCATGCATACAACAGACAGCCCCACCACATGGACTCGTGGGCCAAGAGAGTCTAAAATTCACTCTACACTAAATGCTAATGTCGATTCTATGTTTTTATTAGATCATAGTCCCCAACGTTTACCATCCCTTATCCTCACAGGGGGATTTCATAACACATAGGCATAATACCTCGTAGCACAAATATAGGGAAGCATCTCTTGGCTGACTGCCGCGGCTCCAGTGCAGCTCTCCTACACCTCGGGGATTGCTCCCTTGATGCACTGCCTCAACATAAAGTACACATGATACAAGCTCCACTCTTTCATTTTGAATGTATTCTAGGAGGTACCATGTGTCCTTTCCAAATAATTCCCAAAAACTAATCGACTAGCCTACTGATTAGGTTGTCTCACACACTCAAGAGTAGGTCATCATAACAGAAAACAGGTGCTATGCATCTAGTTCTTCATATTCTGATACCATGGTTGATATACACATGAAAAAGTGGACGATCCTAATGTGCTCAAACATAATTTTCAATCAGAAACATATCGTGCACAACCAAGCTTTCTAATGCTCATTCCCTAACTCCTTACAGTGATGTAAGGATAGCACTGAGACAACGCTCATGCTACTATCCCCTTAATTAAAATACAATGAACTCTATATCATGATATGCATCAGTAAAATCAGCAATAATTAGCACCCAAATCGCATCATTCAAACACCCCATTCCCTACTTTTAGGTAGTGCTTCCATTGCATAGGTATAGGGGTTCATTTTATCATGTTTTGATGTATGAAAAGAAATAAATCACGAACTTTGACCAAAAGATAGGGCAAACTGAGGCTAAACCTCATGCTCCACCACTACCATACATTCATAAACACTCGTTGTATTTTTCATTATTTTTATGAGGCGTATTTCTATTTTTTTCCTTATTTTTTAGCATTTATTTGATAATAATCACTATTATATTTTTATTTTACTTATACCAATCATTTCAGCATACTAAAATCCAATTCTATTTTCCATTTTTCCCCATATAGGAACATATTTCACCCACCCGAAACAACAAGACCATCATTTTACCCTTAAAACTGTATTTCGGGTGTTGCAGGATTTCAATAGCACACGTAAATCATTATGAAATCAAAATTTTCTAATAGACAATAATTAAACATAATGCAACTAGCACTCAAAATAATTTTTCATCACATGAGAACATCATTTTCATCATACAATGTCAAAAAAGCTACATTTCCTTCATAAAAAATAGTCATACCGTGTTTCTACAAAACCCGAGACGCATTAAATGACTGCATGACTAGCAAATAGAGCCTCCATTTCTCTCAATTCCATGCTGCACATCAAGCTTCAGCATCTCCATTAATCTCCATCATCATTTGCTTCAATCTCCTTTCCGATTCCTCCTTCAAGATAGTGTGCATGAACAACCCACAGAGGGGAGGCAACCAGATTGGCAAATGAGAGCTGCAAACAACTCTTCTGGAGAGTTATATGTTGCATGTCCTAATGTACAGGTAACTATTGGAGACATAAAAGTCAATTTTTACTTTTCTGTTCAAGACTCTTGTAGTTGCCCTATCAGTCTTGGGCAACCTTACATTTCTGAAGCCCGCTTGGAAACAAAAGCTCTTGATGATGGTTCTTCCTATACTCAAATCTGAAGCAAGGATAATGAACGAGTTGTCCAATTTCTTTGTATGTGTGTTAACCATCATCATAACAGAGATCCATTGCATGATTATCGTGTGCCTCCTAATGCCCGAGAATTCAAGGGTTTTCGGGATGCACTGCTGTAAAAGGAGGCTATGGCAGTGAATCATGTAAAAAGATTGAAGCTCCTTATTTTACAGAAACTTTGTCTCTAGCAAATCTGTATGTATATACATCCAATAGTATGGGCTATTATAAGTCTCTTCCAACCATGACTGAAGCTGAAAGAAAGTATTTATGTCATGTAAAAAGGGAGCTGAAAACTTATGGCATGATGGCTGAAAATGAAGATATTTCGGGCATTTTTTTTGGACTGATTACTACTAACACATTGGCTGAAATATATGTAGCTACTCATACAGAAAATCAGGCTTAAAATCAATCCATAGAAGTATGTACATTCGATTTTTATCAAACAATTCAAGGATTTGTTGAGCAGGAAGACATTGGTTTACTCAACAAGGCTGAAGCACAAGTGGAGAGAAAATACAAAATAGTGGATAAGAAAGTCAAGCCTATGTGGCAATCCCACTGCCTCCTGAAAGTGAAGGGCTAGCTGATAGGGCAGCAAATCAGCCAAGTCTTCGTGATCCTTCCAACATTGGTCACAAGTTCACATCTGAAAGTATAAAAGAGCTCAAAATAGGTTAAATTTCTTTCCTTTCGCTAGTTAAAAACACTCTTTTATGCAAATGCTAATGAAACATGGAAAAGCTTTTGCATTTCAACCAAGTAAAATAGGTTGTGTGGATCCAAATATTGTGGCTCCTATTGTCATTTTTACTGTACCACATGTACCTTGGAACCTCAAGCCCATTCCTATTCCAAGGACGCATTTGCCCAAATTATTGAAACTTCTAAATGAGAAGATCAAAATGAAGATTCTAAAACCTTCTTCAGCACCTTCCTCAAATCAATGGTTTATCGTACCGAAGAAAAATGGATATTTACAATTCATCCAAGATCTACAGCCTGTTAATCGTGTCATAATCCAAAATGTTGGTTCGGGTCCAACTATTGATGAGTTTGCTGAAGCTTTTATAGGTAGAGCAATTTATTCTATGGGTGACCTATATTTAGGATATGACCAATTTTAACTTTCATTAGAAAGTCGAGACATTACCACAATGAACACACCTTGGATTGTCCACATGTGCACTCTACCACAAGGTGCAACAAACTCTGTAGCCCATATGATGAATGCCATGCAAAAAGTCTTAAGGGACTTTATTTGACAACTTACTCTTCCATTTCTTGATGATGTACCTATCAAGGGATGTGAAGTCAATGAAAATAATTAGGAGCTTGATTAAGATGGTTACATGGCATTTGTAGTTAACCATATTCATGATTGTGACAAGATTTTGACAAGGCTAGAAGAGGTACATCTTACCCTTTCTAGAGCTAAGTCGATTTTTGGAGTAGAAGAAGTCCTAGTGGTCGGACATTTGTGTAGTCCCTATGGACGTAAACCTTCACCAATCAAGATAGATACCATCAACAGAATGCAATAAAAATGCACAAATATTTCAAAGGTGAGAAGATTTCTTGGCACATGTGTATTCTATCTCGTATGGATACCACATTTTGCTTATGTAGCCAAAAATCTCTATCAATTATTAAGAAAAGGCCAAAGATTCTCTTGGGGGAAAGAGTATACTCTTATTGTATGAAAACTAAAGAAGTTGTTAATTTCAGCCCCCACTCTCAAAAGGGTTGATTATTCAAATGGTCAACCCATCATCCTTACTGTGGATGCAAGTCCCATTGGGATAGGATGGGCTATTGGCCAAGAAGACCTTGAAGGTAACATGTATGCAATTCATTTTGGAGCAAAGTTTCTCAATGAACATCAAAGAAGGTATGCACAAGTAAAAAGGGAATTATGGGGAGTTGTAACAGCATTAAAGTGTGATCGTGAATACTTTATAGGTGCTTCCGTAGTGGTAGGAACTGATTGTCTTCCACTCTTGGGCATGATTGCCAACTGCTCTACACCCGACATTGCTATATGAAGATGGATTGCATATATTAAATATCTCAACCCCGAATTAAATCATATTGCAGGAAAGGCGAATCCAATTGTTGACATGCTATCACTTGCAAGATATGACAATGAAGAAGAGCTGATGGAAGAAGATGAAGCTAAATAATCTATACTTGTTGAATTTCATTCCATGGCTATTGAAAGTACCTTTTCAGTTGCTACATATACAAACCCAAAGCTGAATCTTGCAGGTGAAGCTGATCTTTTTAATGGTATAGCATTTAGTACAATGAGAAAAGGAAAATGTACTACTGTAAATCAATATACAACAACAAAGATCAAAGATTTATCTATGGAAGAAGGGTGGTCAACTAGAAGCCAACATGCTCATTGCATTGCTCAAGTTCTAGTTCATTTCCTCGAAGAAGATTGGTTGAAGATCGGCCAATATTTGAGCACAATGAAGAAGAAAGAGACTTGGGCTGATGAAGAGTTCAAGCATATTAAGAGGAAGGCTTATGGATTTTTTCTTAAAAATGGGCATCTATAGAAGCCCACAAAGAAGAAGAAAGGAGCATCTGTCTAAGTTTAGGTAATAAAAGGTTGCAACTATAGGTAATGAAGGAATTTCATGAAAGCTTGTGGGCTGGACATAGAAGTATGTGGGGAACCTTTATTAAAGTCAAAGAAAAATATTGGTGGTAGAACATGTATCGAGATGTAGAGCATTTTGTTGAAACCTGTTATGTGTGTCAAATGTATTCTATGGTCAAGCATCGAGATGGGTTATAATCGACTTATCCCTTGTCTATACATTATAGATGGGTTATTGATATTGTAACCATGTCTACAGGGATATGGAATATGCGGTATTTAGTGCTTGCAAGAGAAGATCTAACCAATAAAGTTGAAGGTAAAGCTTTAACAACCAAGACCGCTCAAGCTGTTTGTCACTTTTTGCTTGAAGAAGTATTTTGGAGATATGGCTATGTTGGCAAGGTAATCGCAGATAGAGGAGAATTGGATGCCAATGAGGCATGCAACTTCTTTGCTCAACTGGGTATCAAGTTGGCTTTGACATCAACCTGTAATCCTGAAGGCAATGGAAAGAGTGAGAGAGGACATCAACCTATTCTCAAAGCTCTAGCAAATTCTTGTAGAGGAAAGATCAAAGAATGGTATAAAATGCTACATTTTGCATTATGGGATGATCGGACTACTCACAGTACAATGGCTGGCTATATATATGGGGAGATGAACCATTGGTTACTGGATCCATGGTATGGTGATACAGTGGATTGTTTATTTTCAGCATACTTATTCTTAGCATTAGATCCCGATGTTATCCCAAAAGTCACCATTTTTCTTTCAGGATGGAAGGCAGGGTAAGTGGGTACTTTGGGGCTGTTATTAAGCATAGAAGTGCCTCGAAAACCACCTCCGTATGGGGCTGATCGTGAAGGAATGCGGGAATGTCCAACACCTTGCTGAAAATGCTCATTCTTACGGTACTTTCTTACATATCTCTCAGCCAATTCGATTGCATCAAACAGTATGGTAGGTTTTTGGGCCATGACATCGACCGATAGGCTCGGTTCCAACCCATAGATGTACTTGTGCAATTTAGCATCATCGCTAATGCTCTCCACATACATGGTCAAGTTCATGAACTGATTTGTGTATTCACGTACACTAAGGTTATGTTGGTCAAGAGTGTACCATCATCTTGCCAGCCATTCTTTTTCCACAGGGGACACAAAAACTTGGACCATATGCATTTTAAAATCTTTCCAATCAATGAACTGCTGATTCTCTCAATTGATATAGCGCCATCATGTGTAGGCAAACCCTTCCAAGTGGAGAGAAGCAAAAAGTATTTTCTGATCGTCAATGCGGGGGTAGATATTGAAGTAGGACTCCAACTTGGGTTTCCATTCCTCCAAGTCAGATGGTGAGGGGAATTGCCCATTGTACTTTGTTAGGATGACCTTGTCACGCAGATCATAGGGACCATGTTGCCCATGAAATCCTTGATGTCCTTACATCCCGTGGTGGCCATACATGCCTTGCTGTCCATGCATCCCTTGTGGTGCATTAAGCCCATATTGTCCATTATAACCATGTTGTCCATGATTGCCAGGCTAGCCATTTGTACCATATTGTCCTTGATGGGGCTGATTCATATCGGCGCATGGGGGCTAAGCTAGCGTTCTACCTTCTAGGATGGTCTCTCTCAATCCACATATCTCTAAGAGGAAAGCACCAAGGCAAGCCATGGTATTCTGTTTAGGATATGTCTACGAACAATATATTAATCAGCGATGTAGCATTACCAAGTTTTGCTCTAATACCAAATGTAATGTGCTCGCCTATCAGTTGTCCAAGCATGTTTTTAGAGAGATGAATCTAAGTGTCATCATCGAGGACTCCCATGGAATGTTACACGGTTTGTCACCTATGGTTTCTCGATTCCGCCTCACATCAGAACATTTGCGGTCGTGAACCCACTGGGATCAACCTAAAATTTGGGTTTCTAGTAGAGTTGGTGAGATTGCATATAAGATGGCTACACATGTAGTAAAGTTCGCCAAGAAAAATCTATTGACCAAGACACAAAAAATGAATAAAGAAAATCTTATTGAGATGAATCAGTACCCATAGAAGATACCAAGTTTACATACTAGTGTTCTAAGTGTGGACCCAAGTTCTCTTAGTGAGAATACAAAGATGTTTGCAATATTCTCAATTGAGGATAACATTGTTTGCAAATATGCTATTGAGCATCATGCTTTGGGGAAAAGCATAAAATCATTTTTTATGTTTGTAGGGAAGAAATAGAAAAAGGTGAAGCTTGTCTTTAGGAAGCTCGGGTAAGTTACTCATGAATATATGTGTGCATCACGTGGGTTCAAAATAAGGTATTTTTAAAAATACCATTTTTATACTTTTTTACATACAGAAGGGTGTAATATAAGGGGGTTATTTACAAATTGAATAGAAAAGGGTTATGTTTTATTCATGAAAAATGCATAGATAAGGATATTTGCAAATAGGCTAGCTTGATGAACACACATGATATAGAGGATATACATATAGTAACTTCCGTGAGTTAGGAAGGTGGTGCTATTTTTGGAAAAGAGAATTTCATGGGAGAGAACAATAGCATTGAAGAAGAGGAGAGAGGGATAATAGGGATAGGATTTTGTTAATTATGGGGGAAGCTTTGCCGACCAAAGTTGGCTAGCTATTGTCATAATCCTTACTTATGGTCATCAATAGTCAATAACATTGGTAGAAATTTTCTACAACTCTTGGAACACGAATGCTATTTGCAACAGCCATGGTGATTGTGTTCTTCTTTGGCTACAAATCAACATTCAAGCTATACTCCAATAGGATTGCAAAGATATCATTAAGGTTGCAATAAGACATGTCTCTATTCATGCTTCTATTCTTGAGAAGGTAAATAAGTTAAAACCATATTAATACACGTTCTAATTTAAAAAAAATTAACCCTTGTTGTGTTAAAATGGGATGATCAATCCAATTCCCTTCCTCATGAGACAAGTACACTCCATGTTTTCCTTCATTGAGATCTTAACTCCTTCCTCTTACCATCAAAATATTTAAATGCATTGCCACCATAGTAGGAGAAGAGGGAGAGAGAGGGCTGGAGCAAAAAGGGGAAAGGAGAAAAGGACCAACGCCTAAAGCTCTGATACAACTTGTAATGAAAGAAGCTGAGAGGAGAGAGAAGAAGAGCTAAGGAGAGAGAAAGAGAGAAAGAAGAAGAAGGAAGAAGACTAGAAGAAAAGAGAGCAAGAGGGAAAAGAGGAGAGAGGGAAGGAGGAAGCCATGGAAGCTGGAGATAAAGGTGAAGAGTATGATCTTAATCTGGGGCTCTTACACCTTATATACCCTGGTTAGTGTGACAGGGTGTCTAAACCCTAGTTGGTCTGTATCCCGCTTATTACATCTCTTTCTTGATCTTTTGTGTGAAGGAGGTATGAGGGATGGCAATCTTGCCATGGGACCATATGAGTCCATTCTTAAGTTGATATTGGGAGTTTTGTTTCATTCATGTCATAATTTTTTACATATGTGGCTGAATTTTTCATTCAATAAGTAGGCGTCCTAGAGCTCCTCAATCTAGTCACTAATGCAACTCTAATATGGATAATGCTCTGCATGCCCAGATTTTTGAGAGTGAATGAGCCACTATATTAACTTTGCCTCTAGTTTTGGAGATGTCAAAATCATGATTGTGCAAGGTTGCCACCCATGTGCTCTACTTAGGATCAAAGTAGACTGAGTCAAGAAGTACTTGAGGACTCCATGGTCACTCTTCACTCTAAATCAGCCGCCATAGAGGTAAAGATGCAATTTTTTAATAGCATGAATTATGGCTAACATCTCTTGGTCATAAACATTCATCTACATTTCCTTTTCATCAAGCTTACAACTCTCAAAAGCAATCACATCATGTTCTTGTAGCAAAACGACACCTATATTCCTATCATTAGCATCAAATTGAATGGTAAACTCCTTTAAGAAATTGGGGCATACAAGGATAGGGGCTGAGATAAGCATTTTCTTCAGTTGATTGAAGCCGTCAATATGCTATAGCATCCCAAAAAAAAGATTCATTCTTCAGCCAATTTGTTAAGGGTGTTGCAATTGTGGTATAATGCTTGATGAATCTCCTATATAATGAGGATAGACCAAGGAAACTGCGCAAGGAAGTGGTATTTTTGGAGGGTATTGGCAAGTCCTTTACACATTGCACCTTTTTGGAATCAACCTGTAACCATTTTTTCCCATAATATATCCCAACTACTCCACTAATGTCTATATGAATATGCACTTACTTTATTTAACAGATAACCTATAGTCTCTCAAGGTGTCAAACACCCTTCTAACATGTACTAAGTACTCGTCCAATGACTTGCTATAAATAAGAATACCATAAAAAAATGTGAGCACAAACTTGAAAATGAAAGGTTTATGATTTTATTCATGAGGTTTTGGAATGTGACTGAGGGATTCATCAATGCAAAAGGCATCACTAAGAAATGATAAAGGCTACGATTGGTTTGGAATGTTATTTTTACCTCATCACCCTCTCTCATGTGTATCTAATGATAGCTAGCACCTTAGATCAATCCTAGTAATGCACCTTGCCTCTTTTAACTCATCAAGAAAGTCATCAATCTTGGGGATGGGATACCACTTCTTGATCTTAATTTTGTTCAAGTCTCTATAAATCAATGCACATTTGAAAAGAGCCACCTTTCTTCTTGACTAACAGAATTGAGGATGCATAAGTGGAAAAACTTGGCTCAATCAACTCCATGTCAAGTAGCTCCTTCGGTTGCTTTGCAACTTCTTTGTGTTCACACTTTGAGAGTATGAAGTAAGGGGGACTTGCTTGTTCACTCCTTGTTCATTGGCTTAAACTAGGGCTCTAGATCAATGGGGTGATCCACTTGCCTCTTAGGAGCGAGGGCTATAAGCATCTAAAACAAATCCTTATACTCTTTTAGTAAGGTTTTCAATGCTAAATTTTTGGCCACTTTCGATGATTGATTTGTGATCTTCTTATTCAACTGGAAAACAAATATCTTTGAGAATTTCTTAAATTCCCATTTGAGTTGCTTTGGTATAATAATCTAAAATTTTGCATTATCATGAACTCCCTCTAAACAGATAAGTTGCCCCTCCATGAAAAGCTCAATATAGAACTGAGAGAAGTCCATAGCAAATTTTCCTATGTGTTTCAACCAATCTAATCCCAAGACAACATCAATGGACCCCATTTCTAATTCAATTAGATCCATTGATGACACATAATTTTAAGCTAAGCATAGGGGAACCTTAGAGCATACATGTGTGTTCATTTCCTAATCATTGTTGGCCACTTGATATTTAAGGGGATATCGTAATTCTATGGGAAAGCATTTGAGTCTACCAATGGCTAAGTTTTTTATAAAATTATGTGCGTTACTAGTTGCTACTAGGATGTAAACACTCTTTCCATTTATTTTTCCTTGCATGCAAGGGGGTATAGTAGAGACAATCAAACTGGGATCACAAAGCAAGCAACCACCCAGGTAAAAGGGGAACCCCTCCAATGGGTCATAGTACTACCCTTGCTCTAGGTTCTCTTCATAGTCATCATTTTTAGCATGTGCCATGGTATTCACAACATTTAAAGCATTTGAATATTCATCTTCATTTTCCCAATATTTTGTACCAAACATGTTGTGAACCTTGACCTTGGCTATTTTGTAAGGGAATGAAAGGGACGTAGAACCTAGGAGGAAGAAGCTTGGCAGTGAGAGCTATGGCGGATGGAGAACAAGAGCCAAGAGAGAGAGAGAGACTCAAAAGTGGGAACTCCAACAACCACAATGTGTGGCCAAGCCTTCCTTTATTCAAACTGTCACTAAAAGAATAAAGAATAAGTGACTGTGACGGGCCCCCGCCACCTGCAATGTGTAGTGGCAGGTACTGCCACTGTAGTAATACACGGGCGGCTAGACGGAGGCGCCTTTACCCTCAACAACCTCCCACTTAAAGGCGAATCTACCCCAGTGAGAGAGAGAAAAAAGAAAAGAGAGTACAACATGTACACATGCACAACAGGATGAGAAAAAAGACATCATCTCATCCAATGCCCATCAATCTCCTGAGTAAGGCAAAGTGCTCGATAGTGAGGCTTCTCGAGAGCAAGTCTACAAGATTATGCTCAGTCAGAATCTTGATAAGGTCAACAGACTTTTCCTCAATGACCTCATGAATGAAGTGATACCTCACCTCAATATGTTTCGTCTTCACATGGAAGACCAGATTCTTGGCCAACTGAATGGCACTCATAGAATCCGAATGCAGTGTAGGCATAGCATCTATCATACTAAGGTTTGCAATCAAGCGGCCTAACCAGATAGCCTCCTTACAAGCCTCCATGATTGTAATATACTCGGCCTTTGTAGTGGAAAGAGTCCCACACTTCTGCGCCCTAGACATCCAAGAGATAGCCCCTCCAGCATAAATGAACACATAGCCAGAAGTGGACTTCCTACTATCTGCATGCCCTGCATAATCAGAGTCAGTGTACCCCACGACTACTGTATTCTGGCTACCATAGCAAAGGCACATATCTGTTGTGCCCTTCAGGCACCTCATGATACCCTTCACGGAATCCCAATGTTTCTTGCCAGGTGTAGCCATATAACGTGCCGCAACCCCAACTGCAAAAGCTATATCTGGACGGGTCCCTATCATGGCATACATAAGACTGCCCACGGCTAATGCATAGGGAATCTTGGCCATCTCGGCCCTGTGCTCATCTGTCTACGGAAATCGGCCTGTGAAACCTTCACATGAGAAGGTAATGGATAGCCAATAGGCTTCACATCTTTCATGCAGAAGCGCTCAAGGACTTTATGAATGTACTCCCTCTGTGACATATAGAGTACTCCTTGAGATCGATCACGCGTAATGCGCATACCAAGTATATGAGAGGCCTATCCCAGATATTTCATCTCAAAGCTCTTCTTGAGCTGAGCCTTAAGAGCATCTAGCTCCTCATGAGTTGTCCCTACTAAAAGCATGTCATCCACATAGAGTACCAAAATCAATAAAGAACTGTCACATGCTTTCTTCGTGTACAAGCACGGATCCATAGCACTGTGGTTGTAGCCCTGTGACTGCATGAATGCATAAAACTTATGGTACCATTCCCTAGGTGCTTGCTTCAAGCCATATAGACTCTTCTTTAGTTTGCACACTAGGTGTTCCCTGCCAAGGTCTGCAAAATGCTTAGGCTGCTCCACGGGGGATTCACTAGTAGTAATAAGGAGACGTCACATGCGTGCAAGAAATATATGAAAATACCCCTTATCTAGCCCCTATTTATGGGACCTTACCTTATAAAATGTACCTTCCTTCCCTTAAATAATCCCCCTCCCTTACACTCATGCAGTACCATACGGTAAACCCTAGTGGACCCCCCGGGGGCTGCTCCATGTAAATCTCATCATGTAAGTCCCCATGTAAAAAAGTCATCTTGACATCCATGTGGTACAAGTCCAGGTCAAGCTATGCAACCAAGGCCAAGACTAAGCGTAGGGTGGTCATCTTGACCACAAGAGAAAAGACCTCATCAAAGTCAACACCATGCTCTTGCTTAAAGCCCTTAGCAACCAATCGAGCCTTGTATGATGACTTGGGGTATCCAAGGGTACTTTTTAACTTGTACACCCACTTGCCTGGCAAAGCCTTCGTACCCTAAGGCAAGGAAAACAAATCCCAAGTCTGATTCTTATGTAATGAGTCAAGCTCAGACTGCATAGCCATCTCCCAAGAGTGACAATCACCCCTGCATATAGCCTCATAATAAGTGAGAGGCTCGCCTGCATCTATAACTAGTACTAATCTATAGAGAGTGCAAAACGGTCAGGAGGTCATCTATCTCTAGTAGAGTGCCTCAACCCATGCTCTGCTACTTGACCAACATCCTGTCTAACATCAACATATCTAACATCTGGGCCATGAGATTTAGGTGATGCTACATGTTGTCTAGTTGGTCGTGGAGTAGGCTCTGACGGGAGCAGGTGGCTTCTCCTGAAAGATAACTCTACGTACCTCAACCACTTTCTCAGGCTGCATATGCATTTTGTCCTCATAAAAGATGACATCATGGCTGCGGATCACTTTCTGTGCCTGCGAATCCCATAGACGGTAACCCATCTCTTCTACATCTCCATAGCCAATGAAAATGCATTTGACACTTTTAGGATCTAGCTTATTGCGTTTATCCTTAGGCACATGGCAGAATGCCTCACATCCAAAAAAATGCAAATGATCATGAGAGGGGGGCTTGCCTACCCATATCTCCTTTGCAACTTGAAAGTCAATGCCACTACTAGGCGACATGTTAATGAGATGCACTGCAGTAGAGATTGCCTTAGCCCAAAAGTACTGTGGTACGCCAGCGTAGCTAAGAATGCTACGGACCCTTTCCTGAATGGTCCGATTCATGCGTTCTACCATACCATTCTGGGGTAGGGTGTAAGGGGCGGTCAACTGACGCTTAATACCCCCCTCATCACAAAAATGCTCAAAACACGTGATACATACTCACCCTCATTATCTGACCTGAGGCATTTGAGCCTTTACCCACACTGATTCTCTGCCAATGCAAGCCAACGCTGAAATGTGTCTAAGACATCAGATCTTCTCTTTATGGGATAAGCCCAAACCTTACGTGAGTAATCGTCTATGAAAGTAACAAAGTACTTGGCCCCACCAAGTGACTGACAGGGCATGGGCCCACATATATCAGAGTGCACAAGAGCCAAGGGCTCACCCATGCGTTTCTTACCAGACTTTTTATGCATATTTCTAGTCTGCGTGCCATATAAACAATGATCACAAGAATCAAAATGCAAAGAGTCAAAAGACAGAAGATACTACAAAGCACGGAGCATTTTCATTCCTTTAAGAGACATATGCCCCAAACGAGCATGCCAAAGAGATACATGGGGAATAGAACTCACAAACAAAACATGATCCAAGGTAGCTCCTGATACAAGTAAGGGATAGAGGCTGCCAGACTTGGCATCTCTTGCAAGTACAAGCCTGCCACGAGTAATCTTCCATCATGCAGAGTCTCCAAAAGACACAAAATACCCTGCATCATAAAGTTGTCCACCTGACATAAGGCTGCGAGTCAACGCAGGTACATGGTGTACATCATGCAAAAAAAAAGGACCTGCCAGAAGGAAACTACAGCCTAACATCTCTAATGCCCACAATATCAAGAGACCTGTCATCACCAAGATGCACAAAACCAGACATGGTACGATAGGTATGAAACCAATCTCTACAGGGTGTTGCATGAAAGGACACACCCGAATTTAAGAGTCAGCACTGCCCATACATAGAGTGTACCTCAGAAGTCTATAAGGCATTGCATGAAGAAGCTGCAAGTATGTAATCGTCATTTGAATCAGTGGCCTGCGTGACATTAACCTCTTTTATCTTCACACTAAACTTTGCAGGTACTATGTTGCGCTCAGAAGACTTTTCCTGCACTTTATCTTTTCCTTTTTCCTTGCGCTTATCATCGTGCATTTTATGGCACCGCGGCCTAATATGTCCTACTTTCCCACAATCATGACAGGTAAGATCGGACTTCCTTCCACAGGACTTACTGCGACCACGTGACTTGGACCTGGACTTATGAGAGTCCCTGCCCTTATGATCATTATCATGCCTGCCATTTCTACCACCTCTAACAGTCAATGCATGTGAAGAGTGGGAAGCATCATTGTTTCTCCTGTCGATTTCCTCTGTCAATAAAGCACTCTGTATATCTTTGATTTTCAGTCCATCAAGCTTGTTCATGCATATGGCAGTACGGAATACATCCCATGATTCAGGCAAGGTGCCAAGCAGAAACAACGGGTGCAAGTTATCTTTGAACTCAATACCTTGTGACAACAGACTCTTCATGATAGCATGAAACTGACTAAAATGAGATGAAAGGGAGGTCCCCTCCATGCGAAGGTCCATTAACTGCTTCAGCCAATACATCTGTGACGCAGGACTCTGCTGCGCATAAAGCTCCTAAATCTTCTCCCATAAATCCCATGTACTCTAATTTTCATCTTCAACAACAGTATGATGGATCTCTTCTGAGAGTGACAAAATAATGATATACTTGCATAGCTCATCAACTTCCATCCAAACATCATCATCCATATCCTCAGGTTATGACACCCTTGAAACACAAGGGTTTAATCTGCAACTTCTGCACCAAAACTTGCCATATTTGGGACTTCCAATACCCATAGTTGGTGCCATCCAACTTGGCAATGTTAAAGAGAGATGTGTCTTTCAGATAACCATCCATATTGTTCCAAATCAATGCAAAAAGGCAAAATTGCAAGTTGCTGTAATTAGCAGAAAATGCACTAAAACCGTTGCTAAAACTAGCTGAAAGAGTGGATTTTACCAAGAGAAGCACCTGTCCACCAAATATGACCAAGATAACATCAAATACCAAGCATTACCCTCATAGAAGTGCTCAAAATCTGCAGATTTCAGCTTGCTGTAATAAATGACAGCATTATGTAAACTGTCCCAAAAATGAAGCAATCACTGATACATATGTCACTGCAACTGCCAAGTAATAAGATACATCCAACCGTGAGTTTCCAAGGGCAAGAAGGTACCAAGAACTATCAAACCAAGAACCTGTTAGGTAAGAGACATCTCATAGGTCCAGAAGTCATGCATGTAGGGTCTCAAGGTAAGAGAAGAGACCAAGCACAAGCATAACTGATAGAGTAAGAAGCTCAATACATAACCATCCAAGATGCATACAAAACTGAAAAACCTGTGATAGAGATAGGTGCCTCCCCCAATAGGCATATCAAATTAGCCCACTATAGACAAACTGCAGACATAAAGCTCTCAAGAGAGCAAATGCATGTAACTGTCCCACAAGTTCAAGCTAATCTGTAAATGAGACTCTGTGTACATCGGAATATACCAAGAGGCTCCCACTGGAAGTGAAGTCAGATACAAAGAGAGCAAGCAACACTCTAATGCATCAAATGCATAGCATCAAACATGCCAAATCCTAGTAGGGTACATCCGTAGCATAAATCCCAAGCTATCTCAGACCTGTAAAGCATAAGCCTGAAAGCATTAAAAGAGCATGTGACTGACAACCAAATGTAATACACAAGAGATCCAAAATTCTCAAATACGTCGAAAGATGAAGCTCCAAGTAATTGTCAAGCATGGGAAAACCAAGTGGCATCCATATCTGACCAAAGCGTAAATGCAAGAAGCCTAAATGTCAAGCAGTGACAATAGGCATAGACTAGTCCAAAGTATGCCAACTGAAGCCAAATGCCAGTGAAGAACAACCAAGTCGGAGATTAATACAAGCTCAAAAGCATTCCGGAACCAAGAAAAAGCATTTGACAACCTCCAAATACATCAGTATGATCATTCAAACCTCCAGGAAGCACCCCGTATACATGAACCAATGCATACACCAAGTAAATGAGCTTCAGCCCACTATATTACAACAAGCAATTTATTGTTATATGAAGCTCAAATAGTGCTCAAATCTGCTCCAAATTAGTTCCAAAGCATAGACATAACATCCCATAACATCCAGGCATCATCGGGCATCAATAGGCATCAAGCGGCCAATGCCAAGAAGCATTAAACAGTAAATGTCAAGTGATGCCCTATTTTGACAGTCCTGGGACTATGTGTATAGCAAAGGGCTAAAGGGGGAAGCACTCAAATCGTTCATCGAGAGCCAATATCCAATGCCGAGGAGTTTGAAGAATGTCGGAAAGGTTGCAAACAATGCCGGGAAGCCGGGGGAGGAGTTGGAAATGCCATGAGGGAATCAACCCAACCCCCTAAAAATGTGCCGCATTTTGCGTTGGCTGCTCCTGGGGGCTAGAAGATCTCCTATAGCCATCAGGGGCATTTGAAAATGACGAGGGGGTTCCAATGCAGCCCCAAAAGAAGCCGTTGAAGGTCTGGAAGCTCGAGGAGGAGGTGGGAGATCAAAACATACCTGCAAATGAAGGTGTCATGGCTGCCATTGAAGCTCGGATTGAAGCTCTTCAAATCTAGGTCACTACAAGATATAGGCCTTATACCGACGTTAAAAGTGACGAAAATGTAAATAAAGAAATTTGACCCTATCGTTGCAAAAAGCGTCGTTATTGGCGACGCCATAGAACAGTCGGTATTAGCATCGTTATCAGCGTCGATATCAGCGTTGCAAATTAGCATCGTTATCAGCATTGCTATTTGCATCGGTATCAGTGTCGCATTTGTGACACTAATACCGACGCAAATAACGACGCCAATAACAACGCGTGCAATAAATAAATACATGATCGCATAATGAAAGCGAATGGTACAATCATGGCAAGATATCACTACTACATAGAAAATGTCTACACAAATCAGGTGACCAAAAAAGAAGGATGTGTGAGCTCTAGGGATCCAAGGGCAAGCTATACATCCTCGCCATCCGAAAGCTCGTCCCACCGCAAAGGAGCATCAAACAAACTTTGCAAAAAAAAAAAAAAACAGCTATATATTAGTCCACCATACAATATTGCATTCTAATTAAACGTGGTAACTATGAACAAGAAAGATGAGTGACTTACAGGGCCACCGTATTTATACAATCGATCGATCAATGCAGTGAGACCATGCCTCTCTGCATATCGAGTCTCAAGGCCGATCGGATCGCAATTTGTAATGGAGTGCTGCAAAGGAAATAAAATACTAACTGTTAGAAACACGATTGCTAGTACAAAGGATATTGTAAAAAAATAAGCAAGCAAAACAAAAGAAAAACCTACAAAGTCCTCCAGATATGTCATGTGGCCGCCACTCCCAAGATGATGGACCACTCCAGCCTCTAGTCGTGCCCTCACTGCCTTGCATTGCTGACTTAATGTCCTGGAGAATCTGTAGCCTCCTCCCTCAGTCAGCGCCAGTCATCCGCATCTAGCCACTCGGGCTTTGTAGCCCCACTCTTGAGTGCCTTGCATGCGTCCGATCATCTGTGTGACATATATGCACGCATGCACTCCATCATCCAGCTCGTAGAAAACCTATCTGCTGTGGCTAGAACTGGAAAAACTACTCATGCAAGGATGCTACTATGTAGTCCTTGCTCCCCTCCAGTATGTTTTTCCAATGATCCAAGACGTTGTGCTGAAAAACTTATTGGCACAACTCTCTCATGCAAGCCATCACCCTCCTCCCCTCATCATTCATGATGATGGCTCCTGACCTATCATCTACAAGATAGGCATACCCCTTTGGGATATGCCTAAGATGGGTCCTCTCCCACTTGCGACCATGCTCCTGGGCATATCCAGGAGACCCCTGTACATCTGGTGTACCGACTAGGGTAGTATCTATCAGTGTAGCACCCATAAGGGTACCACCCCCAGATGGCTGAGCAAAATCCGGAGTAACTGGAGTAGACGCCCCCACAGGTATGATAAATCCTGGAAGTGACGCAACTCTAGTAGAACGATGAAACCAAGACACTATGTCCGTGCCTCCACAGCAACCACCTGAGCCAGGCTCTCGGAACCTCTACGAGAGCGAGGAGTAGTACATGTATCCCGAGCCAGCTGCAAGCTCACTGCATCCATATCTCTGTAGCATCCCCCTGACCCTGAAGCACTCCCTCCCTCTCTAGCCCAAGTCTGGAGCATTGACCTCATCTACTCGAAGCTGAAGCATCTGATCGTGCCGAAGTAGATCTAATAGAGTGGCTTGACGATGTTTGAGATAGCTCCTGGTCCGCCATGTCTCTGAATCTCGCCATCTGATCTCGAGACACGTGCATGAAGATATCCTGCAACTCCTCATCACTCATCCTGATGATCTAAGTATCCACAAAGGTCACCTGCACAAACAAAAAATGATGTTAGCATAATCAATTTAAATCATACAAAGCATAGTAATATAAATCTTAAAAAAATGATCTTACTTAAAATGCATATCATATGTACCCTTATAAGCGATTAGTCAACAAATTGAGTAAGTGGATGCTCCAAGTATGAAGTATCATATGGTCCCATGTCAATCTCCTGACACAACTTAATATAAACTAGAAGGTCGATAGACATGTCACCACAAAAGGATGAGTCCATCTCATTCTCAAAGAATTCTTAGACTCTTGTATTTCCATCATTGTTACCCGATGATGGCTCCTCTACATGCTCCAAGCTTTCGGTGGCCTCCAACCCTTGCAATATCAACCCTCTATTTGCATATTGTCATCATCTATGCTCGAAACATCGTTTTGATTATATACTCTCGCACTTTGGGGAGCTGAAGGTATAACATACCACCATCGAGGTTGTCGGGGGTTTGGATAGAAGATTACATGTTCACAAACATGTACAAGAGAGATTTAACTATTGTGACATGTACCATATCATAATACAATTAACAAACAAATGAGTTCATGCACTTGTTCACAATGGGCCGGCAACACAAAGGTATCGCACAAATTCGTCCATTTTTTTTCGAAAACTATTTCGAGGAATCTAGATGGACCTCATTGAACTATTTTTCCAGCTCCTTCAAGTACCACTTTGAACCACTGCACATCTAATAGTATCATGGAGAAGCTACGATAATCCAACGTAACAATACTTTCCAAGTTTCCAAAATACTCCATCTCATCTATAATCGTGTTTGGATCCGTTGCTCATCGTCGGCTCTCTTGCTCGAACCTTGCCATGATACCACAATCTGTTGTGGAGAGCATTTTGTCAATATACTCCACATGAAAATGCCGTCCGTGCAACCACGTTGCATTATATATTTTGTACTATACATTGAAATACTCAATTAGTTGTCGCATATAAAATATAGATATGACAAATCCTAAATATGTCATCACCTTTGGACTACATCCCCTCGAGAATTTCCACTCCTCGATTGAGACCTCCACCCCTTCGTGAGAAGCTGTGGTCAAAGCTCCATGCAACCATCGTGTTGACATAAACCATGGCATCTCCTCCATGCCCTCGGGTCATCGAATCGGTCGATGGCACATACTACGTCAAAATTCAGATCGTACTTCCTCTCGATCTTGCTTAGCTTACTGGTACCTGGCGAGCCACATCTCCATAGAGGCATAGTGCAACATACAAAAGCGATTCACTTTCTCCTCCATTGCACTATCCATTCTTTTTTCTACCCCATTTCCAACCACCACATCTCCGGTCAGTCTATCATCATCCTTTAGCGACCATAGCATATTGTTGTCTGGATCCACCGTTGGTAGCCATTGTGAAATATGCACTAGCACCTCAAACACCAACCAACCTTCAGCCATGCTACCTTCTGGCCGAGCTCGTTGTCGCACAAAGCCTTTCAGGGTTTTCATAAAGCACTCCAAGAAGAACATCCATCGCATATGGACAGGTCCAGCAATCTCCACTTCATCTACAAGATGCACAAGGTGGATTTGTATCGTGAGCATGCTGGTAGGTATGTATTTCTCAAAGAGACAGACCGTCTCCACTGCTCCCCTCCTCGCAGATTCAATAGAGGATGTCTTAATCTCCTTCTGTGAGATCCATTGCACTAAAGTCGACAACCTGTAAATGGCCCCGCGTATTTCTGGAGTAAGGCATCCTACGATCGCGATCGGTAGTACAAACTGCCACAAATGAGAAAGCATTATGAACAATGACTATACTCCAAATAGCAAAATGTGCAAGCCACTTACAATCCATTCGTAGTATAAACCTGACATATCTTATGCCAATCATAGGATTTTAGCCCTGATAATTGGTCGTCTTTAGAAAACGCAGACCTGACAGAACGCATCATACCCATCGAAGTGCGGATAGACTTGAATATTTGCTTCACAATGCACTCTTCTTTAGTGGACAAAACCCAAGGAGCACGAGGTAGCTGCACGCGACCATTAGCACTCAACTGCGGCCAAAGCGCCTCCATCTTGCCTACCTCCTTCAAATCCATTCGTGCCCCTATAATGTCTCTCTTTCCTTTGAAGTGGTCCCATAGCAAGTTGCCCATGTTCTTGAAAATATGCATGGGATCCAACAAGTGGTTGATTTGTAAGTGGGTCCAATATAGCAACTCGTAGAAAACTGAGAACCGTCGCATTCCGTTTGGATGTGACTCCGCATGGACCATTTTCAGCACATACCAGCTTTGGGCATTCATATGTGTTGGAGGTTGTCCAAGAAAACCTTCCCTAAGTTCATGACCCTCTGGCAAGAAAGCGGCGTGTCCTTGATATACCATCTTCTTCATGGTTCGTGACCTTCGGGAGTCTAACTATGGCCCACACAATGGACATGCATGATAACCTAAGGTAACCAGACTTGTCCCAACACCTCTATCCAGTGAATACAAACTTGAACAAGCTATGATAGATATTACCAACGAGAATGGAAGCCTATTTACCTGAGCACTCTCCAAATCCCGAAAAGTCATGCATCGTCCACATGAGAATGGCTCGAATATTGGCAGATCGTCGACCATCGCGCTTGCTCATATCTTGCACGGTGACCCCCTCCTCCCACAAAATCTTAAGCTCATCGAATAATGGACGAAGATACACGTCCATATTTTTGACTTTGTAGCGGCCGGGGACGAGTAAGTTAAGGATGAGATGTCCTTTCTTCGTAGAAAGCCATGGATGGATATTGTAGTTGACAATGACTATAGGCCACACACTATAAGAAGTTGAGCGCAGACCGAATGGGTTCACGCCATCCATTGCAAGACCAAGCCGAAGATTCCTTGGGTCTTGGGCAAAGCGTGGGAAGGTAGAGTCAATGTGGCTCCATGCATATGAATCTGCTGATATTCGATGAACTCTATTTGTGGGCTTATTCTGCGCATGAAGCTTGCCATGCCGGATGTACGAAACATGTGGTTTATGCGGGGGATAAGCGAAAAGTGTCTAAGAACTTTTTGAGGGATGGTTTGCCCTTGCAAGTCCTATCGATACCTGTGAGAACCACACTTTGGACATGTCTCCATAGTCTCGTATTCTCCTCGAAAAAGTATGCAATCATTGATACATGCATGGATGCTACTATAGTCCATGCCAAGCTTTCGTAAAACATGTCGTACATCATTACGAGACTTAGGCATTATATTTAGAGGTGGTAATATATGATACTTTAGTAACCTGAGAAAAATCATAAAACACCTTGAAAAAGCACAAATGTTTTTAATGATAGTGTTGAAAAGAAATCATGGAAGCGTACATACAAGGCACCTGAACAACTTGGTCACACTCTCATCGCTCCACCTGTATTTTTCCTGCACACTTAGGAGTGCAAGCAGTGTCTTCAGGCGAGATACTCGACACCCATCATATAATAGTATGGATGCTTCCTCTCTAAGCGGATCAGAAATCTCAACATCATGGGAATCAATGCATCAGTCATTGTCTCCATCTCAGGCTCCAAGATTGTAGGTAAGTCTGGAAGGCTGTCTGTCTCCTCTGGTATTGACGGTATAGATTGAGCAGTACCTTCCAAGTGGTGGATTGGCTCAGGCACTCCATCCATCGCACACCCACAAATTCTTCTAATTGGCCGCAAAGGGTGCACTCCTCCTTGGGATGAGACGTCGCCTCCCTGGAGAGAAAATTTGCCAACCACACCCAATCTTTTTGTATATGGTATTCAATTAGCTTGCAAGTACAATGCGTGATTGATATTAACTTTTCTTACCGTTTGTTGAAAATCCAAGATCGCTTGATCAATGATCTCAGATTGAAACTCACCAAAGTGTTGTATGTGTTCTATAGACAATCGACGTTTTCGTCTAATTGCCAGCTTGCATTGAGAGCAAGGACATGGGACACGCTGATTAAGATACGCCTCGCGATCTTGAACATCAAGACCTTCATCGTTTTCCATTTTGTGTCGTTACGACAAACAATTTGTTTTTGTTATCATTATTTTTTTCTTTCTTAAATTATTTGAGAAGGGATTTCTTCTCTTGTAACTCAGCAAAAATTAACGTATGTAAAGTCTCCACCCACCCACCCACAAATTAACGTATGTCGGAGTGTTTCCCGTCTCGTAGTGTTGCACTGGACCTCACCGGACCTCGCCACTACTCTCTCTTTGTTTTTTATCCATTCATTATCTCCTCTCCTTCCATCTCTCTCTCTTTTTCTCTTTCTTTATTATATTTATGTTTATTCCCTCTCTCTCATTCCTTCTTCTTTTTTCTCTTCCTCCCCCTCTCTCATTTTCTTTAACAAAACATATATCTCTCTCTACTACTACTATTGCTACTACTACTACAACAACATCAACTACTACTACTGCTGCTGCTGTTGCTGCTGCTGCTGCTGCTGCTGCTACTGCTACTGCTACTACTACTACTGCTACTACTACTACTACTACTACTACAAACAAGAAAAGAAAAAAACTACTATTTTTTCTCTCTTCTCTCCCTCTATCTTTTCCTTTTCTCTCTTCCTCTCCCTCTCTCATTTCCTCTCCCTCCCTCACCCTCTCTCATTTCCTTTTCTCTCTTCCTCTCCCTGTCTCATTTCCTCTTTCTCCCTCTCTTTCTCTCTTTTCCTATTATGTTTAATGTTTTTTCTCTCTCCTCCCTCTCTCATTTCCTTTTCTCTCTTCCTCTCCCTCGCTCACTTTTTCTCTCTCCTCTCTCTCTCTCTCTCATTTCCTTTTCTCTCTTCCTCTCCCTCCCTCTCCCTCTTTCTCTCTTTCTCTCTTTCCCTATTATGTTTAATGTTTCCCTCTCTTCCTCTCCCTTCCCTCGCTCTCTCATTTCCTCTCCCTCCCTCTCCCTTTTCCTCTCCCTCTCCCTCTCCCTCTCTTTCTCTCTCATTTCCTCTCCCTCTCTCTATCTCGGGGGGGTCACTCATGAATATATGTATATATAATGTGAGTTCAAAATGCGGGGTTTTTAAAACACCATTTTTATACATTTTTTACATAAAGAAGGGTGTCATATAAAGGGGTTACTTACAGATTGAATAGAAAAGGGTTGTATTTTATTCAAGAAAAATTCACAGATTAGGATATTTAAAAATAGGCCATGAACGCACGTTATATAAAGAATATATATATGGTGAACCCCCCAAGCTCTCAATATACATGAATTTTAACAAAAACAAGTAAAAGAGAAAGAGAAAACACAAAAGCAAAGCAAGAAGGAACAATGCACTCACCGTAAAGGCTCGAAGAATGGTTTGGCGGTCCTCTTCACGACGGTGGCTCCTCTTCGCCCTCCGTACACCTCCTCCTCTGCAGCAGTGGTGAGAAGCTTTCTTTCTCCCTCTTTCTCTCTTTCTCTCCCTCTCCCTCTCAAATGCAAGATGTTTGCTCTCCCTTTCGCTCTCTCTTTCGTGTATGCGCGCAAAATAACATGCTCGAATTTCGGCCTGTGTTTTTTTCATCTGAGTACCGTTGCTATTTGCAACGCAAATAGCAACACTACTATTTTGCGTCGGAAACCGCCATCGCTATACCTCCATATCCTTGTAGTGGATTGAAGAGAATGCTGGGCAAGATCCAATGCCTTTTCTTTGATACCCGTTGAAAGGAAAGTAAAACCCAAGAGGAAGAAGCTTGGTGGTGAGAGCTATGACGAATGGAGAGCAAGAGCCAAGAGAGAGAGAGACTCAAAAGTGGGAACTCCAACAACCAGGCCTTCCTTTATTCAAACTATCACTAAAAGAATAAAGAATAAGTGACTGTGACGGGCACCCACGACCTGCAGTGTGCAGTGGTGGGTACAGTCTCAGTGTAGTAATACACAGGTGGCTAGGTGGAGGCGCCTTTACCCCCAACAAGGAATTCTGAGGCATGATTTACTATGTACTTATCCTCACACTAATAAATATAATCCCTTTTCTTTTCTATCATTCACTACATCTAGTGGGATAAAATTTTGACCACTCAGGATTGATGCATTTGAGCCTAGTTTCAGCATACTTATCATCTCCACATGGGCTGATTACTGTCCCAAAACTATCTTGTTTCCTTTCAATATTAAAGGAGGGGTAAGTGGAGATTTTGGGGTTGGTAGGAGGCATGGGGTTTCCTCTATAAATGCCACCATATTGTCCCTACCTTATGGAAGTTCTTTGCTACCCAAAACCTTACTGAAAGTTAGGAAATAATTGTAATATTTTTATAAATACCTATGTATAGTGACCCTAAGCAACATGGACACTACTCTAAAAATACATGGACAACATCCTCATGGCTTGGCATATAGAGAGAGAGGCAAACAAAGAGATAGGAAAAAATAATAAAACAAAATAAAGATTAGTTTAGAGAACTCATAACATACCTCCTTGCATGTTGAATCTACATTCGTGTGCTCAATGTATGATGATAGAGAAAAAAGACATCATCTTTCTCTACTCATGTTGAGCTCCAATATATCCATGTTATTCATTGTTGTGATCAACCTCCCATCTATGCCTTAAATACATTTATCTCAGTTATTAATCCTTTTCAAGATCGACCACAATAGAGATCAAAATATAAAAGTGATTAGCAAGAGAAGTAAAAAGAGATTAACATAAATCATTAATTATGTTATTATATCTACACTACTATATGTGCTATTATTTGCAATATAATCTATTTGATTAAATGCACAATTTTTAATGTGATTATTTGTGCGATTATCTACACATTTAACTCTGCCACCATTACTTTCATGTTTATCAATTTTTCTAACATATCTTTCAACCAGTTTGATTGCATCAAACAAGGTAGATGGTTTTTGAACCATTACATCAACATAGAGGCTTGGCTTTAACCGATAGATGTATTTGTGTAATTTGTCATCATCACTTACGCTCTGAATGTACACGGTTAAGTTTATGAACTAATTTTTGTATTCAATTATTGTGAGGTTTCGTTAGTCAAGTTAATACCATCACCTTGCTAATTGCTCCTTTTTCATTGGGCACACAAATACTTGAACCATGTGCATTTTAAAATCTTCCCAATTAATGAACTATTGATTTTCCCTACTTATGTAGTGCCACCATGTGTGGGCAAACCCTTCCAAATGGAGAGAGGAAAATATGATTTTCTAATCATCGAGGTGCATGTAGATATTGAAGTATGAATCTAGTTTGGATATCCATTCTTCCAAGTCAAATGAGGATAGTGATTGCCTATTGTATTTGGTGAGAATGACCTTATCATAGAGATCATTAGGGCCCTACTACCCGCCGTAAAAACCTTGTTGCCCATACATGCCATGCTGATCGTACCTACCATGCTGCCCATGAATGCCATTCTAGCCATTAATGCCATGTCATCCATGATTGCCATGCTAGCCTTTAATGCCATGATATCCAAGATTGGATTGAGCCACATAAGTGACATTTTGAATTATTTAAAGGGCTCCTAGGGTAATTGGAAAGACTTCTACCAATCGCAAGTGGGGTCTTCATTGGGAGATAGGTTGCATGGATAATAGGGGAGCCCAAAAGAGGCTCTTCATTTGTGTGGGACGGCTCACCAACCTTCATAAATGCTAGATAGGATATCCCTAGCTCCAATGATGCTCTACGGGCCATGTACGTACTCCAATAAGCTTACATTCTCTTGCACCAAAGTGGTAGCTAATTGGGTGACAAGAGTGGTGAGATGCTCCAATGTTTGTTGAGTTCAAGAGTTAGAGAGGGCCATTTATTTGATTACTTGATCAATTTTAGAGAGCATTTGGTGATGGTTGGAATGTCATCATGCCTCTCCATATGGCGAAGCTTATGATGGCATAAGGTGTGGTTGAGCATGCTATAGAGATTTGTATTTGGCATTTCTTTTTGTATTTCTCCATTGTACTATTGGGCTAAGATAGGCTCGATGCATTCATGGATGCTCGAGAGTCTCTAGTGTCCCTCTAAAGCTCTTCTTGGGTCTTTCCTTCGTCTCTCTGCTCTACTATTTGAGCGCAATCCATAGGACCTTGCCTCCAAAAAATTTGCTATAATTTTTAGTGTGTAACATAGATTAGATAAATTTCTAATTCAAATCAAATGGGATGATGCCCTCTTTGCAATGAGATATAAATCTCTTTGATCAAAATTATTTTAAATAATTATGTAACCAAATTTTTGTAGTAGCTATTTGAAAATTCATGCACCATTGTCTATCTATGACCAAATTTCCAGTGTTTGGCCTCTTTAGGGACTAAATTCCATGTCAGACATATTGCAAGGCATATACATCATTGCATACATACCAAAGACTCCATACATGGACTGCAAATGTCTACAACTCATTGAGCAATCCATACATAAACTCAAAATGCCATACATCCAAGCCTTTGTCAATACATTTGTCAAGAACCCATTTGCTACTATCAATGCCTTCAAATGGGATAAAGGAGTGTGGCTGGGAAAAATGGAAGTGTACATGCACCTACAAACAAGTATTGCGATTTGAGACTTGAGCAGTGTGCAAAGTTCCTCGTCAAGCTGGGTTGTGCATACCTTTAGGGTCGTTAGTGTGGCAAGGGAGGGCTATCTCACTCTTGTCTTGCCACCTCATCTGGCATCAACCTTTTTCCTAAACCAGAATGGACATGACAATAGCATACTATGCTAATCAAATAGCATGTAATGCAAGTTTGATAGAAAGAGCCTTTTGTTTTCAATGTATGTAAGAGCATGGGAAATAGGATGAGGGAGGGATGACCTTAGTAGCTCAATGACTTACTGGCTATTAACTTACACTTTTTACAATTTCTTTTCAAATTTAATCAAGGGAAGCACACCAATCAAAGGGTTATGGGTTAGGATATGAATTTGATTCAAGGAGAAAAACTAACCCACACATTGAACATTGATGCATGTAGTGAAACATTGAAAGTGGTTGATGCTTTCAATTGATCCATATCATGTCATGAAAATGATGAAGTGAAGAAGAGGGTGGAATGCCTATAATCTCTTAAACGTCTAGATGAAGCTTCCACAATCAAGGGACCCGAATCCTTCACCAATTTAATCACAAATGGGAGCAAGATGTCTTCAATGTGTTGTACCCTTCGAGAATTTGAAGTATGGCACTGATGTATGGGACTCCCTTGAGATTTTCTTGGCTTTCTCTTTAAGAAATCTAAAGCTTAGTTGAAGGTTTCGTGGCTTCCCATGAGGAATCCTTCAACTTGGAGCTCCATTTCTTCAATCTCAAGCAGACTTTTTCAAGAGTGGATATAGGTTTCCTGAAGCTTTGTGAGCTCAAGGCTGAATGGCTATGGATGTATAGGTGCCATTCTTCATTGGGAAGCAAGCTTCAATCATTGCCAAGTGGGGAAGAGTAGCAACAAATGGTAGGGAGACAATATGATTTGCACCGCAAATTGTCAATTTCCTCCTACTAGCTCAAATGGGGCTAGTGGGCTTCAGTATGGTGGTCAATCTGCTCCTTCTTACTTGTCTCTTAACTACAGTGTGTTGCTTAAAGGTCCTTACCTCCTAGAGGTGAAGATCAATGGAGGGGAAGCAAGATTTCTTCCAGGTTAGCCATGGCAACTTGGGAAGAAGAGAGGAGAGAATGCCCTCACAAAAAGCAATTGTGGTTTCCCCCTTCTCTAACTTTTGTGGGGGACTCTTTTACCAAGAATCCCTAAAATTGAGCAACCATGGATGGGTTAATCTACTCACTGGTGGCTGATATAATGGTGGTGTATTCTTGTACACATATCTTCAGATATATCTTCACTTTGTTTCCAAAATGGCAGAGGAAAACTTAGTGACAACTTGATAATTTGACCATGCTACCTCCAAAATGTAGCCATAACTCCTCTATGTCTTCCAAGAAAGTTGCCAGCTAATTGTAATCCTCCTTGTTGTATCAATTGCTTGATGTCTTGATGATGAGTAACTAGGATTTCTTATTTTGAAAAGAGAGTTAGATTAAGAAAGTGAAAGGGGTGAAGGACCAAAGCACTGAGCTTTGATACCAATTATAAAGAAGAGGATTAAAGAGATAGAAGGCTACATAGAGGAGAGAGAAAGAGAGAGGACAGGAGAGAGAGAGAGAGAGACTAGAGAAGAAGAGAGAAGGAAATGAAGAGAGAGAAATAAGGAGAAGAAGCCATGGAAGCTTAGAGAAGTTAAGAGATTGTTGTTTGATAATTTTTGGATGCCCTAATTGGGTCTCTTTACACCTTTTATACCTCGTCAGTGTGATTGCATACTTTCCCGTGGTTCTAGTGCGATCTCACTCTTTAGAGGAGCTACTTTCATGGTCCTTGAACCCCAAAATAAGGGTCCTTGATAACTCTTACACCTCACAAGTCAATGTGATGTGCCTTCAATTGCTACCACCTAAACTACTATCTAACCCAAAGGCTAGACCAAGAAAGATCACCTTTTTTCCATCTGGTCATATATACCTCATTAGATATATAAGTTAAGATCCAATCAATATTTGGGCTCACACATGGCTTCTCCTTATAATGGGGGCCTTACAACTTTGAGCACTATGGACCATTGGTGGAACTTTATGAGGGTGGGGCATTGAGTACATCTAACAATGTGGGTGACCCAAAAAGTAAAGGTAAACATTAGTGGCAACCAAACTTGCATATCTCTACCTAACTTTGTTAGGAGAGAGAGAAATGGTAGCTTTATAGACTCCAACTCTATCATCAACTTTTACTTGCACTTTGGATTATGACAAGCCTGATCGACACATGTCAACTTTCTACCATATCCAAGTCATGAGCCATAAGGGCCTTCTTATGATCCAAACATGTGGGAGCTTGCTCAAGTCTCATTCCATCAACCTATTGCCTCTTTCCCAACTATGTGTGTCCTACATGGCACAATAATGATGCATAACTACATGACCACCACTACATCAAAGTATAATGACATGTCAAATCGTTAATGGTTGTGTTCTCTCTTAAACATTCCTCGTTCTCATTCTCTCTAGGAAATTGTTTCATTATCATAGCTTTTATCTTGCATGAGGATTGAATGGACATAGTAGGAAATCCATAATTAGATGTTCGAGTCTAATTGCAACCTATTAGGCCTTGAGATTGAGCTCTTCCCTTTTCTGCTTTCCTAAGAGACTCAAGATCAATAGGAAACTATAATACATGATAGCCATTGTCTCAATTTTTTCTTACATATGCTGCATGACTTCTAAATAAATCAATGTTTACACCTTGTAATACAAAATTATTGGTTCATATAGAAATCATTATTATAACTAGTAGATTCAATGCATCTAGCTTAGTGGGCTAATGTTGGAGCAATTGAACCACGCAGTGGTAGACTAAGCAAAAAGTGAAATTATGCTTGAAGGAAATAGAGAGACAAATACAAAAAGTTACGCATGATTCCAATTGGGTGCAATCTCCCCCCATGCATTAGTAGGGCTCTTCCCAATGTACATATTTATCCATTTTTATTGATATTGTGCCCAAAATAGCATAAAATGATAATAACACCCAACCTTAGAAATTATACAATATAACTTTCCTACACTCTAAGCGAATAAATCATACATTATTATAAAACTGCAAATAACAATTATTCACACTCCATCTAGTGCTTTCCTTGGCAAATCATGATTTCCATGACTTTCTCTAATTCTTCGATCTAATTTTTTGTCCGCCAATAATATAGAACACATTCATTCTCCTAAGATTTACCTTTGTATAATGTGATCAGTGTTATATGTTCACACATACCACAAGTCATAATTATGTGATGAAGAAACAAAATATAAAAATCCATACAAAATATAAAAATCGCACTTTAAATAAATCAATAATCATAGCATTGCCTAGGATAGGAAAAGAAATTGTCCTTAATTGATAAGATAAAGAAATAGTATGGGTGATTAGCCACATGCAAGTGTTGCCTTAAGCAATGAATCGACACTAAGTCAACCAAGACATTGAAAAGGAATAAACCCCAATAAATTAAGAAGAAACAATGATGAATAAGCGTGTTGCCTCAGGTGGTGAATCAGTATAAGAATAAGTAACCATGGATTATAAGTACTACCTCATGTGACAGATTGATATTTGATTAAAATTTTGATACACTTGTGAGCCATAAGTAGAGATTAGGTCATCATAACTTGGAGAAAGAGACGTTTTTTAGAATCCATTGGGATTCTTCTATTGAAGGATTCTTATATTTGACTAAATATCAATGGTATTCATGACCAGTACAAGTAGTAGTTTTATCATGGTCAATAATAATCTCAGGGGTTAAAACCTTAGTATCCTCCTCATGGATCATCAACCACTAGTGTAAGAGGAAAATCGCCTTTAAAGGGTTTTAGTAGACTAATATGAAAAAGATATTAATTTGTGAATGAGGTGGAATACCCAAACAAAAATCATTATTATTAATCTTGTTAATAATTTTAAAAGTTCCATAATATCTTGTGGAGAAAAGTAACCAAAAATTGATAGACCAAGCACAAATTAAAATTGAGCATAAAGGAAATAGAGAGGCAAATGCAAAATGTGAGGCACGATACCAATTGGGTGCAATCTCTCCCCACACATTGTGAGGGCTCTCCCGAATGCATGTATTTATTAAATCTTATTGATCTTGTGCTTAAAATAGCATATTAGATCCGTGCTTTATTCTCTTTTTGTGAATGTCAACTTCCCTTTTCCTGATATCTAAAAAATCATATACAATTGCTTTAGGCTCAATAATAATAATAATGCCCAACCTTAGAAGTTATACAATAAGAATGCCTTGTGTTCCAAGTATACAGATAATATATTATTATAAACAAGACTAAGAACTTTAAATAAATAAATAATCAACTAGGTCAATAATCGCAACATTACTTGAGGGTAGAAAAAGTAATTGTCCTTAGATGATAAGATAAAGAAATAGTATGGGTGATCAACTACATGGAAGTGCTACCTTAAGTGGGGAATCAACACTAAATCAACCAAGAAGTAACAAAGGAATAAACTGCAATAACTTGAGAAGAAACAACAATGAATAAGTGAGATGGCTCAAGCTGTGAATTAGCACAAGAATAAGTGACCATGGATTATTAAGTACTTCCTCATGTGGGGGATTAGTGTTTGATTAAAATTTTGATGTGCTTGTGAGTGATAAGTAGAGATTAGATTATCATAACTTGGAGAAAGAGATATTTTTTGGAACCCATTGGGATTCCTTTACTGAATGGTTCTTATATTTGACTAAATATCTATGGTATTCATCATGACCAATACAAGTAGTAGTTTCATCATGGTCAATAATGATTTCAGGGGTAAAAACCTCAATATCCTCCTCATGGACCATCAACCAATGGAGTAATAGGTGGATTTCCTTTAAAGGGTTTTAATACACTAATATGAACAAAAAGTATTAGTTTGCCAATGAGGTGGAATACCTAAATGAAAAGCATTGTCATTAATCTTTGAACAATTTTAAAAGTTCCATAATATCTAATGAAGAAAATTAACAAAAAATTGATAGAATATGACAAATTGAAATTGAGCATAAAGGAAATAGAGAGGCAAATGCAAAATGTGAGGCATGATACCAATTGGGTGCAATCTCCCTCCATATATTGTGAGGCTTATCCCTAATGCATATATTTATTGATTTTTATTGATCTTATGCCTAAATATTGAATCCATGCTTTATTCTCTATTTATAAATAGCTCCCCTTTTCGTAATATCTAAAAATATCTAAAAATCATATACAATATATTTTAGCTCAATAATAATAATAATAATAATAATAATAATAATAATAATACCCAACCTTAGACATTATACAATAAGAATGACCTATGCTCCAAGTACACAAATAATACATTATTATAATAATACCAAGAATAATTATTGGCGCTCTATCTAGCACTTTCCTTGGTGAATCATAATTTTCATGACTTTCTCCAATTCTTCAATCTAAATATCTATCCATCAATAACATAAAACACATTAATTCTCCTCATATTCACCTTGCATAATGCAAACTGTGCTACACATTCACATGTGCAACAAGTCATGATTATGTAGTGAATCAACAAAAACTAAAAATCCATATAAAATATAAAAATCAAGTTACTTTTAATAGATTAGTAAAACCAAATAAATCAATAATCATAACATCTATATTTGAAAGTATTTCTATTTCATGTTGGAATCATTTGAAATGCCATTCTTGTATGTCTAGGAAAAAAATAGATAAGCCTATTGGCATTGAGTTGATCTCTCTTTAGATTTTCAATTGTATGCCTTTCATGTTGGAAAGACATCAGTTTTGAGTCTACAAACCTTCATCTATATAAATACAAAAAGTAGAGATTGCAAACAGACAATACATTTCTCCATTTGAGTTGATTTCATTGCTCCTAATAAATGGGTCACTGCTATATATAAGAATTAGAGACCTTATTACCCACCACCTTATGTACATGCAAAATTGAATGTCAATTGCATACAAGGAGTCTAACCTCTTTGTTGAGAATGCTTACGCATGTAATGAAAGTGGCTCATAGCTTTATCATACAAACTCCATACAAATCAATAATTAAAGTCTTAATGCTAAACTTTTAACATCTTAGATTTGCAATTTCAAGTATAAAAGTGTATGATGTGCGTGTCTAAGTACTCTCAAGTTGAATTGCTTCATGTGATACTCATATCATTGTTTCATCATAAAGATAACTATCTTGTGGGCCTAAGAGCTTTCTCATAAACTAGATAGTAGACCTTCATAATGCATTAATTGAAGGACAAGGAATAAATGGTGTTGCTAGGTTTTGTTATTTTATCAAGGATTGCTCTAGATTGACTTGCCTTATCACTATTTGAGGAAATATCAAAATTGTTGTGCAAGCTTTTCCTTTACTCCTCACAATAGAAGGTACTTGGTGTAGGCAAGCATGTGATAAAACATGCTTAGAAGAGAAAAGAGATTGAGAAAAGTATGTGAGAGTTGGTTCATTAAAATTGGACAACTAAAAAGGTGAATTGTCTTTTGGAAGCTAAAGGCCATGGAAAAAATAAAACCCATAGAGCATGGAGATCCACCCCTTTTAGTAAAATAAACATGTGGTGGAAGATTACCATGAATAGATTATCCACTAAGGACATACTTTTTGGTAAGTTCACAAATTAAAGTCTTTCTTAGAACAATGACATCTAATCATTAGTATGAAGTTTGCTAAATGAGGGACATCAATTCATGCTGCCTTACAACTTGCCTACTTGAGGTTTTGAATGGTTAAGCTAAATGAGTTTACCTTAATTTACTCATAATACAAAAATGTAAGGGAAAAATATAGGGAACTACAAATACATAATAGCTACTTCTTATGCAAGAGTGTGAAAAAGTCTACTCCCTTTTTAAATTTTTTTTAGAAAAGCTTAGGAATTCTAGGGAGAGTGATTAAGAAATGGTTATGAATATTGATTTAAACATTAATCACTATAATTTTGTGATGTTTGGTTATCGAGGGTAATTGGATGGGGTGTCCCTTGAGGTGTGGAATATAATCATTGCTATTGGTTTCTAGTGGATCGATAATTTTGGGGCTTTTCTATTACACTACAAAGTCTAAAAAGTGCAAAATTTTGATCGTATTAGCAAAAAAAAAAAAGAGTGCATAGTGAATTATCCTTAAGTTATAAAGAAGGTTTTGACTAAATCAACAAAAAAATGTTAAATTGAAATATCTTCATTATTAAAGAAGTTCAAGAAGAAAGTTTTCCTTATAAGATGATCTATTTTGTTAGGGAACAATATTACATGTTTATGAATACTTATCATTTGCAGATCAAAACATCTTCATGTTTTCAATACAATCTTCATCTTCATCACATCTATCTTGTCACAAGAAGTATTTGAGGTTGAAAGGAAAATAGAACAAAGGGGTGAAATACAATAAATCTGAAAAAATTCAAAAATTTAAAAGAGGAGGAAAAAACATACCAAAAAGCTCTACAATGATACTGCTACCATTGAACAACGTGTTTCCATTTTAAAGAAATTGGACATGTTTGATAATAATGTGACTTTAAATAGCTACATGGAGTATACATTCTAGATTGTCACCACCTAGTTGCAAAATAAAATAAAATAGGTCATGCCCTGGCTTAATAACATTCAAGAACTAAGTATAGGGCATGTGACAAGAAAACTGCAAGTGGCCTAGAATAATGGAAGACTACAACATGTGACTAATAATGGAAATCAATATACAAAGAATCATGTGCAATTTTGGGGAACATACAACACACGTTATAAACATTAAAACGTGAGCTAGGAAGTCCAAATTCAAGAATTGATGTGCTTCTTTAGGAGAAGGTGATGTTCATCACATGAATTGATGGAACATTGTATTAATCAAAATATTGATATGCTGCTTTTCAAGAAGTGTTCATGAGGAATGGATTAACAAGTCAAGGCAAAAAGAAGAGTCTTTATAATAAATGAGAAAGGGAAATAAGATGCTATGTCAATTTGGAGAAAAGGTCCAATCTTTCCGATGGAAATCATGACACTTTACATTATGAGCTATTATATTCGTGGTGGAATGTCCAATGTGGTCTTCTTCACATTCCACGTTGTTTTACAAAGGCAGATGGAAGTATTACACCACTCCCAAATCTGCAAAAGAATGGTAACCACCTATTTACAAATAGCTATATGACTCAACTAAGGCATAAAAGTTGTTTGTGACTCTTAGACATGATAAAATTGTAGCCGGTGTGGGTTTACAATAGTGTCCTAGATATAGGTTAAAGCAAGGCATTAATTTTTAGGGTACATGGGACTAGTGGTTCTATGTGAGACTCTTATTGGAAGCCCCTCTTGTGGCACTTGGAAAGGACTATATTGAACTCCTGTCTTTGACTCATCAAGCTCCCACCTACACATACGATATGGAGATTAATAACACGATTTAATCTAGTATGTATAAAATGCACTTTGGAACTTAGAGGTGTAGTGAAGTTTTGAATATGATGAGATCATGAGAAGAAAAGCCACCTAAATTTGGTAGTGAGATGATGAATGAAGACTAGCATTTCAAGCTTTGCTAGTTCATTTCCAGGGCAAGAATGTATGCCATTGCCGAAAGGCAAAAATGTGTTTGGCTTGGGAGGAGCCTGCACAAGCAAATAAGAATAATTAGATATTTCCAAAGGTGAGATACAATTCTATGAGAGAGAGAGAGAGAGAGAGAGAGAGAGAGAGAGAGAGAGGTGTATATACCTCAAACCTGGAAGGGTCGAACTTGTGAGGCTCTGGAAAAAACTCAGGGCTATGGTGAATGTTTCTGAAAAGAGGTAGAACCTTCCACCCCTTTGGGATAAGATAACCTAATAAAATCAATTTATATCGAATCAGATGAATAGATAGTAGCATTAGCCATACTCATGTCATTGAGAGCATCGCAAATAAAACATGTAAACTAATCTCATCATTGCATTGATAGATGAATACCTTCATACTCCACATCTTCCACAGCTTCTCGAAATGTGAATGATAGAATGGTTGCAACTCGGAGGGTCTCTTGAATGACCTACAAATGAATAGATACCGTGTGAGTGTAAAGTAATCTCACTAGTAGATAGATGGATTGAACGTCAAGTCACAACTACTAGGACAATAGTAGTAGAATGAATAGTAGTAGTGAGAACTTGGTGAGGAGAGTTACCCGAGATGTCAAGCGCATGTTCCTAGTGTCTTCCCAGGTGAGGTGTTGCATGTGAGGGGGCTTGGCTAGACGGATGCTTTCTTGTTCGGCCTAAAAAGAGAAAGGGAGGTTAGAGAGAGAGAGAGAGAGAGAGAGTGTGTGTGTGTGTGTGTGTGTGTGTGTGTGAGGCTATAGCCGTGGTGGTTCAGCAGAGGAGTAGTAGTTTTACAATGACGGAGTCGAGGAGCGTGGGGCTGGACTTGAGGAACTTGATGAGCCAGGTGAGGACGCTGGCCGTGGTGTCCCGCGAGGCGAATATGACCCCGATCATGTTGTCCACGATCTGCTGATCGCTCAGGCCCCCGCCCTTCTCATCCTCGTACGCCAGCAGGCTTCCCAGAAAGTCTTCCTCTTCCCCCCTCCCTCCCTTCCCTCCTGCCCTCCTCTCCCTTATCAGCCCCATTATCACCTCGCTCAAATGCCTCCTCGCCTGTCACACACACACACACATCCTCGTTAGCAACTCTAGGTCATAGTACTTACCATAAATCATACTCTTTGCCATGAACATTTTTCTCGCTTAATGCCCGAGCTTCCCTCACCTACTACACAATACACACTATGCTTTGCAACTCCTCCCTTTCTATATTCGAGTATTGATATGATAGTGAAAACCATTGCTTGATGTCCCCTACCTACCTTCATGGCCTTGCTGTACTTTGCTCCCGGTATGTTGATCGGCATGCAATTGTACCCCTTCTCCAACGTGGTGTATGCTTGATTTAGATCTTCCATGTCAAGGCGCCCTTCCGCATCACAGATTTTTCGAATGACCACTTTGAAAGCAAACTGCGCATTGAAACCTCTACGTTAGAAACACTCCAATAGCCTAGGAGCAGGGTCAATGTTCCCTTGCTAACTTTGGAGCCAAGCAAATGTGTGAAAGAGACGATCTTTATTCTCTCACGAAAAAGTCTCTGGCAAAAAGATTGTGTGGCATGGTCCTCAAAAAAGGACGTGAAAAAGCAAGAGCAAAAAATATCTCAAGAGTGTTTGGGAAGGAGGATGGAATCTGAGATTTATGCACATACTAAAAGTGGCAAGATGTGGATTTGCACCATACCCTAGAAATAGTAAGGTAGCCAAGTGAAAGGGAGGATATCAATCCAATTGTGTTGTAGGGATATAACCTAAACTTACATGGGCTGGGTATGTTGACGTTCGAACTTAGGGACGAGCTTATGTAGATCTTGGCATTCAATATTGAGGATGAGCTCACGTAAGTAGCATGGCTATCTATATGTGTGATGATGGATTCTTGGGGGGGTTCAAAAGTTTTTAATAAATTGACTGTACTTCGTGAATCGTGGGGCACTAGCTTCATTGACTTTTATGGAAGTCTTACAGATGTCAATGTTGGAATTCTTTGGGAAATTTAATTGAAGAATGTGCGAGAGAGAGAGAGAGAGAGAGAGAGAGAAGGAGAAAGTGTGGACAATGAGAGAGTTTACTTGAGGTATGTGTGAGGGCGTGTCACGTGTGTGACCAAGCAGACACACAAAGTGAAAATCGAAAGGCTTGCTTGTGAGGCTGTGATGTGCATGGAGGGGTGGATATGGATAATGAACGAGAATGGCAATGGCAAGAATACCTTCTTCATTTCCATGAAGGTGTTGACGGTCTTGTGGTGGGCGGCCCAGGAGTGGAGGGTGGAGAGGGCGAGCTGCTCGATGTGGGGGACCATGGAGCGGATGGAGTCGGGCAGGAAGGAGTGGAGCACAAGCTTCCGGAGGCGCGCGTGGTAGGGCCCCTCGTGGAAGAAGAGGGCCTGCGGCCCGATCATCCCCTGCTTGCTCGCCGGGAACGTGGGCTTGAACAGGTGCGCCTGCGACGCTAGCACGAACCGCGCCGCCTCCGGACTCGCTATCATCACGCACGGGCACCCCAGTATGTGCGTCTTGAATATGTTCCCATACCTACAACCACACACACGCCATTGAAATTTAAAGGTCCATATTGAAAATTTTTAATTTTAAAAACCCATTCCACAGTTCCACTCTCAGATTCATCTCACAGACACAACAACAACAGTACACACACACACCCCTCCCCCCCCAACACACACAAGTTTCAGATCACACACTCCATAAGCTCAGCGACACAGACTAAGCTCCACACACGCACGCGCGCGCGCGCGCACACACACTCTAGAGCTCTCTCATATTATCCACCCCCATTTCTACAAATCTCACGCCAATACCGTGAGCTAATTCCGCTACTGCTACCTCCCATCATGACAATTCCCCAGGCCTCGAGCTTCCTCTACTAGCCTCTTACCAGTCTGCATCCCTCCACAATAAGCCAGTTATCTGCTAGCTCCCTTACAGAAGCTCATCATTTTACACAGTACTCTTACGTGGAGATTACATAAGAGTTTCCTACAATCCCCCATTGCACCAAGTTAGGTATATCTAGATGTATGTCACGATGTTGGCACTGATACTACTACAGGGAGATAAAACAGTTTCTCACAGCTGACTCCGCGGAGATACGAAGCTAGGTATAGATGTTTGTCACGATGTTGGCACTACTACTACTACTACTTGAAGATAACACAGTTTCCCACAGCTGACTCCATAAAATTCCAATTCAACGGAAAATGACTTAGAAAAACCTTCTGGGTACATACAGATACACACACAGAGGGATAAAAAGAACACACAGATTGGCTCTCCTCTCCTCCTCCCATCACACCTTCTCTGCTTCGAGGCGAAGAAAGAATTCGGGTTCTCTGAGTACAGCTGCAGTGTCTCGCCTACGTATGGCCACCCCATCGACCCCGGCGGCAGCTTCTTGTGCCATTCCAAGTAGCGATGGTGCAGCATTCGCGCCCCCATGAAGCACAAAATGGCCGTTATTCCCATCGCCAGGAGCAACATTTTGCTTCTTCTGATTGAATTTCCCCTGTTCCGATTGGGAAGACGAAAGAGAAAGAGAGTAGTAATAGCAGCAGCACAGCAGCACAGAGGTGGGGATAATTGAAGGGCTTTATGCTGGCTGCTACGTTATCTGTCTATCCGGCTCCTTTGCGGTCAGCAGCTTGTGTGTGTGTGTGTGTGTGTGTGTGTGTGTGTGTCTCTCTCTCTCTCTCGCCGCCCCTCTCTTAGAATTTGGATCACGCTCAAGTGCGAGAGGAGGGAGGGACACAAGTATGTATGATGAGAGGATAGACCTGGACTCTCGATAGAGGGGGGAAATGATTCGATGAAGTTATGAGAGCGAATTCAAGGGTGGGACGGGTTAGCAATTTATAGGGCCACAGCCTACAGGAGGATCGGGCAAGGAAGATAGGAGAGAGAGAGGGGGGGGCGCGGCGGGGGAGAGAGGGGATGGGAGGGGAGGGAGGGGACGAGAGCGAGAGAGAATCTCTTCTAAGCTCCCCTTGCCAATTATGCCTGGCTCCAGATCCCGGCAAATCTCCTCCGATTTGGGCCCTCTACTTAACCTCCCCCTTAACGCAGCCAAAGAGGCACCTCCTTTGCCCACCCTAAGGGCTCCGTCACATGAACCACATCCCTTCTACTACTCTCCACAACACCAACTCATTGCCCAACTCCATCCCCATTTCGAAGCTTCATCTCCTCCCTCCCCTAGGCTGCTTTATGCCTTTCCATGTGCATCTGCAAAATATTCACTTCTAGTGGATTGTATATTACTATTTTTCACAATTGACTTCAAGGGCCCATCGCGCAAGTAGGGACATGTCATTCGTAGGGGAAACCCTGTAATCACAATAAGCTACTATGAATGAATGCAAATATTCCCCTAAACAAATGGAATAGTAATACCTCTAATTGTTGCTTGGAAGAACCTAGGTTTAGTGTAATCCCACCTTTATATTTTTGAAATTTACCTCTAAATCTAAAATTAAGAGTTGAGGAAATCTTCAAAATTTAAAGGATTTTGGTATAAAAAGCTTCAAATATAGCCATCTTACCTCTTGGTTTTTTCATTCGAAAGGTTTCTCACCTTTTGGGATTTGAGCATTGCTCTAACATGGATTTGTTCGAACAGTAAAGTGGCTCCAAAGGAACACTAGTACCTCTAACATGGACTTGTTTGCAGGGTCAAAGTGATTCCACATGTTACTCATAATGATCTCGAATGTAGCTCTTACACATTGTGAAAATGAATTCCAAAGTTAGTTACCCTCTTGTCATACAACCTATAGTTAAAAACTGCCAAGAAAGTTAACTATCATTGACTACATGTTGACAATTTCCAAGGACCACCTTTCCTCCTAGTTGCTTACCTTGCTTTACATTTTTTGGCAAACATGTGATCACCTTTCCAACTTCCAAGTATTATTGTCATTTGACCTATTTGGCCCTCCCCTTCTCATAGCACTTGATTTCACAAAATCTATGCTTCCACATATCTAGCTGTATATCAACCAATGAGCCCATCAAGTTTCCTAACATATTTCACCAAGCCTCTACATTTATGTTTCTAGTACTTTGAGTTCTCTTATCATATTCCTATCCAGAAACAATCTGAGAGATTCTTCCTTTCATAAATTCTAATGATAGGGACATTGTGAATAACAAAATGTGAATGCTAGTATGATGGCTTGATATGAAAGAGAACACTATTGACATATAATGGAAGGATGTTGAGCAATTAATAGCATTGACCTGAACACTTGGAAACTTTTCTCCTATAAGGTTTCTCTTCTACACTCGAGAAATGCAAGCTTTAGTCCAAACATTCAGAGAGATTGTGGCACTTTTGCTTCACCACAACGAAGGGCTTGGATTAGTTGGTAAAATGCGTGTCAATGTCTTTACACTACTTGCTCACCTAGATTATGTATGATTTCTTATTGGAATATCTTCTTTCACTCACCCCAATAGCTAAAACTTTTGTACATCTAAGAATTTCTACCCCTTGCTACATTAATTTGGCTCTTTCGAAATCTCATCGGTGCCTCCAACGTTCACCCCATGACAAAATTCATTTGTGTATTCTTAATAGAGTTTCCAAATACCATTTGTTGCCATGACCCATGTTTCTAGTCTCATGTTTATGTTTCTTAGTTTTAATGATATTCCTGAAGGCTTGGTGTCTCACTTTCATGCAACACAAAATTTCCTCACCTTTTAATCTCACATACTACAATCATGTCATGATCATGGCACTTACATGACAATGGTAGCCAATAGTTACTAATTCCCTTATCTTATCCTTCATGTTTGGTTGCCCTATTATCTTTGAGAGAGACAAATGTAATGGTTTCATTGCAAAGGTGGAAAGGCGGTTGAAACTCATGGTCATTTTTTCAATATTTGGCAAGCCAATAAGAGACAAGAATATTTACAAGTGGCAAGGTATTAAACAACCAAACAAATTTGATGTGCTCTCCAACTAAGAGGAGGTATTGTTATACCACACTTACAACACTCATACATAGGGCCTTGACTTAGAAAATGTTAATTATAGCTTGACCTCCTCTCTAGGCTCATTTGGATCATCAAAGACCTCAACTTCAACTCTACTTCTTTTTATTCTTTGACTCACGTGCTATCAAATACAACTTCAACAATGACATTTATCCTAAACAGCCATAGTATAGTTGGCGAAGGGCTCATATAAAAAAGAAGAAACTTGCTCACTCACAAATAACACATGCAAACAGTTCATGTATCTGTGCATGACATCACACTTCCATGTTGGGAAGGTAACTTTACATGACATAGTGCTTCCTCACAGGTGTTTTTAGCTATGATGCAATGCATATATGTGTTCGTACATTGTGCATTTTGATGAGTAACGTAATATGCCAAAAATCAACCCTACACATTCACATGCACCATATACCCTTTCACTTACCTTGTGCAACTTTTTTACACTCACCTTTCTACAACTATATATACAATCATAAAGGAGAGCTTCCCAAGGGTATCTATACGGCTTGAAATATTGAGCTTCATCATAAATAAATAGACCAATAAGTGGTGGAAGTCTTTTCTTGTATCATAGCTTTCATAATTGACAAAATTGTAATGCATCTCCTTGGCAAAAATTGTGATATTATCATCATTGTGTGGAGCATGTAATGATTTGGAAAATCCAACAACGGTCTTTGTGGGGGGTAGTTATCAAGTTAAGAGACAACTCCTTATGTACATGAAGAGGCAAATGTAACAAAGTGTCATCATAGAAGCTAGGAGGCAGGCAAGTTGCTACAATTTAAGCGAGGGATAAACAAAAGGGGAGGGATGGGATTTAGTTTCCATGATTGGGCAAATAGCTGGACTAAGGGTACCTTAAATGATATAGAAAGAAGTTTCTAAACATGTGGGGGGTGTTTTGGAAGGGTACTTTTATGGGAGGAGACACATGGAAAAGTTGTTTACTGAGAGGAAAGGGAGAGGAGGAAGGTGGGAGGGTGCTTCCTATGCCATGGGTGAGGGTGTAGGAGAAGAAGAGACATGGGCGAGAGCGAGCATGTATGAGCGTGCATGTGCGTGTGTACAACCCACATGCATGTATATATAAATATGTATGTTTATACATATATACACACATAAGGAGAAGATAACCTAGTGGCTTGGTTTTGGGGTTTTTCTTTTTTGGGAATTATCATTATTATTATTATTATTATTATTTGGGGGAGGGGACTCTGGTTTTTGGGCATTTGTGGTTTTGTTGACAGAAGCAAATTGTTGGGGTGGGGGTGGGGGTGGGCCGCACGAACCCTTTTTTGCCGGCTGGTTTTTTGTCGTTGGGGATTGACTCGAATGACTTTTTTTCGCTACTCATACTTTAGAATGTGTCCAGCTGGATGCATGTGTGGCATCCCTCGCTAGCGGTTTTGCGAACCGGTGGGGCCCACACCCCCACGGTTTTTAAAAAATGCAACCGAACCGATTTTTAATTTAATCATTTTGTTGCTCATGTAAACAATCGTTGACTCAACGCCTTTTGCCCACAATCGACCACATTCAGAGGTAAGAGGCCTCCCTCCGCGTCAACTCTCCGTCCCTTCCCCACACGCACACCCGCCATTTGATTTGATTTTTGTTTTTATTAAATGCTTTGCCACTCCTAGCTGGATTTTTGTACTTATCTTAATTTTAATTTCCCGAAATCTTGCATGCATGCACGAACCGTCCTAGTCTCGACACGCCCCTCACACAATCAAATTCAACCACATCAACCTCACGACATCGGCTCATTCTTAATCTTTCAAATACATTGGATTATTCTCAAGCCTTTCAATTACATATCAAATCTCGTGCCTTTATATAAACATGTTAATGTTCTCTTCCCATTATATAACTACACATCATTATCTCCCTCTCCCCTTTGGCTTCTCTTCTCCCTTTATATATTATATTCCGTTAATGTTTTTTCATCCCTCCCTTCACCCTTCCAAAGAGTCCCTTCCGGTACTACCAAATCATTAACCATTGATGTCACTTATCATTTGCCCCCACCCTCTCAAAGTGCTTACCAGCCCAACAACCACTAACTTCTACATGCATTCCTAGGACCACCTTCACCCCACCCCCCCCCCCCCCCCCCCAATTGCTCACCCGATTTTCACATCCATCTCCATCCCTGCCCTCACACACCCTTTGATCTATGATCACGACTCATATTGTGACACTCCTCTTTCATATGCAAGGGCCCCATATTTTTTCCTTTTTGAAAAACCACAATTATAAATTGAGCTAGCTAGCATGCCCGTATGCGTTGGAAATATTTATTCACCTTGTAATCTTGTGTATTTCAAAAAACCACAATTACAAAATGTGCTAGCTAGCATGCCCATCGGCCTTGGAAAGATTTATTCCCCTTGTAATGTTGTGTAATGGTGTACCATCTTCCCATCCTTTATAAGCCAAAGTATGAGGAATTGATCCGCCAAAATGGAGAGCTTCTTCGAATGGCCAACCTTTTGCCTCAAACATTTTCCATTCTCATAAATGCATTGGCAAGAAGTTCTAAGGTTGGAATATTTGTGTCCTCTCTTGTTGAATCTTCTCGTATCGATATCCCACTTTAACTTTTATAGATTGGTAGCTTTACTATATACAATCTTATAAGTATCTAGCATAGGCTAATGATAAAGGTGAGCAAAATCCACCAGCACATAATTTGAGCACCATAGTTTGCAAAATAAATCCCCCATCCTACACTTGGAAATCAACTTTACAATTCTTTACCTAGAAAAGTGTGTTTTTGAGTGTTCTAGGTCTTTCAACAACTGACGGTACATAAAACATAGAGGCTACATTGAGCATAAACATCCCAAGTAGTGAGAGTAGTCAAAGTAATTATTTATAAACGTTACGTTCCTAGGATCCACTAGATTATATGCACAAATGCAAAACTTAATAAGTTAATAATATGCATGAACATACTAGCTGGATCAAACTAAGCTTCTAAGATACATACGACAATTCTATTACGAAAAAGATTAACCCACACATAGCTTTTCCTTGAGTGAAAATTATTCCTAGGTTGCACTCAACATCAAACTCAATAGTAAAGCATCAAATCTCTTTCACATATATCAAGGCATACCCGCACCGTTCATGACAACAACATGCTCAGATTTTCCTAATTTTTCATTAGAAGTATAATTTGATGTATCTCAAATAGTCCATGTACATCACATCGTTATGCAATTCCTAATCTTGCTTTGAGAACTTAAAATAGGGTCCAAAAATTATTTGTAGTTAATAAACTAGGGTTTACAAGGTATGCATAGTTGAACAATACATCAACTCTTCTCATCCTAGATGGAGTAGGAAATTCAGAAAATTGAGTCATTTCCTTCGTATATGTAAAAAATACAATTGAATTTATGAAAGCTTTTCATTTCTTGGCCAAACTTGAGAAGGTGTCCTTGAAAATGAACTAAGATTTCGATAAAGAAAATCCATCTCTTCCTTGAATCAAACCTTGCTTCTCGAAACACCATCAAGGAGCATAGATAATACACATAAATAGTGATGCTTAATCAAACATGTTGCTTCCATTGTGGGCCCATACATGCTTCTACTTCAATGTGAGCATGTATTAGAAGGCATCACTTGTACCTTGGACCAATGATGCTTAAACAAACTTGTTGCCTCCGTATGCAGACTTTTTAAAAGGCTCTATTTGACAATGAGCATCACATAAAAAGGCATATGAGATGATGATGTGTTGATGCCAAAAAAGATGGCAATGAACATTGTCCTCATATAATGGTGCCAACTCCATGGAATCTCACATAAAGAATCAATGTCATCAAACGATGTATAAGGCTCTATGGTACGATCAAGAAAAGCTCATAAAGTACTTGAAGATCGTACTCCAACTCAAGAAAGTTTTCAATGGCCTCTTTCTAAAAGCTTACAAGCATGTTTGGATAAATCTTGTGTGGCCATAAGGACCCCAAGATGTATATCTCCCCACACAAAGATATGTATTCAAGTGTTTGGGAGGCAACGAAAAGTCTCTCTCTAAACTTTGGTAGAGAAAGTCCTTTAGCTAAAGAAGTATTAGTCAATACCTTATAGAATAGTTGGGCATCAACCGGATTTTCCAATGGGACCCTATCACTTAGTAGTATTGTATAAGTTTGTCTAAAAATGTTGATCATGCATAGATGTTCTCAAGCCAATCGGGATGCAAAAAGCTCTCATAATTTCTTTGTTAACAGTCTTATCACTATGCTTTACTAGAGTGATCTCTTATATGAGCATTCGTGATACCTTTTTCTTTCTTTCCTTTTGGAAAACATTGTATTATGTGAACATCATTCATAGGCAAGTCTAATCAAAGGATCAAAATGATAAATGTAGGTAGGTATCTAAGTCTATAGAACATACAACATAACAAAGAGTAAGAATTTCAACGTTTCATTTCTCTTTATCAATACATTGAAGACAATCTATTTAGGTGGGTGTGCAATGCACAAGTCTACAATATCTGTAAAGTTAGTGTGATGAAATATTTACTCTCTACATATTTATGCTTTGAAATTAGACCCAAGCTTGAATGAATTTATAATGGTTTGTCACATAAGCCATGATTGTAGAAAATGAATCTTGGAAAATGAGACGCCATAATAAGTTGAGTATGCTTGTTAACTTTTGATTTTGTAATTACATTTGGGTGCATTTTAAACATCTTATGACCTTGTTAGAGCCAAATGTTATTTACCTTATAGCAAATCAAGCTTGACTTTACTACATGAGCCATGTTTATTAGGTTCAAGTTGGCTAAAAGTTTCAGCACTTTAGCCATTTAACACATAAATTTAACTAGGGTTGTGACCTAATTATGATGAGGTTAACACATCTTAAGATCTTGTTAGCACCCTTAAAATATGCCTTGCATATGGAGTGATTTGAATGACATATCATGGACATGGGACAATATGATTAATATGAAACAAACTGCAGAAATGTTAACAAATTCTTGAATTAGGCTTTTAAGATATGTACCTAGCTAGACACAATTGTGGATAAAAGTCAAGGTATTGACAATCATGAAGAAAACTAAATGTGTCACTTTAATTGGCCTAACCTTTTGTGGAGTTGATTGCAAATAATCCATTCTTGTCCCATCTAATTATGGCATTAGATCCTTTGATAAATCACCTAGAACCACCTCATATCTAATAAATAGACATGACATTTGGACAATGAACTTTGTATTTTGAATATTTCTAGAATAGCCAACTCTTTTCTAAAATAATGTGAAATGTATGAGATATCATAGTAAGTATTTACACCACGTGACATCTACTCCCATTAGGGAGGGTGCCACATGCCACTCCAGCATTCCATTAAGTGTTCTTAGATAGTCTCTTAGCAATTATTTTTTATGAAAAAACTTTCTTTGAAAGTTATTTTAGCATCTAGAGTACATATATACTAATTGCTCTCATCGGGTCTTATAGAACTTTGTGCAATGAAATTTATTGTTTTTATATTTCCATATAACCCTACCATATAACTTAGAAGAGGCATTCATGTTGGTGTACTAAACCATTGTGAGCTCGCCAAGGCCATTCTTACCCATGGGACATTGGACTATGGAATTCATAAATTAGTATCAATTGTATATGGGGACTGCAAATATGATTGAGCATGGTTCATACTAGAGTGACAAAACAAGTTTCATTGCAAACTTTACAAGATACATGAACGTAACTTATCCATCATTTTTATTTCATGCTTTTCGTCTCCATGTATTAGAATGAGATTACAAACCAATTGTTGTAACACCATAATAATATATAACAATTAAAGGTGGCAATGAATTTTGGATAAGAGAGTTAAACATCACAAAGATACATGACATGGCAAGTGTGTACGAAATCCTGAAAGTCTTATATATCTTGCAACACATGAAAAACAAAATTTACAAATTTTTAACTCTAATTAGGGTCACCTAGGTTCTTTGCACTATCGACCTAGCTCTTTGCAACTAATAGACAAATTGATGACCAGAATATATGCATAGTCCTTATAGCTTTAGATCTAAATGGTACCTCTAAAAGTGGGATAAACACTCATTCTATCCCCACTCCCCCAGTAGATATTTGTCACCCACCTCAGTATGCTCATATAGAAAGCTTTTGTTTTGTTCTTCCAACAAGTTGCACTTTACATTGAAAAGTGATTTTGATACTTCCTCACTTTTATCCCTCATCGTGATGGATTGAGGATGCCCCTTCCTTCAGAAAATGGCTATCCATAAGGGTCTTCACCTTAGTAAAAATAAAGTTTGTATGAGCACATGAACCAAACATTGTAAAGTAGGAATCTGATAAAAAAAGGATGTGCTTCTTACCTCTTCTTCATTCTTGTATATGCACCCATGCTCTGCCACCAAGGTTAGGGTTCTATGGTGAGTGAACCCAACCTTCTTTACACGTTTTGTGACTATGGGAAAATAGTTTGCAATGATGCAAGTGATGAATATGTCCTTGTCTATACCATATAGATCACCAAACATTCCACAATAGAAGGGAAGGAAGCGAAAAACTCATTCCATGATGAGCAGCGCATGGAGTCCATCATCTCCACACCCAAGCTTGTAGAGAAGTTAGCTCACACCCACTTGCCCGGAGTTACACACATGATAAAGTAATACTTCTCAAAGATAATGCGTTCCTCACAAAGAGGAGTTGATTTTAAGAAGCTAGATTAGAATATGTGGATAGTTAGTGGTAGTGATGAAGGTAGGGCCAAAGCAGTTTGTGAATTGTTAGATAAATGATAGGAAGGAGGGGACCACCTCTCTAGGTTAGAAGATTTAGGTGAGGGTAGGCTATTGGGTGTAAACATTAGGGATTTTTGAAAATTTATACCTATTGTGCTTTCTACTATCATATTTTCATTTGGATCTCCAAGGATATGGGCAATGGACTTGGATTTCTATGCTTGGCAATAAAAGCATTACTATAGGAGGACCACACTTCCTTCTTGGTGTTTAGAACCATTTTTATGTGTAGTGGATCTACTCATGATTACATATTTGTGGCTTCTAAGGTTGCTTGCGTGTCCAATTGTCTCTACAAAGCTACAAGTAGATTTCTACAATGAAATTGACCAAAATTGAGAAGATTCATGTTGGAGAGTGGAAGCACTCATTGAAGTATTGGGGGATGTTGAAGTTGAAAATGAATGGGATATTTTGTTTTCCTTATGATGCCTGGAACTCTTCTACCACCTAAAGTAGGTCCTCTTTTGCTATTTTAGGTAAGTGAAAGCTTTTGAGGGAACATGCTAGGATGGAGCTTTTAGCCTATACATGAAGCATTTAGCTTTAGAGTTGAGTTGGATGATGGAGGCCTTTGTAGGAGTGATTGTTATCGAGGTAGTTGCCATTGGGACGTTGTCAAGATAATTTGCACATATGCCGAGAAGACATCCAATCTTTGGTTGTGGGAGTGAATAAGAGTGAAATGGAAGTAGAACCCAGGAGGAAGAAGCTTGGGAGAGCTATGGCGGATGGAGAGCAAGAGCTAGAGAGAGAGAGAGACTCAAAAGTGGGAACTCCAACAACCACAATGTGTGGCCAGGACTTTCTTTATTCAAACTATCACTAAAAGAATAAAGAATAAGTGACTGTGATGGGTGTCCGCCACCTGCAGTGTGCAATGGCAGGTACTGTCAATGTAGTAATACACAGGTGGCTAGGCAGAGGCGCCTTTACCTCCAACAACCTCCCACTTAAAGGCGAATTTTCCTCAGTGAGAGAGAAAAGAAAAGAAAAGACAGTACAACATGTACACATGTACAACAGGATGAGAAAAAAGATGTCATCTCATCCAATGCCCATCAATCTCTTGAGGAAGGCAAAGTGCTCTGTAGTGAGGCTCTTCGCGAGCAAGTCTGCACGATTTTGCTCAGTCGGAATCTTGACAAGGTCAATAGACCTGTCCTCAACGACCTCGCAAATGAAGTGATACCTCACCTCAATATGTTTCGTATTCGCATGGAAGATCGGATTCTTGGCCAACTGAATGGCACTCATAGAATCCGAATGCAGTGTAGGCATAGCATCTGTCATACCAAGGTCTGCAATCAAATGGCCTAACCAGATAGCCTCCTTGCAAGCCTCTGTGGCTGCAATATACTCAGCTTCTATAGTAGAAAGAGACATATACTTATGTGCCTTGGACATCCAAGAGATAGCCCCTCCAGCATAAGTAAACACATAGCCAGAAGTGGACTTCCTACTATCTGCATGTCCTGCATAATCAAAGTCAGTGTACCCCATGACTCCTGTATCCTGGCTACCATAGCAAATACACATATCTGCTGTGCCCTTCAGGTACCTCATGATACCCTTCATGGCATCCCAGTGTTTCTTGCCAAGTGTAGCCATATAACATGCTACCACCCCAACTGTAAAAGAAATATCTAGACAGGTGCCTATCATGGCAAATATAAGACTGCCCATGGCTGATGCATAGGGAATCTTGACCATCTCAGCCCTCTGCTCATCTGTCTGCGGACAATCGGCCTATGAAACCTTCACATGAGAAGGTAATGGACAGCCAATAGGCTTAACATCCTGCATACGTGTTAACCCCAACACGAAGAAAGCAAAAGGAAGTGGAAAAGACGCAGGGCAAAGGCGGAAAAAAGGTAGCCCGACTGAAGAAAGAAAAGGAGAAAAGGCCAAAAGCGCAAGGGCAACCTTAAAAGTCCAAGGCAAAGGCAAAAAGGGGAAAGACGCATTTTAAAATAAAAAGGCGCACCTTGAAATCTTGTAAAAGAGCGCCGGGCTCTCACCCGTGCAATTTGTAAAGGTAGACGGGCGGTGGAAAGGAAGCTAGGAAGATAGAAGGACAATGGGAGAAAGGGCCTAGGCTATGGCCGGCCATGTAAAAAGGGAAAAGGGGATGACCGCCCAAAAGGGATTTAGGGTTTTGTATATAAAGTTGAAAAGTGAATGAGAAGCTCATTCTTGTGTGTGGCCAAAAGTAGCTCTCCTCTTCTTCTTCTTCTTCTTGTTCTTGCTTGCTTGAGCTTGTGCTTGAGAGAGGGAGTGTGAGAGTGTGAGGGAGTGAGTGTGTGAGGGTGAGGGACCGAGGAGGAGAAGCTCTCCATCTTCTCCTCTCTTCTTCTCTTCTCTTCTCTTCTCTTGTCTTGCTCGCGGCAATGGAGCGTGGAGCTTGAGGATGGAGCTTGCTTGAAGCTTGCACTTGGATCGTGGAGCTACCGGAGTGTGCGGAAGAGGAGGTAACTCGAACGGCACGAAGGTAAGCTCACTACACCCGTAGATATGGATGGCGCGTCGGCTATGTGAGAGGTAGCCATTAGTGCTTGGCTTGGAACGCTTGAAACAATAAGCGGTCCGTGGGTCTTGGCGGTTGAGTGAAAGCTCCCACATTTTGGTTCCATTGCTGGGACCAATGGATTCAAGCCTTGAGCGCTTGCGCGCTTCGAATCGAGCATCAAAGTAAGGGGTTTCCCTTGAACCAGTGCTTGAGGTAGATAGGTAGGAAGCGAGGGGGTTGAAGATGGTATTTGATCTCCTTGGCAAGTAGGTTTTTTGCTTTCTGTGATTTATGTTGTGGAATGGAGTAGTATAGGTATTTATTTGGTGATTTCGATGCATTTAGGATAGGAAAAAACAAAGAAAAAGAAGAAAAAACAGACAAACAGCAGGGTTTTCAGTTGCCGTATAACAGGCTAAAACAGGGAAACAGGGGACCAGATTCAAGTTCTGGGTGAGACAGGGACAGGGAACTAGCTGTGAGGTTCTGCAGTGCTGGGAAAGGACCTTAAGAGGCCTGGGAGGCTAGGACAGACCTCATTTCCTTGATTTGCCTTGTGTGAGAGAGAGAGAGAGAGAGAGAGAACTTCTGGTTCACAGGACGAGGAAGCGCTGCCCCGATTCCTAGGCATCGGTGATTCGTGCTGTTCCAGGTGAGTCTGATGTCTTCCACCAAGTGCCCTGATCAGATTTAGGAAGTCTGTGGTGATTTTGTGCACCAGACAGTGAGGAGGGGACAAACGCGCAGGAATCGCGCCCGCTGCCGACACACTCGGACCAACTCGCTGTGGTCCGATTCCCAGAATCGGACCACCCGAGTTTGGGAGTCGGACCGTCCGATCCCCAGAATCGGACCAGCCCGATCGGACGTGCCACGTGGCACTCGGACCAACCCATCCGATTTTGAGAATCGGACGCTCGGACCAACCCCGTCCGATTTTTGAAAACGGACCGCTCGGACCAATCCATCCGACTCGGACACTCGGACGAGTCCATAATCGGACCACTCACAATCGGACCAGACCGTCCGATTCCCAGAATCGGACCACTTGAAAATCGGACCACTTTTTGATCCGAGTCCCAGAATCGGACGTGACCCAAAATCGGACCACTGGTCCGATCGGACCCACCCAAAATCGGACGTCCGATTCTGATAATCGGACTCCTGAAAATCGGACATCTGAGAATCGGACCAAAAACTGTCAAAATCGGACAAGTATCCAGAACTCAAATTCCGACGCATCTAAACCTCGAAATTGACCCCAGAGGCTACGTAGAGCTGAAGGCACATCACAGATCCATAACCGGGCTAAAATTTAGAGCACGTAGTTCAAAATTTGGCTATACAAGGTCCTCCAAATTGCATATGGTGTCTACCGTAACGGCCCTGCGGGCCGGGGGGACTGCCCCCCCGGACCCCCGCAGAGGGGGCTCTGCCCCTTCCGCACCTCCCCCAAGTGGGTTGGAGAGAAAACGCACGCCGTGACAAGTCCTCCAAATTGGACCCCAGTGTAGTAATGGCTCTACACGAGCATGGATTCTCACATGCAAAAGAGCAGCCAAAAGCCCATACCTGAACAGAGACAAACAGAGACCCTAGAATCTCAACGGGCCAATCTAGCCATCAAGGGCAAAAAGGCCACACCACGAGAACACAAAGACATTGTGTTCAGACCGTGTCTAGTCAAAGCGAAATGCAACATCAGCAAACTACAAAGGCCAAGATGACTAGACAGGACACTCTTGACGAGAGATGTACCTTGAATAGCACTGCACTGACGATCCAAGACAGCAGTGGAGAATCCACATCTGGTCGTGCAGTCGAGAACTCAAGGGCATCTGTCAGAAGGTTTAAATTTACAAGCCAGGACCCGGAAGATGAAGACATAGTACCACCTGCTTATCTTAGGGTCAAACTCACCGCAACAAGAGAGCATACTATTGATGCTCTAATTGATGAAGGAGCAGATTTTAATATCTTGACCTATGAATCATGGACCCTACTAGGCCAACCAGAGCTGACACCGACTAGTGCAACTCTTAGCCCTTATGGGGGACACCCACAAGCACTAATAGGGAAGTGCAAAATCCTTGCGACAATTGAAACGGAAAGCTTGCCTATCCTATTTCATGTTCCTCCAAAAAGTGCTAGCTGCAAGAAGGAAACCCTCCTAGGAAGACCCTTCAAAAGGGCGACCAAGTGTGAGGCTGACTATGTAGCACAGAGGATACACCTGACACTACCGGGTGTGAGGATAGTCACAACCTTTAGCAAGGGTGACCTCATCAAACCTCGAGGGAAAGGCAAGGAAGGTGCTGACATAACAGTCAAGCCTAATAACGAGGGCAAGGATTTGTTGGAAGAGTTGATACAAGCACAGGTCGAACAACGAGGACCAGTGAGTGAGGCCATGCTTGAAACAAAAAGGTCAAGAGACAATGCCAAGGACGGGCTTTGGACTTACAAATATCGAAGAAGACCCCAAAAGAAGCCCAAGCCTTATAGATGGAGGCGTCGATGGAGGGCCAGCACAACGCCATGATGGATATCCAAGGCATTGCTTCGGGCTCAAGGGTATTATGCAGGCAACCGATGGATTTGGGTGCCAAAACCCCTTGCCAAACCTCCCTGGTCGACTGAAGGCCAGAGTGCATCAAAAGCAACGAAGCACAGGAGGAAATCTAAGAGAAACTCTAGGTCTCAAGGTAAGAAACCGAACATGAGTGTCCGAAAGAAGGAGCCTCAGCCTAGCATGCTAAATAGACAGAAATCATATGTAGCCATTGAGCATGCATCAGTGCCCAAAGAGCCTTTGATTCCCCAAGGGGAGAACAAGCCTCATGGGCACAACATTGCTCAAGGCAAGGTTGATCGCTCAACAAATCAAATGGCACAATCATCTGATAGCCTCGAGCAAATCATTCAGCGAGTGCCAAGTCCACCTAAGAGTCCTAGATCTCCTACATCCTCTTTTTCCAGAAGGACACAGGAAGCACCACAGCAGTTGTCAAGGGCGACTGCTCAATTCCAATCTCTACCTCCATCTAAGCTTCCAACCGTCAAAGAGGCGGGACATGATGCCACCTGTACCTCTCGACCCAAGGATATGCCTGAGCCACTTAATGCGACTAGATCAGCTCCTGTTCGATCTACACAAATGAGTGCTCAAAGGCCAACGAAAGACACAACCACTTCTGGTTGCCCTAGGGACTTGACACCACAATCCACCAAGGGTAGCCAGCCCACTGAACTGGTTGCTACTACTTCCAATCCGGGATCACAGCAGTCACATCCCTTGGCCGTGACAATGCCCCTTGTGGAACGTGTCCTTAGCAGTTTACCTGTGAAGGAGGTATCGCAACCAAATCCCTCAACAACTCCAGCGCTTCCAAAGTGCCTAAAGCCTAGGACGGAGGAGTCAAACGCAAGGGAGTTGGTTGAAAAGCTAGACTCTCCGAAAAGGGCAGTAGTTGTGCCCTCACAATCGGGCAAGGCTATTCAGCAAACCGCGGCTATGTCCCATAAGGACACGCTAGAGAAAGGAAATGCTGAGGCCCGACCAAGCACATCAATGGTCAATATAGTCCAGGGTCCTGAGTCGTCGAGAGAGGCACCTTCATTGACCAAGAAAAAGAGGAGAAAGCAGAGAAAACAGCAACAGTTGCAGGTGGTTGTGGACCCCAAGAACATTTAGACGAAGAGCGCCGAAGAGCTGATGAATAAAGCCTCAAGTCCATCCACCAATGAACTCATTGATGCCTCTCCTAATAGCGGTGAAATCCCAGACACATCCGTGTGTTCTGAGAAACCAAAGCAACCGTTGCCATCAACAGTTGCTTGCAACACTCTATCCACTGACAATAGAACCCGCATTGATCAATCAAGAGTGGATACAACGCTGTCACAACAGGGTGACAAATCTATACCAGTCACATCCGAGAAGAACCACGACGAAATAATAGCAAAACCTTAGGAGAAACGTGAGAACCCCAAGAGCATAAGAAATCCTAGCGTTGACCAATCTTGCTCATCTAGGCCTGAGCCCCCAGCCATGCTAAAGCCTAAGGAAACTCTTAGAACTTTGCATGAGATAGCAACCGAGCAAGCCCTCGTTGAACATAGAAATGTCGTAGAATGCTTAACTAAGTTGGAGGCTAAGCTCAAAGTGGTCGCACGTGTCTACGTCCTTGCGGACGTGGGCACGATCCCCAAGGAGTAGCTTGGAGAGTACTTGACCTTTCCTCTATCATGGGAAGAACAAGAACATCTTAACGGGCACTATGACAGGCTCCTGCATCAACAGATGCGACTCATCCCTGACGAGGAGGCTGACGAACTACGCTTAACCGTCACGTTCAATGAAGTGCTCTGCCGACCGAATCTCGTAGACCTAGAGCTACTAAAGCGACTGTCAGCAGGCCAGAGTCAATTTGAGCGGCGTTGGTGCGAAAGACGCGTCGTAATGGCCGAACTAGGGGCTCAGATCATGACGGTCTCAGAAGAGAGATTGGCCAAATGGCGATCCCAAAGGGACCCAACCTACGTGGCACCAACTTCCCTTCGAGTGCTCACTGACATTCGGGGTGCAGACTTGGCTGGGATTAGGCTACAGGGCCCTTTGATTGATAAGGTTCTCACCGAAGAGGAGTTACATATTGCCAGTAGACTCGGTCAAGGTTCCATGCTACTCGACGTGGCAAAATATCTATCAGTATTAAGTCAGCTGCCACGAATACTAGATGCGTGTGCCATGCTCCGGTACAACCCCGAGTTCTACACTTGGTTCTTATCCTCGTGATGTGACATGGATTCATAGATATGTATATAAATAAACACTGATTTTTGTGTCACCATGTATAAACAATATCAACACACACACAAGCAATGATAGTCAAGCACTGGGAGAAGAGTTGGGTTTGACAGGCTAAGCTCCTCAGGTCCTCCTCATATCACACTTTTAAAAGTCGGGTGATCAGCCCCACCTCCAGGTGAAGGACATGCAACCCATATTGTCGCCATAGGAGGCCTTGACCAACAACTCTGATGGTGTAGACAGGGTGGAGTCTCTTCCTATACACCTTCTTCCCTTTTTGGTCTATCCTTTCGAGCATGTACCCTGTCCCACTCCATGACAACCAGTCTACGTGACTTAGCATAAACTAAAAACCGCTAATGACTGGAGGCCTACAACAAACACCGCATGCCTCGCTCCTCCCTTTTTTGTCATATGCGCTTCATAAACCACACTAAAATCCCTTCCATGCAAACAGTGGTCTCCTGTATCAAGGTCTAACCCTTGGTTCGCACCTTGCAGGTTTCCTTTTTTGGCGGAACGCATGGAGAATCATGAAGAGTTGGCTTGCAAAGATGCTCTTCGCAGAAGGCGGGAGCATGTGGCACGCGCCCCTCCACCAGAGCGCTATGTGCCCACCATCAAGAGGTATGCCAAGAAGCGGGGCCCTAAGCGACATTGCCCAGGGCGAAGGCCGAAGAACCCTCGAGTTCAGAAGGTCGAGACCCGAAACCTGCAACAGGCCACAACACTAGTGGTGCGCACTCCCAGCTCCTACTCGGGCCCTAGATGCTCAAAGGCAGAAAGGGCAGCTCGAGAACGAGAAGAATTTAATGAATTATTTAAAGAAATTCTGGAGACAGTAGCGAGCCGGGATTACACCATTCATATCCCGGCCGACATGTTTCCTGCTCACCCCCGCGGGAGTCCCACACCAGCAGAGCCCCAATCACCCGGCCATCCAGACTCGCCCTGCCTCGTACAAATCGAGTAACCCATAATGCATAAGGGACTTATCAAATGATAACTGGCCAGGACTTTTTTGTTTTTAAATGGTTGAGTGTTCTCGACTTGTTAAGTGTTGACATGTTCTTGACTTGTATGAACTTATCATATCTGCGTTTAATATATGCTACGCCTTTAGCAAAAGAAAAAGCTAATCAAGCGCAGGTGATAAATGTCTAGTCAACACCATAGAATTCAAATAAGTGATGTCTCCTTGCATTGCACTGGTTTATTATAGTTGCGGCATACACAATGCATATGCTCTCATGAAGCGACAAGTGGATGCAGGATAATACAGGGCCTTGTGCGAAAATGTTCATATCCAATCACCGCAACACCCACAACCCCACAACGAGCCGCGGCAAAGCCACGCTGCCAAAAAGCACCCTTGCCAACTGCCCACATGGCATGGCCCACAAAACATTCCTGGACCACGCCACCTTTTGGGACAAGCTCTATAGTTGACTCACGACAGCCGCTACCTCAATTGTACCCACATCGCATGTGCCGCAAGGAGGGCTGCAATAGCTCAAGTGTATCTCCCCCTTTCGCCAACTGCTTCTCTAACAACGAGGCTAGGGCACCATCATCATTGTACTAGTCATTTTTCTGAGCCTTCGAATCTTGACAATTTCCAACCCATTGAAAGGCTGATAGCCTCAACATATTGTAATGGTTGTACTCAGGCAAATCCAAAAAAAAAAAAAAGAAGAAGAAGAAGAAGAAGAAGAAGAAGAAGAAGAAAAGAAAGAAAAGAAAAGAAAAGAAAAAGAAAAGGAAATAAAAAAAAAGGAGAAATAAAAAGAAAAAAAGAAAAAAGAAAAAATAAGAAGCACCCACGATCATAGCACAGCACCTAGGGGTCCTCAAATTAGGTACGTCTGGTGACCTTGGTCGACCGGCTTCGTCCCTAGTCCCCTAGCCCCTTACAATCACCCACAATTGTTTAGGGCACGGCACATCAAGGGCAGGACATACCTGGGGAGCTTGTCTCGCCTAGGGTTAGACCTGTCACCCTGACCCACTTGCACAATTTTCTTTTGCACTCTGCCTTAGTACCATTGCAATCAGTGGTGAAAAGCACCGCACGATTGGCCATGAAAAGTACACCGTACTCATCAAGGAAGTCCAATAGCTTCCAGCTACTGAAAGTGCGGTGTCCCTGTATTCCATTATGCTACATCATGCAGTCACAATGCAAAGGATGTCTTATATACCTTCACGCGTACTCCTTCTCCACATGGACACCTTTGCCTCATCCACGCATTGTTATGAGAAACTAGCCCGCGGTCTTCTAACTATGTAATATCTAAGTATGCACGAGCACTCACATAATATTTGCACCGAAGTATATCCACAGTTTGGGTCCTCAAGTGCAGGACAATACTCTCAGCTTGCTTAGACTTCGACCTGTCTCCCAAACTAATCAAAATATGTCTTGTGCACGATGAGAAGCCTAGCACTATCCCTTAAGGAGAGACCACATGTGAGGTTTTCCAATTGCAGGAATAAGGTGTCGTTCGATCTTCATCAACACCCAACTTTGAATGCTTATCCCTTACCATCTGACAAGCCTGCAAAGAATTGACATGCGCAGAAGCCCCGACAAACCGACACTTGTGCTGGCCATCAATGCAATCCCCAACACAGCATAGCCCTACCACCAACTCCAACAACCTTCCACTAGCCACCTTAGCCACCAACAGGCCCCCAGGACCTTCTGCCACACCACCACCAACACGCCTCCACGGAACCACATGCGTCCTTGTCACCCACGTCTTCGGTGCATGCTCCAGCCTGCTACCTACGACGGTGAGTGCCATGGGACTGGCACTCGTCTAGGAGGGGGGTAATGTTAACCCCAACACGAAGAAAGCAAAAGGAAGTGGAAAAGACGCAGCGTAAAGGCGGAAAAAAGGTAGCCCGACTGAAGAAAGAAAAGGAGAAAAGGCCAAAAGCGCAAGGGCAACCTTAAAAGTCCAAGGCAAAGGCAAAAAGGGGAAAGGCGCATTTTAAAATAAAAAGGCGCACCCTGAAATCTTGTAAAAGAGCGCCGGGCTCTCACCCGTGCAATTTGTAAAGGTAGACGGGCGGTGGAAAGGAAGCTAGGAAGATAGAAGGACAATGGGAGAAAGGGCCTAGGCTATGGCCGGCCATGTAAAAAGGGAAAAGGGGATGACCGCCCAAAAGGGATTTAGGGTTTTGTATATAAAGTTGAAAAGTGAATGAGAAGCTCATTCTTGTGTGTGGCCAAAAGTAGCTCTCCTCTTCTTCTTCTTCTTCTTATTCTTGCTTGCTTGAGCTTGTGCTTGAGAGAGGGAGTGTGAGAGTGTGAGAGAGTGAGTGTGTGAGGGTGAGGGACCGAGGAGGAGAAGCTCTCCATCTTCTCCTCTCTTCTTCTCTTCTCTTCTCTTCTCTTGTCTTGCTCGCGGCAATGGAGCGTGGAGCTTGAGGATGGAGCTTGCTTGAAGCTTGCACTTGGATCGTGGAGCTACCGGAGTGTGCGGGAGAGGAGGTAACTCGAACGGCACGAAGGTAAGCTCACTACACCCGTAGATATGGATGGCGCGTCGGCTATGTGAGAGGTAGCCATTAGTGCTCGGCTTGGAACGCTTGAAATAATAAGCGGTCCGTGGGTCTTGGCGGTTGAGTGAAAGCTCCCACAATACGAAAGCGCTCAAGGACTTTATGAATGTAACTCTCTCTGTGTGACAGATAGAGGAGTCCCTGAGATCTATCGCATGTAATGCGCATACCAAGTATGTGAGAGGCCTGTCCCAGATCTTTCATCTCAAATCTCTTCTTAGCTGAGCCTTAAGAGCATCTAGCTCCTCATGAGCTGTCCCTGCTAAAAGCATGTCATCCACATAGAGTACCAAAATCAGTAAAGAACCATCATGGGCTTTCTTCGTGTACAAGCACGGATCCATAGCACTGTGGCTGTAGCCCTGTGACTGCATGAATGCATCAAACTTATGGTACCATTCCCAGGTGCCTGCTTCAAGCCATATAGACTCTTCTTTAGCTTGCACACTAGGTGCTCCCTACCAGGTCTGCAAAGCCCTTAGGCTGCTCCATGTAAATCTCATCATGCAAGTCCCCATGTAAAAAAGTTGTCTTGACATCCATCTGGTACAAGTCCAGGTCAAGTTGTGCAACGAAGGCCAAGACTAAGCATAGGGTGATCATCTTGACCATTGGAAAGACTTCATCAAATTCAACACCATGCTCCTACTTAAAGCCCTTAGCAACCAATCGAGCCTTGTATGCCGGCTTGGGGTGTCTAGGGGTACTTTTCAGCTTGTACAACCACTTGCATGGCAAATCCTTCTTACCCTGAGACAAGGAAACCAAATCTCAAGTCTGATTCTTATGCAATGAGTCAAGCTCAGACTCCATAGCCCTCTCCCAAGAGTGACAATCACCCTTGTGTATAGCCTCATCATAAGTAAGAGGATCTCCTGCATCTATAACCAAGACATAATCCATAGAGGGCACAAAACGGTCAGGAGGTCATCTATCTCTAGTAGAATGCCTCAACCCAAGCTTTGCTGCCTGTCCGAAATCCTGTCTAACATCAGCATGTCTAACATCTGGGCCAGGAGCATCAGGTGATGCTGCACGCTATCTAGCTGGCTATGGAGCGGCGGGTTGTACGGGAGCAGGTGGCTCCTCCTGAAAGATAACTCTGCGTACCTCAACCACTTTCTCAGGCTGCATATGCATTTTGTCCTCATGAAAGATGATATCATGGTTGCAGATCACTTTCTGTGCTTGCGGATCCCATAGACGGTAACCCATCTCTCCTGCATCTCCATAGCCAATGAAAATGCATTTGACACTTTTAGGATCTAGCTTATTGCATTTGTCCTTGGGCACATGGCAGAATGCCTCACATCTAAATACGTGCAAATGATCATAAGAGGGGGGGTTTCCTGCCCATACCTCCTCTACAACCTGAAAGTCAATGCCACTGTTAGGCAACCTGTTAATGAGATGCACTGCAATAGTAACTGCCTCAGCCCAAAAGTGCGTTCATGCGTTCAGCCATACCATTCTGGGGAGGGGTGGTCAACTGACACTCAATACCCCACTCATCACAAAACTACTCAAAAGCACGTGATACATGCTCACCCCCATTATCTGACCTTAGGCATTTCAGCCTATTCCCAGACTGGTTCTTTGCTAATGCAAGCCAATGCTAAAATGTATCTAAGACATCGAATTTTCTCTTTATGGGATAAGCCCAAACCTTACGCGAGTAATCATCTATGAAAGTAACAAAATACTTTGCCCCACTGAGTGACTGACAGGGCATGGGCCCACATACATCTGAGTGCATAAGAGCCAAGGGCTCACCCATGCATTTCTGACCAGACTTTTTATGTGTATTTCTAGTCTGCCTGCCATACAAACAATGATTACAAGAATCAAAATGTGAAGAGTCAAAATGCGGAAGATACTGCAAAACACGGAGCATTTTCATTTCTTTAAGGGACATATGCTCCAAACGAGCATGCCAGAGGGATACATGGGGAATAGAACCCATAGACAAAACATGATTCATGATAGCTCCAGATACAAGTAAGGGATAGAGGCTGCCAGACTTGGCACCTCTTGCAAGCACAAGCCTGCCACGAGTAACCTTCCGTGCAGAGTCTCCAAAAGACACAAAATAACCTACATCATTAAGCTGTCTAGCTGACATAAGGTTGTGAGTCAACGCAGGTACATGACGTACATCATGCAAAATAATAGAACAGCCAGAAGGAAACTGTAGTCTAATATCTCCAATGCCCATATTGTTAAGAGACTTGTCATCACTAAGATGCACAGAACCAGAGATGGTACGATAGGTGTGAGACCAATCTCTATAGGATGTCACATGAAATGACGCACCCGAATCAAAAAGCCAACACTGCGCATACATAGAATGTGTCTTAGAAGCCTGTAAGGCATTGCATGAAGAAGCTGTGAGTATGTAATCCTCATCTGAATCAGTGGCCTGCATGACATTAACCTCTTCTATCTTCACACTAGACTTTGTAGGTACAATACTGCGCTTAGAAGACTTGTCCTGCACTTTCTCTTTTCCCTTTTCCTTGTGCTTATCATCGTGCATCTTATGGCACTGCGGCCTAATATGTCCTACTTTCCACAATAATGACAGGTGAGATCAGACTTCCGTCCACGGGACTTACTGCGGCAATGTGACTTTGACTTGGACTTTTGAGAGTCCTTGCCCTTATGATCATTATTATACCTGCCATATTTGCCACCTCTAATGGTCAATGCACGTGAAGAGCAGGAAGCATCATTGTTTCTCCTATTGATTTCCTCAATAAATAAAGCACTCTCAAAATCTTTGATTTTTAGCCCATCAAGCTTGTTCATGCATATGGCAGTTCGGAAGACATCCCATGATTCAAGCAAGGTCCCAAGCAGAAACAACGGGTGCAAATTGTCTTTGAACTCAATACCATGTGACAACAGATTCTTCATGATAGCATGAAACTGACTGAAATGGGATGATAGGGATGTCCCCTCCTTCATGCGAAGGTCCATTATCTGCTTCAGCCAATATATCTGTGACGTAGGACTCTGTTGCACATAAAGCTCCTGAATCTTCTCCCATAAGTCCCTTAGACTCTGTTTCTCATCTTCAACAACATTATGATGGACCTCTTCTGAGAGTGACAAGATAATGGTAGACTTGCATAGCTCATCAACTTCCATCCAAACATCATCATTTATATCCTCAGGTTTAATACTCTTGAAATGCAAGGGTTTAATATGCAACTTCTGCACCAAAACCTGCCATGTCTGGGACTTCCAATACCCATAGTTTGTACCATCCAACTTGGCAATGTTAAAGAGAGCTGTGTCTTTTAGATGACCAACCATACTGTCCCAAATCAAAGCAAAAAAGAAAAATTGTAGGTGGTTGTAATTAGTAGAAAATGCACTAAAAACACTGCTAAAATTGGCTGAAAGAGTGGATATCACCAAGAGAACCACCTGTCCTATGACCAAGAGAACATCAAACAATAAGCATTACCCTCATAGAAGTGCTCGAAATCTGCAGATTTCAGATTGCTGGAATAAATGACAGTAGTATGTAAAACTGTCCCAAAGTGAAGCAATCACTAATACATATGTCACTGCAATTGCCAGGTAGCAAGATACATCAAACAGTGAGTGTTAAGGGGCAAGAAAGTACCCAAGAACTGTCAAACCAATAACCTGTCAGGCAAGAGACATCTCATAGGTCTGGAAGTCATGCAGGTAATGGGCCTTGGGGTAAGAGAAGAGACCAAGCACAAGCACAACTGATAGAGTAAGGAGTTCAATGCATAACAATCCAAGATGCATACAAAAGTGACAAACCTGTGATAGAGATAGGTGCCTGTCCCAATAGGTGCATCAAATCAGCCCACTACAGACTAACTACAGACATAAAGCTCTCAAGAGAGCAAATGCATGTAACTGTCCCACAAGCTCAAGCTCAAGTGTAAGTAAAACTCTGTGTACATCCGAGTATGCCAAGAGGCTCCCACTAGAAGTAAAGTCAGATGCAAATAGAGCAAGTAACGCTCAAATACATCGAGTACATAGCATCAAACATGCCAAATCCTAGTAGGGTACATCCAGAGCATAAATCCCAAGCTATCTCAGACCCATAAAGCATAAGCCTGAATGCAGTCAAATAACATGTAAATGACAACCAAATGTAATGCCCAGTAGGTCCAAAATGCTCAAATACATCCAAAGACAAAGCTCCAAGTGATGGTTCTTTATTGATTTTGGTACTCTATGTGCTTTTAGCAGGGACAGCTCATGAGGAGCTAGATGCTCTTAAGGCTCAGCTCAAGAAGAGCTTTGAGATGAAAGATTTGGGACAGGCCTCTCATATACTTGGTATGCGAATTATGCATATTTGGGCTAATATGCAGGGGGCTTTGCAGTTTTTTTGCATTTCTAATTCTACTGTTCTTTTTGCTTCTTCTGTTATGTGTTTTTTTCACATTGCCTCTTTATAGATTCTACCTCTAGCTTGGTCATTTGAATTATATTTTCATACATTATTTTCTAGTCAATTGTGATGGATCTTTCTTTTCCCTTGCCCTTTTGGGATGATTACTTTGCTCCATGAGTGGTCGTTTCATTTTGGTTCTCACTTTGGATGCTATCTTTTTTGCTTGATCCTCTTCCTACTTCTTTTCTCTAGCTTTTTGTGAGCTAGATATTTGGAGTTTAGCAATGAGTCCTTTCCTTCTTTGATTATTTTTTTAATGATTTGGGTTAGTGGGGTACCAAACCCAACCATGCAAACTTATATCTCTTTTGTGACCTTTATAATTAGAGCCTTCCTCATCTTATTCATCCTCTTATCTCTTGGTTCTCAATTTTTGGATGTGTCCTAACTTGGTTTCCACCAAAACTTCTTGAAGTTGAGCTTGCTTATATAATTCATGAGGAAAACTATCATGAATTGTGTGGGAAATTCTAGACATGTGCAAAGTTGGCTATGTGGTTAGGAACATTGCATGTTTGAGTGAAGCTTGAGGCCTAAGTGTAGAGCTCTTAATGTCCTTGAATAATAGTCCATGTTTTTTGGCATCAACAAATTTATAGGAAACTTTTTTTGGTGAATTGCATTAGACATAAGTTGTAGATTTGATAGGGAATCCCAAATGCATTCATACTCAACTATTAGGTCACATGGAGTAGCTCGTTAGAGGTGTCTTTGTTGTCACTATACAATATTATGTATCCTTGTCATATGTCTTAATGAAATGAGTGCATATTTCATAGTGAGTATGTTTTTGAAACATTTCCAAGTTCATTCATAGTTTTCATATAGAGATATGCATCATAAATGGTAGGCCATTAAAGGATTAGTAATGCCCTTGACAAGTAGGCCTTAATAAGTATTACACAATGATAACTTATATTTTATACTTTTCTTAGTCCATCTTATCAATATGATTGTAGAGTTTTGAGAAAAATTTTGTTGCCATTTGCATTCCTACAAGCAAGGCTATTCATGAAACAATTCAGCTCTTAACTATAAGGGACTTCATGCTACCATGTGTCCTATGAATCTTGGATTGATTGGTATTTTAGGTCTATAGTCATTAGCACCACTTGGAATCTAGAATACCCACAATTAAGATTGCCTATTGATCTTTTGAAATTCCATTGTCATTGTAATGACCCTAGATGTTACATCAATGTATGTTAACATGTGGCATTGATGATGTTGATCGGTAATATGCCCATTTGAATGGGTTAGGATAATTCTTAATCAATATTGCTAGGGATATTAGCACCTTGGTCCATGACGAGAGAAGGTAACCAATAGTCAAATGATTGTGCTTACATCAAACTTTGTCTATGATTCCATTATAACTATTTGCAAGCCTCAAATTTGAAGGGTTTCCCAACCTTTCATTTGGAAGGAATTTTAGAAACTATCCTTTTCATTTTAAAGAGATTGGAAGGCTATATAATTATTTTATGAAATTTACTAGTATTTGTTTGAAGGTAATATATTTGTAGCCCTTAATCAAAGGGTAAAACCCTTTTGAACTACAACCTTCAAATTTTAGGCCTATCAACTTTGTCTCCTCTTCCCCTTTAGTCTTATCTTGGTTGCCAAGGTGTTGTAGCCCAAAAGAATACACATAAAATAGAAAATAGAACACAATATAGAATCATGGCATTATTCACTATATACACTCTAACATCCTCATGAAACATAGAATGAGCATGTGAGAAAAACGGGTTCATAGCCAATGAGACATAATCCTCAAAGGACATCCCTTCGCACCTCCATAGATAAATATGCCCTTTATTAAGGGTGTGTGCATATATAGTTAGCAACCCCTCTATAGAAGAATCCATATAAAGGTATGCTAGATGTACTTGCACATCACAATAAATTAAAACCTAGTGTTGGTTCACTTATATGACATGGTACATCCAAAAAAGGTCACCACATTAGGGCTTGATGGGGCTACCCTAACTAAAGGATACCACAATTCTTGTTTTTTGAAAAGTAAGATGCATTCTCTTTGCCACGTACTTGATGTTACAATTTTTCTTACAACTTAAAATGTTTGCAATCAAGACCTCTTTCCCAAAATCCTGACAGTTGGGGACTACAAAGAACATCATAAGCATGTTTTCTATTTCGATGATACTGGAACCTTGCAATTTCCTAACAATGAGTATGGTTGTCCCCTATATGAGCTGATTCTAGTGTTGATTGGAACAACCTATGGTTGCCCCTATCCATGTCCAAGGTTTATAAGTGAGGGTATTGCTCTACTCCCTCATCTATTAGCACATCTAGTTGCCCCATCTAGGTCCAAGCTTTATAAGTGAGGGTATTGCTCTACTCTCTCATCTATTAGCACATCCAAGGTACATTCTTTCTTCATAAGTAATTAGACCCTAAGGTGTATGAATAGCACAATAATTTCATATTTGAGATTATTCTCTAGGATCTCAATGACTCTAATTTAAGTTTTCTCATTGATTCTATCCATTCGTGGCTCATGTAATGGGCTGATTAGAGGGTGGTACTTCTTAAGTTTACTTCTATGTTAAAGAATCCTCCCAAGATTTGCAACTTTTCATTTCATAACATGATAACATTCTCATGGGATTCACTTATAAATCATCTATATAACATGGGTTCAAATGGTATTAAGAAATACCCTTTGTTTACATGCTATAAGGCCATAAAATGACCCCTTTTACTTTACTAGACTTACAATTTTTTTCCAAATTGTAATTAAAAAACCCCTTTTGTAAATATAATCATATAGATTTTACTAAATAAAATACCATTTCTTTTGAACTTCACGTGGTATCTTATATGTTCTATAAGGTGCACCCCTGAGCTAACATTATGCATAACTAAAGGTCCTAAGACACAAAATTTAACATTTTGCTTGTTTTCTTTTATTAAATATAGGAATACAAGGTCTCCTACATCATGATTCTATTATTGGTGGATGTGCTTGTCATATTGAACTTTTCTTTTGGTCCTCTTCACTATCATTGCATGGATAGCTAGAATCCGATTTCAATTCACTTCTCAAATACTTTAGTCTCTTATTCTACAAATTATGTCCCACAGTTGTTGAATCATGATTCTTAAACTTGGTTGTAGTAATTCCATGGGAAAGACTGTGTTAGTCACATACACCATTTTAGATAAAGTTAACCCTATAATTATCTCAAAAGTAGTTCAATAAGCTTGGTTCTTAAACTTGGTTTGGCATTATTTCTACGAGGTAGCCAAATTATGAGCTTAGGTGCTCCCACAAGAACTTCATTGTGATATGCACACCACTCTTTTTCTCATACCTCAACCCATTTAGAAAGATAATGAGATTTCATAATTATCGTGCTTGTGTGTTACTAACAACTATGACAAGAGTTAAATCCATGATATCTTTTCCAATTGGAACTTTTCTTCGTTGGTCCTCATTGCAATGCTAGAAAAGGTGGCCTATATTCTTGAATAGAGTCCACCATGACAATTAAGATTGAAGTACTTTTTGTGTAGTTGTCTCTATATTGAAATGACCTCTTGCTATTTTTACTTGTGCTTCTTATTAAAGTTCAAAGATTTTGTGTTTGCACACACATCTTAAGGGTCCATCATTACCTAGTCAATATAAAGGTTATCCAATCAATTGGTAGAGTCTATTATGTTGTGCCATTTCTATGGGTCACTCTAGTAGTCATTCTTTGAGTTTTGTACTATATTTTCTATGCAAAGGTGTAGCTTCTGATGGGAATAACTTGGTTTCTTCATAGAATCAAAGGCAAGTGGCCATTTGAGAGATTATTAATGTCTATTATACTCTCTCCCCTAGTTTCTTATGAGATGTGGCATGACATATAGTATACTATTATGAAGTTAAGTACCTATCATTTCTTCTTTTTCATCACTACTAGAATATCACATTCTAATAACGTACAAGCCATCAAGTGATTCTTCTTGTGGTTTGTTCGAAAGGACTCTTGGGCTTAAGGGGTTCATGTGCATCTTTGGTCTCTTGTGGGCGTGTCTTTAAGGGTTGTGGTTCTTCCCCTTTAGAATCTCTTTTAAGGGCTCCTTTAGGTGGTATGGACTCTTGGCGTAGATGTTTAGGCGTTGTCAGATTGTTTGGGGCCAAAGGTCTACCATGGGAGTAAGAGACAGTAGGGTGAAGGGAGATTCAGGCAGAGCAGTAGATGAAAGAGAAGGGGTTTGAAGAAATAGAAGAAGTAGAAGAAAATTGATGGAAGTGAAGCCTATCAATTTATTTCAGCATCCTATCGTCATACATGGAAGACATCAGCTCATAATCATAGCTCATAACCAAATACATCCAAATAAGGGTGGGTTGAAGCCCAAGACACATTGAGACAATAGCTCAGCTCATACACAAATACATAACATAATCCATGATCATAATCCACGATCCATGCTATTGCCATCCATTGACAGCTATAGGTATTCACCTCAAAATTACATGTAAACTTCAAACTAGTAGTGGTAGAATCCACTACAGCCAAGACACATATCAAATTCTCCTGTCAAAGCTAAAGAAGCACTTCAACCGTGTCAATAATAGTGTATTCAAGCCCTCAATCAAGGCTCCAAAATGCATACAAGTCCAATCATAAGACTCTCTAATAAATGCCCAAGGTTGCCATGCTGTTTAGGGACTGTATCCAATACATACATTCAGTTAGGTCACTTGCAAGCTCTCCCAAATTGAGTGGACTGTGGGCTACCCTATTTATGACAGTTTTGAACAGTCCAAAAGAGCCCATAGACCAAGAAAAATCACACCTTTGACTATCCCAAGAGGTATATTAGATCCCTGAAGAGCAAGAACCAAGCTCTAGGCAATCAAGAAAAGCCCTGAGAATGAAGATAAAGTAAGAAGAGACCTTGATGGTCATGGATTCCCTATTTTTTGTTGTTCATGACCACACCATAGCTCTCTTCCTCTCCCCCAAAATGCATGGCAAAATCACACTTTACCTTCCTCGAATTAATCTTGACCATTCCCTTGGATTTGAGCTTCAATTGCATGCCTTGGAAGCTCCTCATGTGGTCCAAGTGTTCTGCAATCCACACCTATGAAATGCACTGAAAATCACGCTGAAGCCCCTGCTCTTCATCCACATAACCACTAAGTTTCATAAGGCACACTTAAGTTACCTAAGTCATTAACAAAGTCATATACCATGTCCCATGTTCAAACTAAGTGGACTTGTCAAACTAAGTGACATCCAAGCAAAATGAACTTAAAGAGTCACTGCTTTATGTCCTGTAACTTGTCATGAAGCTCTTGTAGACCAAGTATTCAGACCTACATGATCCACAACATCTCCATTTTTCACACTACTTTAAACATAAAATCCCATGACACCATGCTGCTCTTTTCTCCTGTATCATTGTGAGGGAAGGTCATGGGCAATTCACTTTGCCTTGCATCCTTAGATCAAGGAGTGGGTTGCACTAGGGAAAATTTAAGAGATAGATTAGGTTTTGTGTCACTCAACCATGGATTAAACCACTTGAAGAAGTTAGGGTTGTACTGAAGTGAAGGATGGCTATCAAGTATTGCATTAAGACAAAATAAATATGCACTGACATCAAGTACCATGCTTCCTACTCCTAGCCTACTAGCCACACGTAGCTCTTCCTCTAAAGGAGTTTATCATATAATGGATATTGTTGGATAGTGGTAGAAAGATCACCTCCATGGAAAATTGATAACACTCTTAGGGATGTAGGGGCCACATATGTGGGATCATGTATTGAGGTCTAGAGAGCTTTCCTTCGCTTAGTAATTGTTATCAGTCGACTACCAATTTTAGCTACCAACAAACTACAGTGAGAATACCATTTCTACTTAGATGTACTTTGTCCTTTCCTTTCAATTCTAGTGGAAATAGTTTTTCTATATTCATCTCACTAAGGGTAGTGGAGAATGAGGCATTAAGTGTAGCTCTCCAATTGTGGCTTTTGATATATCTTTCATGACTTTCTCAATAATGGCCATGTAATAGAAATAGATGTGTTGCTGTTTGTGCCACACCAATGGGTTTTCCACGAGCTTTATGTGCCATTCTGTTGGTTTATCAATGTTGGTGTAAATGTATGCACACATGAGCAATGTCAACTTATTATCTAACTGTACTAAACAATTCATTTTTGCTCATTAGTTTGTTGTGCTATCTCTTTAGCCCCCCTTTAATGTCCATACACATGATTTTGGGTTGTTCAATTTGAGTCCCAAGCATCATAGGTAAGGATGTTATAACCTGCTCCTTCATCAATGAGAGCTTCAACAATGTGCTCTTTTTTCACAACTAAATTGACCCTTAGGTAGGAAAGTGAGATTATTTCATGGTTAGAGTCTATGGTGATAGCCTTAGCCATGCATATGGAGATATTAGGCCTAGTATGCATGTAAGAATTGCTATTGGGTACCTTGCATTTAGGACACTCTTGACACATGTGAGTGAATCTACACTCGATGCATTGAGGGTCATTTACAATTATTTGTTGCTTTGGGAAAAATTGATGGTGATTCCAACAATCTTTAAGGTTGGAAGGCTATGTGGCATGAGATGACTCCATGGCATGTGTGGTTTGTATTATCTCCTTCAATTGGTCACATATATTTTGCATTCTGCATTGTAATTGGGTCATGTTTCTATGGATTTGGATGAGAAGTTTGGCATTTCTAGATATATGTTTCCATTCCAAGTCTTTTGTCCCTTAAAGAATTAAGGGTTTCTTGTTCTAGGTCAAGAGCATCAACTTTAGGGTCCTCAATCCTCTCACTCCCCACAATGTCTGATAGTCGATTTGTATCTTGTTCATTTCCCTTTATGGCATCTAGGGTCATATTGGAGAGATTTGATTCCTTGGTGAGTTGGGGAGAATTTGTGATAGCCAAGTAGATGTCCAAGATTCTTTGCTAGCACTAGGATTTTTTATCTTCATGAGGGCAAAACTTTTAATAGAAGAATAGAGTCGAAAGTCATAGGTCCTTGTTTGATGTTTAAAGTGTTCTTGAAGTGGATAAAAAGTGGATGCTAACTGTGGATGCATTGTCTGTTAGATATGGATGCATGAAGCAAGGCAGGTGGATGCACGGGTGCACAGAGATGCATGCAAGTCGATGCACAAAGGTATCCTAGTATTCTTTGCACTTCTTGCTATCCCCCCTTCTAGTAAGTTGGATCTAGGTAGTGGAAAAGGAGAAGGGGTTATTGATGTGCATTGGTAGGAGAGGTGTCAATGTGTGTTAATGAAGTATGTGTAATCAATGTGTATGTGTAGGGTGTGTGCAGATGGATGCACTATGTAAATGAGTGGGATGCACGTTGTTGTATATGTGTGCTATTATGTGGGGTGAGTGTAATGTGTGTGCAATGGGATGCACTATGTGCAAATGGATGCACGATGCACTATGGACTCAAGTGAGTGAGTGCACAATGTGTATAATTGTGCTTCCAAGGATGCAAGCATGTGCAAGTCTCCACAATTTCTTCCTCCTACCTCACTTCCCATTATCCTCCCTTCCTAGTAGGTTGGATTTGGGTTGTGAAGAAAGAGAAGGATCCTACGGATGCACACTCTATGGGTAGATGCATTGTGTGTGGGTGGATAAATTGCACAATTTAGTACAGATGCCTCAGTGGCTACCTTCTCCCTACCTCATTCCCCCATAATCCTTCCTTTCAATAGGTCAAATGTTGGTTTGTGGAGATTTAGGAGAAACATCTCTAGATGCACCTGATTTCCTGTGTGCTTTTATGTAGGCACAATGTATGTCATCACTTGTGTGTCTATGTAGCTAGTGCGCATAAGATATTCAACATGTTGTGTGTAGTCATTAACATAGGAATCAAAACACACCAATTGTGATGCATGTATGTCCACATGCACCTATGGGTGGCAGTGGTGCATCATAGCTTCATGCTGTCTTACCACTTCAGCCAATCCTTCCCCCTAATAGGTTGGATGGCCAAGTGTGTGAGAAGGTGGCCTATCTTGCCACTCTCTCCAATCCTTCCTCCCACTAGTGGCTCCATGATTCAAGATGTGCTCTCAAACAAGATCCATCTCCAATCTGCAAGCTTCGACCTCTATAGCCATGTGTGCAAGAAAGGAGAAGAGAAGAAGATGATGATGAAGAGAGGAGAAGAAGAGCTTCTCCACAGTCCCTCACTCTCTCACACACTCTCACACACTCCCTCTCTCGTGCACAAGAAGGAAGCAAAAGCAAGAAGTAAAAAGAGAGAAAGTTTGGCCACACACAAGAATGAGCTTCTTCGTTAATTTCTTGACTTTTATACATGCATAGGTCTTAGCTTGCACCTCTTATTCTTTACAACTTGCATGAGAGAGAGAGCACAATGCTCTTTTACAAAATGAATCACAATATGCTTGGCACTCTTCTTGTTAAAATATTAAGATACACTTATTCTTGTGCACTTCCTTCTACATTTTAGAATTTTTTCTGTGCATTGTGTCTTTAGATTTTTTCTAAGTGTGCCTTTGTCCTCTATCTTCCTCTTGCCTTAGGATTGTCTTTCCACTATCGATTTTTCAAAAATTTCAAGCTTGGTATTCTGAGGGTTAACATCACCCCCTCCTAGTTGAGTGCCACTCCCATGGCACTTGATAGTACGAGGTAAATTTGTTGAGGGTTGGTATAGAATGGTTCCTGGGGCCTTTAGAGAGGTGTGTCACATTGGGAATGCTCTGTGAAGCGGGTTTGGAAGGTTGCCGATGGCAAAGATAGATTGTTGGCTAAAGAATGCATTCATAGTTGTTGGCTTGCTACACTACCATACAATGTTCTTGAAAAGAAAAATAGTGCACTTCCTAGGGGTCACGTCTACCTTACCATGCAGTATATTGTACAAGTGATGGTGGAACTAGGAGGCAGGTCGACAATAGTATAAAATGTTTTCCCATACTTGAGGACCCACTTTGTGTGAAGGAAGGTGTTGTGAGTGACTTAGGGAGACATGTCTATCAAAATGTCCTACCCTTGATGTGCCCTAAGTTGTGAAATGGGGGAGGGCTAGGGTGGTCTCTAGGTGCATTGATTGTGATGCTCTCATAGAGTACAAATGGACATATTTCATGTATGTGTTCCTTTTCTTTTTCACTTCTTTCTCTTCTTTTCTTTTCTTTTCTTTTTTTCTTCTTTTTCTTTTTCTTTTCCTTTCCTTTCCCTTTCTTTTCTCTTTTTTATTTTTTTTGAAAATTATAAAGAGAGCGCATTAAGTGGCATCCCATTTATGAGCAGGGGGAACTAAGCATCCTTCATGAGACAAGGCATTCATATTGTAGATCAAAGAGAAGTCATACCTACCATGCAAAAAGCCTCATCTCATGAAGGATGCCTGACCTACATGTGAATGCATTCACATTGTAGATCAAAGAGAAGTCATACCTACCATGCAAAAAGCCTCGTCTCATGAAGGATGCCTGACCTACATGAGACGGCATTCACATTGTAGAATGCATTCACATCTATCTCACATGGTAGGGTGCTATAGAAAGCCATCGAGGCCTCTAAACTAGAGTCCTAGATGTTTTTGTGCCACTTAGCTTGAGCCTCATACCTGTCCACTCTCCGAGGCACCTCCATTGCCTTATCTTCCCAATAATCTACATGCTCTTATTACCACCTTGTGGGATGTCTCATTCTTTCCTCCAACCATCTCCTTCCCAGCCTCACCGAGAGCTTTATTACCACCTTCTATTACTTTGAAAGGTCTAACCTTCATTCCATTTGCAAGAGTGAGATCAAACTATGTAGTTTCTATTGGTGGGTTTCCCTAAGCTTGTAGGGCTGCATGGCTAAGTACACTAATTCTTGCTCCTATGTCTACTGTCCCCTTTCGCATAGTATCTCCCAGGGCAACATCAGGTAAGATTGCGTGCAGCCTAGTGCCTTCCCAAAAGGCATTCACTTGTGGGGACTTAGACATTGGATTTAGCATTAGGCTTGGTATGTGTGTCATGATGTTAGGATTAGGCAAGTCTTTTGGTTAATGTTTATCAATTTGTTTTACTCATAGCTTCATTCCTTGCCATAGTGCGGAGTTTTGCCTAAGCAATTCTCCCAGTGACAATGTCACATGAGTTGATATTAGTGTGGTTAGAAAATTGCCAACCATATTTGGCTTCACGATCTTCCTACCAATGCTCTTGGTGGGTAGCTCAGCTATTTGCAACATCCATGCTCTGCCCATGCAGCTATGCATGTGGTGGTATTGCCTCGCTTTTTGTCAAGTACGTGGGAGAGACTGGTGGGATCATGGTTGAGTTCATTGATCTCATAATCAATTATAGGCTCAACATCTCGTAGGTGAGCTTATCCTTCTTTAATCCATTCCTTAACCTTATCCATAGCCTTTAGTTGCTGGTTGAGGTAAGGGTACTCTCCAACCTTAGTGCTTCCCTTCAGTCTTGTATTAGAAGCATATGTTTCTTCTTCTACATCAATGACCTATTTTCCCTTTGATAACGTGGTCTCACTCCCTATCTTGAGTGTTATTTTTACCTCAATCCTCTTTTTCCTCCTTCATCGGCTCTTCTTCCATATAGAGACTACCTCTAGGTTGCTAGGTCCAAGTAATTAGATACCGGCCTGCCTTGTTTGGGCTCATGTCATGACATTTATGGGGATAGGTGTGGTGTTGTTGTCGGGTGACTTGACACAAAAGAGTCTGAGTGATTGATGGTACAATTGCCAAACTAGTGGAGGTTTTTTGCCTGGGGAATTTGGCAAAAAGGTATGTAACTATGCATTTGGGACACCTCATGTCGACCTTCTCTCTATTTACTTGCTCCTTGTTAGGGCAGCGAGATGAGATATGCCCTAGATTGCTACACATACAACATGCTATGGGCTCATGGTTCTATCCTCCTCGTAGGCCTCTACCTCTACCTCTTCCTCTATCTAAAGCCATGACTAACACAGGGATAAAATCCATTAACATGGGATTACCCTCCTTATCACAAGAGACATAAGGGTTCATGTATGAGTCTTGCTCCAATGGTTCCACTACAAAGTGCACTGGAGCATTGGTGGATGGGTCACTATAGGTCCTAGTGGTCTAGGGATTCTTGTTGGGTTGATGTCAATCCTTCAAGTGGCTGACTTTGAATCATTAGGTGCATATAGAGCAAAAGGGAATCCCCTACTGAAGTAAGGCTGCCTAACCCCTAGATAGTATGGTTGAGCACAGGGTTGCTAGCTGGTATAGCAAATGTCTTGGCAATCGACAGTGCATAGAGTTATGCCCAAATCTTCCACAGTTGGCACAAGCTCAAGATCTAGGATAGCAGGTGTTCCCTCCATAGTGCATACACTGCGTGTGAGGTCGTATGGCTTTTGTATTAACTCCTATAGTCTAGCAAGCTCCTCAAACACTTAGCTATTTCTTGGGTCTAGTTGACACTCTTTCCTTTGTCTCGCTTGTCACACTGGAGGATGCTTGTTTGGTAAGTGTTGCAGTTCTCTCAACGTTTCTAAATGTGTTGCTCCCTTGTTGCATAGCCCGAGAGCTTCTCTCTTTGAGAAGATCATCCACTCGTATGCCCTCCTCAAAGACTCTTGCGAGCACATCCATTTATAGGTTTGAGTTGCTCGCTAAGGCCTTATAGAGCTCTTCGTTGTGTAGATCTAGTTAATGAATACGATGAAAACCGCTTTCTCATTGGGTTGCTCAATTGTGTAGGTATCCTCTTGTAGAGACTCCTCACATGTGTGACATAGTCTTGTATGTCCTCTTTGTCTTTTTGGTTGATATTCATTATCTTAACAATGAGGTTATCCAAATATGCCACCTCTGAGAATCTCTTAATGAAGATATCCTTTAGATGGGTGAAGTTATTGTGTTCGACATTATGTAGACTAGTAAATCAAGTCCCATTCCTTGTCTCCCAAGCAAAGACCGAATGCTTATGCTTGTAAGGTGGGGTCCATGAGGTTGTTTGCCTTGCATACCTACTCAAACTACTCAACAAAGCTACAAGGGTTGTTTCTTGCTTGATATTTATTGAGTTGCTTGGCAACTATGGGTATTTTCATTTGGCTCCTGGTATTTGGGGTGACTCCGTGTTTGGCTAGCAACGATACTACCAAGGTTGCCCCACTTTGCTCAACATTGGTATTGTCTAGCAATCGTTTTGTAAGTAGCACACTCATTGTAAGGTCAGCTTCTAAGTTTCTCTCCATATCGGCATTGCCTCTCACATTCTAATTCTCCTTGAGATTGCAAGGATCCTGTGAACCTCATTAAGCTCTCTCTCCTAGTGTAACCTTTGAGCCCTTTGCTCTTGGCTATAGCTTGTGATGCACTGCAATGCTATCCTTCCTAATCTTCTCTCCTCCTTAACTTTAGCGAGATATCAATTTATGCTGGTCTTTCATGATGCGCTATCCTTGTTTGTTGGTCATATTGTGTAATAAGTCACCAGATGTTGTTCGTGTACCCTACCACATTAAGGTCAAGGTCATTATCATTCGAGATGGTGCCTACCATGGTGGTTGTCTCTTGACCCACTAGTGTTTCTATGAGGTCAACTAGGCCAACTAAAGATGTGTCTCTAATCTTGAATAGTCATTCCTTCCCTCAATGGTTAGATGGTTCTATCTTCCCTAATTAACATTTGATCCTGGTGTCTTGGGTCACTTGTCTAGTTCTCGGGGTTGCACTCCTATTGGTGGGTTCATTTTAGCTTAATCCTTTTTAGTGTATTCCTTGTTAATCCAATTAGTTTGCAAATGCACACACACTTATACACTTGAGTGGTGCTACTCGATGTGAATTATATGAAATCAGGCTTTCCAGCTTTCACATGCACTGAAGTGTCTACAATACAGATTGTAACCTTTGATGAAGTTAATCACATCCAATCAATTTCATGCTATTGTAGCTTTTTTGAGTGGGTCATGATTACTCCTAGCAGAGCTGAGTTTGGGTCCTTTGTGGTGGGTCTTGATGGATGATCTGATGGTTGTTCAGCACTCGAGATGATCAATTTTGGTCTCTATTTGGGGTGAGCGGTTAGTGGTCAGTTATTTCAATCACTTGTGGACTGCTAGGTCAAAGTTTTTGAGTACAAAAAGCTCTATGGCCTTATCTACTAGTCTGGATTCACTTTTGAAACTTAATCTTTCCTTCATTTTCTCTCTCCTAGAACTCAAACCAAATGGCTGCCACTCTGATCCATTGAGAATTGAAGTTTCTAACAAGATTTCAATATCCAACAAGCAAGACTTGGAAAGCTTTTGAAGATTTGCTTTCATTGAAGTGCAAGCATCAAGCATAGTGAAATTTTATGCTACCATTGCTTGTGTTTTTCAATAGACTGCAAGTCAACTTGGTTACTAATCAACCTCAATCAAGTGCAGCCATTTTGAAGCTATTTCTAGCAAGCATTTCCCATCAAATCAGCAAGGAGGGGAGAAATCTAAGCATCAAAGTATCAAACTCAAGTGCTTGAAAGCATAGTATCTATTGATACTTATCGAGTATTATTTGACACTACATTCCTTGTGTCTCTTGACACAATTAAATCTTCTACTACTCAAATCTGAGAATTTTGGTGCCAATTTGCTGCTCTAGCATGGGCAAAGACTCTCTAATCATTTGGTTCAAAGGGGTCGGGTTCCACACCTAGAAAATCCGCATCAAACTCATTCTGATGAAGAAGGGTTTTTGGGCCATTACCAATGGCAAGGAGAAGAAGCCTCGGGATGCAGACCTTGCAGTTACTTGGCAAAAGAACGATGACAAAGCATAAGCTATCATTAAGCTAGAATTGGATGATAGCTACATCCACCATGTGGATACTTATGAAACCTGTAATGATATATGGAAGAGATTAGATACTTTGTTTTTGTGCACAATCAAAGCCATCTAAGTATGGAATATTGATTGAAATTTTCAGGCTAGATATGAAATCAAACACATCTCTTGCAACTCACTTAAACTACATGGAAAGTCTCTTAACTCAGCTTGCAGGAATCGATCTCAAGATGGATGAAGATATTTGTATTGGTATGTTGTTAAAAAGCCTGCCTCTTGACTATAATAATGTGTCAACTACATTGATCAACATGCCTAGTCCCAAACCGGTTGACATTAAGGCCTCCTTGCTAGAAGAAGAAAAGAAGGTAAAATCCAAAGAAGAACCAAGCACTTCTAAAGATGAACAAATGTTATATGTAGGTACCAGGTACAAGGGCAAGAAAAGATCAACTGGTATGTGACTTCTGCAAAAGGATTGAGCACACAAACAAATTCTATCAATGCCAGGAAGAGGTCCCAAAAGACATATCTAGTTGCTGTTAAACAAGAAGAAGACCATGGAACAAAATAAGAAGAAGAAGACTACCAGGAGAAGGACAAGCCTCATTAGTCCTTCTATTTTGATAGACTTTTTTAGCCTTGTATTGCCTAGCCCTAATGCTTCTGACATAATCTTGTAAACTCCTCATGTAAACCTTGTACTATAGCCTTTGTACACTTTGTGAGGTCCCTATTACAGCCTCTGGATGTTCACCATGTCTTTAGTACCCACACTTAGCCTTTTCTGCGACAAGCTCTAGTGTTTACCATGTTTAGGGTGTGCCCACACTTTGCAGGTGGTTGCTCACTAAATCCTCTTTATGCTTGGATAATCAAAGTTAGATAATTTGGGCAATATAAGGTCTCTAATGTAGGCCATTTTTGCAAAATCATTGCAAATTGAGAACTATGAGAGTTTTAAAATTAGAATCATTACTTTTTTTATTAGAATCACTATTTTCTCCTAAAAGCAAGCTTTTAAGTACCTCGCTCGTTACGTTAATCTTAGAGGTTAACTTACTTTTACATCTCTCTTTTAAAAAATCCGATCATAATTTTAATTATATCTCATACACCCAATACTTCAACCATAAAATTCAAATACAAGAAAAAATATAAATACATGTTTAAATATCTAAACATAAATTTAATTACTTGGACGTTTGTTATGCGAGCAGTGATCGCCGAGACCAAGCCTCGCTCACAACCTAATAACGAGATGTTAAGGAGTGCCAATGATAATAATTGACTTTGTCTGATGCACAACACAACGCAACACAACACAAAAAATTTTAAATATTCGACAAACACCACAAGCCACACACGAATCGAAATAACACGCAATGCCTCTTGTAGCTCAGAAATGACAAAGAACTTAATTTCGGGTAAAACATCACACAAACCTTACAACAACTTTGAAGACAAATCCAACATCACGAAAATCTCATACCTTGATAATCTTGAGCAGACACTCGGCACCTTGACATCCAAATTCTCCAAGTTCACAACTAGCACGACAAGAGTTCATACTCCCGCATGCGACCCTCCACTCTCCTCTCTCACAAGTTACAAAAAGATTCTATAAGGTAAGGCAAGGTGAGAGCACTACATCACTATTTGAACGATAGTGTAGTGCTCTCACCTTGCCTTACCTTATAGAATCTTTTTAAAATGGCCTCCATCACTATTTGAACGAACCTCGTCTTTTCTGCCCTGCATTATCAAATTTGCCCCCTCCTATCCCGCGCTGCGCTATCATCGCCCTCCACCTATATTTTGCCAACCAGCAGCCGCAATATAATATGGATAATGAAATTGCCCTCCATTCTTAATTTTCCTTCCTTGTCAACATGTCGCTTTCTCACAATGAAGTTCACAATTTCTTTTCTTCTCATCAATGCTTCCAAATACTCCAAGAATATCCACTTCTCCAAATTTCCATCTCTCTCTCTCTCTCTCTCTCTCTCTCCATTGAATGTTGCCTCCCTCGAATGTTGAGTTATTTCAACCCATGATTTTTTAAAGAAAATATCCAATTAGCTCGCTTGATGAAGAAGAACCTTCCTCTTACACACTTTCAAAGCAAGAAGATCTTAGAACCCCTCCAAATGCTTTAGCTGCATTGGCACTTGTCTCCATGCGATGTGCTTCTGTACTCTTACAATATAGACCTTTCAAGCCTTCCATGCCCTTATATTCTTCATAAACTCCAATGTGGTGTTCACATCCTTGGAATCTTCAAAATGAATCTGTATTTTCATGCAATATGCCCTGGACAATATGCTCAAAATAGAACTTTATGCTCGATTAGAGACTCCTGCTGCAGGACCTCCATGAACGATGAACTGAGCTCAGCACAAGTGGTGATGTACAAGAGGAAATGCCCGAAACAGACCCATAAACCATGCTCAATCACATCCTATGTCAGCATGAGCTTCATCACATGGAATAACATAATGACATGGTCACCAACCACCACCAAATGATGTCTAAGTTACAGAACAACATAATGACATGGTTACCAACCACCACCAAATGATGTCCAAGTTACAGCATGTGACAAAGCTCATGCTAACATAGGGTGTGATTGAGCAGGGTGTATAGGTCCGTTTCGGGCATTTCCTCCTGTACATCACCATGGTAATCTTGTGTTGAGCTTGTTCATCATTCATGGAGGTTCGGGAGTCTCTAATCTCCCTTTGGAGTTCCTCATAGGCCTTGCTTTTGCCTTTCTGGCTAGCCATATGGGTGTAGTCTATAGGTCCTATTGTCAGTAAGTGGGATGTAACATTTTCCAGGAAACTCAGATTGGTGAGATTTTTGATTCAGGTCAAAGGGGACAAAGTCCTCTTCGAGATGAGTTGTCTCCTATTCTCTTTGAACCAAGTGCAATGGCAAGTCCACTTCAGATTGAGTAATCCTGTAGAAGTGGGAACTCGAAATTACTGATACTTGCTGGTTGTTAGGAGACCTGTCTGATTTTAAGAACCCGAAAATTCAGGTCGATCCTAGTGGGTTTGGCTAGAACACTTCCGTTGCGATGTAGACTTAGTAGGGTCTAAGTGACAAACCCCGTGATGTTTCAAAGGGGAGTGCCGGGCAATGTCATTTGGAAAACCTACTATGATGGACTACAAAAAGGTGCACCTTGGAATGAGTTTGGCAGACACCTCACAGTACCTTTGTAAATTGGGACTACAATGGTGCTATATAGAGAAATTTCTCACCTCATATAGTAGGCTCAGTGATTTTTTTGAAAATTCATTGGATTTTCAATAGGGAGTTCCATATGTTTCCAAAGAGTTGAGACCATGAACACGCCTACAAAGCAATATCCTTTTAGATCTTAAAAATACATAAAAGGGCATGAGTATATGAACGTATCTTTTCCATGCATGATGGGTTGTCTTCTACAAATACATTGATTGAGATTTCAACTATGCCAAAATCTAAGCAAAAATCTGAAAGTAGCATGGTACATGTGTATTCTCTGGACATGTACTAGGTGAAAGCTGATTTTTGTGATATAGGAAGATATATGCTCAAATGATAGGGCTAAAGCTAAGGTCAATACAACATATAAAGATAGTGGATAAGAAAGTAAAACTAGTTGCATTACCATTGCCTCTATACAATGAGTAGATGATTGAGTTGGCTTCTCATCAGCCATTTTTGAGGAATCCAAAGAAGATTTGTCATAGGTTTACTACTGATTCTCTCAAAGAGTTGGAAATCGGATGTGACAAATTTCTTTTTCCTATAGTGAAGCAATGTTTTGAGAAGATGTTGTCTAGGCATGGAAAGGCTTTTGCATTTCAACCACATGAGATTGGCTATGTAGTTTCATTATAGTTGCTTCTGTGGTTACTTATACTATTCCACATGTACCTTAGAACTTGTGGCTAATTCCAATGCCCAAGGCTCAATTACAAAAGATGATTGATCTCTTCAATGAAAAGATCAAGATGGGGATTTTAGATCCTTTCTCAATGTTAGCTACAAGAAGCAATGTGTAACATGCAAGCAAAGCATAAAGAAGGAACCTAATTTATGTAGTTTATCCACAATACAATGTGCAAGAAGCAATTATATATTTGAATTGCCAAGAGGTCACATCAATTGTATTACTACTCCATGTAAATCTTTAGTTTGGGGTTGATCTAGTGCAATTTGTAATATTGGAATAGGCTCCCATGGTAAAACCATAAAGTTTATATTATGTTCTCACCATAAGAAAAGCATATAATAAGAGATAACTAGCCTTTGGTCCAAAATATGGGTTGGATGCCCAAAATGGATAGGAAAGCCTTAACCCTTAAAAAATATATAAAAAGAATGAGAATGAATAGAACAAGCTAACCATGCGTGTGTAAACTTTGTGCACTTGTCTTCTTTCTTAATTGAGAGAGTGTGTGAGGATGAGAGTGAGAGAGTGAGGGTGAGGAACCAAGAGGGTGATGCTCTTCTATTCTTCTCTCCAAGAACTCTGAGGCTTGCCATATCCATGCTTTCTCTTTTGCATACATGTGGAGGCCGTATAGAGGGTTGAGAGACAAATGAACACTCACTTGGGTCATGGAATGTACAAAGCACATCCTTCATGGTATTTAAGGAAGTCCATGTCACTCACTACAAAAAAATGGTTGCATTCATGTACGAGAGATTATGAGAGATAGTTGCGCTGATTAAGTGGTCAAGAGTTTTGAAATAATGGAAGTGCATCCAAATATCCCAAATACATTGGGTGCATAATGTCCAACATTTTGGCTCTATTTTTGAGACCGAGGACACATCGACTATGAAGTCACTTACATTTTTCATGGATACCAAATAGAAGAGGATACCCATGCTAACTCTGAAACATGTTGTCAAGCGTTTTTGCAAAAATGCAAAACCCCTAGTCGCAAACTGTAGTTAGGTTTGATTTTTACTAGCTTAGTTGTTTGCGTGACTGATTGCTTTGTTGTTTTGTAGTTGGATTTTCTGTGTTTGTCTAGTGTAGGATTTGTTTTTGTCTTTTTTTTTGGATTTTTTGAGTGTAGAAACTTAGCCTTGGTGCTTGGTATTTTTTTGGATAGGTTGGAGCTAGAGTCTGCCAGGAGTTGCCGAACATTGTGGAACATGTTTGTTTTCTTGTTGAGACTTTTACACATCACAGATGATAAGGGGTTCACGAGCACTTCACGTTGCACTTGTTTGATGTACTACACTTGGGGGTCGTCTCCTGAATTTTTCAAATACCTTCCATGCCATGGGTTGGGTTTATGCACATATTGCACCATCGTTGAGCACTAGCATGGCATGAGGCCTACTATAGCTATATGTAGTAAAATACTAGTTGCACGCGCACTTGAGTGAGCACCTTCTTTAAGCATGCATTATTTCTTACATGCACAATATTTGGGATATTCATCATTATTGAGTTAGGAACCTCTGGTTGAGTGGGTAAGGTGTTTGGGTGAGTTTGAGGATCATGAAAAAGATGCCGTCAATTGTGAGAAGGGTTGTTTCTTGGTCAACATCTTGAGGACCATCAGTTTCTTGAGTGTCAGTGAGATTATGTGATGCCAGAAGGCATATTCTGCGGTGGATTCCGTGAGGTTTTTGTGGTGGATTTCGTAAACTTATATTTATTTGTCAGGGCTCGTACACAAGGTAGATTCCTTGTGTGAAAAGTCGATGGGGACACTGTCCTTTTTGGGCGTCTTGTTAATTTAATGTGCAAGTGGGTGATTCCATAGTAGGTGATTCCGCAAAATACATATTTAAATTAATGGACGTTTATGAGTTTAGAGTGCGTACTCGTAATAAATTAAGGTTAGGATTGAGTTCCAACCTATTTATTTATTTTGTAGCTGAAGACTACTAGGTATTCACTTTTGTCGGTTTAATTTTATTATTTTCTAACAATTGTGAATGCTTCAATTGATGTGTAGAGCATGTGGCGGTGTGTTGGGAAGCACTGGGCGATAGCGTGTATTCAAGTTATTTAGAAGAAATTATTATTTTTGATGGGCGCGCATCTTAGGCTTGGCGCCAATATTTATTTTGATACGGTTATTTATTAAAGCGCTTGACATATATTTATTATTTTGTATATGCATAGGCGCACGATTTAAATATTCGTTATTGGACATTGTATTTGGACACAACTCGTCTCTTTGGGCACCCAACTGCTTTATTCTTTATTTGGATAAAAGAAAACACAAAAGCTAAAGCGTGCTAATTGTAAATTTGGGCTATTTTTTAGCTTAGAGATGAATAATATATTAAATACATGCTTTGTGGAGCACTCACACAAGGCATGGGGGGAGATTGTACCTAATTAGTCTTTTTGCTTCATGTCGTGAAAATTTTCTCTCTTGGTTTTTGAGCAAAAAGTAGAGTCCTTTTTTATTGGGGACCTTTTAGCGCTCGCTACGTATGCATATAGCATCCGATTTGCACACCAGTGGTATCGGAGCGAAGCTGAGATAAAGGGCTTCCAATTACTTACCATCTTGTACGAAGGCGAAGCTCCTGGAATAATCGAGCTCTACAATCAGTCTCGCAACAATCCGCCAATACCAGCGCATTCCTGTCAGTGAAGAACCCCTTTCTATGCACTCAGATCGCGAAGGACCAGCCTCTACAGGCGGAGGACCACCCGAGAAGTTCCAATTGTTAAGTCTATTTCTTCTCAGAGACTTCCAGTTTCATTAGTGATTAAGCTTAACACTTAAGCTATTTTTTTAAAAAAGCTTAACAATTGGAAACTCACAACGCTGCGGCGATAGGATAAACTGCCGTTCGACGGCGCCGTCCGATTTATATTGACGTCCTAGTCAATTCGATTTAGACTGAATACGTTTTTTTTAAAAGCTTCAAGCTTAAACCTTACTAAGCTACAAAGACTAAATAATCAAGGTTTTAAATCTCTCCCATAGCAGGAGTTCATACACAACAACTTCTGAGCCGATTTTGCAAGCCCCCATTCACACATGCACTGTGACAGAACTAAGTTCCAGCACACAGATTGCTATACACAGTCTACACAGACGACATATCCTCTTGGAAGAAGGCTGGCATCAATTTCCATAGCCATGAAGAAGAAAGATCATCAAAAGCCATTAAAAAAAAAAGCTTGTAATCCCGAACTTGAGCTACGCTCATCCCGCTCTAACAGGATTTCGAGTGCGTGAGGTTGTTTGAAATTTTGCAGGATGACCGATCAAAATATGGAAGATTTTATGGCCGAAGGTGATTTACCGAAACCAACAATGGAGCAAAAATTGGACCTAGTTACGATACAGCTTCAAGAGGAATGAAGAGCACATTAAACTTTGTAAGCTCAATTGGCCAGTCTGCAACGATCTACTGCCTATCAAGATGGACCGCAATCTGAAGATATTATACGACGTACGATCGATGCGATACTTGAATTCGAAGCGCAATCTATTCAGAAAGAAACAAAGATAAGTAAAAGAAATTTCAAATATCATACTTTCTATGGGTCACGCGATGGAAAGGCTGTACTTGCTTTTATCAGTCAGTTTGATGATTATTTCCATGAAGAACAATATGCTGAAAAAGACAAAATTAAGTGTGTCACTAATCATTTAGTGGACAGAGCATCCTTATAGTGGACTATTATCCGCAAAAGCATTGATTGTCCAGCTACTTGGGAGACTTTCCAAAAGAAATTTTTGCAGAATTTTCTTCCACCCCAATTCCACGAAAATGCAATCAAACAGTGGGATCTTCAGCAACAAAGAGATCAGAGCCTATTTGCCAATATACCGAGCATTTTTGGAATGATTTATTGCAACTATGAATGCTCAAAGATGTACCTGAGGCGACTCATAAGCGCAAATTTATGTCTGGATTACTTGGTCACTTCTATGCGGAAGTGAACATGTTTAAGCCAATGACTCTCAAAGATGCAATTTCCTTGGTCCATGATGCTGAAGACAAGATTCGAGGACGAGAGAAGCGGCCACAAAAATTTTCAAACAATGGTAACTTCGGTACAAAATAATTCAATTCTAAATTTTGAAGATTCAATCAAAACCGTTTCCTTCCATCTTCATTCCATAAATCTTGAACACGACCCCCTGCTTTACCATCAAACACAAATCCAAATCCTAAGCCATCTCTTCAGCCAAATCCCAACATTCCTAAACTTTCCGCTATTACCAATAATGTATCTAAAGCCAAATCCATAGTCTGCTACAAATGCCATCAACTTGGATATCTAGCGGCGAATTGTCAATCCAAAAAGCCAACTGTTCACATCAACTATTTGGGAGCGATTGAAGATGAAGACCATAAAGAAATGCCAGATTTCACGTAAGATGATGACGATAACGGTACTACTTTAGATACTTTACCAGATATACCAAATCCCCATTCTTTATTGACGATGAAATGTTTTGTGCATGGTAAAGAAAAGACTGTTTACATGATGATGGGGGTACACACGACTTTATTTCTGCAAAATTGGTCAAAGAATTGAAATTACATACTGTTTCTACTCATTATCGCATCAAGGCTACATTCTTAGGTACTAGATACAATGGAACACAAGAAGTACCTGACTTAGAAATTAAAATTGGTGATTATGTTGAACGTACAAATTTTCTAGTTGTGCCTTTGCAATCTAGTGACATTATTTTAGGAATGCCTTGGCGTCATTAGAATAATCCTGATATAGATTATTCTACACATTCAATGAAGATTCATTCTCATGGAAAACAAATCACATTGCATGGTATGCACACTTTTGATAATCTTCCATTGCTTAGTCATACACAGGCTAAACGTGCATTAAGAAAAGGTAGCAAATCTTATTTAATCTGGGTGAATGAAATTGAAGTTAAGAAAAATAAGATGCATCCTAGGCACACACAATTTCTTTCACAATTTAACGATTGTTTTGCTACTGACTTACCACCTGGTTTACCACCCACACGTCCTAAAGATTATAAAGTAGACCTAATTCCAGGTTCTTGACCACCATGTAAAGCACGTTATCGACATAATCAAATTGAGCAAAAAGAAATTCAAACTCAAGTTGAAGAATTGTTAACTTGAGGATTCATTAGACCCAGTAGTTCTCCATTTGATGCACCTGTCTTATTAGTTAAAGAGAAAAACAACACTTATAAGGTGTGCATTGATTGTCGTGCCCTAAATAAAATCACTGTCAAAAATAGATATCCCATTCCTAGGGTAGACGATCTTATGGACAAACTACAAGGGGCTGCAATATTTAGCAAAATAGATCTTAAATCTGGATACCATCAAGTATGACTGGACACATCTGACATTTTCAAAACTGCATTTAGAACTCAATTTGGACATTATGAATTCCTAGTTATGCCTTTTGGATTAACTAATGCACCAGCTACATTCAATCGTTGATGAATCACATCTTTTTGAAGCATTAGCATTGTGTCATTGTTTTCTTTGATGACATACTGATTTTTAGTAAGAATGAGAATGAGCATTATGAACATTTATCTTTGGTTTTCAAATTACTGAAAGAGAATCAATCATATACTAATCTTGAAAAGAGTAAAATTTTCCAAACACAAATTGAATACTTAGGACATATTGTTTCATCGGAAGGTATTAAAGTTGATCCTAAAAAGATAGAAGCAATTTTGAATTGGCCGATACTTAAAAATGTGCATGAATTATGTTCTTTCTTAGGTCTTGCTAGCTTTTATGGAAAATTTATGAGAAATTTTTCATTACTTGCATTACCTTTGACAAAATTATTAAAGAAAGGTATTGTGTATCATTGGTCCGAAAATCAACAAAAGTCCTTTGATTTAGTGAAACATGCTTTAAACTCATGCTTCTATATTGCAACTTCCTGACTTTACTAGACCATTTTTCCTAGTAGTCACACTGACGCTAGTGGATCTAGAATAGGAGTTGTCCTTATGCAAGATTCCCATTCCATAACTTACTCCAACTACAAGCTTAAACTCTCTGAACTCAAGTATTCTACTTATGATAAGGAATTGCTAGCTGTAGTACAAGCTTTACGTCAATGGAAACACTATTTAATGGGATTTGAATTCATGATCAAAACCGACCAACAAAGTATTAAACATCTCCTTAGTCAGCCACAAATATCTGACCGACACATTAAATGGGCTGCTTTTATTCAAAGTTTTCATCCACTTATCCAATATCAACCCGGAAAAGAAAATGTTGTTGCTGATGCTTTAAGTAGAAGACCAACTATTCATAATATCTCTCTGATATCTTTTGATTCTCTTATCCCTATGAAAGATACCTATGACCAAGACCCTAGTTTTCAAGATGATTAGAATAAATTAATTACCAATAACTGGATTCCAATTGATTCATTGTCTTATACTGATGGATTTATATTTTATGAGAAAAGGTTATGTATAACTGTTTCATTTGGATCCTTTGTGTTGCACGAAATTCATTGTCTCCCATATCAAGGCCATCGAGGTATTATTTCTATTTTATGTACTTTGATTGAGGAATTTTTATTGGCCATAGATGAAATCCGATGTTTCTAACTTTGTATATGAGTGTTTAATTTCTCAAAGAGTTAAGCAACATCGTGGTAAGCAGTATGGTTTGTTAATGCCTTTACCAATCCCTGAAAGACCATGGGAGCATATCTCAATGGATTTTATTACTAATCTGCCTAACACTCAAAACACTATATTAAGGAATTTGGAAATTCTCATATAGTTTGGGAATTCCCAATATAGTTAATACTTGACCACATGGTCAAATCTTGTCCCCTTACTTAAAAGTGGAGTCTACCCTAATTACTATATAGGTTGTCATTCCAAGTCCCACTTTGAAGCATGGGTTAAGATTTAGCCACACGGTCAAATCTTTGCCTCTTATTTGAAAGTGGGACTTGGGAGATTCCCGAATTCTCTAATATGGTGTTTCAAGCTAATCACGATATGATATGGACTATTGTAGATCGATTTAGCAAATAGACATATTTCATTCCATGCAAGAAAACATTAACTGCATCTCAAGTTGCTCAATTGTTTCTGAAAATTGTTTTCACTAACCATGGTTTACCAAAAGTTATTATTTCTAATCGAGATTCTAGATTCTGCAATAATTTTTGGACTAATTTGTTTGCTAACTTAGGAACAAAGATTGTTTTTTCATTTGCATTTCATCCTAAAACAAATGGGCAAACAGAAGCTACAAACAACACAATTTTAGATCTTTTACATGCATACACAATTTCAAAACCACAAACCTAGGATACACACTTGCATTTACTTCAGTTTTCATACAATAACACACCACATACAACTACACAAAAAGCACATTTTGAAATCATTTATGGATATAGATTGCCTACACCTCTTACTTCATTGTCAAACAAAGTTAAAGCTGTTGATGATATTACCCACATGCATGCTGCTATTTTCGATGAAGTTAAAGATATGATTGTGAAAGCCCAGCAATCATATACTAAACAAGCAAACAAGAAAAGAAAAGCTATGAATTTCACAATTGATGATTATGTTTGGTTACGAATTGAAAAGCGAAGACTAGAAAGTGTTGAGAAACACCCTGTTGTAAAGTCCTAGATTTTATGGACCTTTCAAAATCATTCACAAAATCAATGATAATGCCTCTAAACTAGAACTATCCCAACACTGAAAAATCCACAACACTTTTCATATTAGTTTGCTACGACCTTTCAAAGGCCAATTACCTCTCCATCCTGTCTATGAAAATCCTCCTTTGTTGGAAGAATAAACTGAAATCCTTGAACCTGAGACTATTCTAGATATTGACTTTATGACCACTAGAACCGGTCGTAGATATTCTAGATATTTGGTGAAATTTAAAAATCATCCTGTTGAAGAGGCCTAATGGATGCACGCTCGTGACCTAAGTGCTTACCCCTCACTGCTCGCTCCACATTGAGCTAATAGTAATTGAGGACAATTGCTATCCCACCCCGGGGGTACGATGCCAAGAGGCATATTCCACCATGGATTCCATGAGGTTTTTGCGATGGATTCCATAAACTTATATTTATTTGTCGGGGCTCGTACACAAGGTGGATTCCTTGTGCAAAAATTCAATGGGGATGCCTGTCTTTTTCGGGCGTCTCGTTAATTTAATGTGCAAGTGGGTGATTCCATAGCGGGTGATTCTGCAAAATACATATTTAAATTAATGGACATTTATGAGTTTAGAGTGTGCACTCGTAATAAATTAAGGTTATATCTAAGTATGGTATGACAGCATGTAAGCCTCTTTCAGTACCATTGGAGCAAAATGTGAAGTTGAGTGCTGACATTGGGGATGAGATAGAAGACCCTACTATGTTCAGGAGGATTGTAGGGGTTTACATGACTATCACAAGGCTAGACTTGAGCTATGTTGTTGGCCTTGTCAGTCAGTTTATGCAGATGCTTAGAAAGCCTCATTTGGATGCAGTTAGATGTATATTGAGATATATGTAGTCCACTTTACATTATGGACTTTTTTTATGAGGCAAGTAAGGATGTACATGTATTTGGATACACAGATGCAGATTGGGCTGGTAGCATGTCAGATAGAAGATCTCCTAATGGATTCATGTTTTTCCTTGGTAGTGCAGCAATTACATGGAGTAGCAAAAAGAAACCTATAGTTGCTTTATCGAGTACAAAGATTGAGTATAGAGGTGATGCTATGGTAGCATGTGAGGTGGTATGGCTGCAAAAGTTATTAGGTGATTTGGATGTGCAGGGAGATGGTCCAGTTGCCATTCATTGTGACAACATGAGCAGCATACAGTTAGCTAGGAATCCAGTATTCCATGCTAGGACAAAACACATTGAGGTGCACTACCACTTCGTGAGAGAGAAGGTACTTGTAGGAGAGATTGACTTGGTATATGTCAGCACACAGGATCAGATAGCTGACATTTTCACAAAGGCATTGGGTGTAGAGAAGCTTCGAAAGTTCCAAAGCTTACTTGGAGTTGCAAAGATAGAGTTGAGCTTGAGGGGGAGTGTTGAGATGGCAAGCTCAACACGTGCGGGCATTGATGATGGACCGCCTAGCTAGATGAGTCTGCACGTCTACACTTAGCACGTTGGTGGTCATTATGATACTCACATGGTCATTGAATTATCACTTATTATATTTAGTTTGTTACACCTAGCTACAGCTGGCGCTAGTCGATTAGTGTAGTCTGTTATGCACTGTTTGACTTAGTAGGCCATTTTCCTTTATATTGTATCTTGTCTATACTTTGTGTACATTGTATAGTGTGTGGAAGAAGAAGAAGAAATCAACAAGAAAAATTGTTGGTCTCCTTCTCTCTTCTTGTGTTCTTGAGTGAGCTTCCTCTTGTGTATACGGTGTGTGTTTGGTGCAGCAGCTCAAGCAAGTCTCCCCACAACACGATTCTTGACATAGGGGTCTTTCCCATTTCTATAGCGTGCATAGCATGAGACCAAATTTTATATTTCTTGCTAGAAATAGTAGCACAACCAATATCTTTCTCAATTTGAAGACCACAGGTAGCAACTTCCACTGTAGCATAAGAATTTTGTACATCCATATAATCAACCAAATTTTTCATTCCACCCTTTTGAAAGTTTGGATTGAGTGGTAGGCCTATCTCATGCAAGTGGATCTTGCCGTCTTTAAAGAAAATCAAATTCTTTTCCAGTGCATCCATGTAATTATCATAATCCTTGTGCTCATGCCCAATGTTGTCACACTACATATATCATCATACAAACCCTTCTCTAGCCAAAGCCCTTGGAGCTTCATTCCATCCCTTTTCTTTCATTGCAAACTTCAATTGCAGGTCACACATACCTTTAACGAGTTAATCCATTATATCCTCTTTTACTGTAGCAATTGTAGCAAACAAATTACTTTCATGCATGCTCTATAACCTTACTAGAGGCCAAAGGCATAGACCCAATGTGCATCCTCACCCATCTCCTTTGTCTCTTGACCAACATAGAGACAACATCCTTGACATCCTACCATTCTATTACTAAACCCTATTCTATGGTTCTATCCTCAAGAAGCTCTTCCACACTCAACTACAAAGCAAGATCTGTGGCTTATAAAGACAATTCTATCTTCTTACATTCTAGATCCTACTACTTCGTAGTAGCCAATCGATCAAATTTGTGCTTAAACTTGTGCTAACGATCTATAGCTACAAGAGCTTTAGTGGGTTTTGTAACCCATTCCATGAAAATGTTGCGCACAACTAGTCTTGCATCTACTATGAAATACTCTTCCTTCTTAGATTTCTTGAATTCATCCCATCTTGAATGTTTTGTAAAAATTTTGTTTATGCATGGCTTTAGCTCATGATCTACAAGTCACACAAAATATTGGCTCATCCTATGTGATGGTATCCCATAGAAATCCATGTTTTTTGCTTCCTAGTTGGAAATATTCTAACCATCAAATAATTTAATCCAACTTTCCGTAGGCTATAATTTTTTTTATTACAATAGATTATTACTTTGCAAAAGCTTGCAATTGTTGTTGGTGCTACCACTACTACAAATATAGTAAAAGTTTGCAACAAATGCCTTACATAATCCAAAGGACCTAGAGCATCTCCCATCTTGCAAAACTACTCTTTTGTCATCCTTTCATGTTGGATTCATCAAAGATGTTGAGAGATTTGTTATGTGTGGCCTAAAACCAGTGGATTTTTGGCAAGAAGAGAATACACTAAAAAGATAAGATATTATATAGAAGATGAATACAAGAAGCAACATGAACATAAGAAATAGAAGAAACCCAACTATATTGTATATTTATCATGGAAGAGCTTTGGCTTAGATTTAGTAAAACATATACAGGTCCTTATAATGCTACGGCTCAAAGAAATCCCAATTTAATTCATCCCAAAAGATTCAAAGATTGCATTACAATAATCCAAAAATAAAACAATGTATATATGACCTCAAACTAGGCCCCAAACATGGGCACAACAATGTCGATCCAAAACAGCCATAGACGTCCAAATATCCTATCTTGAATCTTCAAAAATACTCTTTTCTCAAGCAAAAATCCCGTTTTGATTCACCTAGAATAGAGCAGTAGGAAAACCTCAAATCTACCACAATATGCCTTTAATAAGGACAATCAAGAGTAATAGATTGCACTCAAATTAATGTAGAACTCCATGTGTAAGCAGTGGATAGCAATGAATATCATGTTATCTCTGCACATATTAGTCCACAACAATGTTGAAATACTCAGTTTAGTTTGTACACATCTATCAGTCTTCGCCCTATCCTTCCATAACTTTCTACTTTCCTTGTTGATGGTCTGTGGACAACCAAAAGCATAACTTTCCTTACTACTCTAATCTACCTAGAAGGCACCCTAAATATCCAAAATTTTCTTTGAAAAACATGGAGGCTATCATGTAGTCTTTACATACTTCAAATGTCCCATCCTCTTGTCCAAGGTCATTTAAACTAGCCACTTATTTCCTAGGAAAATTCCTATCACTTGGTTTTCAATATTGAGGTATGAAGTGACTTTAAATGTACTATTAGATAGTCATAAACAATACAAAATTCATCATGAATAGTCAAGTCCCATATACACACGATGAAATCTAGCACTAATAGACATCACGTAAGTTTTCACCCTATAGACACAAAACCACATAACATGTTTGGTCCAATTGTATCCTCCTAACTAGCATTGATCTAAAAGGAATGGTGACTTTCTCTACCATAGATCTAATATATGAAGCAAATCATTGCAACATAGATAAGAGAGTCATAGAGAATATCCTAGTAGATCATATTCGATAAAAACTAGGGGACTACAAATTCAAATCAATGTAATCGAATTAACTTTAACCTTGATGGTTGGAGTATTTAGAAGTTCTAGACCATGAATATGTAGGGCCTAGCACACTAGATTTAGGATCCCTATTAGACATGGAGACTAACACTATCTATTTCTTCTAAATCTAGTATAGGCAATACTAATGAGAGTGGTCTTGAGATACCAAGATCTAAGGAAGTTATGAAGTCAAAGGGAGATGTATCACGTCACCTTAGGTTGTCAAAGCATATGAAACCATGGAAGAAAGCCACATTGGTGATCATAATAATTGAACAAAACAAGAAAAACATTTGTGTGGATTTGGGCTTAGTTACAATCCAAAAATGCATCCAAGAAAATATTGGTATCCTTACATGTCATAGATCTAACATGTTTTGTGTAGGTAGGAGTGGGTAATTTCCCATTTTAGGTAGGTAGATCACTCACATATACATATATGTTAATATATCATGTGGTTTTAATATAAGGGAACTTTTAAAATCCCTTTTTGTGACTTTTTTAACATATAAAATGGCATTGTTTAATGGGGATTCATAGGTTGGATCTCAATTGTTGTGGTAGAAAAAATGGTGTGTTTTATTGATGAAAAATCCATAGATAAGTGATTTTTATATTAGGCTTGAAATGCATATGTCAGTAAGGGGTCTTTTAGATGAGATTGTAAGACTTTCTTAAATTTACATATGCAAGAGATTTACCATTCTTCCTAAGTACTAAAGTTACGGATAATGTCTAGCCAGTGTATTTGATCTCATAGTGAACTATGACTTGAAGAGCTTATCTAACTCATCCCTCATAGCTTGCATCTATCTTAGATTCATGGGGTTTGGCATTTTCTTCAATATCATTGCATCTCAAGCTAAGTGGATGATATGTGTTATGGAATTAGGTGGTATCCTTTAATATCTAAATAAGTGAAGAAACCACATTTAAGGATTCCTTGAAAACATCCATTGATTATGCATCTTCATTGGAGATATGAACATAATTTCAGGAGAATAGTGATTAGAGTGAAGAGAAGAACAAACTTTTTCTTACCATTGCGAATATCGCATGATCAAGGATTATGTAATATTTTCACACAATAAAAGTTAGTTGGTTAGTTTGAAAGTTAGTTAGTCAATTAATAAGTTAGTAAGGTTACTAACTAAAGACTAACTAAGGTACAAACTAACTAACATTAATAATTAAGGATCTTTATTTAATTAAAAATGTTTTATTTAAAAAATCGAGAGTCATAAATCCGATATTTTTCTTGGATTGACAAGGACCGTAGCCACCCTTCACGTAAGTTACAATGTGAACGAGACTTATGAGCTATATTAATCACTAGTATTAATGTGTATAGTTTGGATGGTCTAAAAATATTAGATTTTGGGCAAAACTAGTATATTTTAGATATTATCCTAAAAAAGATATGGAGATTTCTAGAATTGGATGTCATTTAAAAGAAAAGACAAGTGATGTTTTAGGTATTTTTGGAGATTTTATAAAAAGAAAAAAAAGAGAGGGATTTGCGAAATCACGCATGCCGCAATCACAGTCTATAGGCAGTAGACAACACTTCGAACAAAGAAAAGAAGAAGGAGTGAACTGAGAGCTTTCTAAGCAAGTGTCTTGGAGTTCTACCCCCCTTTCAGATTTATGATCTGAGCATCAGATCACTGATCTTTCCAAGATCCCCCTCCACAAAGAGCTCCACTTCTCAACCACAAGCCCTCTTCTCTAATTCACTATAAATATGAGGAATGGGGAGGCACAAGAGAGCATAAGGAGACCCCGAGAGGCTGCGAGAGAGAGGTAGAGAAAGAGAGGTAGAAGGATATCCCTTCAAGAGGCTACGAGAATAAGCGAGAGAGAGAGAGAGAGAGAGAGAGAGAGAGAGAGAGAGAGAGAGAGAGAGAGAGAGAGAGAGAGAGAGAGAGAGAGAGAGAGAGAGAGAGAGAGAGAGAGAGAGAGAGAGAGAGAGAGAGAGAGAGTTAGCTCAAATCCCTTGTCTCGATCTTTAACTAAGCCATATCCTCTTACGCTCTCTCATCTCAAATCTATTCCACCTTCCCTATCTCTCGAACCACTCATGGACGATGGATCCAAAGCGACGAAGTGGAAAAACCATGGGAACCAACGCAATCGGTCAAGCAATGGATATTGCTAATGATACGAGAGTGCCCGAGGTTGCGGGAGTTGCCACTACCAACGAAACATCGAGTGTGGGTAATGCAAGCACGAGTAAAGATGAAATTCCTAATGTCATCATGCTGCCAAACCAGGTTATTCATTACTAGATTATTATATACGATAATTACATAAGATATTAGCTTCCATATTCTTCACTTACACAAATTGATAACTCATCTAGAAAACATATTAGAACAAGCATAAACAATTAATCGCTATGATTTGCAGCTAGGTTAACTAAGATTTTAAGTCATAGAATCATGTTAGAATTAATTGCCAAAGGTTATTGTACATATGTCTTTATGTGCATTCAAATGCAACAATGTTAAGAGTTGACTAGAGATGGTTATAGAAACTGATTGTTTATTTAAGAGTTCTATAGGTCATCTCGTTGAGTTATTGGTACAATATATTTCTTTAAGGAATTTCACTTATATTGGGTAAGATAGCCCAAACGGAAAATTAATGCCTTGCTTAACATGTTATAAGAGATGTACTCAACACTTCTTTATGGGGAAGAGAATCCTCATTAGAATGTAAGGTTACCTTAGGATAAGGTTTACCTTCGCTATGTGAAGTTGTGAATTGCATGATGGGGTGATTGTCATTGCATCATTTGATATTGTAATATTTCCGTAAGGAAATATTGAAGATCCTAAATCTCGCGCAAAAGCGGTTCAAAGTAATCTCCCGCAATGAAGATACACTGGGCTAAGTGCTCCACCCTTGCGCAATAGCAAACTCTAGCTCCGTGTCGCGTATAGGAAGCTGTGGCTTGAAAACCGCGAGCCACCGAAGGCCTCCACGGGAACACCCCTTCTTGGGGCAAAAAGATAATGAATTTGTGCAATTTTTATTATTATTAACCCTCTCCCCTTCAGCCGTTGCATGGCGGGGAGAGGGAGTATGAGTTTAGTGGTGGAGGGGCATGGGGAGGAGGCATGCACCCTGCCACCTGTGTGGCTGCTTCCCCTCCCCCCCCCCCCCCCCCCCCCCCCCCCCACTTAGTGCTATATGAACCACCCCTCTCAAGCTTGAGAGGGAGGAGAGGGAGGAGAAGATCATCATGCTGCCCGCCGTCAGTCCATAGTTGCCACCGCCCTGGTCACGCCGCCAGGCTGCCACCTCCATCGCCATCATTGTCATCATCATCATCATCGTCATCATTGTTTTCATCTCCTCGATCATCATCTTCATCATTCTCCCAATCATTTCCCCTTCTCCACGTCATTGAGCCTGTCACAGAAGCTTAGAAGCTTCTATTGGAAGCTTCCATTAAGGCTTCCATAGGCCTTATTCACCCGTGTGCCCCCGGGTTTTAAAAATCGTGTCTGCAAGGCCCAAGTTCTTGAGCGGAAGAGACAATCTTGGACAGTAGCACCCTCGAAGTGCATAAGGAAGCCAAGGAAGGTTCGCTACGTCGAAATCTACCGCATCAATGGCTCCTAAGCAAAAGGCGAGAGGAGCACATGCAGGAGTTTCCACCCCGAGTACGCAAGTGGACAACGCCCCGAATCTTAATGCCCAGGTTCTGATAAATTTCCTACATGAAAAGGATGCACTAAGCATGTTTAATTATCGTAGGAAAGTTTAAATACATTGAGAAATTTAATTGCTCTCCCGATTCACAAGATTTAGTTGCATGTCGTGCATTTGAAATTGCTTGCACTTCCGTGGTCAAGTTGCAATCCTAAACGCATGATGCATAAGTAAAAAGACAAAATTGTGCAAAGGCATCTTTGTTGCATCGCGCATGGGATCGGGGGGGTCACTCATGAATATATGTATATATAACGTGAGTTCAAAATAAGAGATTTTTAAAACACCAATTTTATACATTTTTTACATACAGAAGGGTGTCATATAAAGGGGTTATTTACAGATTGAATAGAAAAGGGTTGTGTTTTATTCAAGAAAAAATCACAGATTAGGATATTTATAAATAGGCCATGAACACACGTTATATAGAGAATATATATATATAGTGAACCCCCCGAGCGCATGGGACATGGCATATAACACATAATGCATAGTTGTGATTCGCGTATAAAATAATCGTAGACGCTCATTAAATGATGTCTGAATAGTTGCAATGCATGGACAGGATTTATGTACTTTGCGAATCGCATGCGATGATAATTACATCCTAGGTTGGGTTCAGTGCTAAAGGAAGGATTAAGTCAATGATGGACTCATGGCATTCGCGCATGTGTGGAGTTCTTTAATCAAAGTTTGAATGCATCTTCATTAAAAATATTAAAGCTTTGATTTCGTTGCATCATTATAGTTTAGGGCAAGGAAAAGAAAAGATCATTGTAAATCTTATAGCTGCATAGAAGGAAAAGGTCTACAGTCTTGCAATCGCAAATTTGCATGAAATGATACATCGCATACATCTTGCAGTTCCTTGCATCTTTTAGGGAAAAGTACTTGCTAATTTAGAAGGAAGTATTTGCATCTTTAAAAGGGATGATCGTCTCTAATCGTGGGTTAGTTGAATCAACTAAGTGATTTGCGTATAGTTGAGTTGCTCACATGAAAATCATAAAGGTACGATTAGATTGCATATAACGATCACCTCAAAGTGCTAGGTAGAGTTAAGTTACGTTAAAATTCTACCTAGTATTGCACTTGGGATGCCGATTTAAGACTTTCGATCCCAAAGATCCTACCCACATTCTCAAAAATATTAGGGTTATCTAAACACCCATGCAAGAATGATCTAGGGTTCTCACCCTAATGATCAATTGACCAAATACTAAACCTCCGTATGAATTTAGGATCCCTAGGGCCAAAGCGTTATCGGCCTAGTAGGGTTAGGGTTGGATTGGGTCAAGAGGACTCCCAAACCCTACATCTTGACCAAAGGTATTCTTGACCAAGGAATACCGTGTGATGGGAGAAATAATCCCACAAGTTAGGTGCGACATTTATCTCGTGCAACAAGTTGCAACGTCGCATGGTTTTGTGTCTAAATCACAAAATAGTATTGCCACTCCTTAGAACAAGTTTGGCGAGTTCTAAGTACAAGTCTAATTTTCTAAAGGATAAGTAGTCATCCTGCTACATCACCCTTCCTTGGGGTTGAATTGCCAAGTTAGGGTAATTATGAATTGCCTAGCAAGCAATTGAACAATTAAGTGAGGACAACGGGGTTGTTCGGGATTTATTGTCTATAATTTAAGGATACCTAAGGTAGTGACAAGTTGGGTCAATAGGGTATAATCCCTAACCTAAGGAAAAAGGGGTAAACAAGCAACTCAGCTTACGAAACCCTTGGGATCTTGCCAAGTTGCAATTGATCTCGGATCGAATTCTGGATGCATTCAGAGAAAAGGATTCACACCTTAGCAATTGGCCGTATAAACGACCACTGGAGTGCTTGTGTTTGTACACTTGGAGCACTGTTTGTTCTTCTTTGCTGAAGGAACTAATGCTGGAAAATAACTAATGCTTCAGGTTGAAAGCCTGGAGGGAGAGGCAGCATCAGTTACCCCCGACTGTCTGCCTGACCCTATCCAAGGGGGTTGTTAGCCGCGCCGGGTACGTGGAGCGAACTCGCCGCGAGAGGTCTCTGCATGGGTGCTACTTGGAGCAGGAGGACACTTGGGTGCTAGGGGGGCTCTGGCCGTAAATCCCTTGCCTCCGGATCCTGCACAAGAGGCCGACGTGACTCGAGATTGGATCTCGAGGCCCGCATACTAGTCAACAGGCGGAACTTGGAATAGCGATCCCTTAGGATTGCTGGAATAGCCTTCGGGCTGGATATTTGATGTATTCCAAAGACTGATAAATAAAGATCAAATGTTGAAAAGGAACTTGCTTGACATTGTTTTTCTATGTCAATGCCTAAGTTACGTGAAAGAACGAGTGATTAATTAGTTAATTAAGGAAGCTATTTTTGCTTGTCAAACTAAATGTGGTAGGTAGTTAGATAACTAAAGCAACCCGAGGAAAGTGTGTTTGATGTGACCCTGGATCCGTCCTACCGAAGGGTGGTCCCGGTTGGTCGGGAACTTTTCTCAAAGGAATTGACAGTAAGGTAACAATGACCTAGAATCTAGAAAGTTAAGAGTCCCGATTTATACTGTTTTAGGGGAATGGAATGGGACTATGCCTTACGGGCAGAGAGGTCGAGCTTCGCATCCCTCTCGTTTCCCATTCTCCTTGAACCAAGTACAGTATAACTCTACTTCGACCTTGATGTTTCTGCACAAGTAGTTCGTCTGGGGCTCGACGCTAGTTACTTTCTAGGAACTTGACCATTAGGAAAACCATGATTCAGGTCGGCGGTCCTAAGTGGGAATGGTCGGAATGCTTCCGCTTCATGGGAGACTCGGGAATACCTAGATCACAAACCTTGTGACATTCCTTGGGAGTGCCGGGCGGCGCTTTCTAGACTCTCTTCCCGATGGGCTTCTAAGAGTGTCCTACAAGTAGACAGGGGGACACGTTACAGTTGGTATCAGAGCGAACCAAGAAAATCTAATATTTACAAGGGAACTTAATGAGGGGAAGTAGAGGAATGTTGCCGTTAGGAACATTTCCTTACTTACTTATGGATGCTAGCCTGCAGAGTCGCGAAGCGTGGAACAAATTCTTGGTGTTTCAGGTTGTGTTTATGAGTGCAATGCGTGCTTCAGATTATTGACAAAGGCTAGGTATGATGAATATCCTAGACCACATCTACAATCCTTCACCCCTGTACATGGAACAAAGATGGACGGGTCAATCAAGAATTTATTACATAGCTGCCCATCGACTTGCGTACCTTCGGACCAACTTGAAGAGAATCAAGTGGATGGAGGACTTAAAGATCATGAAGTTGTACATCTTTGTCGAGGCTCATGCAAACGCAACCCTACATGTCGGCGGTCGAAAGGTCAAGTAGAACAAATATGTGTATGAGGAAGTGACTCGAATAATCCCTGCCTGCAGAATCAAGGTGTTGGGACGTTATGAGAAGAATGGGTATCAAAGGAAGGGATACCCCAACCTTCCTATGACTTATCAATTCCTGAAAATCCATGACCCCACTCCATATTATTACTCAATTCCCGTAGTTGAATGTAACACAATCTTATTCTCCCCAAATTGATGTTCCAATCAGCTTGTTCTACCTTCCCAAAATAAATGTACTTGAAAGGGCTATGCCCATATGAATGAAATAGACTTTTCATCACTGTCCGTCATGGCTGTAAGTGTTGGTAAAGGAGTTAAGTAATTAGGTCACTTAGCTAAAAGCTGAAAGAACTGGGCATATTAATGTAATGTGAGAAACGTTTAGTAAATTATTAACGTAAAGAATCTTATTGC